>NC_072860.1:20126706-20757956 GCF_028858705.1 Grus americana
TAAGGTCTCCCCGGAGCCTTTTCTTCTCCAGGCTGAACAACCCCAACTCTCTCAGCCTGTCTTCATAGTGGAGGTGCTCCAGCCCTCTGATCATCTTCATGGCCCTCCACTGGATTCGCTCCAACTGGGGACCCCAGAGTTGGATGCAGTACTCCAGATGGGGTCTCATGAGAGGGAAGTAGAGGGGGAGAATCACCACCATTGACCTGCTGGTCACACTTCTTTTGATGCAGCCCAGGATGCAGTTGGCTTTCTGGGCTGCAAGCACACATTGCCAGGTCATGTTGAGCTTCTCATCAACCAACACCCCCAGGGCTGCTCTCAATCCATTTTCCACCCAGCCTATAGTTGTGCTTGGGATTGCCCTGACCCCTGTGCAGGATGTTGCACTTGGCCTTCATGAAGTTCACACGGGCCCACCTCTCAAGCCTGTCAAGGTCTCTCTGGATGGCGTCCCTTCCCTCCAGTGTGTTGAACACACCACACAGCTTGGTGTCATCAGCAAACTTGCCAAGGGTGCACTCAATTCCACTGTCCATGTTGCTGACAAAGATGTTAAACAGTGCTGGTCCCAACACTGACCCCTGAGGAATGCCACTCATCACTGGTCTCCACTTGGACATCGAGCCATTGACCGCAACTCTTTGAGTGTAACCATCCAGCCAATTCCTTATACAATTCCTTGTCCACCCATCAAATCCATGTCTCTCCAATTTAGAGACGAGGATGTCATGCAGAAGTATCAAATGCTTTGCGCAAGTCCAGGTAGATGACATCAGTTGCTCTTCCCTTATCCACCAATGCTGTAACCCTGTTGTATAAGGCCACCACATTTGTCAGGCATGATTTGCCCTTAGTAAAGCCATGTTGGCTGTCAGCAATCACCTCCTTATTTTCCATGAGCCTCAGCAGTTTCCAGAAGGATCTGCTCCATAATCTTGCCAGGCACAGAGGTGAGACTGACCAGCCCTGAGTTTTTCCGTTTTTAAAAATAAGCGTTATGTTTCCCTTTTTCCAGTCAGTGGGAACTTCACTGGACTGCCACGACTTCTCAAATATGATGGAGAGTGGCTTAGCAACTTCATCTGCCATTTCCCTCAGGACTCACGGATGCGTCTCATCACATCCCATGGACTTGTGCACCTTCAGTTTCCTTAGATGGTCTTGAACCCGATCTTCTCCTGCAGTGGACAGTTCCTCATTCTCCTAGTCCCTGCCTTTGTCTTCTGTGACTTGGGTGGTGTGGCTGGAGTACTTGCCAGTGAAGACTGAGGAAAAAAAGTCATTAAGAACCCCAGCCTCCTCCATATCCCAAATAACCATGTCTCCCTTTCCTTCTGGAGACGGCCCATGCTTTCCCTAGTTTTCCTTTTATCACTGATGTACCTATAGGAGCTTTTCTTGTTGCCCTTGATGTCCCTGGTCAGGTTTAATTCTATCTGGGCTTTAGCTTTCCTAACCTGATCCCTGGCTGCTCAGACAATTTCTTTGTATCCCTCCCAGACTACCCGCCCTTGCTTCCACCCTCTGTAGGCTTCCTTTTTGTGTTTGTCAATATGCAATTCATATAGACGACGAAAAAATCTCTGAATTAAGAAGTAGAATGAGTACTGACAGAAAAATCAGTATTATATTCAAGCTTAGACTTAAAGCAAATGACACTGTAAATTCCAATTCACAATGTGTTTAGCTTGTTCACACTTGTCAATGCACTTTCTACACAAGTATGTTGGCACATATGGAGATTTAAGGCATGCGTTGCATGAATTTAACAACACAGACTGAACAAGAGCACATCTCCTAGCAGATGAATTGCATAATTAACAGGAAAATCCATCAAATTGTTCTATAAATTCAAATGAGCAAGTTGCGGAAGTATTTTTGGGTTTTTTTCTGTGAAGGCAACAACAGTACACATTCTGTACATTTCACAATTTGTATTTAAAATCAAAGAAAGATACATTAACAGCAAACCAAAATAAGAGTTGTCTACAAAACAAAGGCTATGTACAGAATAGACAGATTTGGAAAATTAGGGGACCGTAAGTGTTGGAAGAACACGAACATCAATGTTATCTGTACCCTCTTCCTTAACCCCATTTGCCTAAAGAGAAGGAAAAACAGAACTTGCAAACTCACTCTATAATATTCCTATCACTTATGTTAGTATCACACCTAGGCATTTCAATGGTTTTGCCTTTCATAACATGAGGGAAGCAAATATTGGTTTAGAAGTGCAAAAGTGAGGACAAAGGTTACCTGTGCCCTACTGCAGCTGCAAATGCTCTCTAGACATTGGTGTGTGCCTCCACCTAAAATGCATGTACCTGCCTCAGATGGGAACTGTGGGATTCCCTGAAGGGATGTCACAGTCAGGACCTGAAGGAACATTTCAGGTAGCATTAAAAGGCAAGCCTAGATTCATCCCAAAAAATTTAGTGACTTTCTTATTTCACAAACAGGTCACTGGTAAAAAGACACTGAAACTAGAGGGGTTTTGCACGTCAGAGTAGTGCCCCTAACCAGTGAGTATCGTTCCAGTGTTAATCTGCAGTTTGCCGAACCACTTGTTATGCACAATTTCAGTGTTATACTCATTCGACAGACTTCCCATTAATATCAGATTATGTAGGCTCTTGCATGCTCCTCACTGGGCCCAATTTCTTGGGGACGATGAAGTTATCTACAAAAGGGATACTTGAGCTAAAACTTTGTCAGCAATAAAGCTGAGAACTCTCATTCTCAAAAGGATAGGGATTTTCTTGCATCCTTTGAGTTCAAGACCAAAATGAATACCTATTTCTAAACTTTAACTGTCCCTCATCAGCAGTATCTTAAGCACAAATTCAAAGAAGGGAAACAAAAAACCCCACCCAAAACTTGCAGTATATATTCTGTCATGAGGTATTACATTATGCTATGCTACACAATCACACCTTTTCCATCATGGAGGGACAAATTCACGTCCTGTTTTATGTATGACAGACTGAGATGAATCAGCCTGTGCACAGGACACAGTGAGATGTCCCAGGGTGAGGCTTATGAAATTAGTCAGTGATGAAGGAAATGCATTCTCTGACATTTCAAATGAGGCTTCAGAAATATTTACTGGAACCAAGAAAGAAGTCTCTGTCTCTCCCACAAGCCAGTGGCTAGAGCTTTCATCTGGAACATGGGACTGTGACACAAGCTGCACACCTGGTAAATAATTGAGGATTTATACAATTTAGAAACACTCCTAAATAAAAGATCAGGAGGTAACTGTCCCAATGTCAATACTCTGAGAAATGGTGTGTTAGCCAAAGATGTGAGAGACCAGCAGAGCAAATTTTCTGATTTTGTGCTATTTCTCCTGCTGTTGGTGACCACATTTACCACGGGGTTGTCTTAAATACTCGATTCTGCTTGCAAAGAATGGTCTGGTAAGCAGCACTGTTATTAAATAATCCTATCAAAAAAGAACAGTGAAAAGGGTTATACACAAATTATTTCTTGTCCACTATGTATTTAGAGGGTAGTGTTTTCCATGCTTGGTTTCAGTTAATTTAATGGCTGTTTGGGTTGAAACAATCTCTGCACAGTCCCTAGGAAGTTTTCCCTCTTATCATCTATAGATCTGACTGTATGCCCTCTGATTCTTTCAACTATATCCCCTCTTGAGCAAAAGCCTCCATGTTCTTTGTTGTGTGTTTTTTTCATTTCTTTCTTGCTCTGCCTACAGTCTTGAGTCTTCTCTCCTGAAGTCAGTCAGCTGCTCTTAAAGAAAAGGAGCAATCTCCCCCTTCCCCTCGATGGTTCCACCTAATCCAGTGATTCTTTTTTTAATGCAGTGTAACATGCAAACCAAGAGCAAAATGCAAACCCAGCACTGCTCATTACAGCCTCCATCATCAACCTGTGCATTACAGTTTGAACTTTCAACCTTAACATCACCAACAAAACTGCAAAACCCTCTGCTCTCTCCTCAGAAAAACAACGTTTAGAGAAAGCTCCTTATAAACTCATGGGTGAAGAATGCCATTAAAGCTTTCTCCTGTGCTTGTAGCTTTCTTCTTGCTCTTCCCCCACCTTCTCTTATCTGCTCTGCCTAAAGTTTCCTTGCTAGCTGACAATATTGACATTTCAATTGTAATCTTTAGGTAGGAGAGGAGCAGATTCTGTTGCAAATCTGCACCTACCTTATACAAAGGGACCAGAGCCTACCTGATAGGTGATTCAGGCCTTGATCCTGTGATAATCTCCATGTGGGGGAAACCTAAGAATCAGGACCTTTGTTTTGAAGAACTATTGCTCACTACAATTCATTGTCAGTACACATAAAGGCTTTACTCTTTCCAATTTCTTTGCTACAACTAGCACAAGCTTGTTTTCCTAATACTTAATAGAGCCCAGACATGCAAGTTTTAGTGCCAATCCAGGCAGAATACAAATTTCAAAAATGAAGACTCAAGAGTAATAACAATCAACATAAAACCAGAAATAACATAATAGCCCTGGTAAAATACATCAGCATTATCTCCTTGTTTTTTCCTCAAATAAGAAGCATAAGTCAGGACAATGCAGGTAAAAGATAAGTATCAAACTTGACTTTAGAAATTATTGAGAGAGAACATATTCACATCTAGATTCTGTATTCCTTAGTTCAGCTTCAGGGAATTTTGTTACAATAACAAAATAATTTACTAACAATTACAAACCTTGCCCCTCCACCACGTTCCAACAATCTTACCTGGTTTTTAACTGAGCTAGGAAGTCAAATAATGCCCACTACAAGTCAGACGGATTCTCTTGTGATTGTCATGAACACAGATATGCTACCTGCCACACATAAACACTTCATACCTGGTGTCAAATTACAGTGAAATCTTGCTTTGTTTGATTAAAAACATCCACAACCATTCCTACCAAGTGAGAGGATCTCAGTTTATAATTAGTGTCATCCACACTATGCTCTAATAATTATGATTATCAATTTAATGACAAAGTGATGCTACATATGCCAAGCTAATTTAGCCACAGATAAGAGAGTGCAGCATTGTATTCTGGTACAGATGTTGCGTACACAAAAAGACAGAATCTCAAAAAGAATGAATGAAAAGAAAAAGAAAAGAGGTGTGAAACATAACTGGCAGCCTGGCATAGCCAAAGAAGGTGTAATACGGGCAAAAAGCAGAAAAAAGTTTGCAGGACACCCCCCCCCCCAAAGATATCCTACTTAAACTTTATTTTTACGATATATATCTTGAACTATAAATAAATAATGTGCTTATAAGTGCCTAAGAGATTCTGTATCTTAGTGCCCCAAGATGAAAGTCTGCAAGCCTTTAACAGCTTGGTAGTGCAGCCACTGCACATACAGGAATAAGCAATGTAAGATTTGGCTGGCTGTGCATATGACAACATAGAAATGTGATTTTTCACTTATGAAGGTGAAATGGATAGGTGTCCTTTCAGAAGGTTTGCGATGTACCTGTTTAAGTCTATTTCACCTTCTGTCCAGTTAGTGTAAGATACAATTAAGAGGAAGTACTGCCAGGTTTCTGCAGAAGTGCTCTGCTTTAATGGAAAAGTTTACTTGTGTACTACATAGCAGCTGCTTTGGATAGCCCAGTAAGATAAAGCTTCCAAAAGAAAAATAACGTTCTATCATGAGGTATTTTAACCCCAGAGTGGAGAACCTGAAGACAGCAGTAGGATAAAACTCTTGACAGAAGAAACTACAAAAGCTTCAGGGTTTTGCTAGAAAAGAGAAAGGGAGCAGTTTAGAAATACAGTAGGCAAAATAAAAGGTTTTATAGTCCAACTGAGAGTATATTTCTTAAACACTCGATAATTTTGCCTTCCTCCTGATTTCAAAACCAGACATTCTGCAGAAGGGATAAAAACCATAGTGCATCTATGTCATTTGAGCTCATTAGAGCTTATTAGTTTTCACCTGAGAACAACCTTCCATACACCACCACACAGCTGACTGATAGACAATTCAGAGGAATAAGGTGCTATAAAATGAACTAATCAGGCAAATAGAACAGAACTTCGATTTCTAAAGAAATGGAAACTTTGATGGCAAAAGAAGTCACTTCCAACTTTATTTGTGGGGGAAAAAAAATTCTGATTCCGTGAGGTTTTCTGCATTTTCTGGTTTTGTTTGATTTTGATATTCCTCATGATGCTCGATTCCTGCTTCCTATAAATCAGCAGTAATAACTATTATTTCAGCATCATGCCCTTGTATCTATATGGCCACCAATATGTCCGCAAACTTCTACCTGTAGTAGCTCGAAGGATCAAGGCTTAAAAACCGTGAGGCTACCTGTTGTGTAACAAGCACAAGATTAATATTTATGTACAGAACCCGAACAAAATCAACTTTCAGCATTTGGCAAGACTTAAAATATCATTTGCCAAGAGGGGCATCTAGATGACTAGTTTCTGGAGAACACAAATAATAATTCATAAACCTTATGGTGTCAGAAATAAAATATCACAGCTCTGATCGTTCAAGCACTTGTTATTAAGGCTACTCAGATACATTAGTGTTTACTGACATTGTGTGTTGAAATGTGAACTGATATGAACTTAAACATAGCTTTTAAAAACCCAGTCCCTTTCTGCACTGCATACAGGTTTCCTGAGCAGCAGACTAGGAAAAGGAAATAGATTTAGACAAGCTTAGAGCAGCTATTTGCAAATTTAGGCACAGAAAACTTACTTTAATTCTGATACAGATTTGGAAAGCTTAGTGGCAGCATTTAGGTAATGTGGTCAGTAAAGCAATACAATAGCTGACACCCATCACCCATGCCAAAGTACTCTAGAGATGAGCAGTGCTAAGGAGGGGAAAGCAACTGTTTCTCCCTTCAGCTAGCAGAAGGTAGAAGAATATTTCATGTATCATATATCTTCTAGAAACACATGGCACTTAAAGAAGCCCGGAAAAAAGACCATACTCAAAACATGTTAGAAGTCTCCAAAACATCACTTCCTTAGCAAGCATGGCATTTTGTAACTCTGGCTTTGTTTTCTTCATCCAACATAATGTGCTCACAGTGACATCCAAGCTAGCGTGTGACAACACATCTAGTTCTCCTTTAGTTGGGAAGCGCAAGGAACTGTGGGAAGAAATGAAGTTTGGATTGTCTCATAGAGTAAAAATATATATAGCATATCTTAAAGGAATTGTGACATTTCATCTTCAAATGCTGTATTATAAATTATTTCATCTAATAATAAAAAAATTGAATTCTTCCACCTCTAGGCTCAGCCAACAGTCTTGTCCAACTGTTGGTATTAAACATGTACCAATAATGCAAATTCTTCCATCCCACCTCAGCTCTCGCCAGGCCTTCCCACTTACAGATGTTTCCTTTCTCCTCAGTAAAGATGAAATCTCTCTCAAGCAAGCAGAGGCTTCCCGAGATCTCCCTTTCTGGCTTTTCTTTAAAGGGCTGTCACAGGAGAAGGATTAGGTACTAGTTATTAACCCATTCCCAACCCATGTGGAAGTTTCCACATTTCATAATGTCTGTCCTTTTTTCCTAAAAATGAGAAATTTCACAATAGAAAGAATGACAAAGTATAAATCTGTAAAATCGCCTTTGCATGTAGAGCTACCAGTCCTTCTAAACAAGGACTGGGGAAAATGAGGAAAATAATAAAATGAAACAAAATTCCCTTTCAGGATAGCTTTCTCCTGAAAGCCACTAAGATCTGGATCTACCAAAAGGCTCTGTCAAGATGGAAGAATCAAACCTCACATAATTAATTACAGGGAAGGAGTTCCTGTCTCTTACTTTATTGGTTTAGATGATATGAAAAATTAAACACTAGTCACGCCCCAGTAAAGTCATTAGCTTGCACCTCTACCCCCTCCTTTTTTGATAGAAAAGGGACAAAGAGGAAACTCTCTTAAACCAAATCCTCTTCTACATATGAAGAAACTCTAGTTAGCTACCAGACCCATATGTCTCTGCAGACTTCTTTTGTTTCTCCATAAAACAAACATCCAGTTGTTTTCCACTTGCTTGCTCTCCTTTCCATATTTGAAAAGAACTTATAGGCTGTCAGGGCTCTTGTGCTCTGCAATGAATGGATTTAATTCCTTTACATATATTAAAGTTTCCTTTCATTTCCATCTCATGAAACACTTGTACAACAGTGCAAGTACCTTAACCAAAACCTGTCTTCTATCCTCTTTAAAAGACAGCAGGTTATTTTTTTTTTGTAGTGTTATTTGGATGACAGGGAAGGAAAGAGACAGGACACTACCTCCAAACATTATCTCAGAAGACATTAAATCAGGCACTTGAAATTTTAGTGAAAAAAACAATTCAAGCTCAAACTGAAATTATGACATACGCAAAATGAACACAGTACTCACAGAAATTATAGAGCAGAAAAGAAAAATTCTATCTTCCACTGCAAGAGCCAGCAAAATTACAAGCTGCTTAGCCAACGATCAGCTCACACTAAACTGCTTATGAGAGGGCTTGAGTCTGAGGCCTTACGCAACCAGAAGCTGGCTGCCTTTGATCACCAGGTCCTCCAGGAGCCCACGAGGACAGTGACACGTTCTACAAGCACAGAGGATGACACTAAAGCTTTTCACTCCTGCAAACCAATTATCAATCAGACAGTAGCACTAAGGGCTTTGGGTTGTGACCAGTTTGAAGTTGTACCTTAGGGCTAAAGGTTGGCATGGTCTCACTGCCACATTACTCAGGTTCCAAACCTGTGACTTCAGACTAGAACTACGGACACTCGGCTTGCGCTGCATATGACACTGTATTATTAATAGATGATGCTAGGTTATTAATAATATTCAAATACAAGTGCCAGGCCTGTAATTCTCCTTAATTTCATAGTAATCTTCAGCAATGAAATAACTGAGCTTGTCCGTCTGGAACCAGTGCCTGACATGACATCTCCACAGACAGCGGGAGCGGTCAGTGCCCTGTGCTGACAGCGCAGCAGGGAAGGCTCCGTTACTGCCAAACCTTCAGGACCGGGTGGTAACACACCGGGGACAGAAAGGAGGTGGCAAGAGCACAGCTCAGGAGAATGGGCCTGTCAGAGAGGGGGAGCGAACTACTAGAATAAAAGACCAGAAAAATGGAAGAAAACCTACATTTTCTAAAAAACGAATCTGGTGTGCAAGAAGGCTCTAGATCAGGGACGAAATAGCTCATTTACATCAAGAATAAGATCTGTACTATCATCTCCGTAACACCGTAATGCTGTGTTCTGCTCCTCTTGCAGCCATGACTGCCTAAGAACAACGGCAGACCTCTCCCGGAGCCGATCTCTAACACACCCATCAGCGCCAGCTCCATGCCGGACCGCGCCATGCCGGCGGGCTGCCGTGCGCTGCACAGGACCGGAGGTCTCCAGACGTCCCCCAGGCCGAGGTGATGACACCTTCCCCGGGGAAAGGTCCCTGCCGGCTGCCTCCGCGCCACCCCCGGCCTGCGACCCCCGAGCTGTTCCCGCCGCCCTGCCGCGCCCCCTTCCACCGCTGGCAGCACCCCCGGCCGGGTCCGCAGGCTCTGCCACTCCGGCCGCCCCCGCCCCGCCGGGGTCCGTCCCTGTCCCCCGCCAGCCCCGCCCGCCTGCCCCGGGGCGGTGTCCGCAGCTCCCTCCCCGCCTCACGCCGTTTTACGACAGCCGGTGGTAGCTTTGCGGCCGGCCCGGTTGCCGTACGGCGAGCAGGTGCCCTCCGCGAGCTCGGCCCGGCGATCGCCAGTGCGCGGGGCCGGGGCGGCCATGGTGAGTGCGGTCGGGGGAACGGCACGGCGGGTCTCGTTGAAGTAGCCGGGGGGGCGCTTATGTCTGGGCCGGCAGCTCCCAAGCCCTTCCCCGGGCCGAGGAGCTCGGCTTGTCCTTGGCCTGGCCCGGCCCGGCCGTGGTGCCGAGGGGCCCGGTGCCCTAGGCCGCGCGGGGAGGCCGTTGCCCCGCACAGGCCGCGGCGGGGCCCTTGGCTCCTGCCTCGGCCCCGGTGCCTCCGGGATTAAAGCGGGGCCGCCGAGCGGGACGGTGCTGCCGCAGCTGGGGGGTTCTCGCCTGACCCCCGGCCCCGCCGCCAGCCGCCGCCGCGCTGCTTTCGCCGTGTCCCTGCCGTCACTTAGAGCAGCGCAGCTGCAGTAAATCGTCTGATGGCCGCGTTTCCCCGAGTCAAGTTTTAAACGTATATGCTAGTCCGACCCGCTGTAGAGATTGCTGGGTGGGCTTTTTTCTTTTCCTTTGGTAAACAAATACTTTATATCTTCCCTGTGTAGGCCAGTACAATGGTGGCAGTTGGCCTGACCATAGCGGCAGCTGGATTTGCAGGTTTGTAGATGGTGGGAGGACACTGAACACCCACTTGTAATTATTGCTTGCTTCAGTACTGATGAATTTTAGGGTAGTTGATACAGGACACTTTTGGGAGAGCCTATCTTGAGAAACATGGCAGTAATTAAAGAAAAGATTGAAGTTACTACTTTTTTATGTCCCCAAAAAGTTAATTCCACATTCTAATCCACAAGTTAACAGTTGCACTGAATTGCTAAATCTTTTTTATGAAACTTTATACTTAGTCTTGTTCAACACTGATTTCTTTAAGGTCGCTATGCAGTAAAAGCCATGAAGCAAATGGAGCCACAAGTAAAACAAGCACTTCAGAATCTACCAAAACCTGTAAGTTTTTTGTTTTATCAGTAGCATCTTTTTTATGTAAATGTTTACTTGGTGAAATAACTACAGACTGTTGTCTCTGTATAGCATTGCTGTATTTTCTTCTAATACTAAACAAAATTTTGTCAGTAATAACAATCTCAGCCATTCTGGTGGTGGTTGACTAATAAAGAACTTGTTTTGGCAAGTTTAAGTACTCATTTAAGTAATGGTACTCCAACTGGGTTTCTTACTACAAGTGCAAAAGAAGCTTTGCAGTGTTCTTACTGGCTAAAAGCTCAGCAGTTACTAAAGCAATAATGAATTGTTTTAACTGACAAAGTTAAACTTAAAAATTAGCGTTTCTTTTCAGCTAACACATTTTCTCTTTCAGGCCTTCAGTGGTTATTACAGAGGTGGATTTGAACCCAAAATGACTAAACGAGAAGCAGCTTTAATACTAGGAGTGAGGTAAAAGGAAATTTTTTAGAAATGAAACATAAAAAGGAGGCTATGGTGTGACCTAGGTGCTGGCCTGGGTTGAAAAGGACGTAATTCTCAGTGCTTAAAACTGTCCTGCACCCGGCTTCCCCTGGGACTGTTGCTGCCAAGTCAGGAAACGCGAAGCGGCCTGTCAGGATTTTCTGTACTTATTTGGGATTATTTGCTTAAAGCTAACTCTAGCTGGACTTCCATACATCTGCAAATCACATTCAAAAGCCATCTACAGGTCCCAGTAAGTACACCATTTTCAGGAAGCCTCGGGGTTTACTTGGTGTGGGGAACACAGTTGCGCTATTTGCTTCTGGTTCCTGTCCCTGCTGGGGACTTTCAGACAGATGTGGTGTGAAGGTGCTTCAAACCCACTTGCACATGGAGTAAATTCATCACTTATTCTAGAGTATCTTAGATACGAGTATGGTACGAATATCCCTACCAAAATTTAAAGGACTTAAGACCAAATACACAAATTCATCTAATAAGATACAGAGTAAGAATCATTTCTGTTTGAAGGCAACTACCAACTATGAAGTTTGTATACAAAGAGTTTGTTGGTTTTGTTTTGCTTTTTTTTAAATAAAGGGAAATTTTATTTTATTTTTTCCCTCCAGCCTTTAGGTAGTTGTCCCACTAAAAATGTTACAACATAGTTCTGTTTGCTTTCAACTGTGTGAGTGTTCCTCCACCATATTAAACTGCTATAGCATGTCTTCTTCGGCATACAGTGCTTTGGAAACACCTTAGAAACCCTCTCCAGGACTTAGATGCTACACATCAGTAATAGGAAAAGAAAAACATGTGGAAGATGAAGAGTTTATGGTTAAGACAGTGCTTGCTTGTTCTAAGACATCTTTTAAAGATCTGGGGGATTTTATGGGGTTCCCTTAAGTCAGTTTTTCTTTCTTTTTTAAAGCCCTACAGCCAACAGAAGTAAAATTAGAGAAGCTCACAGACGGATCATGCTTCTGAATCATCCAGATAAAGGTAAGTAAATGAAGTCACATTAATTAATACATGTTTTTAACACAGATTAGTAGAACTGAGTAGGGAAGAAGTGACTGACATATGACTACCTCAGCTGCTAAAAAAAAAAAAAAAAAACCAGAAAACTTGTGAGTGAAAACACATTTTAGGGTGCCTTCATCCTTACGGTTTTGGAGCATATTTTTGTGTTTGAATGCTCTAAAGCAAGCAGACAGATTCAGCAGGTCCGCTTGTTACTTGCTGTATGTTCTGTGCATATCAGATTAAAGCATGATTAGTTAAAGTGAGACTTAAAATCACCTTAATTTTAGATGAAAGACCAGAGTATATTTCTGCACTTTATGTTCCATGTGAGTTTGATTTCATTTGAAAGCATTGGGAATTCACTATGAATGTCAAGCATTGAGCATTCTGTGTCTGTTGAAGACACTAAGATATGAAATATTTCTGTTTGTGGTACTCTGGAGGCTCACAATCTAGTTATGCTTAAAGTTAATAACTTAAGGCATCTGTACCTCTTTTAAATTCTTTTTACTTCATTGAGTCAGAATCATATGCTAGTGCTTGGCATTTAACTTCTTAACCCTCACTTAAAAGGTAAAATAACGTCCTTTAAAGTGACTGCTGAACTTCATTACTTTTTACTTGTATACACCAAAATCCAAAATAATCCTTGAGATATGCCTTTCATAGATAATACCAAGCAGAAGTTAACTTCAAAATTACCAGTATTGAATATATGCAGAACCTGAAAGACTGCTAGGAGCATTTCACATGTTTTACATGACCTAAATAAGTTAAATTAAGCTTCAAGTGAATAGAGTAATTCTAGTACCAGTAAATGATATCCACGCTACAAATCTTTGCACCTCATGGTCCGTTACAGTTTGCATTGTGGATTCTGTTTCAGCATCTTCCTAAGTCATTTGTGTGTTGTCTTTAAAACCTGAACGAGCCCATTGGTACAGCAGCAATTCTGATGCTGGCCTTGAACTAGGGGGAAAGGTTATCTGCAGGCTTGTTAGCTTAACGCTTCTGTATTCACAAGCAGCTCTGTGCTAAGTCATTAGTGACCAGTTCATTTATGACTGATTAAAACTGGAGAAGAAAACCACTCCAGTAAACTAAAAGTAACCTGAGGAATGAGCTGTCTGCACATCTAGCTACTGCAGTGACTGTATGCGTAAACTTACATGGCTTCAGTCACAATAGTTTGTTCTTTAACCTGAACAACTTTCAGATGATACTCTCACTTTTTTTCCCATGCACTGTGGCATTAACAACACAGAAACTATTTTTGTCATCTGACATGACATGAGGTTATCTTTCTTCTAGGTGGTTCTCCATATGTAGCAGCCAAAATCAATGAAGCTAAAGATTTACTGGAAGACCAAGCTAAAAAATGAATGAGAGAGAAAACCAGAGGGTTTGTCCATGCAAATAATTATTTTTGATAAATGGTTTAAGAAAAGTTCTAATGTCAGTCTTTGACTTAATATAAATGAAGCTGGAACTATGAATCCAGGGAGGTACTTCCCTCCCCTCTCACTTCTTAGTCACTTTGGAGAAATCTGTGAGGGAATGAGGTTTAAAAGTTTTTTCCATAGCTGTTCTTCATTAAGCAGCAAAAATCTGCCACTCAGAAATATTTTCAGTGTAAGAGAGTAATAACTTGGTTTGGCCCATGCATGTTACCAGGTACAGGTAGATTTACATGCTGTTACCTAATTTTTGTTAAACTAGCTCTGTTAAAGGTCATGCTGCTGTTTTCATATGCCAAAGTTAGCATGAAGAGCCAGTTTGGGGAGGGGGGGGTGGAAAAAAAAAATCAAGAGGATTTATTTGATGGGAAGAACTGGGACAGATGTGTGGTTGTGTCTGACTTACTTAAGAAATAAAGTATAGGAAACAATGTACACAGTCGTCTTTGCCTTGTGAAAAACAAGGTTGGTTGAGCTTCTTAAGTGTTACTGATGGGTCTGGAGCATCCCAGATTTCTAGTAACTTTCAGTTTTTAATGGATTTTACAGCATTTAATAAATTCCAAACTTGTAAGTACTGTAGTTTTATATGTTATCTTACACTACCAAGTTAGAATTTCCATAATGTTTGCATTTATAGTAATTAGGCAACAGGAATGCCTTATATAGCTCATTGAATATACCTGAGCTGGCTTTATCATACCCCTGCAGATGTCTATCTGAATTAGGGCCCAAGAGTTGTGTCCTACTCCAAGACACTCACCAGGCTTTCCACGAGTACACTGAAACTGCTGTACAGCATGTGTAAGAGTTAACACCCAATTGTTCATAAATACAGTGGATTTCAGAGCTTTTACTTTTCCAGAACCAATAAGCCTCTCTTTCACAGTAGCGTAAGTAGTTTTACATCATCTGTGTGAATGCTGGCTGCTGTGCCACTGTGTTTTGGTAGACCAGTTACAGGCCACTTGTATTACCTGAACAACAGTAAAGAAGAGTTCCATGCCTTCAGGAGAAAGGATCAAATCAGCAACATGAGTATGAAATAGAAAACATTTAGAACCTATACAGAGAGAGGGGTAACTTTGCTTTACTACAGAATTTAAATGGGGTGAAAAAAAACCAAAACACCTGGGACATTGCTATGCTGCAATTCCATGATCTGCCTTTTTCAAGCCCTATGCAGAATGTCATTGTACTTAAGTTTTCCCCTGCTTAATAATGCTTTATCAAACATCATTTTTTTCCATTTTCTCCACTCTTGTGGCTGCCTTATCAGTCAAGATGCTTGTGCACACTTCAGTTATAACAATTTAACTGTTTGTTCTCCAGGAGGGAACGCTTGTGGGTGAGTGTAGATACTTAAGTCACAGTAAAAACTGCACATCACCTTGAATGACATACGTACCCAAACAGAGTTGGAACAGCTCTTCTGTAGCTGTATCTGTGGTAGAGCAGCTTCGAATCACAGGTGGTTCAGAATACTTGGTTTTGTCCTTATTTCTGATGAATCAAGTAAGACAGAATTTTTTTCTTTCAAGTAGCACAGCTTGAGCACTACAGGTTTGCTCTTTGTACAACAATTCCTTGCTACCCAGGTGTTTTCCCATACCTTTCTACTTCATTTCTCTTGCCTGAAAAGATGGGTTAGTGTCGTGCTTCTAACTCCTCAGTCAAAACCTACATCTGCATTAATTCCTATATATGTTAGTCAGGTTCGGTGATTCTCCAAGATAAGTCTGTTTTTAGACTGATGTTTTTACATCATCACCTTAAAAAATGGAAGATTAGCATGTTAGGGGACTCTTGTGAAAGAGTTAAAGGTTCAAGCTGCCTCACAAGTAAGTTCCAATTGTTAGTGGTAACAGCTTGAAAACCAATAGTAATTTAAATTTCTGATAGAAACAGTCAACAGATGGAAGATCAAAGTTTATTTTCTTTTACTACCAGCATACAAAAAAAACATATTGCACATCAAACAACCAAAACAAAAATAAAAATACTCTACTAAGGACTAACATATGTAGTTTATACAGAATAAACTTTCTGGAAATTGATCTTTTCAGTAGTTCAGGTTATGTCTTAATGGACATGACTAATTCAGCTTAGTGTTAACTAAAGCTATGTTTGATTTTTAAATACTGTACAGTTTAATAAATAAACCAAACAAAGCCTCAATGTAGAACAGTCACTGCCAATGTCGCCCAGTATCCCTGCAGATTATGAGAATTTAACAAATGTATTCCAGTGGTCTGCAGATTTTTCCTCTACATACAGCATTTAAAAAACATGTATTAAAACAGACCAGTTTCCAGACTAAACTAATGGAGAAATTACATTTCAGTGCAAAATATTTTAGACTGCATTTCTTTCTAGTATTCCTCAGGTGAAGAAGTGGTTGCATATTATTAAAAATGTAACAAAAGCAGCTAATGCTTTCATAAAGAGTATTATGTTAGGGATCCCCCTCACATCTTTGCCATATTTTGAAAACAAAATAACATTTCCTATAGCCAGCAATTTTGTTTATTTAAATGTTACATATACTATCTCAAGGCACATCTGATGATATATTTATAACACGGTAGGTGTCAAAGTATGTTTAACATATGATTTCTTCAGGATCCCTCCCCTTTCTGTATTCCAAAATGGAGGAACTGAAAGTGCGGTGTCAAGACTGGCGATCCATATTCTATCTTTGGCAAGCTTATACAAGCACTATTTTAAATGTAATGTAAAAGAACTGTAAACTAGGAACTTCAGTTTATGAAACACCATTCAGCACTGCTTCTTCCTGATTATTTCCATCTTCTTGAACAGTAACTTTCTTTTCATCAGGACTGTGCTGTAGTTTAGAAGGCTCATCCCCAGAAGTTGTAGCAGGACCATTCACTGCCTTTTCAGAAGGGCTGTTCTCATCAATCGCGTCTTTTGCCTTGTAAAAACAAAACCAGGACAATATTAGAAATTCTGTAAAAATATACACTGTCATCTGACTTTCTCTCTGGCTCACACAGGAAACACCTCGTCTGTCTGTGCCAGTATCCTATCATTTATAGCATCTTATTACTTGGCATTTATAGGACAGTTCTGTATCAAACACCTGGGAGGAAAAAATGCCAAGGTGACCCTGAGACCGTGTCCTGCAGCATACCCAGGATGTTTTATTTCACGGTTTCCGTTTGTCTAAGCCAATGAAGAAGTTAACTGACAAGCTGAGTTTTACACTCCTCTCAAAGTGTACAGTAATATTGGATTTTGTTAATCATATAGCAACATATCTGTCTTATTTTGCTAAACCTGGGCATAATTCGAGGCAGGAAGTTCAGTGTTACTATAAAAGAATTCTGCTTTATCCAGTTCTGAGTAGTAGTATTTACAATATGTAATGTCACTGATCCTTTACGAACAGACCTCAAGTCTACAATCTTTGTAACATTAATTCTTTCTAAAATAGTTTGTACAAGTCACTAAACATGTTACCTGGTGTCCTCTATTTAGAAAGTGTTTTCAGGATTAGCTCTCAAGACTCATCCATGGATAATTTTCACATTTTATTAAGTAATGCTACATTAGTAAGTGTAATATTTTAAAATGCGTAAAGACTTAATTTGAGCATTACACTCCTCACTAAAGTCTGCAATGACAATCTACAAGTCAGCATCACTTCCCTTTAGGCCATTTTTGCTTTTAATCATTTATTCTTGAACTCAAATGCATTTGTAGTCAAATGAGGCAATCTAAAATTCCTTTACTGTTTTGCTGCAAGGGAAGGGGGAAAAAAAGGCAATGGGCATTAAAAAAAAAAAATCTTCTTACCGTTTCTTTCTTGGTTTTGGCTAGCGTCTCCTTGGGAGGGTTTCTCTGTCTACTTTGAGATTCAGCTCGTGATATATAATCAGCTACTGTTACTGTTCAAGGAAAAAGATTACAGTGATGCTCACATCAGAATTCTAATTTAGCATTAAGTTTCATAGGTCTTTTCTGTACAAGTTAGGCTATAACTGGGAGACATCTCACAAAAGGTCTTCACACTTACAGGTATCAACTACAAATTAAGGATGAATTTGTTTCTGTTAAATACAATTTTCACTGACATCAGTAGTAACATGACGATCTGAAGGTGAAATCTTAACATCAATAAAATAGTAATTTGGGTCCAATTGTAAATTTTATTGGAAAATAAGGGCTTTCTGTACTGGGTTTGAAGAGATCCAACTGCAAGCTCTTTAAACTACAGACTGTGTTTGTCATTGGGGTTTTACTATCTTGAGTAGCACAGAATTTCACACTACTGAAATGAAGGTAAATTAAAATATGAAAAGAAACGGGGGAGGTTCCAAGTATGGTATCACTTACGATAAAGCAGCATTCAAATCTTTGTTACTTCATGAGGCAACTGGCAAGAGAACTCACCCTCCTCCTGGTATTGAAAATGCAATCCACACAGTTAACTTGGGCTTGTGGGAGGTGGATTAATTGTGGTGTGTGTACAGACACTGGAAGCAGCTCTGTATGAGTGAGCCCGTACTCAAAAGCAGGACAGCCATGTTTGTGCTGTTACAGCTACACTTACTGGATGCCGGCCAGGGGTTTTCTGACCTCTTTTCTTCTTACCACCTCAGCACATGTTCTTGTGGCCTGGTTTTGTCTTATCCTGCCCTCTCGTAACCACACCAACTGAGAGTCAATTCTATCTTTAGAATAGATAGTACTACAAATTTAAATACACACTTGTATCTTTGATGAGCTGAAGCACATTAGGGTTGGCAAGCATTATCTATTGAACAGTACAGTCAATTATATTTAGTAGATCATGCATTCAGGTGAACTATTCTTCTGGATTTAGGAATGATTGTGAATAAAGCCTACATCAATATGGGAAGTACTGCACATGAATTTCTGTGATGGTAATTGGGACTTCTTACACCTGAGTCCTTGCATAATTGTCAAGACCAAGTGAGTTTCTGCACCAGGAGAATTATTTCTTTAAAATGAGGTTCTGTACTCAGCTCCTCTAATGTAAAGGTGAAGCATGTTTTATGCACGCAGTGTAAGACACCGATCCTTAATATTCATATATGTAGTAGGAACCCAAAATGTATAGCAATGTAAATCAAATAATACAACTACATGACTAAAGTACGGTGTTAGCATTAGGGAGAGATTCCTTCTGTCTTAATTTCACTCACTATACCCTAAGTATTTGAGGAGAATAAATTTATTAGAGCATTTTTCACAAAAGGCAGTGTAACTAATTACCAATGCTCTGTTGTATTTAAAAATATTTATTATGCAAACTGAAAGTGGTACCTTGAACAAAGACATCAACAGGAAAAAACCTGAGAAATCTTGTTTGGGAAATTTTGTTTTGTTCTTACAGTACTTTGATTTCAGAGAAAAATACCATAGTGTTTATAAAGATAACCAATATCTCTATGTTGCCAGCTGAAATTAGTTTCTTAGAAGCAAAAGCTAAAATCCATTTTTACTTTTTCCTCCCCTTGATAAACTCTTATCACTGTTACAAAACAAGAATGTTGAGAAGTAATGGGTTACTTTGGGGTTGGGGTTTTTTAGGGGGGCAGGGTGTTTGGGGTTTTTTTTCTGCCCCCAAGTTTTAATTAGTGGAATGCAACAACTTTTTCCTTCTTAATCAAATGCTGCATGAGCACCACAGATAGAAGGAAGACAAATATGGGTGAAATTTTGAGCCTGTCAATCTAGAAGACCTTCTGTTACTACCTTACGCCATGTATGTACAAGCATTTTCTAAATAGGGCAGTATATTGAAAATGAGCTAGTTCACCTTTAACATTTCAAGTGTTAGTACACACAAAAGAAATGCAACAAGCCACAACAACAAAAAAAATTGGAAACATGCAATTTCATTGAAATTCCTCCTCCTTCCCACCCTCAATTTGTAGATGACTTGCAAATATTCACAAAAGCCGAGGACCGATAGCAGCAGTTTGATACAGGCACGGGACTGGCAGATGCCACGTGAGTCCCCTCACAGCAAGCTGCCAGGGCACCCACACCCTGCCATTCCAACTCGTGGCTTCTCAGCCAGTGCCACATTCAGTGCAAGTGCACAGATGCAAGTGGGTGCAGATGATGAACCTTCACGTTTGTCTCGATCCTGGACCACTGGAATCAACAGCAGTTTGGCTATTGACTTCAATGAGAGCCGGATCAGAAGCGTAACTCATATGTCCAAGCAAAAAGTTAGACATTATAAATTAGTTTCATTAGACAGATTAAGAACTTTTATAAGTTCTCCTAGTAGAAGAAATGTCTTTTGTCTTTATCTAGTAGTCTTATTAGTTATCGAGTAACCTTTGGTATTATGCAGCTATATGTAAAACAGCAGACACAACATTCTCTCATGCTTTTGACCTGAGATTACCCACAGCTCCACTCGAATTACCTGGCTGTCTATCTTCTGCCTGACCCCTGAAGCGACGCCTGCGGCTACGATTGCGTCGCTGGGGTTTTTTGTCACTATCATCTGCAATTGCAAAGTTTACCATGAACTATTTCTGATGATTAAATAAATTCTTCAGCAGTTTCAGCATGGGGCATTTAAAATTGCTTCTGTTAAAGAGACAGGCTAAATAAGACAGACTGAAAGATAAACATAATTTTATACTGAAAGCATAGACAATAATGCAAAAGCTAGATTTTACTTTTTTGCTCTTAATGTTGGCTCATTAAAACATTTAGGCATATGCTTAATGACCTCAGATTTCATTTATTAAATACGTAACCATATATCAAACTTTAGCCACATAACCCATGAAAGAAGAGGCTTTTTTCTACATTATTAAGCAACAGATTGTATTCTTGTCCCAGTGAGTATCAAGAGAATTTACTGAGGGAAAGTACTTAAGCAGAAGCTGGATAGAGACAAATTAACAGCCACTTAAGTAGCTTTCCTACACTGAGACTGAGGTTACAAGGACAAAACAGAATGCTGATCCAACAGCACTGTTTCTATGAAAACAGCAGTACTAACGGGAAACAACAAATTAGTCTTTGGTGTCTCCATCAGACGGTTTTTACAAAAGAGGCATAGGAAAATACTAGTGGAGCTCAGTCAACAGGACATTTCATGGCAGAGCCATGGAGGAAGTCTTTCTTTAATCAGACAGCAACCTTTAACAGAACAACGATTCATCACTAACAAAAATGAACAAGCGTTTCACTACACTTACATGGACAACACATTTTTTCTTAGCTTGTTCTGGGACTAGCATCCAACTGTTTACATACCTAAACCATTCTCATTAACAGAAGCTGTATCAGACTCTGTCATTCCATCCATAAGAACAGCATCTTCGTCAGTCCTTCGCCGACGTGACCTCCTGCGGCGGTTACTACTGTGGTGAGATTCACTAGCATCGGTATCCACAGTCTGGTCTGACTCTGTGTTATCAAGCAAGCTGTAAGGGTTGCTGTCCGGATCTTTAAGCACTAAACAAACAAAAAGTTTCCATCTCAGACACTGAATTTACACATAATTTCCAGGCTGACTTACATCTGTGTTTGAAAATATAAAGCAACCTTATGAAAAGGTGTAATAGACAGAAGAATAGTATTTATGATGTCATACTGGTTCCTCTCTGACTCCAATCCAACAGAAGTATTCTGAGGCAGTACAACATGCACTTGTATTATTTCATCACAAAGATTTCCAAAGGGAATTTAGAACTTCTACTCAAAACTGCTAAATGTGTAAGATATACTTTTCACTTCACAGCAGCATGGTACTTTTGACACTAATGAAGTGTTATGAATTAGCAGTCAAATTCTGATAAAGCGTAAGATAATTTCCGTTCTATGATTTCTTCTCTCATTCTGCATCTCAACGCAAGCTTAACTGTGAAGGCAGCCATAGGGGACACACCAAAGGATTATAAACTTTGGTAATACCATTAGTACATGTGTGTAGTAGAAGAAGGAAATGAAGGTCATCGTGAGCAGAAGATAAACAAATACAAATCTAACAACATGGTGCATGACAAGAATCTATCAAGCAACTTTACTGAAACCCCAATGTATGAGATGGAAATGCAAAAATTGAGTATTTTAAAATAGTAAGAGGTTATACAGAAAATTGCCAGGAACAAAAACTAAATTCAAAATACACCTGAAACACAGTACCAGAGCTAATGGATGACTTGCCACCACGAGGTCCACCACGCCCACGCCCTCCAGACACACTACGGCCTCGTCCGCCAGGACGTCGTCTATTGTCACGTTGATGTCTGCTTTCTCTGTCATCTTCTCCTGCCAAGGACCAGTCACTAAGTTCATCTTTTCTCTCAGATTCTGTTTCAGAGGGATTAGAGAGCTCAGAGTTTGTACCTTGTACAAGAAGGAAAAGAAAATTGGAAATGAATGTGAAATTTGGGATTGTATTCTGGTTTCAGATTCTCACAGAAGTTTTCCAACCAGCATGGTTATATATACATATATGTGTGATATACACAAATATAGAAATTAAATTTATTAACATATACAAGTATATTTTATATATATTCATATTAAAAAACCCCACATATTAAAAATATGGATAGAGCGTAAGTTTCTAAGATTCTCAACCTAAGTTAGTTTGTAATAACCTGAGAAATAGGGGCTCACAGATTACCAAAACTGTAATTTATGTACCCAGATGAATCAAGGATTAAACAGCATTTCCTCTCTTTGTGTATCCACTGCAGGCATTTGGTGCAGTTTCTAGGCAACTTCTCTGAAATTCCCAAGGACAACTTTATAGCTGATGGCTGTTGCTAAGCAACCTCTTCTGGCTGTTGTAATGCTGCTCGAACAATTTAACTGTTTATATTAAATACCATCCATAACATCCCACCATTTGAGCTAACCAAACCCACACAGCCTTTTACTACTTAAAAATTCAACACCTACTCTTTATTTTAAACATCCAGGAACTCTTCCTACTAGCCATTCTGGAATAAAGAAATCTAGACTCATATGGTTCCAACATGCAATTCTTGCCATTTGGGGAAAAAAGTAGTAAGTTTTCCAAATGAAAGTGTGTGGTTATATAAACAAACTGAACAACTTTCATTACAGTTTAGTCAAACAATTCAG
Source organism: Grus americana (assembly GCF_028858705.1). Lineage (NCBI taxonomy): Eukaryota > Metazoa > Chordata > Aves > Gruiformes > Gruidae > Grus > Grus americana. The sequence continues at coordinate 20,149,440 of NC_072860.1, forward strand.
TGGGAAATAGTAAAAAATAACAGTCAAACATTAGCATTATCATCGGAATAAACCTGACCAACATGGCATGATCCTGGAAGCTACAGTCAGTGACTACAAAACCCAAAAGAACTTGTCTGATTTTGTAACAGAAGTGAGTTAGTGTAGATGATGAAGAACAATTTACCGTATTGAATAAACAGATTTTTTTTTTCCTGTTTACAGGAGCACCTATGCTTCTTTGCTAAATACGTCTATATTCAAATGCACACTGTCTCCATTTGGGGAGCTGCTGCTGAATGAAAAGGGGATGTGCACACCTCTAGGGAAGTGAACAGCAGTTCCTTCTTATTTTAAAAAACACAACAGAACATCTCACTACATCTTAAACAAATCCAGTTAGCTCCTGATGAAATAAAAAAACCCCAAAAAACCCCCAACCAAACCCAGGATTTTGTGCCGTCTCCATTTTAAATTATTTTGCTTTACTTTTTGAAAATACATTCATAAGATGATCGCAAGTGTTATTTCTGCTCCTCAATCGAAATAGATTCTAATTTCAGATATATTTTTTTTTTTTTTACTTGTGTCTCCTGAAGAGTATCTGCAGCTCTCCTTCCCAGCTTTGTATAACCACTACTGTTAAGGACAAGATCTTACCAGAGTTCAGTTTGCTCATTTTTTCAATTTAAAACTTAACTTCAACAAGAATGTAAATCTAATTAGGTGTTTTGAGCTACGTAAAAAATAAAATGGCAATTCTCAATTTTCAACCCTATGTTCATTCAACTACACTGACCACAAATCTAGAGACAGTTGTGGATTCAGCAGTACGCTAAAGACTCGCTTGACAGATGCTCAAGAAAACTCACCGTAACCAGACGTGTAATTGGGGCCCCTACGGCCTCTCCCTCTTCCGCTGTAGGATCTGGAACCTTGCACTGAGGAGAGGGTGCTCTCGTCAGTTGTATAACCCTTTTCTTTTTCAGGAACTCTAGCGGAAGAAGGTCTGAAACCCATACCGATCTGACGCAATTGTTCATCAATCTGGAGCCTTTCCAGTCTTAGTTGTTCTACCTCCTACACAAAAGGAAACAACAAAAAAAATTGCTGATAAAGAAATGTTCTCTCCGCTCACAAAATACCATCCAGTCAGCTTAAAAACAAGCATTCCTGTAGGAGAGTTAACACCACCTTGAAGGTGACTGCAAATAATGGAATTCAACTACGAGTTCTGCAATCTCTGAGTTTCGGAAGAAATCTAAAACCTTTCCCTTAAAAATAGTCTTTCAGCGTGGTGATTTAAGACTATTATTACCTTTCTTAACTACATTTCACCACACGTTTTCTACTCAAATTTTAAAAAAAGCAAACTCACAAAATAACATGATTCAAATTAGTTCATTATTTCTGTTAAGTCAACACACCTCCACACAAAGCCAACTAATCTAAACGGATAACTGTTCTAATACTACATAGTATTTGTGTGATACTATTAGAAACTCCATCCTACCCCAACAGAGCATTAACCTCAGAACAACAGAACACAAACACAGCCAAAAAAGACATACTACTTCTCAAATATCACTTAAAACTGTTCTTTACAGTCCAATCCTTTCAACACCAACAGTACCAAGTAACCAGGACAATGTATTTAAGGCCTTCGTAACACCTATAGGCAAAGGGTGCGTTCAAGGCACCAAATCTTAGATCCCGATATACAGATGAACAGTTTATCAACTGCAAATCCCACCCAAGTTGTTGCTCAAGAATTCTGTTACTTCAACCAAAATTTCCTCTACGGAGTCTTTCTTCTGAACTACACTTACCTTTAGATATGCGATGTGGTATTCTAAAAGAACTTGGACATTTCCAATGCTTTCTTTAGTACCAACAAATACAAATGGTACCATCCCCTATAGAAACAAAATGTCAAATCTTATTTTCAGGAAGAACATTATCATCAAAACAATGCTTTCTGTTTAAACTAAAAAAAAAAAAATCTGCCTAAGTTACAGAAGTAAACGAAACAAGCAAAGACAGTAACTGGATCTTGGGCTGCACAGATGCCCTAGAAATAGCTCAGGTGAGGTGGGGGTAGGGGCTTTATGTTAAGGACTTACAACTGTCCGGCATTCCCAACAACCCACTCTGGCAGTTGAAGTAACTTGACATACAGTGTTTATATTCTGCCCATGCAACACAACTGCTGTGTGTGTTTATCGCAGTATGTGTGCAGAAGCATCCACACATTACCATGAAGTGTCCAGCAGTTAATTAAACCAACTTTACAAGATGGAGATTTAGAAGATTTTACCTTATGTTCTCATATATTTAAAATATATGATTAGTATTAACACTATCCATCCCAAATCAGTTATGCAGCTAAAGTACATATAGGAGAAACATTTAAAAAAAACCCAAATTTGCTTCAGCAGAAAAAAACCTTTCTTGAATTGTTTCATATAAAATTTACTTCAAGATGCCAGTCTGAAAAAAAAAAACCAACTCTTAAAAATTGCTCTCTATAACCACAGAAGAGTTATAAAACTGGCTTCATGGAATAATCCACAAGCATCTATCCTAAAAAACTACCCAAATCACAGATACTGTGTTTTTGTAACATGGACACCACCACCATTACAGGTTGGCCACAGAAAAAAGGGTGCAGAGGCTATGAAGGACGTATTTATAAACTGCATAATGATGCAGAGATGAAACAGTGATCCCATTCAGACGCCATAAGGTAGCACTTTAACTCATTTGACTCATGCCCCTGAAATTCTCACTTTCTGCGTAATTTTCCTTTGTTAAAAGATTCAACATGACTGGTTTTGAAAATAAAAGCCTCATCATAGGAAGAAAGAATAAAGTACTTACATCTTCACGGGGCAGTTTATTTTCATTATCTCCTTCAATTCTCACCCTGACGACTCCAGACTTGTCTACAATCTCCTGAATCACTTTTCCATTTTTTCCAATAACTTTTCCTTCAGAGGGCAAGAATGGTTAATTTTGCACCCGTGTGCAAAATATTTTAATGGGTTTCTTGATAATTTACGTATAACAATTGTAACAACCATCTGTGTCTCCTTTACCATTCACTTTGTTTCAAACTTTTCTCCTACTGCAGAGGTGCAAAAAAATCCCGAAGAAAACCCCACACTGTGCCAGAAGAGGTGAAAACTTCCAAAATTAAACACTCTCTCTATATACATAGAATGACAACTATTGATGAAGATCACCACTACACACAAGTTTCAGATGGACCCAGACTAAGAGTAAAATGGCACAGAAAGATTTCCAAATGCCTATTTTAAATTTATATATCAAAATTATTTGAATCCCCTGAGTCCACATGCACCCTGATTCAGTTTTTCCTGCATTTCGACAGGCATATTCAATGCATGTTTGTTGGAAGTCTCTTAAAGTAATTAAAACACTACACACTTGTTTTCTGAAAATTAATTTCGCCTTTACAAACATGAATACTACCCATACTTCCCATATTATCTTTAAAATACTTATTCTGAGATCATGTGTGAGATCTAAATCAAAAGGTTCTTCAGAACTTGTATGTTTAAATCTCAAAAGGGACTCCTTTGCTCCCTTACTAAAAGATTTTAGCTCTTCCTTAAACTAAAATCATGCAGAAACATTTCTTCATCCCAGCTTCAGATATCTGGCAGTTAAAAACATTTATCTTAAATTATGAGTAAAGAAAGATAGAGCCTCTGAAAAAAAGGTGTAGCAGCCGAAGCATAACAGAATACTGCATAAAGAACATTCTTTAGAGCAGATATCAACATGATACATAAGTGCAAAAAGCATTAAAAATTGTTTCCTTCCTCAACAGTTCAAATAGCTCAGCAGGGGTTTTTTGTTATCTTTTTGTTAAAAACCCATGCTACAGCTAATCATTTTATATGCCTCCAATTTTGTTTTGCACAGTGATCCTATTACCACTACTAAAATAAACCACACTCACTATAAACATTTTTCTCTGGATAATAGTGAGCCACTATTTGGGAAAGTCCTCAGTCCTATTGAGCTTCAGCAGCTGAAACTGGCCATTCAGTAGATGGCACTGTTCTCTCTTGGTACAAAAAGAAATGAATTGAGCACAGAGTGGTATCTCCCATCTGAGCCATTAGTGATCACTACACTTCTTGTAACTTGGGTGTCTGCATAAAGCATAGCTAAATGTCTGCTTACAGATATGACCACAGGTGATTTGGACAAAATGTCTGCCTTCATCATACACTGGTATTGTACTTGTTTAAAAGTTGCATTTTCAGTTAAATGCGTTGCTCTGACTCATGCCATGATTCCTATGTGGGTATATTCACATTAGTTAGAATGCCATCCAAAATCTCCAAAACCTCAATTCATAAACCAGTCGATTTAGTGAAGTTCCTTGGTTCAACTAGGTTTGCTCAATGAAATTACTGAAGAGAAGTTTTCAGGTACAAACTAACAATTAATTTGCTGAATACTGAAACAAGCTTTAACATTTGGTAATTGACAGAATCATCAAGTTGCATCAATTTTCATAATTTCATAATCATAATTTGCAGAGGTCCTATAAAAAAACCCTAACAAAATGCTACACCTTAACTTGCTCAAGTTATAAAACCTTAAAAGTCTAATTTTTAGGAGTTTGCACATGAATTACTTAGATTGCGTAGTCTAGAATATGCAAGCTCTCAGCCCAAAACCATAGGAGGTTAAAGCACAGCTTTTAATTTCTGCCTTAGATAATCCAAACTGCTGTTGAACCAGGTACAACACCTGCACTTACTGCTCTGTTCACCCTTGCACAGCCCCTGTGAACTGGTAACACAGGGCAGGAAGCTGCCTGACACAGACAGCACAAGCAGCAGGCTAAGAGGAGCAGAAGAAAGGAAATGGAAGTAGTACCCTGTGAAGACCAGACTAGGGAAAGACATGTTTTTCTCTTGCGGGGCAACAGAGATTAGCCCCACCTTTAGCTAGCTTATGATACAGAAGCTACCATAAAACACATTTACAGATTTCTGGGAAGCTACACCTTCGTAGAACTGGAACATGGAAAAATGCCTGTGTCTAGACTGAGGATGAGCCTGACAAACACTTACTTACACAGCAGCTCAACACCACCCAACCACCACCTCTAACAAATCTGAACCCAGGAGGGAGCAGTAACATGAGAACAGTCTTGCATCATTCTTGCAACTCAACTGTAGTACTTCCACATTAAATTCTGGTATTTAGTTTCAGCACTTCTAAGTAGTTAATTTAGTTTCTTTACTAGAATCTGAACTTCAAATATTACCATTAAATTAGATAGTGCAAGTCTGTAATCAAACCATTTTATGTGTTAAAATGCTGACAAAATATTATTCAACAATAATATATGTAATTTCTTTAATTCCCTGATACATCCAGTTTTAAAAGATTAATCACTTTCTACTTAAGTGGAGAAATCAAGTATCGTACTGGCATCTAAATCTTCTTTGCAGAGTCATGCTAATTAGGCTCCCTTTCCCCAAGTTTTCAAGTTTTAGCAGTATTACATACCAACAAGATTTCTGGGAACTTGAATAAAATCCTCCACAAATTCCAAGTAACTTCTAGCCTTTTTTACTGCATCAGCAGTCTGGAAATGAATTAAATAAAACAGAAAACTTTATTTGTAAACGTAATATTAAAAATAAAACCTTGTAGCAACAGCTGCAAGCCTTCAAAACATGAAAATTAGTTTCAAAAAGAATAGAGACAAGATTTAGTTTTCAACTAAACGTTAAAGAAATAATTGAGTAAAACACCCAGAAACAAAGTTCAGCAGCAAAGCCATCAGTAATGAATAAACCAACTTTTTCCATGCTATTTTAAGACGTTTTAAAATATGATCTGCAACTTATCACGAGTAAACCCCAGACATAAAATATCTTACAGATAGATCTTGAAACAATTTCTGTAGACATTAATTGGGAAAACCCAGCTAGTTATATTCTTTTTCTCCAAAATCAAGACACAGTTTTCAAATCTAGAATCCATTTATTAAAAAAATAAGCAATTATCACAAAGATTCTATACTGAAAAGAAATAAGTCTGTAAGAGTTCCTACCAACATTCATAGAAACTACAGCTTACAAAAATAGTATGTTAAAAGAAACTTTGGATCATATATCTCATTTCACTTGACGTTGCAGTGAATGAGTAACTGTATGGCTATGATTAGATGGGCAAGCCATAAAACTATAAAACTATAGTTCAACCTCTGCATTGAAGACCAATCCGGTCACAGAACTTTACAGGCTCACTCTTTACAGCCTCTTCCCTAAGAAAGATATACTGATTCTTCAGAACAGCCTACATGAAACACCCATGAGAAGTTCTCTGTCAAGTTTCTGTTCTCTTACTCAGTATTTAAGAGAACAGAAAGAAAACAAAATCAGTCACCGAACCTTTGTTGTAACAGATAAATCCATTGTGCATGCAAGTCTTAATACCAAGTACTGTTTGCAAATACACATTAATCCTCAGTGAGCAAACGCTGCCAAAATGACTAAAGTAGCTCCTCCGCTAGGTGTGCGCACGCTCACAAGGCTCACCCACCACACAACCCACTTGTATGTGCAGGAAAGGGACTTGCTGCAGAAAGGCAGGGAGGCCACATTCAGAGCACAGTGCTCTACGGCAGAATTTGGCAGCGGTCAGGCAAATAGGGATTCAAAGGAGCACCAACGCTGCAGGAAGAGTACAGACACAGCACACCAAGCCTGTTTAGAACTGCCTACAGGTAGGAAGTTTTCTGTTTTCTCTAGAAAAATTCTTCTGTTTCTCTCCTGTAACTGCAGGCAAGTTACATTAGTGCAGTCTGAACTCTACAGTGATCACTAAAATGTTGTACTGCACTTAGGAACCTGTCCTAATCATATCACCTCTACACTACCCATAACATTACAACCAAGGAACTGATCTTCCAGAATGCTGGTTTCTGGCATAGCTCCTCTACAGTGTTTTCCAAGATAGGAGTTCACTCCACTAACCAATGACATGGTCCTATAAATGCTCTCTTGGAGCTTTATTAATAAATGACAAATTAATTGACAGTTAATTGAGGCTATACAGATGCTGAAACAAGAAACAATGCTTTAAATTAGCAACAGCAGAAGTTTAGAATTAAGGAAAGACTATCAGCATCTAGTCACTAGTGACAGCTTTTGAGCACAGTTTCAATTTTACACTAATGTCTCAGCCCTTTCATCTGTCACTTTTTAGGCAACACATGAAATAAAGAGTACCACCAGCTCCTGCATCTTTCCATCAAATTACGGAAGTCCTAGAAGAACAAAAAAATTATAAAACTCTACTTCTGGCAGAGGTCAAAATCACTGCAAGAGAAACACAGGCAAACTGGATTTCAAGATAATGAAACAAGCAGTAACGTATGGAAACCAAATGAACAGGATGTCAATGTAGGGAGCAGAGGCTATGCTGCAAACTCAAAGCAACTGCTAAAATGATACAAACTTCAACACACATTAGCAACTTTTCACCTTCAATGAATGCTACAAATAGGACACCATTAACCAAAGAGTCCACAGTGTCCTGCTTCAGAGGTATGTTTATCAATTCTTTCCCAAATAAAGATGAAGGAACAGTGACTGCTCTCACAGAAGCAGAGTCAAGATGAGAAAATAAACAACTGCCACTAACCGCAGTTCTCCAGTGTGCCTGCATGCATATCTACACTTTGCTGCAAGTGCTCAGAATTTTTACCCAAGTAAAACCTGTATGACTCATTTGCACCCCAACATGAGATAGCATATAAAGCTGATTTGGACAATGTATTCTCAGTTTCTCGCAGTCAGTAATTCAGAAAAGGGCAAGAAAAGTAATTTTTCTCTCTCTCTAAAAATCAGTGTGCACATGGATTAAAGACCTCAAAGAATTCTAGTTACTAGTCACTACCTTTCTAACTTTGAATTAGAGTCTATACATCCATTCATGCTCTGGTTACCTCACATAGTAGCCCAATCAAAACACATTCATGTTACTTGAAGAGTCTTTAATAGAAAGATTAAACGCAGGGTATTTTTCTAAACTCAGCATTATACCTACTATTTTTGCAGCAGGAGAGTTCTAAGTGAGTGTGAAACATGAACTGTATGGCTGCAATTTTTAGGGAAAATGTTTTGTAACAGTCACTAACGTAGACCTAATGGCCACACGCTGGTGGAGTGTACTCCTATTACAAATGGGGAATGTGTCTCAGGAGTCTCACATCAGTTTCTAAGACAAGGTTTTGAAAGTCTCTCCAAAGTCCCGGTAGCTCTTTTAGACCTTCCTGAATGGAAGAAACAAACCTACCTCTGGGAATCATTTGAAAAACCTTATCACCATGCAGATAAAGACAAAGCCCTCCCAAGTCACGGCAGGGAACAATGCTTTTTCCATTGTGATATGAGTCTTTTTTTTCAAGAAAATAAAATGTGTATTAGTCTCCTAGTTCAAGTGGAACTGAGTTAAGGAAAGCTCCAAAGGGAAAACGAGTTTTCTTGTTTACTTCAATAGGAATACAAGAAGAAACAGTCTCCTGAAAAAGCCAGGATAGATAGGATATTGCTATCCCTCTATCTTAAGAAACAGTTACCATACAGCTAAGTATCTTAAAAAAAAAAAAAAAGGTCTAAGAGGGAAGAAGCTCAAGCATGAAGAATTGCACAAGAATTGAATGCAATTCGATTTTGCCAGTAATGAAAGTCTAAGAGAAGCTTTTGTTTCTGATAAGGCTCTCCCCTCTCTGGGGAAGCACAAGATTTCAAAAGTAGAGACTCGCTGTCCAAGCTCTGAAGTTCTCAGTACTGTGGTCTCCCTAAAAGGCATCACAAGCAGCAGTTCAGGCAGAAGGGGAAGGGCCTTGGAACCAGAGTGGTCTTGACCAGACAGGGAAAAAAGCATGAACAGCATCTCATACAGTTTAGCTTCCTTCTAATCATATAGCTTTCCACTATTCTTTAAAATTTATCTCCCTGTTCCTTCCCTCAAAGATTCTGGCCCTGAGCAACACAACTTTTATTTATATGCCAAACATTAGCTATGGAGACCCTCAGATCCTGACTACAATGTCAAGGACACTGGATCACTACTCCCACACATCTCACAGCCTAAAATTGTCTGCCCATGCATTCAGCCATTAGGGCCTGGCTGCTTGCCAGCTTCAGCTGAAGAGAGTCAAAAAGAGTAGACAAGTATACCTAGATGCTGAAACCCTTGTCACGTGGAATATTTAGGTTGCCTGACTTTTTTAGAAGCAGCTATCGCTTCTAGGAAAGACAAGGCTGGATGTGTCTAAAGGCATTTTTATTCAGGGGGCATCTGGTATTTTTAATAATTGCTGTGCCACTACTGTAAGCGGCTGGTGACAGTCATAACCTTTCCACAAGTTTCAGCATCACATCATTCATGTTAAAGAGATGGAAATTGGAATACATTAGACATCCTATTGCCTTTGAACTTATCCAATTCTTCTTCATGAACCATGAGATGTGAGTTACTGGTAGTACTAGGGCAAAGAAGGATCTGTTGCCACCCTGATACCCTGGAAATGTTTAAGGTTTCCAAAAAAAGGACACAGAACTTCAGAGATACTGAAGAGTACAGAAGTTTGTCCTCCTCTCAGCAGTATCAACTTCCTCTGAGCCTTGGATCACAACCACGTTCTACTCTTGACATGCATGGAGCATAGTTCAAGACCACAGATTCATGGAACACTAGACAACCAAGATTTCCAAAAGCGATCACACCAGAGACTCAGGTGTTAGTGGCACCTGTAGAGTTGGTAACATGGGATAAAAACCCCCAAGAAATGTTCTCACAGTGCCCTGGTGACAGCGACATCTTTGTCACTACTCTTCTGCCTCCTGAACAGACCATTGTTTTGGTCCAAAGACCAGCTACATTTCAAGGTGCTTGTGTGATTTAAAGCACATCAGGGTCACACAAACAGAATTAACTTAAGGCAAATCAGCATGATTTTGCCAAAGCCAGCATTAAATTGCCAAAATAAAAGGGTTAGAAGCAGCAGATATATGCATTAACACATCTGCCTACGTCAGAGGAGCAGACAACACACAGCAAAACACACGTGAACTAGAAAGGGGGGAGAACCAACAAGAACAGCATATACAGTCCAAAGGAAAACGAATGATAATCTGTGATCAAGTAAAATAGCAGCAAGTGATACTTTGCTCAGGTTGACTGAGATGTACAGTGCAGTTACAGAATTTGTGCATCAGCACGTGGAGCTGTTAGGACAGAACACATCTTATGGAAGCCACCACTGCAATGAAGTCTCAGATTTCAAATACATGCAGTACAAGCTGCCATAGTATGAACATGAGTACAGACACTCAAACAGCTTGTTTCCAGTTCTTAGCTCTGGGTACAGCTCTCACCACTCTAAAAGCAAATGCTCAAGTTTGTGAAACGCTCATCAGATTCACACAAAGTTTGCCCCTTACCTCTCCATAGATTCTGAAAGTACCAGTATCCTCCTCAAGTTCAATGGCAGTAACTCCTGGAACCTTCCTGGCTTGTTGTATGTTACTGCCATGTGTTCCTATAGCAAGTCCCATTAAATCTTCTCTGACTACAAACTCCTCATGAAATGCTGCAGCAAGCTGTTTTGTGCACTGAAGGGAAAACAAAGTAAGACTCATCCACATGCACTCAATGTAACATACAGGTATGCACTCAGTTTCAAGCAACAAGAAGAATTACAAGCTATGGCTTACCTCTAAGTGTTTTGTAGCTTCTTCATTTCTCGACATAAGCATAAGCTTGGTACGAATGCTGCGCAAATGCATGTCACTCAGTATATTCACTCTCTTCACTGTTGCTTCGCTGGCAGACTACAAAAGAGAAGGAACATGAAGTTTCATTTTTTAAGCAAATCAACATTTAAAAGATAAATCAGGAACCTATTTAAAGTAAATCCAGTACTTACACGGACATTATTTTTCCTCAAAACAAGGTATGAGAAATTCAGCACCACCTCTGCAAACCAACAATTTTCTGTTCTCACTCTCAGAGTATTTTACACTAAAGATTTTGTTGCTGGATACACACTAACTCCTTCCCCTTGACATTCCCCACACAAACAAATATCATTGTACCATATACATGCTTGTCACTCTGCCTGAAAGGCAGGGCTAAGAAAATAAGCCAGGAAAACAATCCTGGACAGTAAGGTTCAAGAGGATAATATCAAGTCAACAGAACTGTGGGGGGAAACTAATACTGGGAAAAGTCTATGTAATAAGAGAAAACTGTCACAGAAGAATCTAAGTGAACAATTCCTTAATGGCTACACTGAACTGGTGCAGTTCTTCATGTAGAAACCCAGCTGTACGTCAAAGCGCACAGTGTAAATCAGTATAGGGGGAAATCCATCTGCACAAATCAGTGAAATGACACTCAGTTGTGGGTGACAACAATCATAGAACCAATGACAGTGAAAGCTGCTCCTAAATTTAGGCTGTATGCAATGCAGTACTTGTACCCCTCCAAAAGGCCTATGCCCAAAGATAAATTTAAAACATCTACTTACATTAAATCTCACAATTTACACAGATTGACAAGTTAAACCATTCTGTATACAAATATACAGCTGGCTATATACTTCCCATAAGTAATATACTGAAAATTCATGCAACATTTACACAGAAATAATTACTTACCAGTATTATTAGTTGAGCAGTTTCAGCATGGTAAAAAATTCGACATGCTCCCACAGCTTTCTTAAAATCTTTATGTGCGTTTTCATTAGCACACCTAAGGAGACAAAATGATTGTTATTTCAACAAGCTGCATCAAAACAGAACACGTAATATCACGATCAGAGCCAAGAGTAGTTTATGGCAAAGACTGCTCAGAAACCAGAAAGTTTCCATTCTCCTGAACACGGTTCCAGAGCTTATTTCTCTGTGTACTGTATGCCATCACGGTTATTTGGCAAGTCTCAGTACCGGAGGCCCACTGGGAGTGCATCACCTGTAGAAGCCTAACACAAGACCTGAAGTTCCCATCTCAGAACTTATTTTTTGTCCCCAGCCCTAAAGCTCAGCAGGGATCCCAGTCAGTACTTTCTAAACCAGCCACTGCAGCCATAGCCACCCCTAAGGTTCTTCATGGACCTGTAAAGTGGCCTCTAAAATACAAACCAAGTGGGTTTCCCTCCATCCCATCAAATATAGTAAATGCCTTAAAGTGTGCAGAGCTACTCACGCATCTCTCAGATCTTCAGGAACATCCACTGTGCACTTGAAAAAGGTGTTCTTTTTGACAGTTTTGTTTTGATTCACAGGTCGAAGTCGTTCATAAGTGACAATTTCATTGTAAGTGGCATCACAAGCAGCATATTCAATGACATAAAACTATGGAAGAATTTTTTTTAAAATGGTAACTTCAGTAAGGAACAACAAAGACATAGTAACATTACCAGCATCGCCAAGAAAGTACAAAATATGAATATACAAACTAAAATACAAATCAGAATTGATATAATGTTACAATTCTACACAAATGAGCCTAGACATATTTCAGTATCCATCTGATACCTCAGTGAAGTCAGGGCACCATATCAGCATAATTTCAGTCCCTCACAAAAGCATGTTTGATTTTTCTCATGCTCATCCCTCTTCAAATACCTATTTTAGTCCAGTTCAAGTTCCAAATTGTCAAAGTTTACTGGAGCTCTAATTCTAAAAAATATCTAATAGGGAAGCAAACACAACTCATTCTTCACAGAAATATCTGCTCTGCGACAGTTTAATAATAAAAAAGACAAATCAACCTGTGCATCATGTGAGACCAAAAGGAAAATAAAAATTCAATCTTTTTGATATGCACTATCCCAAATTTAGGAAGGGAAGAGAACTAAGAAGATTTAAAAGCCACCAATAATCTACTCCTGCACTTCCACCCAACACATGCAAGCATGAAGAAGCTTGCGTGCGCAGTATCCCTGAAGCTTGACTTTGTGTTAGGGAGGTAGCAGTACTTTCTCTTCTTTTTCCCTCAAAACTGTTATCTGTTTTTTGTCAACAGATACAATTTCCTCAAGTATCAAGAAAAAGTAAATCACTAAGGTTGCAACATACTTTTCCACATGCTATTTTCCAATTTCAAGTTTTAAGTTTAGCTTAGGTATCACCCTAGTCATATAAAGCTGCTTTGAAACATATCACAAACCAAGTTAAGTATTAATAATGAAAAATAAATACTGAATAGACAACTAAGAGAACTACCACCCTATGCTTTAAAAAAATAACTCCTGTAGTTAAAGATAACGTGGTTACCAGAACAATCACAAAGCTAACTATCATTAGATACATGGCTTGTTTCTGAATTTCACATTTACTTTGAGGAAAAAAATAACTGAATATGGAACCATGTTAAAGACTGTACAAAGAAGCCAAAATTGAACTGTGAGGGGTTTTGGGGGGGGGACGGACAATTCCATAAAATAATTTGACAATGCTGTATAAAGATACCAACCATCCCAGGATGAAAAATAATTTTATTTAAAAAAAAAAATTTAACACCAAGTTCAATTCACAAAGTAGGTTTGCTAGAAGTCCTGTTCTTATGCACGCATACAGCCCTCCAAGCAATTAAACTACTAATAATGGAAGTGACTTGCTCAACTATAAAAACACAAGCTTCAGTTGTATAATGCAGCATGGGTCATTCCAAAGTGATTTCAACTTATAATTTTGGTTTGTCTTTTTTTTTTATTGGTAGTACTTTATTCATAATTTTTCCATCAAAAAGATCTTTCATATTTACTCTACGTAACATAACAGCATGAAGTCAGTAGGTTTTTTGGAATAATTTACCTCTCCTTTCATCATTCGAACTTTTGCCAGCCACCAGCCACAAGGTTCTTGGTCATTTGCTCTAGAATAAACCTGAAAATGAAAGTAGTAAGAAACACTGAAAGCACATACAGACATAATTCATTTGTCTGCATGTATAATGAAGAAAGAACATCCCAACTTTTCTAGTTTTCATTAAAATGGAAGAGTATGCTACACAAAAGTAATTTTTCTGTAAGTTATCCAGGCATGTGCTTCTTGCACAAATTTTTATTATGGATTTCCTTTGCATACATTACTGACAATTCAACAGAAATTTCTAAAGGAAGATAAAACCTTGGCTAAACGCTTATTCAGGGGCAATTCATCACTACATTCAAACACTGTCTTCATACTGAAAATTCACACATATGAGTAACTCCACAATTAAGACTGTTTTGTCCTTGGCTTACTTCATATACCTAGGACTACTGAAATGAACCAAGTCATCACATGATGACATCATATTCCGTATTTAACAAACACTACCAAGTTAATGCCAGATCAGATGACTGCTGAAACTTTCATTTCCTCCATCATCTCTAAGTTTCATTTACTCCTTATACACTTCTGACAGGCCAAACTCATTTGCATATGGACTGAACAAGAAATCTTGCAATAGCAAGAAGGTAGAAAATAATCCTTTACCTCTAACAAAGCCAACCATCAGCATGCATTTCAAAGAAAATAACAAAAATCCAACACGCATATTACATTGTTTCTTAGATTACTAGCTGAAAACTATAATGGTATCTTAAAGAAATTCATTACTTTAAGGACAAGTGAAAAGCAGAAGTAATGACTAAATTACTAAAGATACTACAATGAGCCAGGAACAGAACACACACCTTTTAATTTCCTGGTTTAATACATCATTTCTAATTAACACTGTTACTCTCTCAAACAGTATCATTCACACAATCTCCTACCAGATTGTACCAGGTGTTTCATCTGGGTTAAAACTCTTGTTACTGAGAGAGTTTTATTACATTTTCGCATCAAAATGTTTCCAACAGTTACATTCCAGATCAAAAGTGGAAATTACCTAGTTTTGCTTTTAATTATGAAACATTCTCAGCAATTTTAAGTTTTAGATTCTGAGAAAGTTCCATTGGTAATTCTATGAAAAAGCTGAAATGTCAGTTTCACTGAAAGCCTAATAAATCCATTACTAAAGACATGCTCCACTTCAAATCTTCACTTTGCTAAGGTACTTCCAATCGTCATCACCACCTTGAACGGACAATCAGTTATCTATCAGGACAGTTCATTAAGATAAACTCACCTCCACTTCATCTCCTTCACCAATTTCTTTCTTGATATCAGGGGGTGGTGGTAATCTGACTTCATTAAAGGGTACCTGACGCTCTGGTTGCCAACTGAAAGTTGAAGAGACATTACACATTATTTCTACAATTTTCCTGTTGTTTTCTTAAGTTCTATTTTTAGAACTCTCGAGTTTGGTTAAAACTCACTCTTTTCATAAAATCAAGTCTGGTTTTTCATTGCTAGAAAGCAAACCTTATAAGCTAAGGAACACAATAACCCTGTCAAGAGAAAAATAGTATCTGGGAAGATATTTATGACAAAACAATTTTTAAATTAACTTAAAAATTTAACTTTACTGGGTTCACTAAATGGCTTTCATAAAAGCCCAAGGAAAGATTATTAGATGATGTACTTACATTTCACTGTTCAAGTCAGAAAGCCTTTATACAGATGTAAGCTTATCTTTGCAGTCCACCATGGGGTTCATCCACTTCTTTACCTCATATTTAACATTTTCTTAACATTCCAACTGCTTACCATCAATGTTTTAAGTATTCCAGGAAAATATGAGTCTGATCATTAACAAAACTTTGCATTTCTACCTACAAACTTGTTAACACTCCTCAGTAAGTGTCTGGCAAACAGGTTCAGTTCAAAATGTACTTTTATATCCGTTTATCAATACCAATTACTGCTAGGCATATAAAATTAAAATTTTACCTTCTTGTACAGAAAGGCTATTTATTTTACCGTAGCTTGCTCTACAAAGCATTTTACCAGTATGTGTGTTTTAGGTGCGTTTTATGAAGACTACTGGAGCAATTCACATCATCCGTGTTCTGAAATTCCTTTTCCTTCCACCCTGTGAACATCACAAAATACTACCAGCTGTTCCTCACTCTTTTAGTCAGAAACCCAACTGAAGACTCTACAGAGGTTGAAATAAACCAGAGGAAAAGACATCACCCCCCGAAAAAATAACTTAGAATATTTGAGGGACTTTGATGATATCTGTCAAAGCATTCCAATGTCCATCATTTATACCCATCTTAAAGTTCATATCAGATACAGACAGGATCCAGAACCAACTTATAACAGTAAGGATTACGGCAAGTAATTTGTTTTGCTTACTTCTAATACATGCAGACAGAGCGGCCTGAGTTAGTGGAACAAATCTCAGCGTTAAGAGCAACTGTACTTCTGCAATTTTCTACAAGATGGATACATTTATATGTTTTCACTAAAAAGACAGCTTATGCTCAAGTACCTCGCTTAATAAAGAAGTGAGGTATGGATATAGTTTTGCTCTATCCATTATTATACACTTTATTTTTCTTTTAACTATAGCGGAACTTTGAAGAACAAAAAACCCCATGAAGATTATGGATAGCTTTTGTTGAAGTTGGAAAGTATTCTGGCCATAAAACGTTATTTAAATCTCATTTTATTTCTGAGAAATGGTCAAGGGGGCTGGCAAAAATCACTTGCAATTCAATTGCCCTTGTTGCAACAATAATGGTCACTAAACTCAGGGTTTGTGTTTTTCCTTCCCCTCCCTGCCTTTGTGAAGTTATTAATCTCGCAGATGCAAAGGCAAATAGTAAGACTTGAGGGCAAAATGCATTCCCTAAATTATAGGGTATATAAAACTTCAGTTTAGAAACAGTATGAGCATAATAATCATAACTGAACAACAGGATCAAAAACATTGCATACTCAAATGAGCTACTTAAAGTTCTCTTGAGAATTTCAATTGTGCCTTGTAGTTAAAGAATCTAACAAATGGGAGCTTACAGAAAGTTATAAACTGCCCATAATGAGATGCTATGATTGAAGAGACCTTGTACCTTCAATAAAATCCACTTGATGTTGTAGTAGGCTAATTTTGGTTCCATCTCTAATCATCTAAAGGGAACTCCATCCACTAGAAACAGATGGGCCAATAATGCCTTACCTCTATCAACTGCAAGATGTTTTGGTATTCTTTTAAGAAAACAGTAGAAAAGTGCACAGAAGGCTCAGTTCTCAGAATATGAGAAGTCCAAGTTTTGATAGCAAAAAGTCCAAAACTGGAGCATCTCACTGGTGAAATGCAAAACAAGATGTTTTAAGAAATGACTTGTGACTGGCTACAAATTACCTACTAAGAGGATCTGACAGAACTAATAGTCAGAAGGATTATCCCGAATATCTGGCACAAATTACAAAAAAGGGAGGCGCTTGCTTCTTACAAGAGAGGTCTTTCTTTCAATACAGCTGCTTCAGACTCCAATGAGTCCATATGAAATTGCACCTCAAGATCCAATTTTCTGTCTTATACAGTAATAAAAGTTTCCAGTTCTGAAGCTTCTGCATTCATTCCCGGCCTCCTTACCTCCAAAAAATTTCTCTAAAAAGAATCAAGGATGTCTACCCAGAGATTAATTATTGCTATGGCCACAAAATCATCATTAGCAGTCTCTGCTAGTGTAACAACTTTTGGAACCTTACAACAGCTGTAGATAAAGAGTGGTTAACAATAGCAGCAAATGCAAACTAACCATTTAGACCACCTTTAGCGGAGTAGGGAGTAGATGTATTTACTTCATTAGTGTTGATCACTATCACAACAGAATGATGCATTCAGGACACTCTTGCCAGCTTCGGTTCTACTAAAGTCCTTATGAATTTAACTCAGTAAAAAGGGTAATAATTTATCAGATTTACATCACAGAATAATTTGACTAGAACTGTACGAACACTTCCTGATGAGACCTATTTTTGGTCAACAAAACACTCAACATATGTTGTAGCCCATCCTTTTTGGAACATGGCTGCTGCTGCCAGACTTTCTGTAAAACACAGAGATGACATGGATACTACACACTAGAAAAGTGTTTGCCAACAGTAAGACCCCTGCTGTGAACCACAGGCACTTCCTTCAGCTTACTTGGTTTCCAATGTGAAAGCATATGCTTTGAAGGCAAAGAGCCTCCTACCTTAAAGAAAAGTAATACAGATGTTGAATACGAAATTGAAGATTTGTCACATCTTGGGATGAAGAACCCAATTTGTTTTTTCTGTTCGTTGGGTTTTGGGGTGGGGGTATGAAAATCTAGGAGACAGTAACAATTTCCATAACCATCTCAGTAAGTGTTAGTAAAAATTATGGTTGCCACCTCATCTTCTAACTATTTTTCATAGAAGAAGGGCTAGAAAACACAGGTTAGAAAGAAACAAAGACCGAACTTTGCAGGGTAAACCCTAGGATTACTTCTCCCCTGCCCCCCAACTTATTTTTATACACGTGTATATATGTATACACGAATACATGTACTCACATATGTGTATAAACATACACACCCTAGGATTATAAATTCAGGATTATAAAATATTGTTTATAATAAATACACACTCGCACGCTCCCTAGTATTACCTTTATTACTCAGCAGTCTTTCTTGAAGAAAGGCTCAAAGACTAATCTACAGGTTGGTGCTGGCAGACTTTAGTAACAATTTTCACATCAAAAGCTGACATTTTTAGTATCTCCACCTAGCAACCGGAAGGGAAACAGGAAAGAGGATGTAGCTCCCAAAATATCCTAAATTAGCCCTGGAATCTCCCAGGTAATCCACAGTATTATCAGTCTGAACACTGAACAACAAGTATTCATTTGTACTTTATCATCCCACGGATTATCTTTGACTCGCCACTACAAGTCCCAAGTAGCACTGCTGTGTTTATATATTAAATGAAGAGGGCCTCATCGGTAATTTTTTCTACAGATTTGCACTCTTTTCCACTACAAAAATTTGGGTCTTTAGACTGGGTATGTACATATATTTGTTTTCTTAATAGGTAAAAAAACCCAAAACACCCCACCATCAGGATACTTCTATCTATTTCTCTGGTTGAGAACACCAAACAACATTCCTCAGGTTAAACATATAGAGAATTGTTTACTTAACAGAAGTACTTCGGTATTTTCCATCTTCTTCTGCTTTAGTCTAAGAGTACGAGGCCTCTGCCACTGATTATTATTTTAATAAAATTCAGCTGTCACATTTATGGACATCACTAAAGATACCAAAAAATGTAAAGTACTGTGTAAGTGATGAGCTGAATTCTGATATAGCGATTCAAGAAAGTAGTTCATGAAGACTGTGAACAGAATAGTGAGCCTGTACTTCTAGAACTATACCCTCCTAATGAAATCTACTTCCTCTTAATGTCAAAACAAACAAAACCCAACACCAAAACCACAAAACCAAAACAACCACCTAATACTCAAATTTTTTTTTAATAAAATACTTACTTGTTTTCAAATACAACTGTGAGCGAGTCCTCATGAACATCTTTGATAAAACCCTAAAACAAAAACATTTTTGTTATAAGAATGCAGAATGCATGTGAAATCAAAACAAGGCACCAATTTCAATACAGCCTGAAACTAAGCCAAACAGCAGAGCACCACTAATACTATGGTTCCAATTTAGGAAAGTTCCAAGACACGATCCCACTGTTCGGATGAGATTGCTGATATTCTTAGTTGGCTATTCTAAGAAATACAGTGCGCAGGGATTGTTTCAAATGACTGCTCAAATCAGACCAGCACGTTTACAACTGAAAACTCACTATCAGGTGTTTTATTATTTTATCTTCAGGTGTGCACAACTGTTTTACAGGAACAAAATGGAAGATCCAGGGCAATTAGTACAACTCACAATACCACGTCAAACAGCTGTGCACAGCACTATTTGCTTTGTAGGTATTCTTCTCAACACAAAACTGAATCCCAAACAACTGTCCTTCAGAACAGTATGACAGCAAGTTTGGATAAAATTTGGCAATACAGGCTGCCATAGAGCTAGTCATGCTAGCATCTTTCAAGTACCAAAGTGGGGACTGTATGAGGCCAGATACCTGCAGGACCTCACAGGAAAACAATGAAAGAATACAGTATTTCACTTTGTGTGTCACATTATTATGATCTCAGGAACAACTGAAGGGAAATCCCACTTCTTTCTTTCTTTTGAAAAACAAAGGGCTTCTTTAGGGAGCACCAGTTAAGCCAAAAACCTAAAGAAGAAGAACAACCTGACAGACACAGTTGTACTCAAGTATCCATGCAGAAATTAAGTTCCTACATCCCTTGGTTAAGGGAGGCAGGTAGGCAAATTGCAAAAAAAGCAGATAAAAGGACAAGAAAGATCTTTCAAACTACTCCTGCTTTTGCCTGGTACTTGCCTAAGCACAGGACACCCAAGGAGGAACCCGCAGTTTTAAAGGGGAGAGAGCTGCATAGCTATGTCAAAAGAAGTTCCAGGAAATCTGCTGAACAGATTATATCCACTTAAGAAACGGCCAACTGAGGAGGACGAAGCACGTATCAAGTGTGCAAGGAGCAACCAGCCCACAGAGGTATCATGTGTCACCTCAGGGAAAGATAAATTTTGACACAGGAGATCCCTCAATGTAACGACAGACAGTAAAGGAGGCCATACTGACAGCTGGTGGCAAAGAGCCTATATAAACAAATCTCCTTTTACCTGAACTCGTACTTGGGCAATGCCATGAAGGTATTTTCCCAAAACCTGCTTTTCTGCTCTCTGAGCTGCACTCAAAACCATCTGCCAGCAACACAGAAAACACGTTCTAGCAGAAAGCATACCGGTAATCCTGAACAAAGCAGGTCACCAGAAATCACCTCACTGAGCCACCTAGTGTGTTCCTAATAAAATAAACCCTTTCAAATGCCATCATGCCACTGCAAGGAAGGAAGGCAAATCTCTTTCTTTGAAAGGTACGCAATGGAAACAGTTGGCAATAAAATACGCCTGTAATCAGAGACTTTCAGTTTCAACAGTTTCTGGACAGGTAAACTGGACAGGAATACTGAAGTTTAAAGATGCAAAGAGCATACAAAATTTTACTGCCTGAAGCATGTGTTAGTAACAACAGAGGTAAAGCAGAACTTTTACTAAATTTATGCTACCAATGTCCCCTTTAAACACACCCAAACATGGGGATGAATTAACACGGCATAAAGTGCAGAAAACAGTAGTTGTTCTACTACAATTCATTCCAACTCTATCCAGGGACAAAACACCTAAGCCACAGCACTGCGCACCGAGTTCATGCAGTCCAACATTCTGCCGTATGACAACTTATCAAGAGAAAGCAGTATTTACAGAAAAAGATTTAATTCTCTATTATGGACAGCCATTTATCCGCATTCCAAAAGTCTGATTCAATATTAGTCTTTGCCTCATTATGCTGCTTTATTTCATAGCTGAACCTTACCTCTTATTTATGTTATTACATGCTCTCACAGTACTCAACATTGGGGGGGGGGGAATAAATATATTTCATTGCTATAGGTCAACCTATAGAATTTATTCTGCAGATCTGAACTCAGTTATCTTTCTTTTGTTTAAAAACAGAACTTAAGAATCAAGAGAGATTCAAAATCAGGTACCATAAAACACCTGAAAAACATTCATAACAATGCTCTGCAGAGTTTAGAAAATCCTGAATCCACTGACTAGCTGTAGGTTTCATTAATAAGACAAAAGAAGTGGAAAAAAGGAATCCCAACTGCACTGAATTTCCAGGATTTCAGACAATTAGTCCATTGCTAGGTAAAAATCTGACTTTCTGTGTGACGGTTCAAATAGGTTTAATATTCACAACTGATTTTCAAGCTAACATCCTGCTGAAGAATGGGAAAGCTGAAGTGGAACAATAATGCAGAGATATGACTAGCAGCAGACTAACAGCTGACACTGCACAAACATCAGCTGCATAAACAGAAATATTGAACACTTTTTATTAAAATCGAAAGTACGAATTCCAACAAAGAGTCTGCACATTTTACAACACCACGCGGGTCTCAGGAACTCCTTCACACAAGGAAGTCTTTCAGTTCAAAGCGTGAACACTGCTCTTCCCATATGAGAATATAATGCAGACTCATGGCTAGAGACAGGTATGCAGTAACTTGCTTGAAATTATCTGAATAGCATTTTCAGTTGGCATTCTCAAACTCTTTCACGCAACAGTATTTATATATGAGAAACATTCAAGATCAAATATAACATTTATCAGGTATGCACTTCAGGTCACAAATGGACACATGTAAAGCATTAAATAAAATTACATAATTATTTATTCTTGTGAGGCCTGAAAAACATCTGATCAGAGTCTAATCGTACAAACACAAGACTAACAGTGAAGGTGTAACATAAAACATTTGTAATATAACTACAAATAATTAGAATTCAATATAGGTTTTAAATAGTTTTATAAGAAATTATTCCATTATTGCCAAGAAACATGCCAAAAATATCATGAAACCATTTGCTGAAAATAAAAGTTCCTGCATACTACTTTCCTACCTACAACCCTGACCTTTACTATAACCATTACCAGCTGTCACTTAGAATTCCAAGATAAAAACAGAGAAATAGATTTCATGCATGTCAGGATGAGATGTAGTGTAATTTTTAAAGTACTCCAAGAGCCTAGAGATTATTTTTTAAAAAAGGTTTAACAAAAAACCTGTGACATTAAGATATTTTGAAATACAAAGCAGATTTTTTTACATTAAAAGTTTATTAATATAAATTCAAAAGGATTTCTTCAGAAAGGGCATGATGAACATAAAACATAAAAGTAAATATTCTGGGTTTCATCTAGGAATTTTGAAGGAGTTCTTTATCAGTGAGGTAACCTATATATTTGTACTCTAAGGCTGTACTAGTCATATCTGATAATTTAGTAGAAAATGTTTTTGGTACAGTAAGTAATGATGCATCATCTTAACTTTTGCTCAAATGAACATGGTACTCCATTACTGAAATTTAATTTAGCAGTGTTGCCTAAGATAAATAATGTCAATATCTAAGTTTGAAATGTTCCATGTTCCTTACACATCATTCCATGCATTCTCATTCCGAACAGAAGTGATGAGGCACAGCTAACAAGAGACCACCAAACACATTGTCAATAAATATACTGGCATCAAAAACACATCGTGATGAATTCATTATCAGCAAGTAAGCTTACATATAACATTTGTGCGTGTTTTACACCACATACAAAACTGTGGAGGGCAGGAAGGAAAGGAAATCGATGTGACTTCATCTTGCCAGACCGCTGATTTGGACTGGCCAGATATTAGTGTCAGTCATTCAGTTTATGCTGCAAGCTGGATCTCTGGAAGTCCATGTATGCCCTGCTTCCTGCAGGCCAGCTCATGAGGCAAGACAGGAGACTATACTGTACTACAGGCTATTAATGTCATGCTGGCTCCCCAGGCACTTTGATACAGACCTGTCTCTGCCACTCACTTGGCAGAAGCCAGGCTCCCAACACTAGCACCTGTAAAACGAGAGGTAATATCGCTAGGACTCTTGCTTAGGTTAGGATCAGAGATCCAGCAAATCTAATACAGGGCCATACCATGTTAAATGTGAGCAGAAGGACAGGAAACTATGAATGGATCATCTGCCACCAAAATCACTACAGTTGAGACTTCATCTCATAACACACATGCACTCTTTCCTTTTTACCTGGGTTTTGCTCATGGATTTAGGATTAGGATCTGCTGATAACATAAACGGATCAAGACTTACTGAAGTGCCCTTACAGTGAACTGTATGTCTCTGTATATATTCACACACACTTTTTTTTAAAATCCAGTTTAAGGTAAAAATCACAAAATCTGTATATCAGGCAGATGCAATCCAAGTTCCGTCTTCATCCTGCTTTAAGTTTATCTGACCCCCAAGTAGGATGGTCCCATCTAAAAGTGAAGTGCTGTTGGTTTAGCTGCAAACATTCTTTCCAGGGATAGCCACTGTGTTGGTTTTTGAGTCACACATACGTGCAGACTAAAAACTATACTAAGATCACCTTACCCACCGCTGAGTAAATTTCAGAGAGTAAATGCTTTGGCATCTGGTACCATGGACTGTTTCTGAATCAGTGACATAAAGGTCAAGAAGCCTACATCCAATCACCAATCCTTATGCTCCTTTCAGAAGGAAGAACCATTAGTATTTTTAACTAACATTCATATACAAATCTTTCATGTAACAAATACATGAAATAATTATTACTAAGGGATGTATCCCATGCTGACCACCCTGGAAAAAAAATATCCAAGCAGTAAATAATCACTGAACAAAAAAAGATTGAACTTCATAAATATTATCTTCATTAGAAGTGACTAGCGGCATCTGCTTATACAAGGAATTGATTAAAGAAAGCAGATCTAGCTTGCCACAAAACATAAACGTTACAAGTAGGCACCAGGTAAGAAAGAGATCCTGAACTATATCAATTTTAGCAACCGCAGTTTAATCTATGACATTACTGCTTATTTCCATTCACAATAATTATCATACATAAATTCAAGTGCTGAAAGAACTTCAGCACTAAATCCCCTGGTTTAGGCTTACTCCTGAAAGTCTAATGACTCACATTACTTACTGCCCTCTTTTACACATATTTTCAAAGGGGAAACTTCTGAAAGCACCCTTCACTGATTATGTAGATCAGCAATCAATAATCACTGCCTGTGGCATCTCCCTTTTATCAGCCTAAAAGGGTCAAACAAATGGCTTGTCACCAGCAATCATCACTACAGATCATGACTGCATCAGCCTACACAACTTTCAACAGATTAGTAACAACTTCAAAATGTCTGAAACTTCCCACCAATTAGGGCTAGATACAATAAATACTGACCATAAGACAGTTGAGATCTTTAAAGAAATAAAGTCATTCCAGTCACCATGTTCCCTGGTGTAGTAATTGGATACAAACAGCTGTGTAAGCTGTACTCCTAATGACAGTTTCCTATTTTAATAACCATCAAGCTAAACACCATTCAGAAGAACTCAGAGTTGTTTTCAAAGTCACTAATTAAAAGTTGTAAGAAAAATTAAAAAGCCTTTTTTTTTGTAATTGATGCATAAACTTTGTCTCACACAGAATTGTGTGGAAAAATGCTGTGTACTTCTCCCTCATCATTTTTTCCCTTAGTAATATTTTGGCTAGTCTCTACCTTGCAGCCTATGCCAACTCCTGCTACCAGCGCTTTGGTTAGTCCTGTTACCAGAACAGCTGCACCTCTGGAAAAAGGAACAGACCAAGAAGGAAGCACTTTAGAACCTGTAAATTAAAGGTTGAATTTCATTCTAATTCTCATTTTTATCTATTTCATGCCCTTGCACAACCTAAACAGCTACTACTCTAGAACAGAAAGAGCGCAAAGGGCATGCAACACACACATGCTGAAAAACTGGCTCTGGTAAGTCCTTACAATGAAGAACACAACAGATCTTTCTGAGTTATTCAGATGCTGCTGAAGGATTCAGGTAGAGGAAGTTATCTGGTGTTCAATTTTTGTACCTTGGCCTCATTTTATTATAAGGCCCAACCTATTTAACGTAAGCTGACATCTTAACTCATGAATAACATGCAGAACCAGGGCTCTAATTCGCATACAAGTGAGCATACGTAGGCTGAGGGAGATACTAGACAAAACAGAAGCTTTCATCTTGTTCTTGACAAGAGCTGTACAGACACCCTTCACAACTGGCAGGACCAGAGGCAATGGCCATGAATTGAAAACACAGGATGTTCTGTATGAACAGCAGGAATTTTTTTTTTTTTTTTTTTTTTTTTTTTTACTGAGAGGGTGACTAAGCATGGGGACAGGTTGCCCAGGGAGGCTGTGGAGTCTCCATCCTCAGAGATACTAAAAAGCTGTCTGGACATGGTCCTGGGCTCTAGACGGCCCTGTCTGAGCAGGGGTATGGACCAGATGACCTCCCTCAGTCTCTGCCAGCCTCAATCATCTGTGATTCTGTGAATTACTTAAGGATCTTAATGGCACAGAGAATCATCATCCTGAAAACACTGTAGTCAGGCCAAGAGGAGGCTGGGAGTATCAACTTTCACTCTCTCCAACACACTTAGCCAAAAAATACC
Organism: Grus americana; assembly: GCF_028858705.1. NCBI lineage: Eukaryota > Metazoa > Chordata > Aves > Gruiformes > Gruidae > Grus > Grus americana. The sequence continues at coordinate 20,175,575 of NC_072860.1, forward strand.
TGGATTTCTTTGGGGTCTATGTCACGTAAAAAAAGTCTACTCTAATGTCCCACTAACAAACTAACCTGCAATCTAGCACTGACCTAGAAAGTGTCAACTGATCTGCTCTCAAGAAGTCCTCACCACACCTCTAATACAGACAAACCCTTAACTAGTAGGGTTCATCAACCCTGTCCATTCTCCTCCCTGTTCACAAAACAAACATCTTTTTTCAGAAGACCATGACCACATTGAGCCCCATAAATGTCATCTGTTCTCTAAAGACAATGAGTGTTCAATGTTAGGACATATGCAAAGACTTCTGAGCTGCAGGGAATAGCTAAACATTGGCTCTGCTGTATACTGGTTGAGAACCTGGGATAAAATACAAGATAAATGCAGTCTTGTTCTCCAGATTATATTACTTATTTAAAGCAAAAAACCCCATAAATTAGTTTGGAGATTTATCAATAAAAATTTAAATTTAGATCATAATATTTTTTTGTACAGGACAGAGCATAAGAAAGTTATCTTGGAATGTCTACCATAAACACAGTTACTGTGCACAAATTTATGCATCATGAAAAACATTTTGAATTTTCATGTATTTTAATACAGAATTTTCCTTACTAATTTAAAGCAACCATAGTGTATACATATAAATACACATACAAAGAATTCCCTGTTAAAATTCAATTTTACTAAAATGAAGAGCAATTATTAAAATAACAAAAGAATCTATGAAAAGTATCATTTACCATGGTCATACCTCTAATAACTACTGAAAACCCCACTATAATGCTCCAACAGATTTAATCACTACATTTGTTCTACTACAACTAAGTTGCAGATCATATTAGCAACTCATTAGAAAAATTATGTCATGCAATTGTTTACATAATTATTTGGGGTTTTATCTGTTGGCATAGCAGGATCCTTCTCATCACATTTACCAGGAAGCATGCTGTGCTAATGAATCTGAATTCAGACTGATCTGAGGGCAAACCTCAAATTTCATCCCATCTTACAAATTCTGCTTTTCACTTCAGAAATTTTTTTGCCACCTCCTATACAGTGACACCGGGCTTAGACAAGATGAGCCTATTCTCATTATCTTACAAATGCTATTATCAATGCTATCAGTGTCCAAAATAGGATACTTTCCAAATGAGACTGACACGCCTCCCTCCTTTGCTTCAGGAACTTTAAACAGAAAGTTACTAGTAGTGTTACTTAGCTCAAAGTGCCTGCATAACCTCTGCCTACCACAATAGTAAGACTCACAAAATGGAGTCACTGCCACACACATTTCACTGAATCCAGCTCACAAGAATAATCTTTTGAAATTGTGTTTCAATTTAGTTTATTCCATTTTGTTTTTTGGGGGGGGCTTTGTGTTCGCCCCCCACATTAACAGTGGATTATTCTGAGTTGGGTCTTTGGTCATTATGGGTCCAATCACTCTAACCTGTCTTCATCCACCATGAAGATGTCATTGCTGAATTTAAGCCCCATTTCATTGATCTGAAAGCCATTAATGCCATTTTCAAGTAAAACTTCTGCTTTTGTTAGCTACTGTTCACAGGGCTAAAACACAGGATGGTGCTAATCTAAGCCTGACAATTCCCACTGACTTAGGAGGAAACGTCATTGTTGCATATTTTAAATCAGACTTATTGTAATAAATTCTATGCGCACAGATCCCTTCAGTCCAAGAATTCAGTACACCTCCTAATACTCCCGTTAGTCTCACATTCTTCTTCAGCAGAAGAAACAACTAATCCATGGTTTATAAAGTTGCCAAAGATCACAAGGTAGAAAACGGATAGCTAAGAAGAACATCTCCAAATTCTGGGCTTTGCAATGGGCATGGGGAAAAAAAACATAATTCTATTTAGGAATATCTTGTCCCAAATGCAAACAATTCTGATGTGGGTTCTGTGTGGTATTTCAAGTCCAACTAAAAATGTATATGATTCACAAAATTTATTTTTTTACCAAAATCAGTAGATGATAAGAGGCTTACCTAGCAAGGGGATATAGCTTACCCCATTGCATTCCTTCCTCCTAAGAGTATATCCTATTTGTCTCTTTTAATAGACAGACAGTTGAAAAAACTAACCCCTGAAGTCAGCTGGTTGCAATACTTTAAACACCAACTGCCTTTACATACTGTACAATTAACACGAGTTCCAAGCCAAATCCACAACTGCACACAGGAAATTCGGGGGGGGGGAAGACACCCCCACACCCCCAAGTGCAACACCACACTGTGTATGCGGTTAGGCACAATAGCTAAAGAGAGTCCTGAGATTAAATACTCCCAGACCATAGCTACACTGTGTGCTCACAATACTGGCTGGAATCAGCCCTCCTGGAAAGGAAGACAGAAGGCTCTTGCCATAAAAAGAGCTGGGATTCTTAAACATCTGAAGCCAGGCTTAGGGGAAAATGACTGACAGACAACAGCTGAGAGTATTTTGCATTGATCTTGTAACATCCTGACATTCCAGGGAGGGTGACGCTGAAGGAAGCTTTCTGATGACATAAATAAAACTCGAAATCTTTAAAGAATTATTTAAAATATTTTAAAATCATTATTTTCAGCTCAGTTCACCCCATCCCACCCAAAGCTCCTACTTGTTCCAAAAATACCCCCCCACACGCCCACCCACCCTTTCCAAGCTGAAGACTAAGCAAATCTCCGTGCAGTGCATCTGCTCCCCCCGGCGCTCTCCCTTTCCCACACACCACCCTCCCCTGAGGAGCCCTGATCAGCCCGCCTCGTCACCACCTTCCCAAGCCACCGCCGCCCCGCTCCATCCCCGCCACCCGCCGCCCCCGGGTCCCCCTCCCCTCACGCCGGCCCCCCTCACCCCCTCCCCGCCGCAGCCCTCTCCACCACCGCCCCCGCCACACCCAGACACCTTCCCCCAACGCCCTTCCCCCCTCACCTTCCCCTCCTCCGCGGCCCGGCGCAAGGACTCTCCCCACGGCCGCTAGCAGCCCTCAGCCTCCGGCCGGGCGCAAAAACGGCCGGGCGGCCGCCCCCCGCGCTGCCTCCGCCGCGCGGGCCCCACCGCCACACCCTCCCCGCGCCGGTACCTTGTAGAAGGCCCCGTTAGAGCCGCGCACTTCCACCGTCAGCTCCTCCATGTTGAGAGCGCAAAGGACGCCGGGACGTGCTTCTAGAAACTGTCACCACGGGGGGGAGCGCTGGCGGGCTCCCCCTCCCCCTCCGCCCGCCCCCCGCGGGGTGGGGGCCGCTCCGGCACCGCCCCGCCCCTCCTCCCCCCGCGGCGCGCGGCGGGTCTGCCCACGCCGCGGGCAGGAGGGGGAGCTGACAGTCGGCGGAGCGGGGCGTTCCCTGCGGGAAGGGCAGCCGGCCGCCGCCTTCTCCCCCCCCTTCTCCCCCCCTCCCCGTCGCGGCCCGCAGGAGTGGGAGCGGCCGGCTGCCGTGCGAGCCCCGCTGGTGGCCGGCGCGGTGGCTGAGGGGGGTCTGCGGCGCCCGCCGCCCTCCTGTCTTCCAGTCCTCCCGCCCGCCCTGAGGCGCAGGTGGCCCGGCAACCTCGCCCTGGCCCCACGGGAGCGGCCGCCGTGGGGTAGTGGAGGAAGCAGCGGCGCTGGTGCTGCAGGCCGCAGTCAGCGCTGCAGGGAAGATGCAGTGTTTTGTTTGTTTGTGTTTGTGTTTTTGGTTTTTTTTTTTTAAATGAATAGCGATTCAAAAGGCCGGGCCTTAGGGGACACCTTCCGTTCGCGAGCCGCCTCAGGCGGCCTGGCTCGCCGCCCGGTGCAATCAAGATGGTGCCTGTCATCCACCCGTGCAGTCCGCTTTCATGTCCGCATCGCGCGGCTGTCTTTGTCCCGCCGCTGCCCCGGCCTGGCGCTGGGGGCGGGGAGCACCCCCGCCATCTGCACTTGGGCCCACACCGAGCGGCCCCCTCCCCGCGGGCCCAGGCTCCAGGGGTGCTGCTCCCTATCCTGGCATAGAGTGGGGGATTGCCCAGTTGCAGGCTGTGCCCTTTTCTATGCCGTGTACTGCTGCAAAGGAAAAAGAAAACACCAAAATGACTCTGCTATTGGATGACCCTCACAATCAGCCCGAGTTTTGCTGTGAGCTCAATGCTCACATAAGCTTAGTCATGCAGAGCTTGATGAAAGGCCTGTATCTTTGCCAAATGCATACATTTTTTGCAATAGCTTTAAATATCAATAACAGTACTTTCAAATGTCCTTTCTGCTGATCTTTCCTGTTCGATGTCAGCCCCAAACAAACAGGAATACATGATGGTATTTTAGCCATCAAATGTCTCGATTCTTTGTTTCTCTGTGTTAATCTCCCACTGTAGCTTTTTTGCCAGTTTTACCCATGTCTGTCAGAGGGGTGAGGATTTGGGGTAGTACAGGCCTAGAAGCTTTGAGAAAGCTGGCTGTGGGCAAGGAGACTCAAATGCACCACAGCTGAGGGAGGGAGAGGGGTTCAACATTATCGGCTTAGCCTGCGTGCTGCTGGCTAACCCCCACTTGCGCCAGATGGTTAGCATGCAACTCTGACTATTTGTGCTTGTGTTGTCCAGTGAGTAATTTGAGGGTATGGGGATGAGCTGGGAGGGTTCTGTTGGAGAAGAACTGAAGATCATAGGTAGAGCCCAAGATATAGGCTCTGAGGACAGTAGAGCCTTGAGTCATTGTGGTGAAGCATGAAGGGAAATGAGGCACAAGTTAATTGGAAAAAAAATCCAATAGCCTCTGCTTGTTCCAGAGAATACCATGCTTTTTCTGCTCAGTAACTCATATCTTTGTTTGGCTGTGAGGTAGTGTTTAGAAAAAAGGCAATTATGTGATCTACTCTTTTCCCATGCTGTGTGCATAAATACTCTCATTCTTGCATACTATCTATTCCATGTGAATGTTGGAGGGTACCTTTTATTAGAAATACTGTTTCAATCTTCAGAAATGACCTACAATTTATTCTGTCAATGGTGCCTAGGCCACGCATAGGTAAGAGAGCCCTTCATGCAAAATGGTAGGTGCCGCCTTTCCTGTTGGCAGAGGGCACTCAGGGCTTTCCAGGATAAAGTATGAAACCTGATAAAATGAAGCAGTTGTGCTACAAAAATTCTAGGCCAAAAGTTTTCATTGTCCCAAGATTGAATAGCCTGACGTTCATTTATTCAGCTTCCAAGACACAGACTCTCAATGTCAACAGCTAAAAAAAGGTGTTTGAGGTTTAAAAAAAAAAGCAAAACCAAACTATGCATGAGCAAAACAGGACACAGATATAAAAAAGAAATTACTTCAGAACTGCATGAGGTGCTTGGGTGTCCATGTTTGCAAAATGGCGGACAGTTCTGGTCAGTAATGATAACGAGAACTGGCTTGAGCCAGTGCAATCTGCATCTGAATTTGCCTGATAAAATTTGTTTTTCTGGAAGTGCGCACATGATAGTAGTTAAAGTGACAGGGTTGTTTACAGATTAATATTGGGGCAGATTGCTATACCTAGGTGAAAACGGGGGTAGAAGAGAGTTATTATTAGGTTGTGGGTCATAGTAGTTTGCAGGACATCAGCCAGACTGGCGAGGATGAATCTGTTCCAAGTTTAGTTTTTATTTAAGTATTTACTGAAATAAAGGAGGATCTTATCTCTATTCAGACTCAAGAGTCTTCCTCTGATAGTAGCTACTTACAACTTTTTTCACAAGACTACGTAAGGTGATTATTTTTTTGTTTTCATTTTGTAACACCCACAGCAAAACTGCCACCTACATTTCATAGAGGAGTTCTGGTCAGGGAGATGCTATGAGTAAGTCTAGTTGAACCACTGTCTGTCCTCTGTTGAAATTGTTCGGCAATGCAGCAGGGAGAGCAAGCTTCATCATGCCGACAGGACAGTAAGCAAGAAATAGCAGGATTCTGTATCCTTGGGGTACCTTGGTTGGAAGGAGCAGAAAAAGGATTTGCTTATTTAAGTGAGCAAAACAAAGGGTGAAGGATTGAACACTGAAGGATTAGGACTGTTGTCTTTAAATACATAAAGGCACACAGAGGGGATGACAATCAATGAGAGTCTAAGGCTGTAAAAGACAGAAAACAAGGCTAGCAAAAAGGGTCCCAAATAGGTATAGGCTGACCATTAATAAATTTAGTCTGGAAATTAGAGTTTAAAAGTTAGAGCTTGAGAAAGTTTCTGGAACAGCCTTTCAGAATGAAGTAAGGAAAGTTAATAAAGCCTGCCTACTTTTAGGATGGAAAAAGCCTTTATGATGGTGATGTATCATGAGCAATACAAACCATATTTTCAAGATAGGAGACTTTGAAAGTATTGATTCCACCAAATAAACAACCAAGCCCCCCACCCCCATCCTTCCAAATGCTGTTGTCTAAAATTCAGGAAGTACGTGGACAAACTGGAGAGGATTCAGGAAAAAGCCACAAAACCAAGGACTGAAAATGTAACTCACAGTGAAACAGTATCATAGCAGAGTTTTAATATTTTGAAATAAAATTATTTTTGGCCACAATCTGCAAGTACTCCAGGTAGGAAAAATTATAAAGGCCTCTTTAGATTCCTATCACTAGCCATTTTTAAATCAAAATTAGATATGCTTTGGTCCATGCAAAAATGAATTCATGGAAATCTTATCATCTGTGTAACTTAAGGTCAGAATGGAGTTGTCATTCTGGAACCTTCTGATATCAGACTCTGTTAAATGTTCATCTTACCCAAAAGCAGACAAATTTTAGCCGTTTTCAGGGACTTGGACAAGAATGAGAGAACTATGAAATCAACCACATAACTCCTCAGAATAGTGATCTTTTTAACTAAGATTATATTTAGTTATGAAAAGCTGCACAAATTGATAGCCCTCTTAAACTACCAGTAGGCCAATAGTTTATTTTTGAAAAATTTTTGTAGTTTTAAACTAATTGGTTATTTCTATGCCAATTAACTTTAGTGTCTTTGCTGATACCAAACCAAGGGGTATTGCTGTGTTTCACTGCACATATTCCCTACCCTTCAGTAAAATACAAACCCAGGAGCATACATTCATAGCATATTTTGTAAAAAATAATTAGGCGAAAATCAAAGTCAACTAAATTCCGACGTGGGCCTTACAAATGCAGAGTGTGATCACCTGGGTCTTACATTCCATTCAGTGAAGGGAAATGCTGACACTGAGCAACTTGTGCCATAAAAAAATAAAATAGTGATATAAAAAATAATCTAGCTGTGCCTTTAAGTGGGTAAAAACCTCTTTGGTTCAGTTGCTCACTCGGAAATTTGGGCAGAATGCTGGTGCCTATGAGGGATGTCCATCCAGAGACTTCTGACCTTAGCAACAGCTTAGGCAACTGGCAGCACTTAGACCCTCTGTAAACTACCGTGCATCCCTAATCCTCAGTGGAGACAAGCAACACAGATGAATATTTGAAGGATATTACGAGATAAGATTGTATTGGCCTCATGTCTTACCAAATGACAAAACTGCAACTCAGAAATAGTCTTGGAGAAGTTCTTTTAAAAAATTACACGCTTCCACGTGTGGGGTGTTTACTCATTTATGTGTATGTTTTCTTTGCACCACATATTGTACTTGAGTAGCAGAAGGAGGTTTGTGAGATGTAAAATCAGCTCCAATAGACTTGTGCAAGTAGAGCAGGGGATCTAATATTTTGTGGCACAACACTTTTATTAAGGCATATGGTCTTGATACAGATTGTCACGTTGAGCTGCCACTGTATAAAGGGCTGGTGGTTTGTTGTAAAAATGGAAAGAAAACTCCTAAAGAGAAGCTTGTGTTTTATTTTGTCCTTCACTGTGATTTTTCCACTATTTGAATATTGAGCTGAAGAATCTCCACCAATTTTCAGACGCCTTTTACAAATGCATTCCTGACCTTTACAAATGAATGAATATTTGTCTGGAGGTTAGCTGAACTGAGTGTGCCATACCCAGATACATCTGCAAGTACTGTAAGCAGACACCACTTCTGAAAATAGGATCCACAAAAGGTGTTGCTAAGTGAGTGTATGTAAAAACATTTTTGTGGAGTGCAGTTTAAAACCCTCTGTCTGGTATGGAAATCAGAGAAAGAAGAAATTGTTAAGTGTTCCTATAATTGCAAATAAACATTTGTAGTTGTTTACACCTATCTTGAAAGGGAAAAATCTTTGGAGCTAGTTTATTTTGTGTGTGATAGCACTCACATTTATATGTCTTTGTCTAGACACAATGAACTTAAAATGTTTCACAGTTACAGGGTTAAAACTCCACAATATTTAGTAGGATAAAAAGTGTTAATAATCCACACAATACATTAGGTATTTACTGTTGTATTTTACTTCCTGTCACTGCAGTCTAAAAAAGAAAGAGTCACTGAGCTAATTAAGTTATAGAAGGAAGACATCAAGAACCAATATTAAATGAAAATTGGTTTTGACTACAGTCCGTATTTGTGCTGAAGTAATGATGAGTAATATGATTCAGATTTCATTTGTTCAAAGTCCACAAGATAATGTGCATGCTCAGCAAAAGAAAAATATACATCCAGGCAACAGACTACTATGTGAAAGCAATTTCACACTGAATGACAACATATGAACCTTGTTTTTTCACACTGGATGAAATTCTGGCTTACCATTGCTTGGCTGGTCTTCCTATTTTAGTCACTAGCAGCACAGGAAAGTAAGCAAAATAAAACTAAAAGTTTCATGTCATGCTAAAAGCAAAGAGAAGCACTAGACAGTGCCTCCTGGAAGCACATTGTTAATTCTGGCACAATGCAAAGAAACTGCAAAATCATTTCACTGAAATTTTAATGAACTTAAATGAGAACACTGCTGTTTAATGGACTTTCTGCAATGCTCTGAAGCGCATCCATTCACAACACAACTTTTCATGGCGTTGGCTCGGTTTGTAATTTTCATTATCACTTTACATTCGCCTCTTTTGAATGCTAGCATGGATGCAGCTGATCAAAAATGACCTGGCTTGTGCTTGACTTTGTTCCAAGGCAGGAAGTGAAATGCACTGAGCTCCAGAGAGGGACCTCTGTGGTAGTGGGAAGTCATGGTGAAGAGATGGTGTGGAAAGGCCTGTCATAGCGTTAGCTTTAGATATCCAAGCCTAGAAGTTCTCATCTCCAAGTGTTAAGAGTTATATCCCTCCTATCACTGTTGTTACCTACACAAACCCAAATGAATAATCTCTGTCTTCTGAATATTTTCAATGGAAAGCATTATTTTTACTCTATTGCTGACCCCATTTTGGTCCTTGTTGGATCCTCAGACAAGTCTAGACTACCTTTGTTTTGACTTGACACTTGGGCCAACTTTTAGTGTCAGTGTTGTGTAAAGAGATATCTGCATTTCTAGTGTTGGACTGGACCAGAGCAGGGTCTCAGGTAATGCAGATTTATGCAATATGAATTACTAGCTACTTCTTGCAAACAACAAAATGTGCATGTTTAATCCCCGGTTCTGAGTATTAGTATTTATTTCTTAAAGTCAGAGCCTACTCTAAAACAAAAGGCAATGAAGTCCCGAGCAAGATTTGTGAGAGACAGCGGACAGTGGGCATGTTGCTATCATAAACATGTGATCTGAGGTATAGGAATTTAGTGCCACAGGACATCAAAAAATGAAGCAGTAGCACTTAAACAAAAGTGTATCTGGAGTAGCAGAGGGATGCACATCCATCCAAGTGAAGGAATGCAGTATGGAAGAGCAAGGAGGGAACTCACAGGTAGGAAGAATTTAGCAGTGCATCTGTGTGAAACTCTAAGGAAACAAACTGAAAAGCTTATTTCTGTTCCTGTAGGATTACCTGATATAATCTAAAGCACAAAATAATTCATTTCAAGAAGAGATCAGTTGTCAGCTCAAGGTACTCTGCTGTTGAGAGTTCCAAAAGCAGGTGTCTATCTTGCCACACTTTACTTTTTGAAGGCCCCAATACAGCAAAATACTTAGACAGATATTTCATTTAGTACCTGAATGGAAGGGATATAAGAATGACTTTAAATAGTTGGCTTAATCTGTGCTCTTCAAGAAAGGAAGGAGTTGAGCACAAAGTTTTCTGCTAATTTGTTGGCAGAACAATAATGTAAAACATTCTGTATACACGCATATGTTCAGGTTCCTCTGAAAAGTCCCACCTGTAGAGCAACATATATATATATAAAAATTACATATATATATGTATTTGCTGTATATATTGTAATTATATATATATATATAAAGAACGTGCAGATGAATACAGAGTCTCACTGCCCTAGGAGCAAAGATAAGCATTTCGCAGACAAAGTATTAAGAATGTTGATATGCCAGCATCTGGATCTCAACATAAATTGTTCTCCCAAAATGGATTGTATTCAACTCCCTCAAAAAATCAGGGGAACCTTTTCTAATACATTAGTCATAGGCACTGACTTTGAGAAATTAAAGACTAATATTAGAATAAGGGATTAAACATGCAAGGGATTTTAATGGTTGCAAGCCACAGCTAGTAATTGATACCACATAAATATACATTACCTCAAAACCTGCTCTACTGTTAGATACGAGGCAGTGTGAAACATATAGTATTTCAGTGAAATGAGTTATCAAGAAGTTAAAATACATTTTCTGTGGCTTTCCTGATTGCTCTCTCAACTGAGATGACCTTCCTCTGGGACGTGTGTTCCATTTGTATCACAAATGCCATTGAAGAGGGTGGGATAAAATCTGGACTCTTGCCTTTTTCTTTTTTTCCATCTTTCTAAAAATACCGTTCCATTAATAGCATAGTATTTTCCCAGACCGCCTATCTGTTGAGATGAAAAAGGCAACTCATGAAGCTACTTTGGTGATAGACAGTTCTGATAAATACAACAAAACTGACCATCCTTTTGCTCTAATCAATAATACTGCATGAGTGCTCAGGACATCAGGTCTTTGGCATACTTCCACTTCCTTATTTTCAGTTGTTTGAAACCCTGATGCCAAATGCTGTAGGCTGTCTGGCATATTAGACACTGCAGTTCCTGATTTCACCAGTGAGTTGTTGGACTTATCATCTAACCCCTAAAAACTGAGGGTGCTTTACCCTGCTCTTTCCACAACCATACAGGCCTACTTGTTCTGTCCTGTCTCAATGGAGTTCTACCTCCAGCCCTGGACTTTTCCTGCTGGGCAGAGGATTAGTGCAAACAGATAAAGTATGCAAGAAAAGAAATAGAAGCAAGAAGACGACAAATGATAAAAAGAGAAAAGTCAAGAAAAGCAGGAAAAGAACAGCAGAAGAAAGAAAGGCTCAAACAACAGACGAATAAAGGTTCAAAATTTAGACTTTGATGAAGAAAGAAAGAAAAGTTTGATGAATGAAAAAGATGAGGTGAGAGAGGAAGACAAATAAAATGGGTGATAAATGAGGAAAGCTAAGAGGGAAAGAATAGTTCTAGGGAATACATGAAAATACATGATTGTTACCTCTGACATTCACATGCGGTTTTTTCTCACTAAAAAGAATGGAAGAAGAGATGGTAGAAGATGTCAACAATATAAACCCACAAGACTAATTCATATCTAACATAATGTTCACTGGTATTTGGGAAATCCAAGTTCAAATCTATTTCTTGCTGATTTGCAGCAGGAATTTGATTGAGTTCTTTCAGTGTTTAGGCTGCGTGAGCATGTCTGTACCACACAATGTTGCATCACGTCAAGATACTGGACTAAGCTCTGAATGAAGTAGTATTTGCATGGGAAGCAATGTAGCCATGTAACATAGTGTGGCACCCTGCCTTTCTGTAGGGTACTTCGCTTCCATGGAACACCAAGCAAGCATGGGCAAAATGTTCCCAATGCCCGAGGTGGCTTGTTCTGACACCCTGGTATGTTAGCACATTGTGAAGTAGAGATGTAATTCCAGCTTTTTCTGTTGAAGCTGTTTCACATCCCAGAAATAATTTAGTGCTCACAAAGCTAGAGAGCATGTGAGAACAACAGTTTAGATTTTGAGCCAGTGAATCCTTGCATACTGATAACAATCACAAATACAATGGTTTTTTCTGTATAAAATAAAAGTATGCTTATCCAGATCAGTTTACAGGACTGGAAACTTCCAAAAAATTCACAGGATCCACTTTATGGAACCATTTTGAACAACTTCTAATTCATGTGACAAATGTTTTAAGAATTGAATATTTTCATCATTAAATGAGATTTGATTTTAAATTAAAATAAAATATGTTTTCTAAATGCATGACAAGCCTGATGTCTTAGCTACCCAGACTTGTTTCTCTGAGAAAATAAAGTCTCAAATACCCTAAATTCCACACTCTGGAGCAATTTAGATCTCCTTAGAGATCACAGTTTGAACTACAAATGCAATAAGGGCTGCATCCTGCTGTAACTGAAATCCTTCCTAAGTCTACTTCTGCTTTTCAATCTCTCTAATTTTTCATTAGATCAAGAGTCACACATTTTTGTTGGCAGTAAAGCAATGCCAATTTGAACTGCCTTCTGTCTTCAATAGGAATTTTCCCAAAGTACAGAAATAAAAATGTAAAACTTTGCTGTGTTTCATTACTTTCATTCTTTTGAACATTGCTTCTCTGAAAGCTCTGTGTGAAATTATTAGAAGACAGGTTTTGAAATGCTTGTGAAAGTAGATGCATATATGGGACTCAAAGGGCCTTATTTAAAAAAGAAATTTGCCAGTTACCCAGATCTCTGGTTGGTTATGCCCATTCAAGGATACAGAATCCATCATTCGTATGATTATTTTTACATCTGAACTTTTTTTTTTTAATACTAGATAGACTTGAAACTTTCAGGGTCATTTGCCCAGCATGTAGTTGAATGTCCTGTGCTATAGATTCCAATTAGCAAGACCATGTTCAATGGTCCTACACCACCAATGCTGTCTAACTGCTTTCCACTTGGCTTTATATGTTTCTTCTTTGTTGCAGCTGCAACCAGGTCTATCTACACTTTGATAGAAAAATTTCAATTACCCCAGGGAGAAGCTTTCAGCTTTATTAAGCATTGAAGTCTACACATTTGTTCTTCTGTTGAAGAGCAGTTCAAAAGGAGAGTTTCTGAGGAAGTAATCTGATAAATTAGGATAAATCTTGTGGACTTTCACTGCTAATGTTTTTCCTGTAACCTGAGCCTAAGAATCTGCCAACTCAATGTACGGTTAAGCATTTCTTTAACACTTTTAGCCCCTGACAGATGTTTCTTATACTTTACAAGTAAATGGCTCTTCAGTGTTTTTTGAGACTGCTGTGCTCTCAGCATAAAATTGATGTCACAGAAGGCTGGGTAGCTGTGCTCTAGCCTTGATAGATAGTGACAGAAAACTGTTCCCATCTGGTAGCTTTGTATTGGCCTCTGAGTAAACTAATGGTTTCCTTTCTTAGATGATGGGTGTCAACTCATCACCTCCTTGTTGCCAAGAGTAACCTTAGTTATCTAAGAAAAAGCAAGGACTGCATACACCAGAGCTGCCCTCACTTTGTTGTAATTGGCCTCTTAGGGGAGTGGGGTGGCCAAGTGACGTGGAAGAAAGCCCGCAATAACACTGTTGTAAGTCACATCTCTTTGTAGATTAAAAAAAAGGAGCTTCTCTTCCTAATGCTGTCAATCTTGTATTTAACTTCACTGGTGGGTTCATTTATGCACGTAAATAAGGCTGTCATTTATGCTTTTTAATGTTTGAAAATTCCACAAAAGTTTCACGTCAGTGGTTTGAAATCGAATCTTTCATTATTGTCTCTATCTTGCAAATTAATTTATTACTGTATTTGAAGTCCTAAATGCCTCTTCAGAGAGCTGAACATACAGTCTAACAATCTACCCATAAAGAGCAAACATGAGTTACACATTTAAAGAAGATAATCTTTCAGTTGTATGGAAATCCTGTCACTCTTACTTTTCTGTTTAAGCTTCATATAATAAAGCCTTTCCTTCTGTTTTCAGAAAAGTTTTGGTTCTTCCTCACTCATGCCTGTTCTGTGTGGCAGTGAAAAATGGCACATTAAATTGAGTCTGTGAAAAGGGCACACAACTAAATGAAATTAATATCACCAAATTAGAAGAACACCAGAGTTCTTGGATGGAATATATTTTTCTAGGAATCCTAAATCAAGAGTGAGGAGGGAAGAAATAACCATGGATAGAGTCTTCCAAACCCACAATCCCACCTAACTAGGAAGCTATGGCATGCCTCCTTTTGAGCACTATTAAGTAACAGCCACTATCAGTTTCAAACACAGGTAGTAGAATTTACATAAGCAAATGTCATCTGGCTAAATAGTGCCCTATAAATATACATATTATAATCTGTTATTAACACACAAGATTATATTTTCATAATACATCAAAATATTCAGAATATCAGAATTATTGCTCTTCATTCCTGTGCATCTACCATAAGGCGAATGTGCCACCTACATCTCTCTTACGAGACACATACATCCTCTACTGTCCCTCTGGACAGCGGCATTTCACTTTTTTCTCAGCAACTCAACTAACAACAAATACTCCCACTAAAACCAAAATTGAAAAAAAGAAAGAAGAAAAAAATCCCCAAACTGTTTGCTCTCTCTTAGGAAAACACTATTTCATGGTGCAATAAAAAATATCAAGACAGAGGAAAAATAATTAGGATTACAGAAATCAATTTTATATCAAAGTCCACAGAAGGACTCCTGTTGACATCAAAGCTTTGTCTTCTCTTTGATAATGAGATTACACATTGTACTTGCATTTCTACATATTCTTCTCTGGAGAATAGATGTATTACCACTGTCTGCTGATGATTCTGCACAAAATTCAATCAGTTTAAAAAAAAAGATATATTTTTTGTTCCACTGGGTTTGGAAAACCTGCAACCCAAGACCTGAGACCATAACTCTGGAGTTGAAACTGTAGCTAGAGCTTGTGTTTCCAGTGTTTCATCATGTTGTGCATACATAATATTTTAGGCTTTCACTTCCAGTCAGTCAAGACCTCTGCCTTTCAGACTTCAACTTGTATCATCTATCCAGCTTCATTCAATACATTTGTACACACATAACTACATGAAACTTAGTAAACAATTTGGATTAAAGGACAAAAAATGGAAAAATTGCTGCCTCACTCTCTCACCTGGTTGGGTCTGGAAAAATTAGCTGGATAAAAATGCAGTTAGAAGACAGTAGACAAGACAACATAAAGAAAGAGTTAACTTGTTTATGAAAAAAAACCCCATATCTCTGCTTATCCCCTTATCAGAATAGATATAGTGTCATAAATCTTACTTTGATACTCTCCATTTTCTGAATATTCTGGTAATACAGTCTGGTGACATTTTAACATGTAACCTTTAAGAGAAGACTTGGTAAGCTGTAAGGGAGTACAGTCCTTTTGAAGCTGTATTGGGCTCAGGTGCCAAGTCACTATTCCGAAGTTCAAGGTATATGTTGCTGAATCAGTCATTGCTACTACTGATGTTTACAGCATTGAGAGAAAGTACTGGAAAGTCTTGCAGGTACCAGACAGAGACGTCTATATTAAGACTTATGCTAAATTGTTACTTTCTAGTTATCAGCAAAACCAAACTAAGAATCTGTGTGCTCAGCTGAGAATATTATTGGTGCAGCTTGTTCATGCTTCGAAGATAACAGTTGCTTTCAGTATGAAATGCTGAGATTTTTTCCTCCTAGGTCTGAGCTCTTCAAAACATACTGCTGAAAGTTGGTTATTAAATAATCAATGAAATTTTTGGTGTTTACCTCAAAATAAGATCTACTGAATTTTCTGGGATTTGGAGTGACTCTGCTGCCTGCATGCATTGAGAGGAGAGGCTTTTTTTAAAAAGCATTGAAAATCCTCTAAGTGGAAACCATAATGTTCATTAATGCTGAACCCAAGCTGTGAAGTTCAGCAGAACATGGACTGAAGAACATAATCTTTTCAGTCAGGGTATATCTGACCTGTAGCTGGAGAAGGCCAACTTCATTTGCCATATGTGAAAACACTACAGTCCATTGTGGTCTAGCAGATAGCTCTAATGCAGGAATTAGCCCATAAGGTGTTTCCATCCTAGCTCCAGCCTTGCCTCTTCCTCGTCCAGACCTTTTGCCTACTTCCTCCTCCTCCCTTCTGCAGCAGCCTTCTACAGATACAGAAAATGAGGTGTAGTAGCAGGGACTTCCAGAGGAAATGAAAGCTGACCAATCGGTGGAGAAGAGTACCGCTGCTTACACAGTGGACGTGATGGTAAACTGTTGAGGAGGGGAGCAAGGTGCTGCTGCCTGTGCCAACATGTAGAGGCTGAAGGCTTCTTGGGCAGGTTAGACAGGGCAGGGGAGCTGCTGCCTCATGGGGCAGTGAAGGTGGCTTTGCTGTATGAAAGAGGATGACAACTGCTTTCTGGGAGAGGGGACACAGACTGCAGCAGTAGACAGGAGAAGGGGGTATAGCTTACAGAGATCCAACTCACAGCGACCAAGGCTGCACA
Organism: Grus americana; assembly: GCF_028858705.1. NCBI lineage: Eukaryota > Metazoa > Chordata > Aves > Gruiformes > Gruidae > Grus > Grus americana. The sequence continues at coordinate 20,192,046 of NC_072860.1, forward strand.
TCTCGGCTTTGCATTATCACGCAACAGGAAAAAGTAGGTGAAGGAGACTTCAAATGAGCAGAACAGCTCTATCAGAAACTTTATGCTGATCAATACAACAGATTCTTTGTTTCAGCACAGTGCTTTCACCCAGATGGTACTTTCTCTTCCTGATACAATGGTTCATAATTATGAGTAACTTTTATTTCATAGACCTCTAATGAAAGATCCTGTCATAATCGTCTATACCAGGGAACAGTTTAGATTACCGGCACAAAAGTCCTTCTCATTGCATTACCTTCACATGCTATTAAGCAAAGATGTCTTTATTAATCAGACATTAGTTGGAGAATTTCCCTGCTCCTAGTGATACTTCCAAGGCACTAACATTAGAGAATGTCCATCAGAGACAGATCGAGTTGCTGGTGAATCACTTTAGGATTTATGGTTACCCAGTGTAGCCTATAGTGTGAGGCTGTGAATGGGGGGGGTGTGGGGTGTGGGGTGTGGGGGTGCTATGTGGTAGAAATCACAGGAATGATCTACAAAGCATAAGAAAAAAATATTTTAAAAGTGCTGGAGAACACTTCAAAGAAGCCAGGTTCTGCTGCAAGGATTCTGTAACAATCTCAGCCAGTGCTTTTCAGCATCTTCAGTCATTGTCTCATTTCAGTAAATTAAGACACCTCTATGCTTGATCATTATAGTAATTCACAAAGCAAGTAGTAATTTATGTCTCTCTGGCTAACGATGGTACCTCGCAGGCTGAGAGGACCACTTCAATGAAGTGGCATTGTATCAGCTAGCCAGGCAGTCATGCACATGCAGAAAATGTTTGTGTCTTAATACATTTTTTCCTCTCCAAAGAAAACATGCATTCTATAGCCTTCTTGTATCATGTCTCTTCCTGCATCACTCCAAGATATTCTTTCTAGAACATGTCTTCAGTCCTTCTCCATACAACTAAACAGTAGGTCAGACAGTAGGTAAGTATATTATAGTCTCAGGCACAGGAACTCCCCTCTAAAGAAATATACAAAGTCATTGCAATGAAGAGGAAATAAACAAAATTATGAATCCTGCTGTCTAGTCTCTTGCAGTATATAGCTGCTGTTCAGCTGACAAATTAAATGGCGAGCAGAAAAGAACACTACTACTATTACTATATATAATTAATACTACTATGGAGAAGGCAGTCCTTGCCCTCATCCCATCAGCAACATTGGCTGGCACCAGCTAATGGGATCTCTATCAAGAGTTGTCCAAGCCTTAAAAGATTCTATTCAAAGCAGAGAAGGAACAGAGAGATGCTACCCCGGTGAAGGATACAACGCCCTTACTTTCACTGTGCTTTTTCATCCCACCAGTAGAACAGCTTTGTCTGTGAATCTGGCTACAGCATGGAGGGAGTAAAAGAGAGAATGTGCACATACACATCTTGCAAAATTAATGCCACAGTGTTAAGTTCAACAGGAATCTCATTTTAATAGGAAAAAATACTACTTCCATGGAATCACTGTCTCCCTGGAGCAACCCTCCCAGCAGGTACTTGTACCTGCAGGACAAGTGGCTAAGCTATGCCTAATCCTCAGAAAACTCTGATCTCATACACATCACTGGCTTGCAACCATGAAGTTATATAGGACTGCCAAAGACATAGTATGTCTTCGTAGCATGCTTCATGGTCCAAGTGGCACCTGGTATTCACCAGAAACCTCAGCACGTCTAATTGCAGAGCTTCAGAGCAACCTGTGCAGCCCAGTGCATGGGCTTCTCTTTGCATTATGAAGAAAGCCTGTAGTGAAGCACAGTACCAGCACCACCACTTGGTTCTTGGATTACTTCACCTCTTCTTCTAAGAGACTATAAGAACAGAGAACAGAAGAGTTGCAATTTTTTTGGTGATATTTATTTTTCCTTTATCTACTTTTGTCCTTGCTTTTCCTTGGTGAGAGACATCCAAAATATTTTTAATTTAATTTTAGGATTTGAAAATGCAGTTAGGCCTGTTCATGATAAACAACTGGAGTTTATCTGAGAAAAGTGCCAGAAAACTTTATAATAGTTTTAAGTAGTCTGAAACAATAGTCTGGTAAGCTTACTTTTGAGAAAAGGAAGGTATTAGCCATCATAGAGGAACTGAACAGAGACTTTCATATCTTTCTCAGAAAGTTTTGTTCAGGTGCTAAAGGTTTTGGTTTTTGGTTTTTTGGGGTTTTTTTTTTTCATTTCCCTATCAAAATATTAACCACTTCTGAGTTACAGATTCAGCAGATGAAATTCTTTAGGATTTATAATCAAAGAGCTCATAATGAATTATTTAGAGTTTACAGTCAGTCTTTGGAACTGATGCTCTGATGATTTAATTAAAATCTGATACATCAATAGCTAACAAACATCTATTTATATAACAAAATACTTCAGTTAGTATTCACTCAGTAAGTGGACTGCTTTAACTTTCACTCTAGCTTAATACTGGTGATACCAGCTCAATTTTAGTTTCCTGCTTTCTTTTTCTTTCCTAGAGAGATTTAATAATTTTTAAAACAAAATAATTATTTAATTAAAAATCCATTTTTTTTCAGTAAGCAGGACAGACCAAGAACCTTTCCATATTGAGTGAATATTAAGTGATTAAGAAAAACCTGATGGGCCCCCAATGAGTGTTTGGTTTCTCACATAGTTCTACTCATAGATCATCCTAACAGATGACAGCAAGTCATCTCACTCAGCATACAGATTTGTACCTTTGAGCAAGGCTCCCAAAACATGTCAAAAGAATCACCTCCATAGTGTGACCCTACCATGGCTCTGAGCAACAATCTGTTTCTGACAAAATGTGCTCCTGACACAAGTAAAACTGGACCAGGCAATACCGTTCTTAAGCCTCAAGAAGCCTCCGAGACCAAGGTTAATACACCAGCCAGCTGGAGAAAGTGAGTGCCCCATTTTCCTTAAGTCTATCCTCTATGTTAGCAGTAAACTCAATTATTTTTCCCCCCATACTGCAGAAAATCTCTTCATACACTGGATTACCTTTAATATTCAGTGTTTACACTTGGTGATGCATTACTCTGCCTGTCATGCAGTCTCTGGTGGATACTTGCTCTTTTGGCCATAACAGCAATAAAATTACATGGGGAAGACATCCACAACAATCTGAACAACAAATTTGCTATACTTAAATAATTCTCTGTAGAATTTTATGTAACCTTACCCAGCAGGTAATGATTTGAATATGAAAGTATACCTGGACTGCTTGAGGTTTTCGTCTAGCTGGGACCTTGTCTCCATCAGGAGAGGAAAAAGAGGGTAGCTGAGGTTATGTGGTTCTGCCTCCAGGCCCTCCTGCTTCTACCTCCAGATCAGCCTTCTGCTGAGCTGGCACCTATGCTGCTTTCTATACAAACAATATTCAGAATGGTCTTTACGGAAACTTTGCATAATCTAAAGCAAATGCCTTCTTTTCACCTCAAAGTCCTTTGACCCAGACTTACGCATATGAAGTCCTTGTCAACTGATATATGCAAAACCTTGTAATTTAAAGACTGAATACATGATATGGTTACTGTTATTGCCTTCTCTTGCAAAAGCTGTAATTCTCTAACACACAAAAGCAAGATCCATGACAGCTATGCACAGGCACAGGTTTTTAAGGATCAGTATACTATACCCAGCTGTACAGGTGCTGTCATTTATGTTTTCTGCACATCAGTAAAACCCAGAATGTTCTAAGGCTGCTAAAACATAGATTTACTTCAGAAGTGATTTACCTCTAATTGTACATGATATTTAACAGTCATTGTTAGGGTTTTTTCCTTCTTTTGTGGTGGGAAAGTGCTTAAAGGAAATCTGCATTTCGACACCTCCAACTTTAACCTCCAAAAACTTGAAGGGGTTGCATATTTGGACACAGCAAGAATACAATGAATCTTATTTTTCTGTATTTTGTGATGCTGCTGCCATCTAGAGTATAAAAGTAATATTGCGTCAAGAAACACCATCAGCAGTATTTAATTAATGGATTTTGTATTAGCAGTGAGCAAGTATAATCATAATCATGCATTTTTCTCTATTTTGTTCCACTGCTGCCACCTAGAGTTATAAAACAAGTATATTATTTTTCTAACTACTGCTATTTAATTAGTGGCTATTTATATTTGTGGGTGATACCTTACTTTTCCACAATTTTCTCATTGCTTTGGCTTGTCTCTTTGTCCTGAATGTCAGTATAAACCAAGTATTGTTCCTTTTTTAAAAAATTAACAAAGTGGTTAAGCTGAATCATTAATTTGTTGCAAATGTAATCTTTAAAAAAGAAAATATCTTAGGGCAACCTGACCCTTTTTCCTGCTTGCAGGACAACATTCATCATAAAAATTCATCTTAATATTCCTATGAGACCCTGTAATCAGAATTAATAGGGAAAAAAATAGGCTGCCATTGTCATTAACAATGACAGACAGCCGCTGTTGCTCCTGTAAAAAAACCCCAAGATTTTACAGAACCTTTTTTTTTTTTTTTTTTTTTTTTTTGGCACAGAAAGCAACACACATGCCTTGGGGACTGTAAAACAATCAATAAAAGAAAACAGTGAATAATAGGTTACCAAATCTGCAGTCACTAGTGCATGTGACCTCCTTGTATATTTGAAGGTTCAAAAGAAGTCTCCTTTGATGCCTAGTAGGTAACTACAGAAATTCCTGGAAGAAATCCTAGGCATTCTTGTTCTTTTAGCCTATTTAATTTTTAAACAGCTTTGGATGACTGCACTGGAGGTAACAGCAACCCTCCAAGATCAAACATGCACCAACTCTTTACCTGGATTGTTCCTTCCTCTTTGCTGATGTAATCACTTTCATTATCCCTCTTCAGGTGGCCTCGACAGCTTACTTTGTTGGGAATCCTTAGCTTGTCATGCCTAGTGGAAACAGTAGCACTTTCTATATCTTTGTTTGACAGCTCTATTACAGTGCCTCAAAACTCAGGAATTTAATACATAGGCCTCCTCAATATCTCTAATGGCAAATTTCATGAAAAAACCCCTTTTCTTGGACTTTGATCACAGAACTTTCTCTAGCTGGCTGTTCTTGGTTCCTAGTTCCTCTAGCTGTGCCCCTTGCCTTCTTTCACCTACCTATGAAGTAAAGCAGATGTCCTGGTTTTGTCTTTTCAAACTATCTTTATGAAAACTAGTCACAGCTCTTGTCACAATGGCTTCACCTTAATAGCAACATGAAAGTCACACATGCTTCTGTATATCCTCCAAATAGCTCACCCCAGGAAAACTGCTACAGATAACACACTAGCCAAATGAAGCAAGGTTTTATTCTCAGGCTGGTGTCATTTGTCTTTTTGGTTGTAACATGGAAACTTTTGAATAATACATCCAATCAGTTCCACAGTTTCTCAAAGAACATCCTAGGCATAAATGCATAGGTATTTACAGATTTAAGCAGAATCAAATGAGAAAGAAAGCTAAACAGGGAATATATGAAGGTTAGATATAGAGCTGGCAGAACCAGAAGCTTCAATATGATCTGTAATTGTCTACAGACCAAAGCTATTAACAGCATGCAGTATAACAACAAAATATCTCATCTCTGCTTGTCTTTTCACTGTAGGAATAAGACAATTAATAATGGCGTGAAAGATAGGTATGGAGGAAAAAGCCAAAAGAGTCCAATATGTATAAAGGATGAAGAGCAAATGGTGTGGGGATGGAAAGAGCCCCTGTGAGGCTGGAAGGAAGGACACAGAGCTGATGATGTCCAGGCATTGGTAGGGTACCCATAGTGCCTGACACAATGAAGGAGAGGCATGCTTCAGGGCTTTCCTGAAAATTTGACAGTATGGGAAAGTGGGTGGATAGAACCTTTGCAAGCTAGATAGACAAATATAAAAAATGCTTAGTGCAAGGAAAGGCCTAAAAAGCAGTCTCCTGAAGTATTCATCACCCTGAATAGTGATTACCGTATGAGATTATACAAGAAAAATAATCCCATGCAAGCTTAGAAATAGCCTTTGTGTTAAAGGTATAACAAAAGCATTGGCAATCGGTTGTTGTTATCTCCTAACCTCAGCTATATCTGAATAACGATAAAAAAGAAGATGTGCAAACTACATAATCACTACTTCCAGTAGCTATTGTAACCTCTCGCTCATACTGTCTATATCCTTGTAGACTATTGTGAGTTTTGTCTAAGGATCTTTGATTCTTCCTGTAAAATTGACCCAGGGGTGAATGATAATACATGACTTTTATGAGAATGGACTATCTGTTATCTTCCTGGGTTAGCAACTACTGTCTGAAATTTATCTTTTTTTTTCAGTTTGAAATAGGGGTCATTTGTTATCATGTTTTGTTTGGTCTGCACTGACAATCATTTTGGCGCCTCTTGTTTTTGTTAGGCATTGGCAACATTTTTCTGTTCCTTTGGCCTCTCAGTCTCAGATCTGCTAACTCTAATAAGTGATACTCTCAGTTTAAGAAAAAGGTATTATGTTGTTGATACTCTTTTTTTTTTTTTTTTTTTTAAATTTATCTGGTATTTATGCTGATTTTTCATATAGTACTTGTGACCGTAAAAGCCAGGGTGTATTATACTTCCACTAACTTAACAGAGAATTACAAAAATGAGGCAGTTGTAACTTGTAAGCCATTATCTTTGAACTTGCATGGAATCCCATCTTGGCCAAATTATGATAAGCCTTTTTTATTCAGCATATTCTATTCTAACTCAATATTTAAAATGAGAATTGATCAGAAGATTGCACTACTGGGTGATCATCTAGTAGAAAGATTCATCCTACATAAGCTTCTTGAGGAGTTTTTGTGCTTTGTTAGACTTAAAAAATAATCAATAATTTGTTTCAGTAACTTCCATGAGGTTTTTTCCTGTGCCAGTCCTCCTTGTAGCATATCAGTCATACTGTCCTCAAGCTTCAGCCTGAGTGGAACACGCAAGTGGTCGTTGCCTAGGTACCTCAGCATGTAATGGTCCTTTTTAAAGGCTCACCTTGTGTGCAACTGTTCCTTCCTTTTGATGCTCTGATGAATTTGTCAGTGAATACAACTTCTATGTAGTTAGTATCATTAATCCTTTTCTGACAACAGTCCAGAGATAATTACTTATTGTTCTTCCAGAACCCTAAAGATTCAGGTCATGGCTTTTAATTTTTGGGCTGGTTTAAGGCTAAAGAGAAAATTTGGAAAGAGGTATCTACTGAGAACGGACATAACATTTCTGAACCTCGTTTGCTAAGTTGGCTCTACTCAAACTAATGACTTTTTTTAAAATACAAAATAACAATACTTCTGCATTTCAAAATGCAGTCATGGTATCTGCCACTATCTTTGGATCCTCATCTTGTTTTTTCAGCCATGAGCTTATTATTACCTTGGTAGATGTCTGAATTTATTCAGTAACTATTATTTTAATCACTTAACTTTCTTTTGGTGTTAACAGTTCAGCACAATGGAATCTATATCAATGTGTTACCTTTTGCTAAAAGCACACAAGGATCTTAACAGTGCTTAAGAGATTTAAGAAAAGCATTTGAATCCTGATCAGCAGACAATGTCTGCCCAATACCCATAGTTGATAGTTTGATCCTGCAGCCTGCTCTTCAATCCAAATTCACATGGGATTCCTGTTGCATTGTTTCAAGTGCTACTTTCATCTTCTTGTAATGTGATTCAAAATGGTTCAGACATAAGACTTGCCATTCTGTTTACATTACTAAACAAGCATAGCTTTTGCTTTTGACAGTAACAGGTCAGGCTCATAATGCCTCTAGTAATTATCTTTCACTGAATACCAATATTTATTTTGAAATTTATACCCAGGAACTAATCAGGTACAAAATCCTGCTTTAAAAATATATTTAGAGCCTCAGAGAGAACTGCTCCCATGTGATCACAGCTTTGTCCTCAAGCTGTTTGTTCATATACGTGTGTTTACTCTTATACCTTTAACAATTTTTCCTGAGTGGTGCATGTTTGCATTATATAAGCAAGTCATACAAAGCGGAAAAAGGTAGTACAATTTATTAAACCAAATGCTATAAATGGGAAAAAGACAAGCTTTTCAGTGCATATCCCTGTCTTTGGGTTTGAAATAGAGACAGCAAAATGTAAGCTGAGTTTTAATACAATTTTGCCAGCTTAGCTAGACACACTATTGCATCCCTTTTCATGGAGCAGTTTTGAAATATTTTACTGTTGTCCTAAATTTATGAAAACCAATTTGTCCTTCTTTTTAACCTTTTGCTAACTCTGTTGTCTGTATTTGTGCCAAGGTATATATTTCTAATGAATGCAGTTCAAGTCTGTAACTGTTTGCAGCCACTATCATTTGGAAAGACTTTTTCAGTGGCTCTCAAAATATTCAGTCAATTTACTGCAATAATTACTTTGGCCTATTTATTCATTTAGTCTGATCAACCTCACATTATATAGATTCATTAGCTAGGTCTGAACCACAATGATCAACGATCTTATCCAACTGTTTATTATAAGAAAAAGTATTTTTGCCAAGTAATGTTGTTGATCAAAGGAGTCTTGAAATACATTCCCTTTAAAAACCACTGTACAGCAAAAAGAAAAAAAAAAAGCTCCAACTCCCCCCCCGGGATTACTTCAGTGCTTTAACCCATGACCGATTGTTGACAAAGACATTGTGGGCTGCAATGGGTTGAAATGTAACCACTGGACTAAAGAATCACAATCATCAGTCCTCTCTCTGGCTCCATAAATGACTAAACTCCACAGAAGGAACAAGCCCATGTGCTCCAATTGTCTTACCTGTGAGGCAGCATAATGCATAGGCTGAACTTTAGGCAGAACTCTAGGCATTCAGAGAACTTTAAAGTGTGTACAGCTATGGGACATACACATCTCCAATGTTAGACTGCAACTACGTGGAGCATCTGAGGAGATCTGAGGAAATTTTGGTAATTAAGTCCCACTTTAAGAACAAAGCCCTCTGTAGATCTAATTCCCCACCTCAGATTTTTCATCAAAGTAACTATTCATAGCTTGTTCCCCAGATTTTATCAGAATTGCACATCTTTGGTTTTCACTGTTGGGGTTGTCTCACAGAGAAGAGCAGAGTTTAACAGCAGGCACTATGGGGGGGAGGGTGCCAGTATCCACATTAGCTTTGAATAAACTGCCAGTCTCCAAAAGAAGGCCTTTCCTGGTTTACTGCAGTATTCAAGGCTTTGGATTTTGAACTAAAAGTCTCAATTTTACTATATAGGGTCTTAGTGTGTGTCTAGGTTTGTCCACTTTATCAGTGGATGTTCTGTGAACTCTACCTATGGTTACTACACTTGTGGGGGACTGGACTCGGTAAACCAGGGAACACTGTCCAATTCTATGTTCCAACTATCTTGAGGTTTAAAAAAGAAGTAAAAAAATAATAATCTGGGGTCAAAAAGGCCTAGAGTTCCAGTAGTTTATCAAAATTATTTCAAAGGCAAGACTATAAGGCTTACAGAACTTAGTTTTGCCTAGGCAACACAAAATAATCAGTCAACTCCATCTCCAGGCAAAAGTAAACTCTTTAATTTAAATGCAAGTCCAGTCTAAAACATTAGGTGCAGGACTGTATCATCATGTTGGTCTCTCTAAATGGTGCTGCCAACATGAAAACAGAATTTTGTACAACACTCCCAGCAAGCCCATAATTTGCTCTAATATTTCAGAACTGAACTATGGAGACCATGAAATATATATATTTATCAAACAGCATCAATTCTGATTTTTATTGATTGGCAACTGCATTACTTCTAAAGTAGACCACTAACAGAGTAATGCATTTCCAAGCAGTGCTATATATTCCAGGAATAGCCAGGAATTCAAAATAAAGAGACAGGGCTACTTAAAAAAAATAAAAATGCGTGACACACTTATTTAAAAAGTCCAGATTCTGAAGTTTAGGATCTACCAGATAGCTGTACTTTAGGTATTCCAATATATTTTCTGTTGTAGGGAAAATAATAATAATTTTATTTCAGAAAAATTATTGTTATCCAAACTAGAGAAGTTATTTCAGAATAAAGTAACTTGTAATTGGAAAGAAACTACTTACATGGGGGAATTACTCCAGAATAGCAAAAGTGAAATAGTTCTTCTGGGATGGTTATGCAAACTAATTTAAAAATGTAGCCAAACTATGAATCAACAGAATATGCCCAAAATGCAGGCTCTTACATGCTTGAGGTGGTAGATAAATTACAGCAGTGAAAACGCAGAAAATTCATTGAAGTCCTGTGTTTGGATGGCTATTTCCCAATGCTTACAATATAATTTTGATAATTTTATTATTTAGTTGTTCAGAGACTTGAATCAGGCCACTGCTAGGCAGTGTCAAACAGAACAATGATGTGGCATTCTCTTCCCAAAGCAACCAGGGAAGCCAGGTAAATAACAACAGAAAAGTAGTGACTTCAAAAGATGCTGGTATGGAGAGTTAACCCAACAAAGACAAAGGTTTTAGGCCTGAATTTAGATTCAAATTGCTTTTGCCCTTAAACAAGGACTTTTTCCCTATTGCCCATTTCTTTTTTTCTGTCTGATTTCATTGTGAAGACACAAAGCTGAATTTGCAAAATCACAGCCATTTCCATGGCAACAGATTGTGATGTTATGATGTCCACTGTTGGAGCAAACAAAACAAGCGACCAAGCTGTTCAGGATAAGGAAGGAGTAGGTGCACTTCATAACCATAAAGATACATTTCTAAAATCATTGCTGGTTGCTATCATATCCATTACATAGACATCTGCTACCATTTCCCCCCACCCCAGGCTATGATTCTTTATAGAAGTTAGGATGAGTTAAAGAGCTGATCTAATAAACAGTAAAGTCAACAAAAAGTGTGGCGTTGTTTTTTTGGGAAATGGATTGGACAAAAGAGCATGCCACTATGAATGTGATGTAGGTAAGGATTGCTATTCTTGTTCAAAGGGAATATAAAATAACTTGATGCCATGTGATTTATCCAGCATCATGTACTAGATGTCTGAAAGATCTATCATGGAACTGATAAATTACACAATTCTTTTTTAACAAATTACAATCTAGTTTTAACATTCTACTGACTCTTCAGGTTTGTATCTGCCCAATAGGATGAATTCTACTTAGAAACAGTGATTTTCTATTTTCATTAGGAGAGACAATAATTTTCAGTATTATGGGGTTAAATTTAGAATTGTATTTAAAGTTCAAGGTTAAACTCACATTGAAGTTTCAAAAAATTTGGATGGACAAAAAAAAAAAAAGAGGAAAAGTGATTTCTGATTCCATATATTATCAACTTTAATATAACATTAGTTTAGAAATATAAATGTTATTTTTTAAACTATGGAACTGAGTTCTGCAGCCATTGAAGCCAATGGAGATTTTGTTTCAATCATCCCCACTGTCAGGTTTATATTTTAAAAAACATTTTATTATAAAGAGATATATATTTTAAAAGTGCCCCTTTGATAAATGGCAGCAGCAGAATGGAATCTTTGAATAAGCTCTTTGAAGCCTGCAGTTTTATGAGCTCGGTGCCTTCAGAAGCTTCTAAAGTAGTTATAGACAAATGGAGACAGCTAAGGCTTTGCACGCTTACTTCAAACATAAGTGAGTGACTAACATAAAATTGTGGTGGCCATTAAAACTTCAAAGGAGAAGTGTGACCTGAATATTACTTGTCATAGTACAGATTTTGTTACTAGAAGATCTGATCAACTTTTTTTAATTCTAGTATCTCCCTCAAATGCCAAGATCATGACTTAGATAAATTATTCTGTCTCAAATAAAATTTTATTCCTGAGATTTCACTTATGATACCAGTGAAAGCAAGCACTAGCTGGATAGTCATGCTGGCTCCCTCTCCTTGCTTCCAGCTAAATCTTGACTCTATCTTGCTAAAGCTGCTGCCCTCATAATCTATTCAACCTTCTTTCTACCTCTCATGGTATCTTTTCCCAGAAAGCCCTTCCTTCTGCTGCAGGCCATAAAACTGTCCTCTTTTCTTACAAATTCCTCTTCACAACTCACTTTTCCCCCCAGTGTTTCTCAAGCTATGACCAAACTTTCTAGCCATCCTACAGATACAGTCATACAAATACTGAGGATATAGTTCAAGAAGATTAAGAATTCAGTTACCAACTCATCTGCTGGTTATCTCCCTCCATTAGAAGTGCAAATTGATAATCCTTTGAAAAAATCTAGTGATCTAGTAGTCTTGCAGATATTTCTCTTCCTGTTCTTTGTCTGCTAGATGTCATCTGTTTCTTGTCAAGTCCTGTTGTATCTTTCTTAGACTATAAGGTCCTCAAATTTAATGACTTCTTTAATTATATTAAAGAAAAAATTAAAAATATGTGTATACATACAGTGGTATGTAGTGGTGTTAACATCTTAACAGTTACGCTTCGTTCTCTGGAAAACAATCAGAAACAACTAGAAAATTTGAATGATTGACCTTTGTATATATGGAGAAGGAAGATAATCTGGTCTTTTACTATTTCTTTAGGTCTCAGAACTAATTGTAACTTTTTACAGGTCCTCTGTTTATGGATAAAAAAATTATGACCTGTATTTTATCCTATCTTGGGCTTTCGAGCTCACTGTAGTTAAGTTATTTGGACAACTTATTTGCATGCATAGAATTGGATGATTCAGCCCAAAAGTTATTGCTTACTACTCATCCAAAAAGATGAAAAAAAAGGGGGGGGGATGCTTGTTACTCATCTGGAAGGCCAGCATTTTGATAGACCATACAGGGAGTCTGGAAATGATCAAACAAAACGTACACCAATTGCTATTGAGGGTGATATTTGGTAGAAAACACTCTGGGAACCACTGCCACAGCCAAACCCAACTTTTTCAGAGTCTGCAAATCTGTCATTTATAAGTATATTGTTTAGAAAACTACATGGTTGCATATACTGTTGTAAAGAAATATTGTAGGAAGCCAAAAATACAGGATATATAAGTGGTTTTAAAGCAGAATTTAAGGCTTGTTATTGCAGACTTTGGTTCCATTATTGCAGGAAGCTTTCAAGGTCAGCAGAGGGCTCAAAAAAGTTTTGAAGTTGGCAATCCCCAATTTAGAAAATACAAACTGTCTTTAGAACAAAATAGGACTCTTCTGTCTTCAGATGAATTCTTAGCCACTCCCATTAGCTGTAAGAAGCCTTTTAGCTTGCCAGAATATCTGCAGGAATGTCAGTCATAGTTCTTCTAGCTACAAGCAATGATAAATGGACACATTTCTCTTATTGTTTTAGCAAGCAAGGTTCCCTATAATTAGGAGAATTCAAATGCAGGTGCAATGGCATGAGTCCCTAAAACTGATAAAGGGTAGGGAAAAGTAGTTTAGGCAAAACACTCAAAATACCAAGCTTTCCAGCTGCTTTAGTAATATAATATGTGGATTACAGCAGAAAGATGACTATGAGTTTGATAGGATGTAATGTAGAGCAAGCTTTATGTCATACATGTAATAAAATAGTACTGTAACTTTGAAATATTGTTTAAAATTGTCCCATGTGCAACTCCTGATTATTACATTGACATTAAATAATCCTTAAAACCAAACTGCAAGTTTCATGTCCATTAGTCAGAAACTGATCTCCAGAGATAACACAAATAATGCATGGTATATGCTTGAGTCATTAAAATCACATTCTTATCAGATTAAAAAATTTTGCAGTTTTGCAGTCAAGAAGCTTACCTTTTGCTTTGCTAGAACTTCTGCTTTATTTTCAAACTTTGGTTTGCATAATGTCAAGACTAAATTTACATGAAAGTGGCAATCATGGAATACATTGGTGCTTCTCTATAAGGAACCACAAATCTACAAAAATTAATCAGAAGTGAGCTTAATTGTCCCTATGGTATTCTGCCATAGGAGGCAGTTTCATGGCTCTTATTTACAAATATTCTCTTCAATGGAAATCTGCTATAGTGAATATAAACCAATGATCTAGTAAAAAGAATGCAGCAAACAAATAGACCACAATGTTGACTGTCCTAAGTTTCACAGAAGGCAGTAAGGCATCGAAAGAAAAGTTAGCAAAAAATGCCCTAATAAATTACTGAGGATGAAGAAAATTTTGCAGGGAGTGGGAATTGTTTGATATTGGTCAAAGGAGAATTTGTTTGATGAAAGTTCCATACACATGTGCATTATAAATTAGTTTATAGCATTTTCACAAGTCCTCCATGATGGCATACTTGAAGCAACCTGCAGTGACTAGTCCAGCAGAAAGTGCGGAGTACGTAAGAATTGCCATCCTGGACTGAATTAAAGGTCTCTTCTGTAGTTCTGTCTCCTGACAGTGGCCAATAGCAAATGTTTAGGGAATAGCAAGGATAGGGCAAATACAGAAAAGGCAAATTTCCCTTAGAATGGCGTTGGTGATCTCTAAAAAAACACTTGGGGAATTCTTCATCGAAGGTATGTTCAAAAGAAGGTACTACAGTCCATGCAATTGCCTGATTATACACTTATGTTAAAGGTATTAAAATGCCAATAGTAAGCTCATGAAAAGAAATCAACAGCCAGTCATGGTTTGCAGAATAGGCCTGTAAATTATAAACTCTGCAAGGTGTCTGTCTTCCTGACTGCAAGATTTCTGTCATTGTTTGTTCTATACATATCTCTCAGAGCCTGATTTCCTCAAAGCTTTTTCCTGAATGCTCTACTGGGTATAGAGCTGGGAGCACAGAAGTGAGAAGTATTCCAGTCTGCAAGAATTAGCTACAGGTTTACTCTCAAATTCCAGTCACCCATCTGGAAATTGGAGGATCAGAGGCATTGCTATAGAGTAGTCTCTGCACTTCTCCTTCCCCTCTGCCCCACACCAGCCACCACTCTACACTACCCAGTAGCATTGGAGGTCTGTGAACAGACCCTTGGCAATGTCTGTGTCTGCCTCAGGAGTAACTGCAATGAAATTTTATGGAACAGGTAACATACCTCCATACTATTGTTTTCCAGAGGATCCCCATGGACTAGAAGCAAGGGACAACACCTGCTCTCTGGGCCTCATATTCATCCAATTTGTGGCCCTTCACTTCTCCTTCCTTCTCAATATAGGAACCCAAGAAGAGAAGAAATGGCAGCACATTTCATCAGCAGCATGTCTTTATGAGAAACAAGAATTTTTGATCTTAGGAGTATAGTATGTCCTAAAGTTAATGAATTACTAGGTCATTTGGAATCAGCTATCAGTTTCAAGCATCTATTGAGAGTTATTGCTTCAATAGCAACTGGCAGAACCTCATTCTTTTCAATCTAGGAAATAACTCTGTTATTTCAGTCATTCCCCACTTGATGCACATATTTACTTCCTTCTTCTCATGCCTGAAGAACAGCTACCTCCACAAATCTCCATAATTAAAGGAATTTTCCATGGAGATTTGTACTTTCCAGATACGCAAAGACTTATCTTCCTTTCCTTCAATACTCTTTCAAGCATTCCTGTGTTCATTTAACAAAAATACATACACATATCATGGGCGTTATATTTATATATTTGTGTGTATATATAGACACACAAATTCATAGTTATGTAAATATACATACATATAAATGTACAGAGATTGCTTGAGATGCTTGCTTGGGCCATGCACAGTAGCTTGTGTTGATGTATAATGAAGCACCACTAGACAGAACAGTCACTTGTGGCAGGTAGCTAAGAAATTTCAATAAAGTAAACTCTCAGTATTATCAAAATTATACATTTGGGGCTGTTAGCATGGCCTAGAAAAAGATGAGGACAGGCTCATCTCATTAAATGAGAAGAAATAGTGGAATTAGCTTGAATCTAATTACAAGCCACACTATCTAATGTAAAAACATGACTGTTTTTTCACTCCCATTCATTTTGGCTAGTAATTAGTTTTGGCCTCTAAAATGCCACCCTTTAATCATCCAAACACAGATGTGATTTGCCGTGCAATTTAATCTTGCTTTAATGAAGAACTAATGGACGCATCGCAAATTACTTTCCCTGTTGGAGAAAAATTCTATTTCCTGCTTTTCAAAAGATCAAGAGTATCTTGTGATAATAGCCCAAGCGGCCCTGGCAGCCTCGTCGCACAGAGCAAACAAGCTCTTTTACTCAACTCCCAATTCAATGGAGAAAAAGAGGCTACAATTAGCAACAAAGCAGGGGAAACGCGGCATTACAGCCGAATCACTTTCTGCAGCTCAACCCCCAGCAACCACTGCCTTGTTAGAGCCAGGTCTAAAGTGTCAGGAGCGAACAATGTGCTGTGATAAATTACTCTCTTCAAACAGCTGCACTGCTAATTTTCAATTATACACACAAATGGCTCTCAGATTGGAAGAAAATGGAGTGCATGGGGAGAACAGTAGTCGATTTCTATGTTTGTTTGGTGGTGAGTGTGGAGGCGGGAGAGTGACATCCTGAAAAGAAAGCTGTAGCATGTGGAGTCGGTATTTCAACACCGGATGATGAGCCCTCCCAAATCTTACAGAACCTGGTGGCTTCCTTTTCACATCTCTCCTAGGCTGATGGAGAAAAAGAAACAGAACCAGTTAGATCCATTTTTAGAATACAAAGCTTTGACCATTGGCCACGTCAGTAGCCTTGGCAGTAGATGCAAAACAGCTGAACAACTTGTAGACCCAGATTCAGATCCCAGAAGAGCTTATTCCCTTTCTCAGCTTTTCAACAGAAAGGCAGCAGATTCCATGTGCTGAAGTATGAGAACCCATAATTCTGTATGGACACTGATCATAGGATGCATTTGGTGGCAGCACCGATTTGCCTATGATGAAGGTAAAACTCCTTGCCATACAATCAACTGCTGTACCATGTCCTGATGCAGTTGGATTCAGATGACAAATTCTACAGAACTTAGGAAGAGGTGCTAGTGAAAAAAAGTTTTCTCTAAGTCACAATTCCTATTTTTAAGTATTTGGGATGAAAAAGGCAATATGGAGGTACAGTTAGGATTACTGTAAGCAAGATGGGGCTCAGCTTCAATAAATTACAAAGAATTGATAGTGATTTTTTTCTTGCCTTAAAAAAACTTCATAGTCCCATTGAGGTCAAGAAGTATACCTGAATTTGACCCAATATAATAAAGTTTTCATTGATGCTTCATCTTGATTTGTTTCCTAATAAATGGGAAACAAGTAACAGAACTCTACAAAATCAAACAGCTTGCACCAAAGTAGAACAACCAGTTCAGTACAAGTTTTGCAAAAAAAAAGAAAAGGAAAAATGTAGCTGTTTTTTCCTTGCATTGTTTTGCTTGACATTAATTTTGATGAATGACAGCACTGGGGGGGGGGGGGGGGGTAGGGGTAGGAGTGGGAGGGGAGACAGGGGTGGTTTATAATTTTTTTACCTGCCCAAACTGAAATAACTTTTAAAACCAGCTTTCTTTAAGATTTGATACTCAGATTGTTGCTATGAAATTTGATGTCCAGAAAGTAAACATTTCAAATCCTTTCAAAATCTTGGGTAATTTTTACATTTTCATAAGGCTAGAGAGAGAAAAAGGAATTTTGGCTGATGGGAGTAGGAAATCTACAATTTGAAAATGGCAATATGTTGCCTGAACCAATGACAAGGTTCCTGAAGTTCTTTAATTGTAATATAGTGTCAGCCATTTGCCAAAAATAGCTACTGAGCACAGCTCTCATAAAGACATAGGAGAGGAGCCCAGTGTATAAAGAGAACCATGCAAGGGCAGATTCTCAACAACTGTAAGTTACTGTAGTTCCTTTGATTTCATTATGAAGTGACAGCACTGCGATTTACATCTTTTAAAGTTCTGGTTTACAATGTTTTGTCTTTGCACACCTTTATGAGCTTCATACTAACCCTAAGTTCAGAGTGAGTTTTGAAACAGATTTTATGGTAATTGCAGTCCATAGTATCCCTGAGACAGTCAAATATGACATATGTTATTAAATTATTTATGGAAAGGGTTGGCAAAGTCATCAGATTTGTTTTATAAATAGCTATCATTTCAAATGAAATGGGCAAAAAAAAAATCTAGTTGATTTTAATACTTTTCAGCCTAGCTTTTTTTCTACTTGCAATAAATGCTAACATTGTGTCTCCTAATTATAAAGCACATTACCATACAAAAAGGATTATTTTTAAATTTAAAAATGCCAGTCACAATTTAAAATTACTTTTCTCAAATATGGCTCCTCAGAGAAGCTAAAGAGAGAAGAGAAAGTAAGGGGGGTTGGAATGAGAGGGGGAGAGAGAAGATGCAATATTGAATTGTAACAAGACACTTTTATTTTTTTGCTGAAGTGGGATTTCACTCCCTCTAGTTTATAATCGTTACAGAAATTTAAACCTCAAACCATTTCAGTCCAAGCTTATACTAAGCTTGTTAGTGGTTTCTGATGCTGCATATGATAGCGCTACAGCATTACCATAAATCAGCAGAATTAACTATGATCTTCAGAAGCATGCCTGAAAGTGGGTGACAGAAGTCTGCAATTTGGTGCTCTGAATATTATGATAACATTCTATATTAAATGTTTATAATCTACTTAGAGCTGAGCTTCAAGTATATTTTATATTTGTGCCTTACCCAATATTAGAAATCATGGGCTATTACGGCTTTCCATGCCTATGTTGTTTGTAATATCCAAAATTAAAGAAAATATAAAAACACAGAGTGAGCAAGAGTTTGTTTTTCCTACCAATGCAATGTCACTAATATTAAGAAGTTAAAGTTTACCTACAGGTTTGAAAATTTAAATTCACCTTGCAATAAATATACTTTACTCCTTTCCATTCATATATAAAATAATCTACAGCACTGACTGGATTTTAGAAACTCCATCCTAATACAATTTACAAACTCTCTGCTGGCATTGGAGATACAGACTCAATTTTCTTTCCAGTCTTCGTAAAAGTAACATATCTAAATTATTCATCTAAGAGAAAATAATGATGATGATTTGCAGAGAATAAAATCACAAATTCAACAGTTTTGATAGCCAGTACAAAAATCTAAGTTGCCACATTACACAAAGAAATGTTCTGATCCTAAGCAAGCATGATCCAAAAAAAAAAAAAAAAAAAAAAGCACTGCCTATACTAGGTGGGGGATCCCATTTCTTCCCTATTCCAACTGCTATCCTCCCAACAAAAAAAAAAAAAAAAAAAAGAATTGGAGTAGCTAGTATTTTCCTACATACCTATATAATTACCACTGGCTGCAGGATAGCAGGAGTAGATGTGCTTTTGTCAGAATGCCTACTGATGAATACAATAGTCCTGCTGCATGAACAGTGTTGAGACAACAAACTATATCCTCACTAACATCTCTGTGCATCCTAGCAAAAGTAGGTTGAATTTGCACCAGCTGACAATCTAATTTCATGACTTTTCAAGTAATTCTTAGCATGAGCTAGAAAACAATGCTGGTTTTATTGTTGAAAATGATGGTTAAGAGCAGCTTACTTCAGATTTAGACTACCAGAAATGTGAACTAGGTAGGTGAACCTGCACCTTTTTTTTTTTTTCTGAAAGGACCACATCCATCCAAACATCATCAGGCTGAACTTGCTGTGCTAGTTACCAGACATGGAAAGAGAGATGAGGATACCTGACAAATTTTATTGTGTAACAAGATGATTGCCTACAGAGCCAAATGGCAAATAGAACCAAAATGCAACCCCCATAGCATATGAGACCTATGTTCTCATGTACGCGCAGATTATTCGCACCCTGCCCGCACACCCGTACACACAGCTCACAAGGCAGGTGACTAGACCCAAGGAGACATAAGAGTGTCACGTTGGGGGCTGCTCTAAAGCTTGCTCTTGCAGAGCACTGTAGGGCAGCAGCCAGGAGCCTCAGTGACTCAGTCTTTCTGTTCAGTTAGCGCATTCACTTGGCTCGTACTGAGCTGTTCAATATGCACAGGGGTTTTTATCATCTCAGAAATGACCTCACGGTGCTGCTGGAAAGATACAAAGAACATTGAACAACACAACATATTTGTTAAAATATGGAAAAAAAGGGAATTAAAGCAAATATGTCAGAAAATAGAAAAATAGTATTCAGTTATTCGGGTTGATAACTGCTGAAAAGGAAATTATCTTCTGCAAAGATTGCTTCATAAATTCTAACAAGGCATTAAGACCTATTGATCTGCAGCGTAAGTGCCGGTCGTGCGAGCTGGAGCTGCCTAGAGACAGCCTAGCCAGCTTTTCAATCTGTCTCAGTCCTCTTGTTCTTTCACACAGGCACAACCTACACTTGCCTCTCAAAGTTGTGAAATTTTGTCTAAACTTTTTCTGCTACTTATGGTGTTAAATATAAGCTAAAATAAATCTATGTATCTGCCTAGTTCATGAATCTTCAAGATTAATTATACTTGAAAATAGGGACAAATTAATACAGCAGCATCTGTGGATAAAGTTTTCACACATACGTGTCATAAAGCAAAAAAGCACTGTGTGCCTCCTCCATCCTTAACAAGAGTGGGGTTTGTAAGCAGTATATTTCATATTTTGTCTACTCAATATATTCTTTTCTCTCCCAGCCCAGATTTCCCACCTGTGCCGTACATTCCCCACTTGAAACTGCACACAGATGCCTATGGCTTCTGCCCAAATGGACTTTCTAGACCCATACATGTTTAAGTCATGTTGATTTTTCTGTAGTTCAGTGCAGCTTCGTCATTGTTTAAGATGAACTACACCAATGAGAAAACAACTGTACCCCATAATATATGGCAGGTAAAAGAGAAGAAAATGCAACCTGTTCTTTCATTACTTTAATTCCCATTCTAGAATATTTTTAAGGCTCTTTTTTTTTTTTACTGAGAATACACTGAAGTGTAGATGAACACTCCAGCAAGTTGGTTTGCTGTAAGTTTTATTAGAGCTTTTAAGTTTCTTTAAGCTGCAGCATTTTCCAAGTGAAGGACGAGAGCAGGGATTTACCCTCACGACATCCACTGAAATATATTTTTTGTGCTAGTATGAAGACTACGAATTAGCATTTTGTGATGTTCCTGAAATTAGAAGCCCCATGAACTAACCATTTTATATTTATGCTTTGCTTCATAATGCATTCTCCACAGATGAATCAAAGGGCCAAATGCAATTGCTGTTGTGAGATAATAAAGCATGAAGTGCTGTGTTTGGAATTAAATTTACATAAGACGAAAGATGGTGGGAAAGTTTATGATGACAGTAACAATCGGTGAGCATACCGTGGTGCTGGCTTCTCAGAAACTGCTGAACAAAATACCGCATCATGAGCATGAATAATTAAAGCAGTATCTGGGGATTCAATCAATTTAAAAAGGAAGAAGAAAAGTTGTCTAAGATTTTCCTGAGGTTTATGATCGGAGCTATGTCTAGGACCTATATCAGAATTATTTCCCCAAAATAGTCTCATAATATTGTGTAGCTTGCTGGTTTTGTGTTTGCTTCTCTCTCAGAGATGTGTGTTGCAGTTAGCAGAAGGTCTGTTGGATTAACCTAGGCAGAATCCTGCTCAGAGCTCTTGGATTCAGGTGAACCTACAGTTTCAGCCTTTCATTTTCCACCTTCCTACTCCATGAGTGAAACAGCCTTGTGTCCCTGACCCCTCTCTGCTGCTCCAGAAAGTCACTGGAAGGAGGCAGCCCCTACCTTGCAGAATACAGTCGTTGCACTTGTGTCATAGTGTGGTACAGGACTTCTGACTGTCCCATTGCCCAAGGCTTTGAGAGCCCTCAGAATGGAAAAGCGCATGGTCATAATTAGTATCATTCATGCAATACAAAGTACCTCACAGATATGAATAAATTCTTTCATTTATTCTCTTACTCTCACGGCATAGGTTCCATCTCATCCTGCTAACACTTGGGGGAAACTGAGGCATGGAGAATTTAACATGTTTCAAAACTAGCTTTTGCTTTCTGGAACATGTGAGGCATCTGGTTTCAAAGACTTTGCAAGTATGCAGTTTTAAGCTGAAATTATTTTCAAGTCAGGTGAATACGCAGGCCTTTTAAGAGCATGGCTAGTTAGGCACAAAAAATTAGACATTCCTTGAAAAAACAAGTGACACCACTCCTCCCGAGTGGCATTTGGGGTCACATGTCACTTTGGTGGAAGAGGCAAGATTGGAATTCAGGATTTCTCAACACAAATCTATTCAACCATAAAACCTACATAAAATAGTCATTATTATCTAGGAATAATACTTTTCAGTTCCATTCCTGATCATGCTGTAGCCATGTGCCAAAGCATAGGAAACTAAAGACCACAGTTAGACATTCCCACAAAGAGGACAGCATCTTTATATAGTGGCCAGCGCAAGGTCTTATCAGCCTGTGTTGAGTGGCTGGTGACAGCTGTAGGAATCATGACAAAATTCAGAAATTAAACCTCTAAAAAGTTTTAAATAGTATCAGTTGCCGCATGCTCATTTTTTTCTTAAGTAAGCAGCACTAAATTTCTCTAGAGCATGAAAGGAAGTGTACGTAGTTGCCAGCAGTAAGTGAATATTGCTCCCCTCCCCTGCATGTGTGGAACCACTGCTGGCTGGGGATGGCATGCAAATACCGATGAGAGAAGGGGAGGAGAGGAACTCACACTTCCAAGGAGTTTGAAAAAAACACTGCTATATTCAAATCACATATAAGTTCAATGGTGAGGGTTTTTTGGCCTGAACGTTGTTATCAATTATCCTGTGGATAGTCTCACTGGAGGATGGGCACCATGAGAGCTCATCACGGCACAGTTTGTAACCTCTAAGTATTAAATTAAAAAAGAGAAGGGTTTCCTTTGGCTGAGGAGAACAAAGGCAAACTTTTTCAGGTTTTTACCCTGTGCCCAGGTTATACAACCTTTAAGACAATGACAAAACCTCACATCTTATTCATTAAGGTCTCACTGAGTTTCAGAACGCTCTGAAGTTGGAAAATATCTTCAAATGTATGTTTCTTAAAGAGATTAGAAAGCAGAACTCTAGTTAGCTTTTGTGTGCCTGTTTTGCTGAGGGTATTATTCTAAGAGCATGCAGGAGATGAATGATCAACACTGAAAACCTTGACGCTTCTTTAAATGCCTTATTTTCGTTTTTTAAGAAATATGACAGCAAGAATTAGTATTGGCTCTTCTATTTCAATAATGGTAGTCATGTTGAAATGACAACAAACATCATTACATTTACATGCACATTTATGTAGACAAAAATTGTCATTACTTATTTTGGTGGAACATTTTATAATTTGCCCTATAAACAAATAAAATCTGTATAAGCTGTTTTTAGCCTTCAGCAGTATGTCAACACAAGCAACTTAGAGCTAGACTTACTGACACTGTAAAGTATCTCCTTCCATTTTTAAAATGCTTAAGATTAAAAATATAGTATTTATTTTTCAGTTTTTAATAATACAGTGAAAATGCTTTTTGATTGCTGGCTGCAAATAAAAAGCAGATGGTTGAATGCCCTCAAATGTTGTATATTTAAAAGAAAATGGGGGAAAAATAAAGGCATACCATGTGCCTGTTTTGACTTTAATGTTCTGACTAAGTAGGAAATAAAATATGACAAAAAATAAGATGTAAACTGAGAAAAAAGTGTACCACCTTTTAGTCCATTTGCAACAAAAAATTATTCTAACGTACTTCCACCATATCGTCTACTTTCTCTGTTCTCACTTCTGCCTTTCGTCTATGCTCTAATCACTATTATAATCAACTTAAATACTTGTACTACCCCACAGAAGTCTTATGGTTAAGGCCATAAGCACTAGAGCACTTTGTATATATATCTGTTAAGCATCAAAGGCAAATGGGAATATTGCATAGAAAAAAGTATTTCCTAGCACTGAAGAAGCCAAACTGGCTTTTCTAAGAGTTACTTGTTTGAATGTACAATTGGGTAATGCCAGAAGACTCAGGAGGTATCTGGGCAGAGTATGGAATAGCAGCGCAGAGCTCCAGGTCTACTGTGCAGGTCTTCCGTAACTAATACTGGATGTAAAACAAAGAAGAAGATCAGCTAATTAAGCTATAGAAGACAGCACAGGAACTGTGCTGTTACATTTGGGTTGTCATGAAAATTTTTCATGGAAGGAGGTCTTGGATCAGCTTTCCAGTAGAGAATGTGGGGGCAGAGAACCTAACTTGCTTTAAAATGGAATTGCAGACATTTGTGATCGGAATTATGTGGCACCTCTGTGAATGCAAGAAACAGATTTAGTGGTCTAAGATGCTCCAGATAGTTTTGTCCTAAGTTTCTATGCTAGGCGTTAGCATCATATAAAAATTAGCACTGGTCAGATCATTTGACAGGGAGGTAGGTACAAGGTGACACAGAATGGAGAAGGGCTGATCTGGAATGAGAACATATACCTGTCCTTAGATTTCAGCTCTCCCATACTAGGGAGCATGCACCCATGTGGTGCTTAGGGACATGGTTTGGTGGTGGAGTTGGCAGTGCTAGGTTAACAGTTGGACTTGATGACCTTAAAGGTCTTTTCCAACCAAAATGATTCTATGATTCTATGGTAGCAGGAGCCAGATCTCAGCAGATGGCGACAAAATGTCTGTTCACCTTGGTATGGAAGTTTCAGATTTTTTATATTTCTTCAGTTATTTCTTCTCTTTCTTTTACACCTTTGCTAACAGTGGCAAGTGATTGCAACAGGGAAGGACTTTATGAACCAGAGTGTGTAAAGAGGCTTGCGATCTATCTACTTGAATGTTACCATTTGAATTCTAATCATTATCATTTAATACAGTATATGAGTCCATGTCATAGAGCCAAATTCTGTCCCTATTTATGCGAGCAAAGTCTGAAGGAAATCTATTGATTTCAGCAGAACTATTTTGCATTTGCCTTAGTATGACTTAGAGCAGCATTTTCACCTGAGAAGAGAACTTATGGTTCTCTTTAATATCAAGTCTGTTTTCAATATTGGTTACATTGGGCCAAACTCTGCTTTTTAAGTAGAGCACTATATACCTGGATTAGCTTCGCTAAAGTAAACATAGTCATTCTACATTTATTACCCATGCAGTTTACCTGAGGTTTTTATTTTCCTATTTCTTAGGGCCTTTAGTAGTGAAGGTAGCTGTGTAAATGCACTGAATATGGAGGACAATATAAACTTTGCTATCAGAGTAAACCAAGAAAAAAGTCATGTAATATAAAAAAAGTCATGTAAGTGTGACATACATGAATGCCGATATAAGCAACTGAATAAGCAGCTGAAGAACAGCTGGACACAGTCACCTCACATGGGTCAGGGTTACAAAGGACTACTATCTCTGTCATATGACTTGGGTCAGTGCTATTGGTTCCAACAACACAGTCATATCTTCCCTCTTTTTTGAAATTCAAATGTGAACAAAATATACCACCAACTACAAAGAATCAGTACAAACTAATACAACCTGTTAAAGGAGTGGTTACTGCTAACTCCTGGTAGCTGTTACTATTGCTTCTTGAACTAAAAAATAAATTAAAATGGAAAGTTTCATTTTGAGACAAACTACCTGGCTGTTCCTTTATCCTCATTGTAAAACATTACATAATATTATATGGAACATGGATTTAGCGTCATATTTTACTCCTTCTCCTTGCCTCAGAGAAAAAGACTGTGTGCAAATGCCATTTATTGTTAAGCAAGATGTAAGAGTGGAAAAAGGCCTTATGCACGGTGTACCTTTGGGTATCATAAATAAAAGAAAAAAACTCTTAACAGAGTTTTATGAGGTAAGAAAAGGAAAGCTCCATTTGATTGTTTCAAACGGTTGTAGCTTATCTGTTTCTGTTTTAAAATATGTTTGAACAATTTGTGCATAGATCTGTTAATGAATACTGAAAATATAGCAAGTAGAGAAATAAGTGGTTTGCTTCTCTCTGCTAATTTAGATTAGAATAACATTGACAATACATTTATTTAGTTTTAGTTTTGTTTTCTTCATAAAGATCTAGCCTCTCTTGAGGCGATACAAGTGATAAGGCAGGCATATACAATAGATTTAATATCAGTGGGTGAAATAACATAAAGAATAATTTAGGTAGAAGCTTTTTTTTTTTTAATCTTGGGGAAGGCTGAGGGAAACCTAAAACTAAAACATATTCTCATCAGGAGGAAGAAAAAAAATCATTTAAAAGCTTGTCATAAATGAAAACAATTTACTTGTGCCAGTGTCCTTAAGTGCCACAAACTCTTCTGCTTCTGCTGCTACATTCTCTAATGATATTACTGCATATAGCACATCTCATCTAATCTGTTAGTAAAATCCTAAAGTCACTTATGTCAGTCTCTAATGCAAGCCAAATGAGTCTTCCCAGTAATAAGAAGCTTCGCAGAATTAGTTTTCGTTTTGCAGAAAATTGCCATTGGGGCTGGCACTTTTATCTAAAAATTTCACTCGTGCATAAGCAAAAAACTCATATATTATTTGGTTACATTCCATCAGTATGAGAAATAACATTGTGAGAATTCTATGCATGCTAATGATATATAGAAATCCACCTGCTTTCAGATAAAATGAGTTTAATTTTCTGTTGCCCACTGCCTGGTTGGCCTTTCATAAATTACTTATGCACAGCTATTATTAAAATAGAGGGAAAGCAAATTAGAAAGTCCTCATATCTCTCCACTGGATTTAACCAAGGCAGGGCTGTGACAGCTAGAGTCAGCGTTTTTGAAAAAATTCTGCTCTCTTGAAAAATTTTGCATCTCTATACAATTCTATGCCACTGTTGTAAACGTTCTGACCTGCCTTCTTACCAAATTAACCTAAATCCTTTCTATTTTTCAACATTAATGGAATCCTCTAGAGTCCTGCTGATATATATTAAAATATATTTATTGGTTAATTTGAATTCCAGCATTTTGTACCTCATTTCCCAGTACTTCTGTTATATCTGAACAGCTTGGAGCTTTAGCATTAGAAACTTACAAATTAAGATAAATACATCTGACAATTATCAGATCAAAACAACTTAACTTTCATTGGAATATATGATTGCAAATTTCCCTTCCTGATGAAAGAGAAAATGAGGACTGTCTGCTTGAAACAGTTAATTGGATTTGAAAGTACTGTACGTTTCAGCAATCGGTGCAGCTTTTGGTTGGTCAATGACTACTTGACCTCCTGGTTTTCCAACAGACAATTGGTTTTCATTTCTTGAGGGTCTTTTAAGTCCATAGTTCATGGTGACTTTAAGTTTAATTTTCTGTTAATGATATTATTTTGCTCTTTTAAGATAAAACTTTCTTGTGATGTGCTGAGCAGCAGTGGCAATCCCATTACCGTGTGAGGAAGGACACCTTCTCAAATTGCATTCTTTTAATATTGTCCGTATTGTTATGCTATTTCTAAATGTCATTTTAACACTTTGGGTTTGTATTTCATGTGCATTTAAACTGATAGCTACTCTGCTCCTTGCAAAAAATACAAATATAACAAAAAATCAAAAAGCTATTGTGGTCACCTGCCCAGTCAAAGTTCCCTTTTAAGTAACTGGGTCCCAATTCTAATCAGCTGCTGGTTTAATGTTTTCCACTTCGGTAGATTGACTCCTGATTAGAAGTGGTGTGGGTTAGTTTGGGGCAAGGACATGCCCTACAGGTTTCAGGCTCAATGTCTCTATTTTCAAGCCCATTAAATTTGCATCCATACCATATAAGAGTGCATTAAGCCCGTCCACACAGCAGGCAATTTTCTAATGCTAACAACAATTTTGTCCATAGCTGACATCCACAGTGCTTTGCTAAACCCAGCCAATCAATGCTGGCACTGCTAAGAAGTCTCTGCAGTTCTTATACGAAAGCAGCTTTCCTAATGACTCGAAGCAATTATTTTGGAGGAGTTTTTCACTAAATTTACATAAAATGCATATTTATTTGTTATCTGCCATAGTTATATTATTTCATATAGCATTCTGAGAGAGGACTAGACACATACAGTGCTGGTCAGATCTCAAGCTTTTGTTTTGCATTAGAGCCCTGCAAATCTAACAGCTACCTGCCACCAAGGGGGGGCCATCCTCCTCTTCCTCTACCTCCATTGCACCAGCTCACACAGTGAGGCAGTTCACAGGAGTAAACCAGGAGAAAATCATCCATTTTTTTTTATAAGGTTAGTTTTCTGATTGCTTCCTTAACTGGTTTAGCAGGGGACTGAATAAATACTGGAGTGGGGTAATAGAAGCAGAGAGAGCAAATTGCTGGCAAAGGGAAGGGGGAGCAGACAGCTCTGTTAGGCAGCAGGTAGCTATTGGACTGACTTAGGTATGATGTGCACCAGTTTCTTTGGCTCTCCTCAGCAAATTCAAATTCCAGTGAAGAACAAATAGTTTCTCAATGAGGTATTTTAAATGTCCATCCATGAAAGAAGGCTCTGGATAGATAGGAGAATGAAAAATTAGCAGTAGGTATAAAACTAGACATAGATTGCAAAGAAACTGTGGAGCTCTGAAAATCTGCTGGAATCAAAGCTAGAAGTCTGGGTTCTTTATAAAGTTGAGTAAAGAAAGAGAAAATCAGCTGAATAGTTTGTTTATGTACATTTGGTTTCTGGGTCTTAATTTCATGTGAACACAGAGTGAGAAGGAGGTGCTCAGTGTTGGGTTCTCTCTATGGTAGGTGGCACAGAGCGTATTGCCACGGCTTTGGTGGTTTCTGGACTTGGCAGACTTGCCCTCTGGTGATGTAATCCCCTGGGCCAGCACTCAAGATCTTAAATTGAGTTTTAAGCCACTTTTTTGCACAGCCACCAGAAGTACTGTCTGTGGAGAATGGGTGTGGGTCCACCTTCATGGGCAGATACAAAAAGACGTGACCATTTAAGCTTTACTCGTATCAATAACTTTTGCCTCACTCAGGGTAATAGTGTGAGAAAAATAAACCAGAATGCTTGGGACCGGGATCTCAGAGAACAACTTCTGGTCACGGGAACTCATGTGTTTATCACCCCTAAAGTAATCCAGAAGTTTTTAACTCTTAAGAATGCTTCCTGATGCTCAGCAGTAGTTGCTAATATGGAGAGTGGTTCTACTCAGTAACGCACATTCCTATGTATGTAGCTCGATAAAAATGACATAAGTCAAACATACTTTGTGCAAGGTATGTTATGAATCTTAAAAAGTTTTTACTTGGATAGAATATACAATGCAAATGCAAACCATCACACGTAGTTTTCACTGGATTCCTAGCAAATACTTTTTTAACTGCCTAAAATGTTTCTAGAATTGGTTCGTATATATACATCCAAACAGTATTGTATACTATAAAAATTTAGAAATCTTAGAACGACTCACATAAAAGTTGAGATCCTTTCTAATATGGAACATCCTCAAATTCCTTTCCCTGTTAAAATTTTAGAACATGCACATTTCTTCTGATTTCCTACAGTTCTGTTATCTAATGAAGAGGACAGGTGGCTAACTGATTAAACACCAGTTTTTACCAATATCAAAAACATTTAAAAACTCATTACTTAGCTTCTCCAAAACAATCCATTGTTTTAGCTATAAATATTGTTAATAGCTACAAATATTAATAGCTACAAATACTGTTACATTTGTCTCTACTTTTGAGACTCTTGGACTGTACTTCCTTCATAGCCTCCAGAGTTAAAACTTTGCATCCATCTCCCTCCACCTTTCAAGGGCAATTTCATAGAATCATAGAATCACAGAATGGTTTGGGTTGGAAGGGACCTTGAAGATCATCTAGTTCCAACCCCCCTGCTGCAGGCAGGGACACCCTCCACTAGACCACATTGCCCAAAGCCTCATCCAACCTGGTCTTAAACACTTCTAGGGATGGGGCCTCCACAACCTCTCTGGGCAACCTGTTCCAGTGCCTCACCACTCTCACAGGAAAGAATTTCTTTCTAACATCTAATCTAAATCGACCCTCCTTCAGCTTAAACCCATTACCCCTTGTCCTGTCACTACACTCCCTGATAAACAGTCCCTCACCATCTCTCCTGTAGGCCCCTTCAGGTACCGGAAGGCCGCGATTAGATCTCCCCAGAGCCTTCTTTTCTCCGGGCTGAACAATCCCAACTCTCTCAGCCTGTCCTCATAGGAGAGGTGCTCCATCCCTTCAGTCAGCTTCGCAGCTCTCCTCTGGACTCGTTTCAACAGCTCTATGTCTCTCCTGTACTGGGGCCCCCAGAGCTGGGCACAGTTTCAATTATCATAAATTCACATGAATCCAGGAATGTTCTTTAGTGGAAACTATATGTTGCAAAATTTGTGATAGAATTGTAAAAATCAGCAGGTAGGGTGCAATACTGTGTTTCACACATAAAAACATGCATTATATGGTTGTAAGCTTGAATAAATTGAAATGCAATGTACTAAATATTACAGAAGACTGCTGTCCACAACATCTGATTATTCCCTGCAGTTTCCCATCCCTCCTGACAATTCAGTATCAGTAAATCACACCATACATCTTGACATAACTCTTACCCTATGCAGTCAAGGCCTAAGCAGTACATCTTGAGGCCTTAATGGAACACACATAATGCAAAGGCTTTAGACACAGTGATACAAATCCCCTGTGATGAATTATTGTAATTTAGGCTTATATTATAGGTGCATATAGTAATTCTGGTCAGGACCCCACTATGATAGATGTTAGACAAACTGAGGAAAAAAGGTCCTGCCAGAAGTTTGCAATCTAAATAATGTAAGTTGTAGACATATCTGTGAGCATAACGCAATATGCTACATAAGTAGCTTGTGAGAAATCCAGAGACTGAAATACATTCTCCTAAAACAATGACAGATAATTTTGAACAATAATGAGCAATTGCATGAAAAAAAAATTAAAAACTTTCCAAATTGTTCTTGAACACAATTAAAGTATTCACTTTATATAACTTACCAAGATGCAGCAGACAACACTGAGTAAAAGCCTGTCATGAATTTAAAAATGTTCTGAATATAAAGAACATCAAAAACTATGACTTCTTTCTATACCCTCTCAAGTACAGAATGTCCTGTGCACTAGTAGAGGACATCCTATACTATAAGACTGTTGAAATGCTATAATTAAAGGTCTGTCAGAGTTTCCATTAAATCCCTGATTTTCAGGGTTTAATTAATAATAACAGTGAAAATTAATGTGAGTAGAATTAAAGCCACTGTCATAGCTTTACTGCATATTAATTCCTTATTTTAAGTCTCTACAACATGTGGGACTGATCCAGCTTCCTCTCCAGGCAAAACTCCTATCACAGAGAAACTTCTTGGAATGTAAAATTCCTCACTGGAGACAGTGGATATTTGCCTGAACATAGACAGTGCTGTGAAAACAGGCTCTGAAACACCTATAGCATTTATATGGTAAGTTAAATGAACATTTCAGAAAGTCAAGAATTACTGAATTGCATAAAGTTATAGAAGAAATGTGTTAAGCTCAGTTCAAACCTATACACCCTAAACCCTATGAACATTCAGAACTCCTCAGTCAATTCCTTCCCGTCGATCAACTCAATGTAAGTTTGTGCATTTATTTTTGAAATATTCATATTATTAACTACTACTTATTTTTCCTAAGTAAGAACTAAGGGATCTGCCCCATAATGGAAGATGGACAATATATGTAAGTATTGGGAAAGGGGCTTTCTCTGGAAGCATGAGAGTAAATCAGGTGTTCTGTTACTGAAACAAGGGCTACTGGCATTTTGGATTTGGGTGCAAATAATTTTGAACACAGAACATTCCATAAGATTATTCCCTGAAAATAAGCACTGGTATCTCACCATACAACACAAGGAAATTTAATCTTTGGCATAAAAGGATCAAATAAAACTACCTCAGTGTGGAAGTCTAGAGAGGGACCTGGCAGAATACGAGAGGATATTAATTTCTCTTCGAAGTAAATAGTATTACAGCTGAAAAATGTGAAAGCATGAAATTTTCTCAACACTGCTGTGAGAAACAGACCCAGAAATACTAGACGTATGCAAAATACTACAGTGAAGGGTAGAGACAGTACATTCAGAAGTTGTTAAGAATGTTTAGAATATTTTGTTTCACATAAAAGCACCTATTATAAAATACACATTTTTTGTCCAGATTCCAAACTAATAGGTGGCAGCATTTTTTCTTACATTAAAAACCTATGTTGTAATGTAAACCTGTATCACACACTTTTGTGGTTAATAGAGAAAAAAAGAGTTCAAAACTAAATGCTGTTATGACTGCTAAGTATGTCAAGGAAGTTCACATGTAAAAAGCCTTTACATTATAAGAAAAAGTGGGTATTTACAGAGCTAATGAAACCTATGCTTCTCAGAAGCAGCCCTACAAAAAACAAAGTCCACCTATTTAAAAATTCAAATTATATCATAAATAATAAGATGAAATATAATCAGCAGAGAATATAATCTGTTTTCAGTAAAGCTGGATATGTTTGCAGCACAACCAAAAAAGTGTGACAGAAGACAAGCGATCAAAAAAGCATGCTGCTTCTATTGTGAACACCGTCTTGATAGATGAACGTGGGGATCCACTGTGCAATTCACTAAAAGACAGTCTTTGCTCTGAAGAGCTTGAAACCAAAACAGATAATATGGATGAATTCTAGGAAAAGAAAGTATTACCATAGCTTTATCAAACTAGAATCTAGGCTATGGTTCCACAGCAACCTAAACTAGAAATGTAACTGCCAGGCCCTGTGTAACTGCCTCCCCTGTCTATGTGCTTCCTAGGCCATTTGCTGAGCTGTTTTCATTCACTATTCCAGTGTAAAACTATCCTCTCAAAACCGAGTGTACTTTTGCCAGACTAAGGTAGTGACATAAAAGAAATAGTAAAAGAATTGACAATTACCTGAGACAGCAGGGGACACAAATGTGTGGCCAGGTGGGACAGGATGGAGGGTAAGGACTCCTGCTCTGGGATGACAGTCAAACATAAGGGATTAAGTCATTTACACAAATTTATTTAGAAATTCTATGGCATGCATCATATAATATTTCTATTGTCCGAATAAGTAGCTATAAACAGATCCTGAATAAGTTTAGGATGGACATTTCAAGAGACTTTTTAATCCCTAGAGCACCAAAAGTTTGCGCCAGCCAACCTACGAGGTTAATAAGAGCAAAAATCGTAAGGAGATTTTAGATGGAGCTTTGCATTATATGAGATGGTTGACAGAGATGATAAAGGGTTACGACTTGAAAACTCAAAAGTGTCCTTTCAATTCTATGCATTTTGAAATGGCTTGACTAATTCATAACCAAGAGAAGCTGAAAAAAGCTCCTTCAAGTGCACTGTATAGGAGGAAATTAAATGAAAGCCAATGCTAAAACCAGGAAAAAGATATTAATCCAATTCTGCAACCCTTAGGAGCTGAGATTAGTACTCCCGATAATTTACTAATGTCACTACAAATCAGGACAGAAAGAACAGTTAGGCTCTTGATAGAGACAAATTACCAATCAAAACAGAGTAATCTATTAATTTGGAGTGTGCCTTGCTCTGCTTCCATAGTCTTTCAGAGTTTAAAGAATTAAGACACCAAACCAAATCTTTGCATGGGGACATAGTTTGCTGTAATCCATGTCATGATAAAACAAGGAATCTCTCAACCAAAATGGATAAAGTCAATAACCGTGTATATCTGAGGTATGAGCTCTTGAGTTAAAGCGAAGCATCACACCATCCACTTTCTCCTCTCTCGTATTCTCTAATGCTGCAGTCACATGACAAACATCTGATGATCAAAGCAAAATCACAAACTGGATAATTTCTATTTGAACATTACTTTTTGGCTCCACTTATTCCTGCAGCTGGAGCATTTTCTTCCAGCAGCTCTACTCTGTTTTGTGAGCAATGCTGGCAAAATGCCACAAATTTATGAGAAACTTTGAAGGGGCTTAGTGTTAAAGACTTCTACTTTCAAATCGGTACAGCTTGAATCAATAACACTGCTACTAAATGTAAACAGGCATAATGGAAATTTTACAAAGCAAAACCATTTGTATGTAACATCAAAACCAGCACAAGGTCCTCTTTCCATCAGAGTGCAAATCACATTTAGAGTAAGGCCAGAGAGAAAAGCAAGATTACTTTGTGATGATTTGCTGCCAAGTTCACTACACTATTTGCTTGATAATGAATTTTAGTCATATTGTCATGTACTTCAGGCTTCATCAACAGAGTGCTACACTGCAAAAAAATATGATTTTAGCACATTGGAACAAAGGGGAAAAAAAGGAAAAAGAGCACACACTATTATTTGATTTTCTGCAAGTAATAATTCATAAAAATATTATTTTACTATAAACTAAATTCATGTTTCTAATGCGTAGTAAATATGGAATCAGAACTCCTTCACTGGATTTCAAGTTCTTAACTTTCATAGTTTTATATTCATTGCAGCAGATTTTTGGTTTTATTTCACTTCCATGCCAGCAGACAAAATACAGTATGCTTTTTTTTTTTTTTTTTTTAAGAATAACAACCAGGGAGTGATAAGACTTTTTAAAATAAAGTTTGAGAAAACACCTTGCTCTGCTTAACCACAAATTCCAAAAAAAGGAGAAGGAAGGGAGAAAAGATGGAGGGTGCTGCTGGAAGAATGGACATGGACTCATATGAAATACTGGTTAATCCTGAGGTAAGATTTTGCTTCCATCAGAAAAAATAAATGGGAAGAGACTGCTAAATACATTACCACTGCAAAGGGAGGAAAGCAGTTTGTTTCTGGTATGTTGCACTTGTGGCAATCTGAATTTTTTTGGCTTGCCATTATTTACATTATCTTATCTACATTACTAATAAATAAAAGATAAACAGCATCTTCTGTTGCCTCTCAAGTCATACTTCCATGTGCTGTCAAGAGCAGACATGCTATTCATATAAGTATGGCTTCAGGCACACCCAGAGAAAGCCTTATGATAAACTACATGCAGTGCCTTAGTATGTTCCACGACATGCACGCGTTGTCTATAGGCACTCCAGATGGCAGTTAGCGTGAATGGGAGATGAAAAGCTCAGAAAGAACATCGTGCTCATGGCTGCTCCAAATGTGCTTCTTAAGAGCTGTACACACTAAAAGCAACTGGTTGAATAGGTACAAGCAGTCTTCTCCTGGCTTTTGTACGTGTATAAAAGTACGGCCCCAATTGTAAGTAATTAAAGGATTTATTGGTGAGGTCAGGTTACAGAAGCTGTAGCACACAATAGGGGATAGCTGGGTTTTGTGGCTCAGATTCCCATGTGATGTAACAGTTACAGTACTGCACAGTTCCTGGTCCCTCTCCTCTCCTCTTACATTTAGACTCTGGCTGCTTCTGCTCATGCAGCTGCTCTTCTCAAGTCCATGGCTATGCTTTTGAATTAGCAGGAGTAACTGGACATGGAAGCAAAAGAACAGTTGCTTTTACCACAGGTCTTTTAAAGAACTTGCTGGGAATTCTTCAAGAAAACTGTTCTTCTCAGAATTGAAACTTTTCACAGGAGTTTACCAATTTTAGTGAAACTTTCAGAGGGAAAAGTATCTCAAGTGAAAGATAGGATTTCTGACAAAGGTGAGAAAGAGAAAGATATAAGTACCAGCCTGGAAAGTCAAAGACAAACATTCAAGTGAACCTGAAGCAGCATTTGTAAAGTTGTAAATACAACATTGTACTTACTAGAATACCTACATTTTCCAGATTGTTACCAATATAGAAGCTACTTGGGTGCATGAGACTCCTGGATGTTGACTCAAATTACGACCTTTCCAACACTGACACCATTCATAAAGAGCCATCTTTCCTGAGAAAGTTGAAGTACAGTGCTGGTTGAATGCCCAGCATACCTAGTAACCTCAGTCTTGGGGAAGATGTCAATAGGAGCTTATCATGAGCATAGAGAAGCAACAGCTGGAAAGTTGCCTAAGGACTGTGAAAGTGCTCTTGCAACATCCCTTTGATAATGAAGTTACTCCAATGAGTTCAGTGAAATTATCCTCACTTTACATAGGGGTCAGAGAAAAATGAAGCTGCTTAAACTGTAAAAACCTACCTTGTACATCTTATCATGCAAACTAAATTAAATTAAAAACCCCCATGGAAATAGTCCAAAGAACTTTCTCTGTATGTGGCTGTAAGTCATTTAAGTCACTCAGTGAGACGGGATAATGGCCATTATTTTTCACTTGGCCAGTTCATATTGTGACACTAGGAAAAAGACAGTCTGTCACGTTTTTGTCTGCAGTGTCTAATTTTTCACCACACTGCTCCTGCCCTCCCTCTATTGTGTCAGGAGTGCATTAGGTGTTGGAAGGGCAACAAGAGACTCAACCAGTGGGTGGAGAGGCTGGAGAAGGAGGATTGAATTATAGGCAGCCTGGGGAGTCTGTCTGAAAGTCTGTGCTGTTTCTCTTTATGGCTGATATGTATCTATGTCCCTATGCCATATTACATGGAAGGGATTAGAAATAGGATTTCTGGTATTTCAGCTGACATGTCAGGAGACATCATTTCATGCAACTGTCTATGTTGCAACCTAAATTCAAATATTCTACCTTTTAAAGGGATTGTATTTATTTTTATCTGTACTCCTAGGATCAGAACCTTAATGCTGCAATGACTGATACTGCAATGAAATGTTCTTCAAAGACCCTAATTCACAGACAATGTTTTGTATCTGTAGGTGTACCTTACTCCTCAGTGACATAAAAGACTACATGAAATGGGAATAAGTGTTAAAATAGTTCCAAAATCTATGTGTATCACAGTTTGTAAAAGTTTGGAAGTTCTTTTGTAAATCAAAAATCTATCATCGGTGTTTTGGTTTCTTTTGTTTTAGCCAAGGCCAAGAAAATAAAGAAACAAAGTAACAGAAAAATATCTCAACTTAGCTGTAAGTGCAAGGTATCAAGGTCACTGACTATAAATATAAATAATGCTGCTGCACATAAATCTTAAACGGCTTACTGCAACTGCTAATATAACTTTACAGTATTTACAAGATTAATCTTTTTAAAGAAAATTACAGGATCATAATATCAAACAAGATTATGCTATGTCCCATATAGTATTTTACTATACATACAGCAGTAACATGACAGCAAATACGCACTTTAGAGATATCAAGTAACTATTGCATGAAGGTGGTAAAACTGCGTGCTAAGTACTAAGCACAGCAACAAGTCTTAGGACCATCTGATCTCCCCATACAAAATATGTTATTAAACTCTTGATAGCCTTATTGTATGTCTAATGGGAAATGGATCATTTTCATGCCTCTGTAGAAATATGCATTGAGTATTCCAAATATAATATAGAGATGTAAGATCTTCTATCTGTTGGCTGTTGAGGCAGTAGAGATTCCAGAAATACTACAATGCAGAAAGAATCCTTGGACCCTGCCCTTGTGATAGAATGAAGGTACTTCTGCTAGTTATATGCATTTCTAGCGGTCTTGCAATGGCATTTTCCATGTTGAATTCATGCAGTCCAGAGTCCGCACCAGGTAAAATTTAGCATAGCTCTGTTGGTTCAGATGAGTTATGTGTTCTACATTAGCTAAAAGATCTGGTTCACTGTATTTAAAGTTTGTCCAGCATGAGAAACAAATCTCCCAGTGAAGGCAAGATATATCACCATGAGAATCCAGTTAGTAGTTGAGACACCCTTCTTCTGGAGCACTGAATAGTGATAGAAATATTAAGTAGAAAGTTCTGCTTGCTAAAAGTTCTAGGTAGTAAAGAAAACCAAGCTCCCTTTCCCTTCCAAAAGGTTAAAAACATTTATGTCAGTATTTTAACGTGACCGTGTAATGACCTTGCACAAGAGAACAAACACATTGAAGAGAAGCCCAGTTTGAGCCTGCAATTACATATCTACGTATATGTTAGAATGTTTTTGTCAGAAGCATAAGCTCCATCTCATTATGTTGCACTGTGTGCAACTTCTGCTTTCAGTAACCCGTAAATAGATGCTGTTTGCAGTAAAGGGACCACGCACATGTTTCTATGACATACAAAAAAAGACCTTGGTTCTCTGGAGGACGTTCCTGTCACTTTCTCTTCTGCTGCTCCCCAAGCAAAAGCTGTTGCCTTGACAACTCTGGGGCATTCTTTTGGCTCCACGTATGCCGGTAGGAGGAAGGCCAATTTCCTTCCACAAAAACCAGAACTGCTAAGAAATAAACAATTAACAACTGTTCTGATTCCCTCAGTACTGCCAAAATGAGGAAGAAAATGAAGAATCTTATTACAGACACAGGATTTTATAAGCCAGAAGCAGAAGGATGCGAGCACTGAAGATTCAGAGACACAAGTGGGGAACAGAATAAACTGCATCCACTGGGAATGGCTGTGGCTAAGATCAGGCTAAGGTTCTTCTCTTTGATCAGCTTCCTATAACTGTAATGCCACTGGCCTTCCATAGTGTTGCCCTTACTTAACCATCACACTTTTTATAAAGAAAGTGATAAAAAAACAATATAAAAATGATCCATTTGCAATTTCTGCTACTTTTGCATATAACCCTTGATAATATTAAGTAGGACTAACTTTCTTTATCTCAAATTTTGTGCCCCCCCCCTTTTTTTTTTTGAGTGCAAGTCTTCTTCAAGTAAGTGTATTTCTGAAGTAAAAAAGAGGACATGGGAAAATTGATGGTCAGGAAAGAGATCACAGTAGTTATACTTCACTAGAAAGAACGGTAGACAGAAACATTGTTTATATGTAACACAGAGAAAACTATAAGCATGGTGCGTTTAAGTTCTGGTCTTTTCTGTATCCTGTAACTGAGCTGGGGCCTATTCAGCTACAGAATATTCAGCTGTGTGGTCGTTCTGTACCAAAAATCTCACCACATCCATAAAGAAAATCACATTCATTGAAAGTCACAGCTTGTATGTAGAAAGACAGATATGTATGTAGAAAGACAGATATGCTGTTATAATCTTTAAATTCTGCATTACCTTAAGCACGTATCATGGCTTTTGGCATTTCTCTCTTAACAAATGTTCCCCTCCTTTAAAGGTTAGTCAAAGCATAAGCTATCTGTATTGCCAGTAGATACCTGATGATAACAGGTTATATGTGTCCTTTACCAAAAAGAAATTATTTTGGAAAGTAGCCATTAGTAATTAGAGATTTTCAAAGTCAATAAAAGCTAAAAGTAGAGGAGAAGCTACTCAAAATGTCATTATGCCAATAGAATCTGTAATAAAAAGCAATGTACTATGTATTCCATAGAGACTGCAGTATATCAGTAGACATGTCTGCCAAAAGCACCTAACACCACTGAAGCTGTAGCATGCATTTTATTTGTTTATTGTATTTTATTCAAGGAAAGGATAGAAAAGGCTACTGTAGTAACACTTCTGCTGGCAGTTAAATTTAACGTGCAACCATGTATGGCCAGGCTTCACAATACACCAACCTGCTAGTCAAACTAATGGCATTTCTAATTTAAGTTAAATGGCAGGGGATTAGGGTAAGAAAACTCCCTCTATTGACTACTGACATTGTTTATTGTATAAAAGGTAATTGCTTAGAGAAGATTCCCTCTGCTTTTGCTACAGAAAATGTCTTGGTTTGCTGTTAACCCTTCTCCCATTACAGTGTAGCCACATATGTACCACTGCTCACAAAAGCATAGAGCGCCTTCTGCGTGGTTGAAGGCAAGAACTTTGTAATGCACTACCTTTATCCACTATGTTTTGGTCTACAGCAGTAAATTTTGTATGCGTCTACTGACTGCTCCCTGGAAATATGGTAAAGATATGGCCTTTTATACAAAGATAAGGTACACAGAAATTATATCCAGAGAAAATATGGTAATAGAAAAGAACAGGCTCAAACAACAATGAACAGCTCACAGTCAAATCCAAAAGCATTAGCAGATTTCAGGCTGTGTTGGTAGAGTACAAATCCATCTTGGATCAAATTATTCACCCATTTACTGTGGTCCCTCGCTGGGCCTGGCAATTAGTTAAACTGTGGAATGCTACTTATGAGTACGTTCCTACATATTCTCTACAGCACAAATGGACTTTAGAAAGGAAGGACCGGATACAGGCTACCCCATGTAAACAAAATATTAATTACTTTCACATAAGTGTTAAAGTTGTGTCTGAAAATAAAACACAAGTGAAATATTCTCTCTCCTACTTTGTATTCTGGGCAATCTGAGGCAAGTTGCTCCACCTCTTTGTGCCTCTGTTTTGTCGTCTTTAAAACAAGAATCATGCTCCTGCCCTTATGGGACTCACTGCCTATTTTTTGGACTTGATAGGGTCATAGATTTTCCTCTTACGTATAACATACATGTGGAGCTTGATAATTCTGTGCATGGCCCAGATATAACTGGGGAAGCTAGCCAGGAGGCAGGATCATTGCTCAGAAACAGACTGAGCATCAGGTTTTGGTTTTTACCTTCTGCATGTGGTGAGCAATTGCATTTGTGCATCACTTGGTTTTATATATATATATAAAATTATTATTACTACTGTTATTATTATTCTCTTCCTTTGTTATCGTATTAAATTGTTTTTATCTCAACCCATGATTTTTTTTTCCATTGTCCTCCCCATCCCCTTGCAGGAGGAGGGATGAGCAAGCAGCTGTGTGGTGCTTAGTTACTGGCTGTGGTTAAACCGTGACAACATGGAAAAAACTGATCTACCAAGCAAAAGGTTATGTTGCAAAACTCACTTAGGTAAACCAATATCCACAAATAGGGAAAAACCAAATCTGATCTTTAACACATTCCTGAGGAACTCACCTGAGCAGACTGATGGTAGAAATTAATGTCACTGGATAGGCCTGATCTGCAGAAAGAGATTTTTCCATTCTGTTTGAAAAACAGAATGCTGTTTTTTATACTTATGATTTGAAATGCCTACATTAGAAAAATTATGAAAAGCAAAAGTATATTTTACCCTCTTTTTTCCTGGCAGTTCTGATTCATCATTGCATGACACAATTTTTACAACAACTTACAGTGAAATATTGCAATTAGTTTAATCCTGTAGGAATGTAAGCTACTTTGTACATGCGTAAATAAAACTGCTTTATGCTAAGAAGTAGGTATCAGGCTAGTCTCTTCCCCAAAACTGTTTAAAGTAATTTTGGCTATAATTAGCAACCCCTCAAAATGTAATTATTCCATGACTGGCAGTTTTGCAGTAAAGACTCCCTTCATCTCAGATAGGTTTTAAATAGAAAGGTCATTTTGGCTAATAATTTCTATGATTTTATCTCCCTCTCCCCCACAAAGTTAAAAGCTTGACTTAACACATGATGTCTTAAGGGAAAGGAACATGTTTTCTTCTAGTGTTTTAGAAAAGTACTATAACCTTGACCTACATTAATAACTTCCAGAGGCAAAAGTGCAGTTTGGTTTCTCAGAGTAAGTCCTTGGCTTTACTCCCAAATTCCTCAGAAGGCTGCTAATCATAGCATCAAACAAAAGGGTGATTTTTAACAAGTTTTGTGCTTGAGTCAGTAGGATTTGCTCATCTAAAGCACAGTGCTGCTTTTTCTTTTGCATTTGCCTGCTTTGACTCAGTGTAAGCAGGTCCTTAGTTACCTTTCAGCTGACTAGTGTCAATGATAATAACAATACATTTTTATTTTTAGAACACTCAAATCTAAAGGCAAGTTAGCTCTGCACACGTATGCGTGCACACACAAATGTAAGTAATATCTGAACATTTCCAAAGGGCAACAAGTCCTTTTGGAATAGTAATGAATAGAGAAATCATCTTGTGCCCTGCATGAGATAGGTGCATTTCAAGATTTTCCTGTATAGCTTCCATGAAAATTGGCCCCTAAGCAAGGGTGTGAGTCATTGATGAATACAGCTCTAAGGCTTCACGCTGTGCAGCAAGAGCTGTAAAAGGCATTAGAGGAACACAGGGGAGGAGGAGGAGAGAGAGAGGGGGTTAGGAGGTTATTAAATAAAACCTAGTAATGGTTTTACATGAACGTTTTCTGAACAGTGTTTTGAAAACGTACGTCCTAACCCACTGGGCACCATCCAGACTGCTGGCTGCAGTGCCCTCTGTTGGCTGATGCTCAAAGGGGCTCTATGGACCCTTCACCACTGACATAAAAAAAGCTTTTGTCTATACTTAAAGGGATTTGTTGTCACACCTAACCTAGCAGACTTTTAGTGAAAACTCAGGTTGTGCAAGTAAAATAAATTACCCTATGTTGGTATGGCTTATAGTAATTTTTCAAATTAATATTGCAGCAAAAGTATCTTTTTTTCTCCTCTTTGCCCATATCCACCACACAAAACCCCATGCCAACAGCGCTGTACCAGCAAAAGTCACAGCCTTTACCAGCATAACTATGCAAAAAGTATAGAATGGGCCAAAGAGAACCTACTGGTGACAAATTTAAACTTCCTCAAACTTCAGAGATATTTGATTTTGGCTCATATTTGTCTTTTTTTTTTTTTTTCCTAAGACCAATATATGAAAACTGCTGTCAATATATATCATTCAGTGGTCAGCAGTAGACTCTATGTAACTGACAACACATCAGACCTGGATTATGAACAATTTTCCTTTTTATGCAACTGTGTTTCTCCTGTCTAAGCCAGGAGATCCAGGTTTCAATGAAGACATCAGATTTTCAGTCAATACATAAGTCATTACCATGCCAGATTCTCCATCTTTCAGACTTCCTCCATGTTCTGATCTCATATTCACTTGTGCAGTCCCCTCAATCTCTCTTCCCATTTTTGCCTCTTCCATTGTGTTAGCAGTCTTAGTGCACCCACCTGAAAGAAAAGATACAATGTGTCCCATTACATCCTATTATCAAACACCCTGCGACTTACAGAGGAAAAGGTTTGCTTGAGAAATTTATTATAAACAGTGATTAAATGACACTAACTGGCTACACTGAGTTAGTTATAAATAATCCAATAACCCTTTAAATGAGTCCTTTTTTCAGTAGATGGCTTAGATGTACAGTCAGGAAAAAAATGTTTTCCTGTATTTTAGATACCCAAAGTATCACTTGTTAGAAAGCAAATCATAACTGAAATCTTTATTTTCACACAGACAATCATTTAAGGAGCTTGGACATAAACAAACAAAAAAGGAAATTTTTTTTTTTAACAGGCACAATAGGAGCTATAAGTCTTTTAAAGGCCAGAAACAGTGGGTTTACATTTATGTAATTTGAACAAATGGGCACAGTGGTCTACATAATTTGAGATTCAATCCAAAAGGAATGTTAACAGAGGAAAATAGTTTGTCATGTTACAATTACTTTTGTTTCTCTAACAGCTTTAAAAATAACACACATAATTTAGAAAAAAAACCCTTCTGTGTATATACATATATATATATAAAAGAATGGGAATTATATATTCCCTTTTAACTGAGAGGTCGATAACTGCTGCTGTTAAAAAAAAAAAAAAAACAAAACCAACAACAACAAACCCCCTGAAATACACAGACATGCAGCACCATCTGCTGGATTAGCATGTCTGTCAAACATTTATGCATTTACCAAATATATCACCACAGGCAGAAAAAGGGAAAAGCCATACAAACAAAAGCATATCATGGAGATTTGTTTAGCCAGGATCAGGCAAGAGAAATCAAGGGGTGTGGAATTTCCATGAAAATTGTGAAATAATACTCTTCACTCATATAAGACTTTATACTTTTCAGGCACTATCTATAAACGCTGTACTCACAAAAAAAGATATGAACAGAACACTTATGTTTACAAAAATTCAAAAGTTTGGTATTTATTTTAAATAACTGCATCGAGATTGATTTGATTTGGTTTCTTGCATGTATGCATTATGGTACATGATTAGAAATTACCATTTTTTCACTGGATGCCTGTCTTAGTGAACAGAACTGGCCTCACCTAATAACAAACAGCTATCCGATAATTTGTTTTCTTCTTCTTGGGCACTATGTGAGCTCATGTGTTATTTAACACACAAGCTCTGCTTGGATAACACAACATTATCAGGTGCTAATCACTAGCAATGCCACATTGCATTACAGATGTTAATTTAAAATCCCTGCAGGGCAAGTTGCATTTATTTTGCACATACAGTGAGTAAAAGGAGGTTCTCATTTTGGGTAGGAAAGGAAGGGGCCCCTAATACGTACACAGTGATGTGTCATTGTAGTCTCTGCTGTCTTTCTAGTAGCTTGTAGTGTCTTTGAAATTCAACCT
This sequence comes from Grus americana, assembly GCF_028858705.1. Taxonomy (NCBI): domain Eukaryota; kingdom Metazoa; phylum Chordata; class Aves; order Gruiformes; family Gruidae; genus Grus; species Grus americana. The sequence continues at coordinate 20,236,201 of NC_072860.1, forward strand.
TTTCATTCAGTCAGGTCACCTAACTGCACTCTGCAATACCTAGCTCTTGGCACGCTATCCTACAGCGGGTCAAAAAGCACAGTACTTAGCAGGCAGCCCTTTCACCTGACACCTTCCAAACAGCTGGAGCTTCCGCCTTGTTATCACACCAATGCATCACCCGTGCACTGATCCCTTTTGTGCTTATCCCCATTTCTGATGCAGTGCTGAGAGCTGCTAGTCCTAAGAATTCATTTTGAAAAGCCAGCTGTCTACACACATCAATCTTCTAGAAGACTCTTCCACATATACTAGAATCAAGAATACATATATTTTAAGAAGCCTGATTTTTGTGCCTATAGAAATTTCCCTTCTTCTTAACGGCCACATATCTCAGCTATCTTTTATCTTCCTGCAGATGACCATCTTTGTATTGGCCACAACGGTAATGTAGATCAAATCATTCCACATTCCTCTGGAAGACAGTAACTGTTGTCTGCACATGATCCTCACAATCAGACAGACATCATCACTGAGCTGCAGATTGTAAAAGTGTACGGCAAGGAGATCAAAACAGGACTTTGGCCATCACAACTTCACACATCCCAGTGGGCACACAGGAAGGCGAGAGGAGGCTGCTTGCTGCCAGTTACTGTCTTGAGCCACTACATTTTCCTGCCAAGCTTGCTTCTTCAAAAATATTGCTCAGCACCTCTTAGACCATCCATAGCCCACCATGCCACATAAGGCAAAAATGTTCTCCTCATGACCTCTGTATTTGTTTCACAGGTAGCTTGAGGCACTAAACCCTGTACCATTCCCCTATTTTTAAGAAACTATGTTGCCTCTTCACACAGTTGTTGGTTTGTTGGTTGTTTTTGTTTGTTTGTTTGTTTGTTTTTCCCAATACTTTTAAGAATAACTCAAGACTTTTCTGAGGGGGATGATCAGTGAAGTGACCAACAATCAAAGACCAGCAATAATCTGCACAATACAGCAAATTGCCATTTTGGTGCATCCTTATCAGGCCTGACTTTCATTGTTCTTCAGCAATCTTTTCTTCTCTGAAAATATTTTCTACAACATATGCATCTATCTACAAGATCAATGTCTCCTGCTATGGTTAGTGTTGCTACTATGCCACAGTCCCATATTTTGTAACAAACCTCATTGCAGACTCCTTGCTCCTCCAAACCAGTTCCTAACCATTTGTCAGTGCTTATTGCTGTTTTACTCAGGCACTTTTAAATCATGTTTTGATTAATTCCTTTAACATCTTTTCAGATGTTTCAGCCAGACAATAGGGCAAATAGTCACCAACAAAGGGTTTCTGCAGCAAGATGATGCTTCCTGCTAAGACTAGCATGCCTTTCTCTGTGCATGAATGATGGAACTCAATAGCACAGGATGATTTGGAACCCAGAAGTACAGGTGGGTTCAAAACGGTAGCAGCCAAGTTTATAGAGGGTATGACATTAGTGTTTATGGTCACCTGAATGCAATCTCTGGCTCAGGAAACCCACCTGTTGGTACATGTGCCCTCCTAGAAATCTGCTGTTAGGTTTTATCAGCAACAGGTGAGCTGCCCTGCCTGGTCTGATCCCAGATTTGATGCAGCTGTGATACAGTGGTGCCCTGGCAGGGAGGCTATTGAGTCTGGGAGGGCTCTGAGGTGCTGCCAGTTGTGCCTCAGCCAAAGCACTGGGTCTGACACCTTCCCCTTCAGCGCGGTTACAAGCGACTATAGACAAGGTCATTGTCTCCAGGCAGCTCTGGTAACCTCGCTCACAACAGCCCTACTCATGAGCTGGTATAGGCACTTAGACCACAAATTTCTAAACTCGCTGAGCCCAGGTCACCTCGGTCCGTGGCCGTTCCCGGGCTGAGAGGCCGCAGGACAGACGCCGCCAACGGCCGGCGCGAGGCAGGAAGGGCCGGCCGCGAGGCGGGGCGGGAGGCGGCTCCCGCTTCGTCGGTTGCTGGGGACTCGCCGTTGCTAAGGGGCCCGGCAACGCTAGGCCCGGCCCTGCTGCGATTCCCCTTCGCCTGCGGCCACCAGCGACCATGGACAGTGTCAGCAGCCGCTCCACCGCCTCAGTGCTGGCCGAGCTCCGCTGGGACGATGGTTACGCCATCCCCGTGGCCAACGCGGAGAACAAGGCGCTGGAAGACGAAGTGAGCGCGGGGCTGCGGCCGGGGAGGGAGAGAAGGAATCCGCCTCCCGTCAGCGGCTCCAGAGGGCTCCCCCGCAGGGCTGTCCCCGCCGCCGCCTCAGGGCGGACCGGCCCCTCGGCTCTGAGGGGGCCGCCGCCGCCGCCCTGCCCCTCCCCGCCCGCCTCAGGGCGCGCGGCCGCACGGAGCCTTCCCCGCCGCGGCCGGGCTGCCCTGCCTTGCCCTGCCCGCCGGGGCCCGGGTAGAGAGGGAGGGATAAACCCACAAGTTCCGCGGAGCCGCGGGGGGAAAAGGGGAGCCAGGTCCTCGCCTAAAAGCGTGGGAGCCGCGTACCTGCAGGGTGTGGGCTGCGGGGCTTCCGTCCCGTGTGCTGGCTGTGGACCTCGCACCGCTCCGGGCATCCCCCTCGCTCCTCAGGTGGGGCGAGAGGCTGTACGTTCCCTTAGTAAAGCTCGAGGTTGTTCTGTGGTATTTCTGGCCGAGAGGTGAATGCCGGCCCAGCAGTGTAATGCCCCGGCGATTTTGGCTATCTTGATGATAACGAAAGTACTTTATGGCAAAAATGTGCCACTACCTTTTCTTCTGAAATCTCTCATTTCATTACTTTAGAGGAATGTAGTATATATGTATTTTTTTTATTAGTAAGTGCAATGACTATATTTTTAAGTAGTTGCAAGTAATAAGCGCTCAGTGAAAAGTAGTCACTTGACAATTCTAACTCTTAAATAGCTGCAGAAGATGCAAAAAGAAAAAGTAAACCTGCAAAATGAGTTGACAGACTTCGAAGAGCGTATAGAAGCAATGACATCTCATTTGAAAAACGTAAGACAAGAGTTCAGCTTCACTCAGGTAAACCGCTACTTCTAGCAGACCCATTTTATCAGGCAGACTTGTAACCTGAGTATCTTTCTGCATCTGGTATCCCTACATATTTTGCCAGCTTTGTTGGAGATTTCTCAGACCTTTATTCCAGGGCTTCCACAGGAAACAGAAGTTAAACTGTATTTCTCAGTGAAATTATTCGATGGTCATTAAAAAGACCATCTGAGATTAAATGACTGTACCTACAAGAAGGCCAAGAAGGATGCATTTTAGAGTTCTTAATGGGGACTTTTGTAGATGATAAGAAAAGATTGGTCAAGGTAAATAAAACATCAGTGCAAGGGAAAAACAAATTCATAATATTTATAGTGGTCAAAAGTTGAAATGCTATTGAAGGCTTAATTCATGGACATGAAAAATGAAGTGAGATGGTTAAGGTGCAAGTTTTCACTTACACTCAGAGTCCGGTGGCCAAAATAGGTGAGTCAGATTTCTAAAGAGTCCCGAGTCAAAGCTGCACACCTTTCAGGTAAAATATCCAAGGTGAAAAAGTCTTAAACTTTCCTGCAGCTGAACAACTTTTTTTTTTGTGTGTTAGAGTCAAGTTTTAATCTGCACATAAAGAGACAGCACATACTAGTCTCTATTTAAGAGAAGCTTCTAATAAGTAATAAATTTGTTATTATACAAGGAAGAAAACCCCTGTTAAATCAGTTTTGTCAGACAGATGAGACAATTTAGAGATACTGCTCTAGGCCAGCCTGGTGGTGGTCTGTCTGCACAAAACAATAAAATGATTTCTTTTGCTGTGCCTCCTGAATCTGACCTAAAGCCGCTGGTGATCAAGAGACTAAGATTTTGATTTGGAAAGATTAAGATTCTGAATCTTGGGTGAAATATCTTTGAATTGAATTTTTAGGGCTATAAATGGTTGATCTGTGGATCTCTGATACAATACAGTGTGTGTGTGTATATATATATATTAGAATATATATATTTGAGATACTAAAATCCAAACAATAAAGTTGGTCTGAAAATTCCTATATTTACATGATAAAATCATACCATCTCTGACTTGGGTGGTTGTATGTAAAAAAAAAAAAGTTTTTTTGTTGATACGTGCCTTTTTGTTTATTGTAAAATGCTGAACTGTATTATTCTCTAGTCTCTTTACAAAGCCAGAGAGAATGAAATTGAAACTGAACAACACTTTAAAGCCGTTGCCGAGAGAGAATGTGGGCGTCTCAAAAGTGATATTAAACGACTGGAAGATGAGATAGTTTCCTTAAGAGAAAAGAAGAACAGTCAAGAAGTAAGGTTTAATTTTTTTTGTAAGGGAACACCTGTATTGCAATTAGATTTTATGACTTGTCCTCACTTGAACTTACAGAAATAATAGTGTAAGTCAAGAATAGGTAATTACAATTAAAACTTAGAAACTTATAAATGATCTGGATGTGCTTTTCTCTGTGTAGGCAAGTAGAATTACACTGAGGATGTCCTTGCATAGACTAGTCAAGACGTAGCAAATATTAACTAGATATCGAAAGACTTCAGTTCTTAATGCCAGATACACAGCTGCACATCCATATCACCATCTTGTTAATTCTCACATGTATTTTCTTTATGGTTTAAAAATTAAATTGTTGGTAGCAAATCTTCTTCCCCCCATAAAATACACTTGAGGCATGACTTCAAGATCAAAAATTTGCTTTACGTTAAAAGAAAAAAAAAAACACCAAACCAAAAAAGTAATATAATGCTATCTAATTACGGGGGGGTGGGGTGTCTATTTAATGGAACCATCTTTTTCTTTCCATGAATAATTTTTTTTTTTTTTTCATTTGCCCTCCCTCATTAAGTTTGCTTGCAAGCCCCAGTCTCTCAGAATGGGTAGCAGGATGAAGATACCCTTGCTATTCAGCTAGATCCAGATTCTCTCATATTTGTGTCAGGAAGTCTCTTCACAGTCACCTGGGGCCATTTGTAAATTGATATGCAGGATAAGGATCTAAGAACCGGGCCTTAGTGTGTGAGGAAGAAACTTTACCCTATGATGTCTCAGATCAGTTTATTATGTGGAATAAATATCCTGCATATCAGTATATCTCACCAGAGGCTGACTTTTCTGTTTAAAATTATTTGCATTTTACGTTTGTGGTAACTTGTTTCTTCTTTAAGACCAGGACATGTATTAGCATTCCTCAAGTATAGGACACAATTAGCAAAAAAGAAAACTAGCAATTCTACTGATGACAAAATGCGTGTAAACTTGTTACAGTAGCTTGAACTGCTTGTTTCAATTACTATTCAAATAAAATCCTAGACATCTAATATTAACCCTTTAATTTATCTTTACTTTTAATAGAACACTATAAATAAAACCACTAAGAAGTTGGAAAACTTAAAACAACAAATGAACTGTGATGAGGAAGTTCTGGAGAGCTGGATAAAGGAATCAAATCGTAAAGATAATGACACTATCACAATCCAGAAGTATGCACAACAAGATGAAGGGAAACTAGGAGTAAGTAGAAATTATAGCAATTTTCAGAAACAAAACAGAGAACCATTTTAGCATTTGAAGACCTTGTTACAATATCAGGTTAGGTAAGATGGAGACAAGATTTTGTACAACAGCACTTTTAAACTGGTTTCCACTTAGCACAACAGTGCAATTACATATGAGGTTCATTTTAAAGGTCAGAGAGACCAGGTTTTACAAAAGGGGAAAGGCATAATTAAGGACATTAAATTGTTTGTTCATCTGGGTAAAATTTAAGTGTTAATTTTTCTGAGAGTTCACAAATAGATAATAAATTCTCAAAAACATTGCCACTGAACTAAGAGAGGTGTTTGTCCAAAAATGCATGCCAAGTACGGACAAATAGTTTAGATTTTCCCATTAGAACTGAATTTGTTAATATTACGGAGAACGAAGTATGGCTACTTCAGTAAAGCTGCCTGGTATAATGAAAGATGCTATAAACAGACACTCCAGTCACAAGTTCAGACTTTATAAGGGTTAGTTCTCAAGGATATTATTAATTTGGAGATAAGTAACCCTGGTTAATATTCTTTTGAGCCTTTAAATGCAGGGAGGAGAAATTTGATTTTTTTATCATTAAGTACTTAACCCAAAAACTTAAGCTTACATAAACAGCCTCACTGCTATAATTTACATTACCAAGTCACACAGCACAGTAGGAATAGAAAAGTGAAATAGCTGATGCTGAGGATGGACACCACATACACATTTATACATGGTGGAGGGTTACTTAGGCTTTGCTGCAGTCTGGTCCCAAGGGCTGACAAGAGATTATGGCCTCTTGTATGACTGAAAATTTGGGAGGCTAGATTCTCAGTTTTTTGTTTTCTAAAACACAATAAAATTGATGCCTCGAAAATTCCACCCTTAATTGTAGTAGAGCTTTAAGAATTTATAAGACAATAGATTTTCAAATACATTATTTTTCATATCCTTTCATTTTAGACATTAACCCTTCAAGTAGAAAAGTTGACAATGGAAGCAAATCAGAAGCGCAGAGCTCTTGATAATGAGTTTACAGAAACCATAACAGCTCAGGTTTGTGCTTAAGGTTCTTGAAAATATCTTGTTATATGTGAATTTTTTAACATAGAAATCATGGGAGTGCTTTCTTTTAAACAGATAGAGCTTGACAGGACAGCTGAAGATTTTCGCAGAGTTCATCAAGAAAGGCAAGAAGTCATCAGGCAGTGGGAGAACACAGTACAGCAGATGCAAAAAAGAGATCAACAGATTGATCATTGTGCTTTGGTAAAACTGCTGTAACTGATCCATATCAATGAATCAGCCTGCTTTTGTGTCTATGATATTTATAAGAATTTTGCCACTCATTCATAGAATGATTTGGTCTTTTAGATGTTCAGTGTTCTCTTTGTGTTTACTTCTATTTTATTAAGGTGTTTTAAAGTTCAGCTGCTACTGAATTGTATTCAGAATTTATTTTGAAAGTAGTATCTGTCAGTGTAAGTACTGGTGCTCTGCTTGATACTATGCAAGGTTTAATTTTCAGTATCAAGGTTGTTGGAAAATGCAAAGCATGTCAGTTTCAGTATATTCTTTGATCTAAGCAGCAACAAAATGGAATTTTGTTTCTTAGAGAGTAAGGACAGTCAGCTGCAAGGAGGGGATTCTGTGTCTGGAATATTTAGAATTGAAGGAACGAGTATTTCTACCTCTGTGAACAAATGCATGACTAATATTTATGGAAGAATTATGCTAAATAATCACATTAAGGTTAAAAATTGGTCCTTAAGTACATTCTGCACATGGTGAGAAGCAACAGCACTCTTATAATCCAAAACAGATGCTGTTGGGCATTACGAGTCAGTGTTACTTTCTAAAATATATAGTCTTTGTTGGTTTTGTCAGTGTCTTATGCACAGATGGTACAATGGCAAGAGATACAAATAAAGTATATTTTATCCTGGCTTTGTCAGGAGAAGTGTGAACTCCTCAGAAAGTTCTGCAGGGCAATAGAACAGATGCACCAGAAAAAGCTTGAAGGAACAGTGTAGAGAAAAATTTGTATAAATGTGGATTCTTAAGTAATAATGTTGGGGTTTTTTTCTGAAGGGGAGGGAAAGCATAATTGCATGTTCAAGAAGGCTCTACCTAAAATCTTAGCTCTGCTAGTATGACATTTTTCTGCTGAAAGAATATCAGCTTTGTTAAGTTGCCCACATGGTTTAAACAAGCTTAAGATATAACACTAAAAAAAAGTAATAATAGAAATAGAAAATTACAAGCCAGAAGAAATATTACCAAACAGAAAATATAATGGTCTAATTTAGCTGAAATATTTTGGATGTCATAATATTTCAGGTCAGAAGATTCCTGCAAAGAACAACAAAAAACAGATATAAAAAACCCAGCAAAAGTCCCCAGCTCTGGCCAACCTTCCGTATATTAGTCATCCATAGAATAGCCCTACTGATGCTTTTGTAAAAAGATTATTAATTTTTTTTTAATTACAACTACAGTATGATTTTCCTAGTAGCTAATCTTTTGCTTAACCTTTCAAAATACACAGCTTTCACTGAATAGCTATAAATCTGTCAGCTAAAGTAAGCATCACTACTGTTGGTAATTGTCCTCTTGCATTTCCTCCGTTTCAAGTCTATCTGAAGTTTTGTTCACATAGCTTGGTTTTCTTTCCCTATTCAATCAATCAAAACTTATTTTTATTTCATACAAGTTTATAGTGTCATGTTTTTTGAGATTATTTGAATATTTTGGAAGTTTCCAATCTAAACCAATTGTAGTATTTGGTGTTGTGATGTATTAGTGCAATAAATTAATTTAAGAATGATGTGGTAACTGGGCTGTCCCAAGCAAAGAGTAGTCTTGAGAGCAGTCTATCTTCTGGTTGTACCCTGTATTAATCTAACACATCTTAACTAATGCAAGTAAATCTAAAATGTTTTTATCCTGATAGCTAATAAAAGACATAAAACAGGACATCAGAGAGAAAGAAATTCTGCTGAAAGAGAAGACTTCCTTTTTGGTAAATGAAACTCTTAATAATATGGAATATGAAAAGAAGATTTCTTCTGCTGAACAGGAAGCTACCAGCCTCCGAAATGAGTATCAAACTCAGGATACTTACAGGGTTCGGCTCCAGGATGAGGTAAGGATGACCAAACAGTTCAGAAAAACAGACTGAAACTGTAACTTTTGACTAGACAGAGGAAATACAGGAATAACATTTGCTTTTCTCTGGTTTTAGACTGGACTCTTAATAACTCAACAAAATGTCTGCTCTTCTCAGTCTACTCATGGTTATTGGGATCTGAAGCCTCAACTTAATCCTTTCACTGATAGTGGTGAAGAGATTAGCTTGTATTCTCTGTTGTGTTGGTATAAAACGCTTGAATTTTCTCTTAAATGGTGTAACACTGTTAGATGCTTCAGAAGGAGGTGTGTCTTGCCTTTAGCATACGTACGCTGCAGTATTGTCTAAAGATGAGAGAAATTTTTCTGGATTCCGAACAACTCCTGTCCTGTGCTCTCAGAAGTGAGTGTTGATGTCCTTGTAGTCAGGTTAAAATTATTGAAAAAAACCCCAAACACTTTTGCATGGCTTTCTAATCAAAAGGCAGTAGGATAGGGCTGCCCTGTGAACAAGCCATGCTTGATGCTGTCCATACTTACTCTGTTACTCATATTTAATCTGCACTTAAAGCTAGGAATGAAGTGCGCTGCTTAATTTAAAAAAAACCAACCAAACAAAACCCAAACAAACAAAAAAACCCAAACCAGCCCCCCTCCCCCCAAAAAAAACCCAAAACAAACAAACCAAACCCCCCCCCCCAAACAAAAAACAACCCAAACCAAAAACCCTGCATCTGCTGTTGCCTTAACTTTGGATAGCTTTTCCATAGCAGACAGTTCATAAACTGATATCCTAATTAAACTGTAGGTAGCTCAAACAAGGTGTAGGCTATTAGATTACCCTATAATTCATGCAGACTTCAAGGTTCACAGAATTAGTATGTTTTCATCTTGAAGCTGTGAGATTCTTGCTTGAAGGTTTTTACAATTAATACTACATAATGTGATAATGAGAAGAGTCTCCCATTATTAGGTGTTAGAATATCTGTGGCAAGCGAGAATCAAGGAAAGAAACAGACTTACAGTTCGACTGGCTACTTGTAACCTCCCAGTTTCTCATTTTGGTACAGAGACGTCTGCTATATATATACTTGGTCAGGTTTCATCATCTGTGAAAGTGAAAACAATTACATTTACACCGTTAAGTGATATTGTGAAGACTAATGAGCTATTGATTGTAAAGTATTCCTATGCTGTTTGCTGTCATGCATTTTTTACCAAATTCAATGTCTGTAACAGTATTCCCTTAATCAAAATAATTTTATGTACCCAAAAAGTTTTAATTAGAAACATTTATTAGATATATATAAGGGTATCCATGTTCACAAAGAACCTCATCAGTGAGCTGTGCTCTATAAAACCATGGTTCCACTTACACAGATGCTGTTAGACAAGAATTGCAGCCCACAGCACCTTCATAATTCATTCTGTATTCTTATTTTCTCCCAGTATTCAGATTATGTAAATTAGTGTACTGAGTTTACTAGCTGTGCTGATTTACAGCACCTCAGAATTTGCAGCATTTCTCATTTGAAAAATACTGTTAAAAAGAAATGGAATACTTTCAAGTAAATAGGTCCTTACAATTTCAAATATCCTAACACATACCAAAGTAAATAAAAGCTTGATTGCTCCATTTTGTAATTTATTAGCTGGATGCTTTGAAATCCACTGTGGACAGAACTGCTGCTGATCTAGAGTCTTTGAGAACACAAGTAACCAATCTGAAGAAAGAAATTCAGAAAAAACAAGCCAGGTAAGAAGCAGACCTTTACAAATATCATTTGTAGGGGTTAGTAATATAATCAAATCCTTGAGCTAACAAAGAACCTTAAATGATGCTGACGATTAAAACCTCCAACCTTCTGGTTACTTCATGTCCTGCATAGTTTCTGGCAGTGGGCAATTTAGGAAATACTCCTAGTAATCCTTGTTTTTAAAGGGCATGAAAAAATCAGTTAGGGCCTCGGTTATCATAGGTTCAAGTTTGGCCTGCTTTATTAGGCAACTGCTCAGTAAGGTATGTTGCTTGGTTTTGGCAGTGTTGGATATGCAACATACATTTAACTTGTTAAATCATGTAATTTTGTGTAGATTAAGCTTTCTTAAAGAAAAAAATGCAAGTCTTACCAATAAGCTGAAGCTTGTGACTGAGGAGACGCTCAGTTCAGAAGACAAAGCTTTGAGGATGGGAGAAATACTAAAGGAAGAAGAAAAAATTGTCAAGGTAAAATGTTTTTCATGATTTCTGCAAATGATGATTCATCTGAATTTGCAGGTCTATCTAGAACAAACATTTATGGATTAAAATAGAATGTGAGTATTACTATGACATGATTTCATCAAATGATGAAATAACGTGTGTAGATACATCAGTATCTGTGCTGAGAAAAGTCTGGAGGAAAATAAGTGGTCAAAGTAATTCAGAAGATGATGTCCTCATATTAACATAGGATACTGGAATGGTCATTGTACAGATCAGATATAAACCCACTATTCTGACTGCATCAGTGTACTGAACAGGGCACTTACCTCTGACATCAGCTAAAAGCTACTTACAACTTCTTAGCTAGATTGAAATAAAAGTTACTTACTGGAACATAGCAAATTTGGTTGTAAAGGTATAGTAATGTTTTTCTTCTGCTTTGTAATAATACTGAAAAATTTCAAAATCTTGTAGTTTGCTTAGCTCTTTTGGGAGTTCATGTTTCCAAACATTCTGTTTTATGGGCTGCTGAGGAGTAAGGGTCCTTGAACTTCTATCAGTTTCCCACCAATTAAGGAGTGAGAGTCTTGTCAGGATGACTTTTCAGTAACATTACCACTGAAAACTTCTTGGCTTTAGTATACCACCACCAAAACTTACAAACCTGCAAAGAGCTATGGTTTTGGCAAACTGGGATTAAAAAAGATTTTGAAATCTTTTAATCAGGTTTGGCTGGCCTAGTCTCCTCTTCATTATTTTAATTCTACTACATGATACTCTGATGCTTCTAACTTGTTGCAAACTATTAAATAACTACTGGCTCACTTTAGATTTCATTTTCATGATGAATTAAGATTTTGATCTGTTAATGTATTATAGCATGTACAAGCTGTAATATGGTAACTATTTTTTTAACGTGTCTAATCATCCCTTTTTTTAAATTCAAAACCCAAATTAAGTATAGGAATAAAAATATCCTAATTTATTATCATCTGATGAACTGCAAAGGACTTCTGAATAAATGCAATATTGTAATGCAATCATCTGAACTTTCCCACATGTCAGAAAATGTTTCTGTATTGTTATTTTGCTACTAATTCTCTTAAAATACTTTACTACTTAGCTTCTGACTGGATAAAAATAGTGGGTTTGTTTTTTTTTTTAATTTTCTGGACAATTGAGTATCAGATATGCTGAAGCTTTCTTTACTGTAAAATGACCAGGTTAAATTAATGTGACAGCAGGCGTTCCCACACAAGTGACAACAACGTTGTATCTGTGCATACCCCATATACTGTTTTTTTTTCCCCATTTTGTGTTTCCTGTAGCATGTATGTGAAACAATCCCTAGCAGTAAATTGCTACTTTTCAAACTTTTTAACTCCACAAGGCATTAACTGTACATTTTAAATATACATAAAGAAACTAGAGAGAGGATGTCTTGTTTCTTAAATTACAGGCCTTACTTACTGTTTTGGTTTTTCAGATAATTTGAAAACAAGTTGGATGATAGAACATTTCATTAAGATTAAAACCTTATTTGCTTCCCCTTAAGACTGTTACCAGGGTGGCTAAACCATTAGCAGGGTTTCTCTACTTGCATCTGCAGCAGATAACCTAAGATGACATTGAGCTTGGCAGCTCCACAGCTTCAGGGTAATATTTTAACTAGGATGAACTGTTCTTGAACAATGTCTGTAATGTATTAGTCAGAAGCATGCTTTCCATCACCATTAGACACACGTGGTTATTTGCTGCATCTATTAATTTACTGTGAAGAGATATTAAGAGGAACAATGTGGATGAAATGTCACCATTTTGCGCTTTAGTTCTGTGACATTTCTCCCTCTTCGATCTGTGGCAAAACACTGTTGCACGGGGAAGCTTAATGAATATCTTATCTCTATTAACAACCTCACTTAAAGGGAGAGAAACAATTTCTATTAATTAAATGAATTTAGATATGCAAGAATGATCATGATTTGACATTCATTTTGTAATCTGTTTTAGTAGACGAATTCATTGTTGTCATTAGCTTCAGAAATACAGCTCAATTGGGCACGTGCAGAAAAACATTTTACTTCTGAAATTAAATTCCTTTGTTCAGGCATGATCCAAAGCCAATTGACATCAGTGTAAAATGTTACAGGCCATAATGGTTTCCTATTAAAATTACACCTGCTTTTTACTTCCTGAGTTTTGGATTTTGGAATTGCACTTAGAGCAAGTTCAACTACAAAAACATTCTGTTTGGTAGAATGTGATTATGAACTCTTAGAGAAGGAGTTAAGTTATCAATTATTATGTTGTTGTTATTATCAATGTAGAAAAGTAAATTCTAAGCTGTGTTGCTATATTAATTTAAAGGTGCATTTTCAAAGTCTGTACCAGACTTGAGCTAAATGTAAATGAGCCTTTCAGGAACAGGATTGTGATGCCACGTCACTCATTTTGGAGATGTACCTTACATGAAACTATCATCCTGAACAGCCTGAGCTTTGTAAGGTTTTGGTTATTTAGGTTGGGGGGGTGGAAGGAGGGAGAGAAAGAATAAAGTTGCCTTCCTTGTTACCATTATAAAAAGAAAATAATCTCTATTTTGTTTGTTTTCAGTACATTTCAGATACTTAAAATGTTCAGCATTGTATTACTGTAACAGACCCTACCAAACCCTCATTTCCTGCACTGATTTAGGTGTTAATGGCAACTTACCTCTGAGAATAAGGAAGTGATTGTAAAATATGTAATTAATTTTTCAAACAAAATTATTCCAACTTATATAAACACACATATGTACATACACATGCATACACACAGAGTTACAATTTTAATAAACCACTGAAAAGCTTTGTATTGTATTTCTTTGAATAGTCACATATACTAGAAGCAATAAGGAAGGTTTTTTTGAAAGGATGATGGGAATTCAGTTTTCTGAAAGCTGAAAAGAGTAGCATTCCCATAATGGAAAAAAAAGTCATGTAATAGTAGGGTAGGATCCAAGTTTAAAAAAAATAAAAATTACTTTCTCTCTAAGGCAAAGACTTTTCTTGCTAACCATTTTGAAGACTTACGAAATTCCATGTTCATATTAATGGAGATAGTATTGAAATTTTTTCATCTTCCTATATTTGATTGATAAAGGCAAGTAATTCCTTAGAAATGATTTCTTATGTGATTAATTATTTCTTACTACTTAATGATTAATTTGTCACCAGGAAAAAGAAACAGAAATGAACCAGCTAAAAGAACTACTTTTCAAGAAGACTCAAGAGTTAAAGGTGCAGAAGGATAAGGAGAAGTGTGTTCTAGCGGAAATTGAGGGAAGTCGAACATCACTTAAAAATCTTAAGAATCGACTGCACAGACTTGATGAAGATGCATTAAAACAACAAGAATTAATATATAACCAGGTAAAATATTAATGTACTTTCATACTGTGATTGCTTCTTGGGTCTAAAGAGAATAAATTGCTTGAGTTCTGTAATCTTCGCCAACATCTTACCGTTTTGGAAATGCCGTGCTGTATAATTTGAAGTCGGTGTTTATTTCTGTCTCTAAATGTATGGATAAAATTGAAATATCTGAAACTTGCTATAGTATCACCTGCATTATGCACTTGTGTATTTCATTATTTTTTTTTGGATCTGCTGCTTTTCTCACGAATTTCTCAACTCGGTTTTTACTTTGATCCCACTGAACCACGGACACCTCAGGGTAAATTTTTAAAGCAATACAAGAGGTACATGCCAAAATCCTGTTATTTACTAATTGGATTTTGTGCATGTTTCCTGTGCATCACTTTGAAAATTTGCTCTTTACATCAGCATCCGCTGGCAAAAGCAAGATGGCAACTCCACTGTAAGCCTCCCTACAGCAGACTGTGCTGACTATGCTTTGTCTATAGTCTTCCAGAAGATTACTCCTGAACCATCACTGCACATCAGTCATCTAAGAGTATTTTTCAAATGAGGTCTATAAGCCATAAATTATTATAAAAATGATAGCTTAATTGGGTGACTGTCCTAAAGCAAACATTTAGATCCAAGTTTATATCCAGTGTTTTAGCTTTATAGGAAGCCTATAATTGCTTATCTCAGCCTATTAATTCTCTTAAAAAATATTTTAACAGGATTTTTATATTCAGCAAGTACAGAGACGGCTGTCACGGTTAGAAGGGGAGGTTAATGCAGATGAAAAACAAGTTTTGGAAGCAAAAGTTGCTGAACTTAAGAAAACCTTAGAAGAAAAGAAAAATGTGTATGATGTTTTACATGTGCAGCACAAGAAACTTCAGGTAACTTCCTTAGAACGTCAGGTTGACTGGGTAACATCTAGAAACCTCGGTAAATTAAGCAGATTGGGTCTTATTAGTTAATAACTTGGTATTAAATTAAAAGATATCTGAACTTCGTGTAACCCGTGTGGAAAACTTCATATATTCCCTATACCTTCCAGAAAAATAAGTCATTACTGCACAACTGAGGCACCTTAGCAGAAAGACAAGCATTGACATGTTGGAAATGCAGGTTTAGCTTTCATTTCAAGGTATGACTGACTGCTTGCAAATGTCTGAATTTATTGTTAGGACCATGTAGAAATAGGAGAATGTTATTCTGTGATGCTACTACTTACTTTTATATTTTTTTTGGTAAAATGATAAGTACAGATGGCATTTAAAATTGTACAAAGTAACATTACTGAATTGAAGGGATGGTATTTGAGTTAGCTGACCGCATCCTGATAGGTAATTCAGAAATACTTTTTTTCTGTCTTTATTCTCATGTGAGAATTTTGCATATACATGCTTGTTCTCTGGTTTTCCACTATCCAGTGATCATTACTTCTCTAAAAAATGCACTCACCTTTCTTGTAGAGATGAACAGGTCAGTTATTCTGTAGCCGATTTGTAATTTCTTTTTATAAGAAATGTATTTGTTTGTTAATCAGCTACATTTTAGCATGTTTTGAAACCTCTTTTCAAAGAGAAACCATATGAAGACCAAAGTCAGGTTTCTAATAAAACACCACAACTGGTTTCTCAAAGTGATAGTAAAGAAAAAATTTGATCAATTTAGCGAGGGGAAAAAACTGCTTATAGAAGAGAGCCCTTTAACTGGAGATCCATGCAGTAACAAGGTTTAATGTTGGGCACTTCAGTTTTGAGGAGATGCAAAATTTGAACAGTGAGTGTAATCAAACATTGAGACACACCTTCAGGAATTTATTCATACTCTGGAGTATTATCAAAGACAGATGGTTTTATGAAGATGAACTACAAATATCAAAGTCATGGTCAGACATACCTGGACATTTTTTTTATCTAGACCAAAATACATGATTATATTAGAATTGTCTTATTGGCTGAAAGATTTATATTGCATACGTAACAATTACTACACTCCAGATAAAACATGCAATGCCATTAATATTGCAACAGCGCTCTGCATGAGGACTGCAGTGCTCTAGGCACTGTTTGCAGAGCAGCATATGGACACAAGATGATGATGGTTCCTGGTTCCAGGACTTAAAAATATCTTGTTTAAAACTAACTGGTAGCTTTTGGTGCGAACTACATTCACTGAAATAAATTAAACATAACTTATTTGGAAATAGAGTGATGTCCATTTCATCAAGAGAGCAATGGAGAAGACAGGAGAAGAAACAAATGGTATGATGATCAAGATAAACGAACTAAATCTTTTCAATGAGAGATCAGATCAGGAATTAAAAAAAGCTAAAGCCATTAAGCAGGTACAGTATTATTTTGCAACTGGGATCTTTAAGAGGTGATTTTTTTTTTTTAAATTTTTAAAGTGTTTGCATGCTAACGAAGTTCACACTTCATACTTTTCATAAGCTTTGGTATATGTAAATTTGCTCATATAACAACACAACTTGTAGATCTACAGAATCTAGAACCTATTCCAAAATAGTTATAATGGTTCAAGTGAGATACTAACTGCTTAAGAAAGTTCCTTGTAAGGTCTGCTTAATTTCTTTGAAATCACCTAAACTGAAAGAAAGCTGCAGATGGAAAAGTCTAACAACCCATAACAGTCTGAATTAGAAAGTCTGATGAATTTGTATAAAACCATTCAGGAAACAATATACCCCTATCACACTCACCATGTAAACTGTTAGCAAATGAGAAAGTAAGAACATTTTTAAATGCAGAGCAAAATGAGTCTTACAGTTGTATATATATTAAAGATAAAATAATGGATACTTTATAAAAATTGTTAACTTATTAACTGTTATAAATAATCTTAATTAAGAAAGCATTGTTCTTATTTTGAGACCTTTTTGGCATTTACTAGGAGATGATGGTTGAAGATAATCTCTTAAAACTAGAATTGAACCGTCTTCAAGATACTCTGTGTAGTAAGACAGAGAAAGTTCTAACACTGGAAAAACAAAAACTGCAGTTAAAGAAAGCTATAGCAGAAAGAACTGAGGAAATTAAGATTCATAAGGCAATGCTCGATTCCCAGATAAGACTTGTAGATCAGGAACGGCAACGCATAAGGTAACTATTTTTATATAAATCGAACTTGTAACTTTTATTGAGTACATTTTTTTATGGGGACTTACTGGAAAAGAGAAGCATTTTACCCAGTTTCACCAATTAAAGAAATTGAGGATGAAATAAATCTTGCTCAAAGATACATACTGAGCCAGTTGAGGCTAGTAAGAGATCCCTTCTCTGAAATCCAGCCTACAGCTTTAACAACTTGGTGAACAAGAGTACCATTTATTCTGTTAGTGAAGATCCTCCACAGTACTGAGAGGAAACCTCAGTTGCAGACATCTCTTTAAAGTGAATGTCATGCGTGTGACCCTGCATTTTTAAAAATAATCAGAAAATGTGAATTTGGTGTGTCTGGAGGTATGGCAAAGTATTTAAAACAGAAAAGATGCTTTTAAGAGGGTTTACTCCCAACTGCTTGATAAAACTGATTTCTTTGACTCATATAGTAAGTCTGGTTTTGGTTTGTTGGGTTTTTTTTCCAACAAATGAGCTCTCCATTGTGTGTCCTATATAACAAAATTAAATCTTCTGAATTATGTATCTACCCTCTTATAAAGCAACCACATAGGAAATAACTTTTTCTTTCTGTAATAATCACTGCAAAGTATCTGGGACAGTTTTAGCTCTGAAATCCCAGTATCTATATCCAGCCAAAAATCAATGCTTCAGCAGCTCAACTGCTGAAATTTGGCAGGCTTTTTATTCACTCCTCTGCTAACCACACCCCACACAATAGGAAATTAGAGTGATTTAGTGTGACTGAAGCTTAACTGCTCACCCAGAGTGCAGACTGTGTGGCTTTTTCCTTTGATAATTACACAGCTAATTGATACTTCCATGTAATTTGATTTGGGGTTGTTGCCTACTGTTGCTTACGCTCATCTAGCAGTGGCAATATTAAGATAATATCAGCAGGGGGCAGCTTGTGCAGCTGTAGGATTTAAATGCCAAACCTTTAAAAATTTTTTGGGAAGACTGTGGCACAGCCTCCCAGGATGCAGTGATCTGGAATATGGAAATAAACTTGACTTGGTTTAGAACTGCAAGAGAAGTGTAGGTAACCAAAAAAATAGATGAGTTTGGCTGGGAGAACACGGAAAACAACAAAAACCAGCAGCAGCACAACTGCTGCCCTGCCTGCCTCCCAGTGCATGGGCAGGCTGCTAGAATAACACCAGTCATTTAAACTGCCCACAAAACACTACCAGACAAACACTTTCTCAACCTGTTTATTTTTTTTCCCCTAATAAATCAGTGCTGAATTTCAAGATCGTCTAAATAGAATTGATAAGCTGAGATGCAGATATGAAATTCTTACTGTTGTCATGATGCCACCTGAAGGAGAAGAGGAGAAAACTCATACCTACTATGTAATTAAGGTATTTTATTAATGTAATTCATTATAATTCCAGTATTTAAGCTATAGATCTCCCTGGGCTCTATTCAAGTAACTAAGACAACCCCCTTGCCTACTACTTACTTTCAGTCTAATTGTTTTATATTATCTGACACTGTTGGTTATTTAAATGACACAGCAATTTCACATGAATCTCTGGTCAGTCCTAATGTCAGTGGAGGTTTAATTTGGAGCGGTTTGAAAATTTTCACTTCAGTGCTCATTAATTTACAAAGACACAAGTAGTACTGGCCACATGGTAATCCACTATTAACTGAAAACAAGTTTATCAGTCTCTCACATGATCTTAAATTCTCCTGCCCTTCAGAGTTATTTTTAGGTATAAATACCATATGGTAAAACAAATACCTTGAAGAATGTCAACTTTTGCCTTTTACTTATCAATCATCTATGCATACTTCAGCTTTTCATTGGAAAGAAAAATATGATAAAAATCAGTCTTTATCCATAATGCAATACCCCGATTCTGGAACAAGAATCTATTATTTTTGATTTTCACAAATTCTCTGATTTTTTTTTCTTAAAGCAAAATGCTTCTAGATATGATCTTGGCTCTTGTCATTCCTAGGTGTTAAATTTCTTAATTATGATATTTGTGCTACTGTGAGATCCAGCACAGCAGGACTAGGGAGATTTTTCACTGCATCAGATTTTCTGAGAGAAAACAGAGATAAGCCCCATATCTACCTATGATTTTAACCCCTCAGTATTGCAGGGTTGGGGCTTTTTTTTCCTCCTGTGTAATTGTCCTAATATTTTCAGTACGCTTGCAGCCACCTAAACTGTCAGTTTTATTTTCAGGCTGCACAGGAAAAGGAAGCACTTCAACGTGAAGGTGATGATTTAGATGCAAAGATCCGCAAAGCTGAAAAAGAAATTGTAGCTCTGGAAAACACTTTGTGCGTACTTAATAAATGCAACAGCAATTACCAAAACTCTTTCAAGGAAGTCACTGAGACAAGTATGTAAAATAGAAATTGCTATTTGCTGTGTGAATTATGGATGGTGGTGTAACTCAGGTATATAGTGGGGAAATTCCATGGCACAAAAGAATGAATCACAGAGAGAGACTAAAGTGATAGTAGCAAAAGGGAGTGTAATTCATGTGCTACTGTGAATAGTTCAGAATAAGCACAGAAGACAGTGGAGTAAGGTGTAATTAAGTAATATTTATGTTCTTCTATCTGATGTATGTGAAAATCTCTAAGCCTATATAAATTTTGTGAGTAGTCAGAAGAGGCAAAGCATAAAAATGATTACTCAGGGAAAAAAAGTCACTACTGGGAGAAAGGAGTGCCCACTGAAGTACGTAGGTCTAGTGGATAAAACTCTGCACAGTACAAAACCCACTACTTTTGCTGTAGTGCTCCATCACACACAGCTGGTGATTCAAACGATGGAAGCAGAAGAAGCTGTGCCACTGCTGGCTGCCTCATGAGGGACTGAGCCAGCCAGGGCACAAAACTGTGCCCAGAGCAATGCTACAGGTAGCTTCGGTACATGCATGCTAGGGGTGAAGACCAAGCCCTTAACTGCACTATTGTGATCTCTGATTTTCGCGTGGAAGGGGGGAAAAAAGTAGTAACCTGTCCTCTGGGAAAATGATGAGGAAGACTAAAAC
Source organism: Grus americana (assembly GCF_028858705.1). NCBI lineage: Eukaryota > Metazoa > Chordata > Aves > Gruiformes > Gruidae > Grus > Grus americana. The sequence goes on from NC_072860.1 coordinate 20,256,606, forward strand.
TTAAACTGTTCTATTTTAGTGTAGTGTCAGCAGATTTTAAAATATGGACTACCTAACTACAAGTTTTTAGATATTGGAAATTCCTCAGAATCCTAGAAAATATCTTCACCTGTTGTTTCTGTTGCCACTTAAGACTTCATAAGCTTGCTCTCCTTCAGTGGAACCTTCTTTGTTTAGCTTATAAAAAGCATCACCATGAGTAATTACCTAAACTTAATTCTAGAAAATATTTGATTATTTAACGTTTGTGCCCTCTGCTGGCTCTGGAAACAGTAGCTCTCTTGAAGCCAGTTACTTTTTCACAGTGATTTGAAATTAGTAGTAAACTATTTAAAAAAAAAACACCCTTAAACCTGTAATACTCTGTGATGCAGTTACTTTAAAGTGCAACTTATTTTAAAGTGAAAACTGAGCTGTATATGCTGCTTGTCCAGCATTAATGCTGCCTCTTTGTGTGGGACCACAGGTGAGGAGTATGAGGAAAAATTAAAACTAGAGGAGGAGAAAAGGGTTGCTGATGAAAAATACAGATACAAACGAAGACAGATCAAAGAACTTCAGGAAAATCTCCAGGTAAAATACAAGCAAAAGTTCTGGCCAAACAGACAAGGCTGCAGTGGCATGTTGCAAAATCCATGCAAACCATCCTAGTGAAAGAATAGAAAATTCTATGACAAATTTTTGCCCATTTTCTCTTATATCCTATGCTTTGTATGAATGGAGATGACTTTTTAGAATGCTCTACCTCTCCTTTCAAAGACTGAGTGCTTATTTGAATTTTATTGAATCACAATGAAACCAGGCTTTTTAGTCACATACAGAAGTTTCAAAATCCCAGATGCACATTGACAGATGCTCTGTTCTGGCACCCAAGAAAGCAGCTGCGGTGTACGTTACACAAGCACTGTATTATATCATGCTGTCCAGTCCTGCAGATTAAAATCCACGCATCTTGTGTTCTCTGGCATCTAGGTACCAGGATTTTTTTTTAGAACATACTCTGTTTTATTAGCAATAAGGGTGCTTCAGTTTAAACAGTATTAATTTAGCTAAAGCAAGCTAGCTGACTCTTAGCAGGCTAAAGGATAGCTCATGTTTATGTTCCACTTTAAGGAGTTACTCTTGGTTTCCCTTGTTATCAAAGAGTCCACTTGGCTCTTAAGAGCAACTTAACTCTGATGTGTGACATTTTACTTAAAATTTTCCTAGGCAGAAGAAATCAAAGGCACCCTGCTATATCCCACATGATTGTTCTAAGCCCTGAGTTACTGGATACAGGTCAACAAACATCCCTATTGCTCATTCTACCAGCACAGGACATAGACCTTACTTAAGAAATAACATCTCTGAAATTAAACAACAGGGACACTTATCTTCATCCCCTGTGTAAGTCATCCTAGGATATAAGAAGTGTTAAGGCATACCCTTTCCTGTCTTTATCTAGTTAGTTTTTAAAAAACCCACAGAACCACCATTACAGAGTTGATTTTATCCATTCCAGCCAAAGGTATCCATCTCTTTCCATGGGAAACAATGTTATTTTTCTTAAGATAGCTTGCACTGGTAAGTTAGGCATTGCAACTGTCCTTTGTAGACACTGCTTTACAGTCACACCTGAAAATACAGACTTATAACCTCATTAATAGTACCTTTTTTTTAAGATATGTAAATCACCTGGTGGTCTCCTTTATGCAGGTATTTATCCACTAAACAGTCTGACAGGCAGAAAGTTTTGAGTTGTTATTAGTACAAATTGCTTGAGCTACATTTAGAAACAAGTAGTAGTGGTAACAGACCCTTCCACAGAGTAATACAAAAAGTGAAAGGATATCAGAACTGCTCTATAAACTAAAACTACTGTTCAAATGAATTTGCAGAGCATGGAAAAAGATTTTCATATAGTACTGAAGCAGGAGGCCCTCTTCCAAGAGCAAAAGAAGGAAAAAGAAGCTCTTATTTTGCAGCTGAACAAAGACATAGAAGAGCAGAAGCCAAAACTAGAAAGGGTTAAAAAACAGGTCTGTATATTCATTAATGATGACTTCTAACTTTATAGTGATAGACAGTAGTATGGTTAAACCCACAGAATTTAAACTTAGCAGGTTTCTGAAAAAGTGTTGCATTTTCATATTAGCAGTGCTTTAAAAATATTTGTGTTAAAAGTGCTCCAGACTGTCCAGAGAAATTCAGTCTCTGAAGAAAACTAAAACAGAAACACAGGAAGAAAGAGACATAGATCTTCGTGAACTGAAAAGCTTCAACAGAACCTTCGACAAATTGTTAGCCGATGTTCTTGAAGCAAATCCTGATCTAACTACAGCCTTTCAAATGTACTTTCACCAGGTGAGCTTTCCAGGTAACTGCCACCAAAATCTTGACTGACAGCTCTAGTCTACTGCTGAGTGTCTTTCAAGGGCAACTCCTAAATTCAACAATAAACTATACTTACAGTAAAACAGGAAAAAGTATTAATCTTTTACCATCTCTTCAAATACAAAGGATTATGAACCCTTCTGATATACCCAGTCCTATTATACAACCATTAGGTCAACTTTTTTTTTCTTTCCAAACTTTTTAGTCCGATTTAGAGCTTCCAACAGTTGGTTCTGCTGGTGGTAGTCAAAGTTCTCGATCACCATCCACACAAAGTTCACTAGCTTCTACCAGGTAAGTGCTAGCAATGTTGTGGGTGGTTTGTTTTTTTAATGTTTAAACCAGCGAAATCATCCCCAAATGACAGAATTCCTTACTCCTGAAGGTCTTCTAAATCTCTATAAAAACCTTCTCCTTATACTGTCCTACCTTTAAGCTTACTACATTCTTCTAGCACACAAGTTTACTTCAGTATCCATCACAGTTTACTGTTTTATTTTAATGACAGAGTAATTACATTTACTTTTGTGCTCCAATTGAAAAGTAGTTTTACATTATAAAAGCACGAGTTTCAGCTCCAGCCACATTTTGCACTTGGTGGTGTGAGCTCCCTTTCCTAATTAAATAGGGCAGACAGACGTGTATGCTCTGACTGATAGCTTTTTCCCTGCTCAACATATATTCAACCAATAGTGCATGTACCATGCTGAATCAGTTATGATCCAACATTCCTCAAGGTTACTTAAATGATTCATGGTAATGTCTACAAAGATCATTGTAGCAGATCTTACCTAGAATAAACACTGCTGTGGGGTGGCTTTACTGTCAGCCACCAGTAGCAGCTCTGTTTTAGATACAGGGATCTCTGTATACTGATGAGTAAACTTTTGTCTTTCAGATCCTCCAGAAGCGCAAGTTCAGGCTCTAGTCAGGCTTCATCACTCAAAGTCATAGACCTAAGCTTGTCTATCAATGCTCCTGCAGAAGCAGCTACTGTTGATGCACAGCCAGCCAGCAGAGCTGGCACCTCTGATATTTTTAAACGCAAAAAAAGTCTTAAGTAATCTTTTGAAGGCCACAGTAAAGGCTTCTTAATTGATAAACCTGTAACTTAACTTCTTTACCAATAGACCTTGATAATCTTAGCATTAATTTCTATCAGAAATGTATGTTTCAACTTTCTTTTACAGTATGCAATAAATTATCTAGGAGAAAGTGTTAAGCATATGTTTCATGTAATAAAATAAACAAACCTTTAAATTACTTTCTCACTTTGCTGTTGGAGAACTAAAGATCCAAAAACCCCTTCAGAAGCCATTAATTCACTTTTCTTACAATGAAAAGGAGAGTTATGTTAAAGCCAGAAATTTTAGTAAACTGGTGTGTCACTGCTGTCAAAATAGTTTTAAGATTATATTGCGACAACCTAGGCAAGCAAATGTATGCTTTGTTTTGAGATCAACCTTGACTATTAATCAATAATCATCTCAGATCCTCTCTTAACTGAAAGATGACAGTATATGATTGAAGGCAGTGAAACTGTTTTTATTCAAAGTTACACAGTATCGTTTTTGCAACTGACCTGTATCTACAGCATTACTTGGAAAACTTGCAGCTGAAGTGCAGTTGATAGTGTGTAGTCTGCCAGGTATTAGCTCCTTAGTGTGCTCTGCCAACCACCTTTAGAGATCTCATTGGAAATGGAGCGTAACTTTTTCCACAGCAATGCAACCGCTGCCTTCAGGCTACTTGTAAAGCAAATACTTCACAATAAAACCAAACAAAAAAGGCCCATACTGCAACTCACCGAGACAATAAACACTGTTTTAAAACTCTCTCATACTTCAGTTAGAATGAGGTTTTGGGGTTTTTTTGGTTTTTTTTTGTTTTTTGTTTTTTTTTTTTTTTTAGATTACTCAGACAACGTGTTTGATGCATTTAAAGAATGTAATCTGCTTGCTTTCACAGACATGGGAGGGTTCCACTCGCTTAAGCACCATATATAATAACCAGCACACCAGTATGAAACAACACAGCAACATCAACAAAAACCAAGACACAGAATTAAGAAAGATTATGAAAATTTAATGATCACATGAGCTATATACATTGATGGCACATGACTTGCATTCAGTTATCCCCTTCCTAGAGCTGGAAGTTAAGTTTGATACAAAAATATCAACAGCCAATAGTACCCCAGGGAAGGAGAAAAACCAAATGAAACCACTCTGTTGTTAAAGTGCATATCTGATGTGAGTTCCACAACTAACTACAGTCCAGGGCTATCAAAGATATAGTGTACAGGAACAGCCCAAGTTAAAAGCAAAGGAAACTTAGATTTTAAATAATAACTGATATTTTATGTAAGATATCCTTGCATCTCTTTCCACCATACAATTTTTACTTCAAGAATTCTTTGACATTCTGCAAAACAGAACAAATTCTGCCTTTCTATCACTCTTCATCTGCGTTTCCTCAAGAGATACTCAGGTAAAAGTTCATTAACTTACGCTCATCAGAATAACATTTTCTTAGGTACTCTGTTTCTTCTGCTTACTTCCTTTTTCCTTCTCAAACTCAGCTATTTGATTGAATATGTTAACTAAGTTCTGGGGCAGGTTTCTTTTAACGCCACTTTCTGTCTGTGCTGTTCCATTTAAAGACATTTCCTCATCTGGTTCCTTTGTTTTATTAGTCTCCTCGTAACTTCTTTTCCTATCCTTACACTCGCTTTCATTTTTATGCTGACTTAACACATGCCTATCACTATCATAACTTTTATCACCTTCATGTAAACAGGTGCTAGAATACGATCTGTACTTTCCCACTGACTTACTAGAATAGTCAGACCCTGCTGGAGACATATAATACCTGTCTTGACCTGAGCCATATTTTTTATACTGCTCTTTTCTCCCCTCTACGTCCCTTTCGAATTTCCTAAAATAACGCATCCTGGGTTTATCATCTGACTTATGATATGAACCTGAAGAACCCCTCCAACTGGAGAAAAATCTATCTGTCTTACCATATTTTTCAGTTTTGCTACTACTTGGCAGAGTTCTGAAGCTACTGTAAGAATCTCTTGAATCTTCAGACCTACCTCCAAAAGTGTCTTCATCATCGCCTGAAGTCCTCGAAAAAGAACAGTGTCTGTCTTTCTCTTTTACCTCTGTTTTTGGACACACTAAGCTGTCCTGGCTTTCCAGCAGTTTTTCCACTTCAAAATTTTGGTTAAGAAAAGAAGCAGAGGTATCAGCCGGAGGTGAATACCACTCCTCCTTCCTAATCTGATCTTTATAATGGGAAGAAACTCTAGATGAGCATTTTTTGGAGCTGCGGGCAGACTCAGATCTATTCCGACGCTTTTTCTTATGTTTCTTGTGATCAGAGGAAGAGGAGGAAGAAGAAGAAATTGATACACCTGATGATGAATCACTTGATGATGACGACGATGACGACGAGGAGGAAGTTGATACTTTCCTTTTCTTCTTCAACCTAAAAAATGTAATTAACCTGTGAGATAACCTTCATTATTGGGCAAAAATTGTATGTGGAAAGCAAATCTGTACTCCCCAGAGTCTGGCCAAGATTGAACTGTGAGGCGTGGATAGAAACTGAGCCTGACCTGGCAAGGCAACTTGAAACGTCATTTCTTTATCAAAAAACTAAGATTGAATCCACTGAATGGTTTGTTATAAACGGCATCTTTCCCTGTTTAATATGGCATTACACTTCACAAATACTTCTCACTGCAAAGTATTTTTTAAACGACTTCTCTTCCACATATATCTCCATTACAGGTTATATGCCTTAACGGACACTACCCACAGAGAAGATTCTGAAGGAAAAGCAGTTTACCTAGGTAGCAGTTCTACCTAGCTTACTGTTGGACAATCTGTTTGGAAACAGACTGTTCAGTCTTATCTGCACTTATTGCCACATAATCAGTATACTGAACATAACAAAGTTACCTTTTTTCTTCTTTTAAGAGCTTACGCAATTTTTCTGCGCTTGATTCTACTTTCTTTTCTTTCTGTCTCTCTTCTTTGGCTGCTTGTTTCTCCCTCATTTCCAAAGATTTCTTTTTTGAACCCAAGCATCATAAAAAAAAATCACATTATAAGTGTTAACGCAGGTATTTTTCCCCATGTCCCCAACCCCATTCAAATGTATAATTACACCAGGGATGTTTTACCAGGATTCCCACATCAAGAATTAATATTGTTCAGGAGTTTGGCATTGGCCATTGTGATAATCGGGTTTACATTAAGGACCATTTTGCAGTTTTTATTCCATTAAAAAAAAAATGTATTTGACCAGCCATTGCAGTGGTACCCGTGATCCAGCACACCGTGAAGCACAGATCCCCAAAGGTATAGGTAGAATAGGCAGAATATGCAAGAAAAACATAGTATTACCAGCATGAAGAAGAAAAAAAAGAAAAAGAAGAGAAAGGTTTGAGGGAAAGTATCATTATTGTAGTTTACAGGTAAAACATGGCAGAACCCATTTTAAAATGTATTTGAGTTGGCCACGTTTAAATACAAACCGTTTTGTAACAATTTCACAGACCCGTTTGATGCATAGTTTACGTAAGAAATCATGTTCCAAGGGTTTGTTGGTGATGAGCAGCACCAGATGTCAGATACAGCAACAACGGTCCAATTCAGAAGAAAATGCATTGGAGAAAAACACATAATCAGTATTACAGGAAAACACATTTCAGTGTTGTTTCAGCCATTCTAGCACAACAGTGATAGTGTCAGACTTATGTGTTAAGACACAGGTAAATACAGAAAAGCATTTATTCTCACCAGATGAATAATCCTTAAACTAATTAAGTCTATTGAGATCAGACTCCTGCCACTTACAGCCCTAACAAATAGCTCTGTTCATATTTGGAGAGAGCAGAAAGTCTGATTATCATTTTCAAAACTTAGCAACTGTCTTAACAGATAGAACAAAGGAAACCCTTAATTGCAGTTAAGGCTATGCAAGCCACAAACAATAGCAAGCATGGTGTTTTTTATCTGCTCATTTTATCAACGACCCATTATACCAGGAAAATGCTAAAGGAGAAGAAAAATTATCTCCTACTTGTTGAGGATATCCTTCATTATTTTAACTGACATCTCTTTCTAAAGCAGTCAAATGTGGATAGTGCTCAAATGCCATACAATGGTTTATCTCTGATGTAGTTCAGTTTTGTTACAAAGATTGTCATTATCTCCTCTTCCTTCCCACTTCTTTAAACGCAACTTGTCAGCATTATGGCTCCACCAACTGAAGAAGTGTCGATTAGGGCCATCTACCCCCATCTATGTACTTCCTTATGTGCAGAAGCACAGAACAAAACAAGCCTGTTCCTCAGTGCTCTATTTTACTCTTTGATCCTCTCTGGAAAATAACACAAGTAAAGGAGATAAAAGATATGACAACTCAGATTAGCACAGAGACCCAGCAGGGCTCACCTGGGAAACATGCTGCATACAAGAGAAGAAAAAGACAACAGAGAAGAAAGCTAGGACAAAACTGCCTGCCCACCTATCCTCTACTTCCTGCTGTTTTCCTTTAAATCACCTCTTCATTTCCCCTCTCATGGGATCCTCCTGTGAGTTAGCTTTGACTGGTGTTACTCTATCTTTTTGTAATTACCCTAAATGACAAGGACCTGGCTGGTACAATGGTGTGCAATGTTTATTCGGCTTGCCTAAGCATTTTACACTTTGCATTCACAGAATGTTTTAATTAACATTGCTAATCATGCTCATGTGATGGAACATTCTTATCCTTGTTTTGGCTGACAGGGTTAACAGGCTTTGCTCTTTCCCTGTCTCCGCTGTTTTGCATTTCTTTACTCTCCTGTTCAAAACAGTGGAGTCATCAAGAAGTACCTTTCTTCTGGTAGGTATAGCCATAATGCTTACTATAAAAGATTCACTGTGGAGAAGGGAAGCAGAGAATAAGACAAACCATCAATTTAAACTCTCCCTGTTCAAAAGATTTAATATGATTTTTGATGTTCACTATATGAAGAGAAAGTAAAGAATCACCTGCATGTGCTTACGGAGTTTTGTTAAAGCCTCTTCAGCTTCCTGGAAAGTCTCATCCAAACTTAGGGCTTTCTTATAGTAATTCTCAGCATTTAGTAGTTTGTCTTCCTCTTCCAGCCTAAAATTCAAGTGATAATTCATACACATTTAAGCCACAAATTTTGACAGTTTTTTCTTATTTTAGGACTACCTTTCTTATTTGCACTCTGACACTACCACTGCATCCCTCCAAGACCCTATCTATGATCTTAGCCTGCCTTCATAAAGAAGTAAAATGGTACTTCTGACATGTTATCTCCTAATCATCATCAGTAATACTGTTCTTTGAAATTTCAATTCCAGTTTCAAAAATACCATCTCTCTCTTCTTAACACAGTGCTCAAAAGAAATCTATTCCCTGAATATACAAAAGTAAAATTTCGTGTTACAGTGGTTAACCACTATTTCAGTAGAGTAACAGAACACAACTTTTTTTACAAATACTTTCTTTAAAAAACCCACAAAACCCACAACCTATTGGAATAAAATCAAACATTTCACAAGACTTTATGCAAGCCTGGTATCCTTCCAGTGAAAGGATATCAAGGATTAAACCTCAAATATTTTGTCAGGATTTTAACTGGGATAGGAAAAAGTGTAAACCAACTGCACAAGCAAATATATTTCCAACAAAGGCTTTTTTTTTTTTTTTTAAAATTCCCCCAAACGCATAGCCAGGAAGGGAAGATGCCATTCTGTGTCCTAACTGGAATGGTATTAAGAAAACATTATGAGAAAAATTGTCAACAACCAAACAAAACCATAACTCCAACACTTACTGCCCGCCTCTTTCCACAAGTGTCTGACAGAGATATTTTCTTGCATTTCTATGGGTAGGACAGTTTTCTAAAGCAATTTCAAAATCACCTATGGCTTTGTTCAGACTTCCTTTTGTTGCATACCTGGAACAAGACAAAAGTTGCACAGATGTTAGTGATGTTTGTCTTTCACAAAGTAGAAAGACCAATGAAACAAGCAGACTTACAGAGCTCCACGTGCTACCAAAGCTTCAACGTTTTGTGGATCAATTTCCAAAGCCTTGTTGTACTCATTCATGGCTTCCACATGGCGCCCGACCTTAAAATAATCAACCCCAGCCTTCACACTGGAGAAAAATATTTAGAAAATTTTATGCACAATTAGCCTGAACATATTTTATACTGTTACTTACAACTTATGGTCCCAAACATAGTGATAGGTAATAAAACTTGACCTTGTTATCACGTAATAAACACGAGCATTTTAAATTAATGCAATATTGACATAATTCCACAACAACATACTGTCTTCATCCAAAATCTTAAGGCACTGGAGAGCATTGCTGCAGACAGTGCTACTACATTACACTATTCTTCATTTATGTAATGAATATTTAAAGCACTTTTCTGCACAAAACTCTATGTGTGACCTACCACCATTAAACTGGAAGAGGCTTAGTTATATCCAAAATCACCATTAGACCAACAACATGAGGCGAGATGGGGAGATAGTACACACTGAAACCAGTTCATCTCAGACTGGAACATTTTCAGGTTTTATATTTCATATTACCTGAATCTTTCTTCTACATTTGCCAAGAGATTAACTTTTTGGAAGATAACTGATATGAATGGAATTTCAGAACTTTTCATTATGCAATTTAAAAAAATAAATAAATTTATATTTAACATTACAAGCATTTTTTTTCTGCAATTAATCAAAGCTGCAAAACACTATTGTTTTAAGAAAAACACTTTTTATCATAAATTCTGAGGCTTCACGCAGATTTTGTGGGAGTTTGTGTTGGTTTTTTTGGTTGTTTTTTTTTTTTTTTGTTTTGAGCTGGTAGATTCAAGTTTTTCCATGAATTTTTTTTACAGTTTTAGGAGACAAGTTTCTCTTACTTCTGCCTCCTACACTCTGTAGCACACCCAAATACACTGCATAGCATAAAAGCAAAAGCACCTATCCAGAGCTGCTGTTCCAAATGCAGCCAGGGAATTACATTTAACTTTTCAAAGGCAGCAGGTGTGCTTGTTAAATCTAAGGTTAAATGGCATGACAAGCAGTATTTGGTCATTCAACACCCAGTTATAAAATGGGAAATTGCGGATTTGGTGTTCTTACAAATCTTGCTCTCAGCTCATGAATGGGACAATGTATTATAAATATTCTTAGAAGTTCTCCCTTAAACCTGACAAGTATTTTGGAACTGAATCTTGAGACTTTATCACGTACATGGTTAGGGTTTCAAGAAGATCTTCCTGGTTACATCAGTACACGTGGTGGAAAAACTGGTTCAATGTGTATTTTCTTTTAAAAAATAGAACCCGTAACCTAACTTAACAATAAGCTCTGACAAGAAAAAGCATTACACACCATTTCAAGGCCCAAGATGCAGATTGCTTTTTCCTCAATGCAGGTGCAAAATCTTCTTCACTGAAATTTTTACTTTAAGGAAAAAACAAACAAGAACATCAAGTCGGCCTTCTGAGTCTACAAAACTAAACTTACAATACATAATGCAGTTAAAATAAGCTGAAACATTATTTATACAACACCCTACTGCTCTCCCTCAGTCAAGAATGTTCTTTCATATTTCTGAAACCATTTTTTCCCCAACCCATTCTGAATGTACTGAACTAATACAGCTGCAGTACATTTAACAAAAATATACCATACAGACACCTGCTATGAGGCCTAATATATACAGGCTCGCAACATCAATTGTTGCTTATGTTTGAGCCTATTTTATTGAAGGGGTCAGATCTATTACTAAAACAAACATTGTGAATAAACATCTGACAGAAAACAATAAAACTTACAACATCCTGCATTTCAATCCAAAGATGCTGACAAGATCTAAGCAGTAAATTCCCCAAGTATTTGGTATCTAATATTTTGTGTGATAGGGTATCTTGCTTATTCAGAGCAACAGAATTTCAAATGTGAATTTCTTCCTCTAGAGGAGTTTGCTTTTAAATATTTAAGGACACGTAAGCTGCAGTCATGCAGATCAAAATGAAAAAGGTTTAAGTATAAGTGGTCTAGGACTTCCACTCACAAGTCTATTTCAGTGGATTAGAATAATCTCTACAAAGCTATAGGAACAATGTAAAAATCACTTACATTTGAAGACTTCTCAACAACGACGGTGGATTTGATTCACTTAGTCCTAGTTTTTCTGCTAAATATTCAACTAACGATGGATTAGCGAATCCTGGGGAACGATGCAAAACCTCTTCAAAGGTCTCTGCTGTATTAGCAACTTCCAGGCTTCGCCTTAAAAAAAGGCACCAATATACACAAACACAACCTCACAGACACTATACTCCATTTTATGATGCTTATAATTGCTTTAGAATAAAAATACGTATACTAATACTTATTACTGCTCACAAGCTGTTCTCTTTTACAGGCATATATTTTCCTACTATTTAGCAACCCTTATATAGTTTAGCCTAAGCAAGCTTTTGAAACCTGTTTTGGCACTCATCTAGGCATCTCCAGGACATATAAAAACATTACAAAAATTGCACAGATAGCTGTTTTCTTCTGTCTTCTAGGGGTAATTTTAAAACTTTAGAGTTTCATATTCTGGTCTCCCAAGCTTTTTTTTTTTTTTTTTTGGAGTGGTGAGGGGAAGGGGATTGTATGGTTTTGTTGGGTTTTTTTGTTAACACAGTCCCACAGTGACAGATACCTCACTTTGCTTTTTGCTTTCCTTACATTTTGGGAAAGATGCTAAAAGACCAACCACACTTGACATATCCAGAAACACATAGATCAAAAAAGACAAACAACAAAAAGTATGGAATCATCCAATTAAATCAGAAACACCATCGACAAATTTAAAGAACAGTCTGCCAAAGATGCTTTTCAGATACACTGAATACACCTAGCAAGTATAGCTGAAGAGTATATCCTTACCTATAATGTAATGGGAAGTCATCGGAAGTAATTACGCCTAGTTTTGTACTGGAAAGATTGGGTGGAAGAGCTGAGCTGTAAAGTGACACCGTGAGCTTCTCATGGTAACGATCAACATCCTTGATTGCAGCTATAAAAATCATGAAAGTTAGATAAAATTACAGAAGTATCTCAAAACCGAAACAGATTCCTGACAACTTTTGCAGCTACTTGCCTCGAATAAGGTCTCCAGTTTGATAGTAAGATAATGGATCTCCGTGGTTGCTTTGAGAAGGCACATCTCTCAAAGGACAAAGAGCCTGCAATAGAAGAAAGGCGGAATACCATAAACAAAGCCCAAAGTGGTTTTTTCTCCCCAAGATTAAGCCAGAAGGTTAGTTTAATCTTAATGCACACATCAGAACTGTGATAGTTAAAAGCATGGCTCGATTCAAATAAAAATTTATGCATCCGTAAATGATGAACTTTTCAGCTCAAAAGTAATAAATATGGAGTATGGGTCATTAAAAAAAAAAAAGCATTTACTGGCTCAGCAAAACATCTGTCAGCAAAACAAACTGTTCACAAATTCAGATACTGCCCATGATCCCAAAGTTCAGTTTTACACATACCACTCCATTAAGAGATACAAGAGGCAACTAATACATTAAAAAGTTACTACTTATCAAGAAAAAAATAAAGCCATATCTTACAGTGATTTCTAAATCTGAAATCTCCCGTATGATACCACTTCCCAGACAAATCAACACCATGAAAAAGCCAAATTCACGAATAGAAGTAATCTTCCCAATCACGATATCACCACGTTCAATGTCTCGAAAAAATAATTCTCTCCTGTCTTCCCTGGGAACCTCCATGAACCGTTCCAGGGGAGGCATTACAGCATAATACTCTGCAACACAGGAGACATTCAGTTACAAACCAACCAAGCTACAGCCGAAAAACACAAAGTACTTCATAATAACAAAATATATTAAAATCTAATGTATTTATACTAACAAGACGTTTATGCATAGCCTATAAAAAACAAGAGCAGAAACTTTCACCTTGGTTTTAAAAATCCTGCTAATTGAAGCGCCCTGTCCCTACACTCCCCAGCGGGCATGACAGAGAGACCCCGTCCCAGAGAAGCCAGCGCGCAGACTTACCTTCATTTTCTTCTATTGTGTCGGAGAGAGGCCCGTTGGGTTTCCACGAATGAGCGAAAAGGAGATCAGCTTTTTTGGCAATGAAGCGCTGTATCTCGGTGTCAATGCTCTCCCTCCCTTTCCTAAGGGAAGGAGAACCCGGTGAGAAACACCCCGCGGCCCCCTCACAGCTCGCTCGCTCGGTCCCCTTGACCGCACCCCCTCGGCGACCCTCACCAGGAGCCCGGCGGGTTCGGGGCTCCGCGGGGCGGCTCGAACGCAGCCCCCGGCGGCGGCAGCAGCCCCCGGAAATCGGGGTTGTCGTGCTGCTCGGCGCGGAGCAGCGAGAGCAGCGTGGGGCCGTGGTAGCTCAACGCCTGACGCAGCAGCTCCCGATCCATACCGCCGCCGTCTCGCCCGGAACAGGAACCAGAACCGGAACCACCCCCCGCCCGGCCTGACGCGACAATACGGGGCAACGCGCATGCGCTGCGTGGAGGGGGCGGGGACAAGAGCTGGGGGTGGGAGCAGACGGCCGCAGCGCCCCCTGCGGAGCAGGAGGACCGCTCTGCGGGACAGCGGCAGCACCGGCTGCTGCGGGGTCCCCGCCCTGTTTGCGGGGCGGGTCTCCAGGGTTCCCGCTGCCTGTATTTAAAAAGTACTGCGAGAATAATAAAAAATAAAACCTAAAAGGTAAAAATGACACAGATGGCCGGCGGCTACGTAATTTCTCGGCAGCTCGGCAGCGCCGGGTGGCGGCCGCGGGCGGCCCCTAACGGCTGTTCCCGCGGTGGCCATGTCGGCAGGGGGCGCTGCGCCTCCGCCGTGCCTGCGCCGCGTCCGGCTGAGGCGGAGTGCGGCAGTCCCGGGCCCGCGGCGCGATCCCCGTGTGCCGATAGTGGCATTCAAATACAGATTTTAAAGAGAAAAGGCTCTGCTTCCTCACCGGGGCATCTCGTTCTGAGGGGGCGCAGCCTGGGCACTTCCCGCGAAATAGGTTTCTCCGGACGTTGACTGAAGCGTGTTTGTTTCAGAAGGTAGAGATTCTTCAGATCTGAGGAAACAGCACTCGAGAAGTTCTTGATTAGTTCTTTAATGTTTGCACTAAATTACAATGAAGAGAATAAAGGAAAGAGCATCACAGACCCCCCGGCTGTGTGCAGCTCACCCTGGAGGTGACGGGGCCCACGTTGAGTGTAAATAAACTGCAATATTCGTAATGCTCTTTCTTCGAATTGTCCCTCCGACAGGCCTCCCATCAGAAATTCATACAACTGAAACAAAGAAGTGTGCGGGCGAGAGATGTTCTGTCTCTGTCAGAATAGTTGTACTGAAACAAAGGGTAAAATGGGCAATTATCTCGGGAAAAGATAACGCACTGAGATTACAGTTGAGCCATTAAAATAGGCCTAATGCGGGGTTCGGTGCTTCAGTTTACCAGCGCTAACTTTAGATGCTAAAAGACACTTAACTCAGGAGGCTCTTCATGCTAATCACCTCTTCTAGCTAATGGAGAAAGGTGCTTAAAAGCAGCTGGAATTAATCCAAGTCTATTAGAAAGATCACAGTTCTTCAGTGCCCAAGAATAATTTGTCCCTGGCATTGCATTCAATAATTAATGGGGGGGGGGGGGGGGGGCAAGAAAACCCACTGCAAACGGCATAATGTCACTTTTACCCTCAGTACAATGCTGAAGAAAAAATAGCAATCTGGCTGTCAGCAGATCAGTGACACAAACTCTTCTAGGAAGCAGCATGACTGTGAGGGCAAGGATCATATCAAAGACACTGGTCTCAGAAGCTCACTTCAAAGCCAGCAGGGATATCACTGGTATAGCAGACTTGGGGAAGGCACTAGAAGGGCAAGTTTATATTTTATTTTCATTTCATGTCCCCCTGTTTTAATATAAAAGATAAAGGTGGCATAACACTTATTATGTACCAAACAGCTGTCAGAATTTTGATTTAAAGTCGTCTTGATCTAAATAAGACCAGGTGTGTACTTAGATTTCGGGTTACCATGGTGGGAAAAAACCACGAACATTAGATGGAAATTTCTAGACATTAAGACTGATTAGAGACAAATTGAGATGGAAAGGTTAATGTACCTGCAAAGATCCAGTGCAGAAAGGGACCATTTCCTGGATGAATCACACTGCAAGTGCAATGCCCTGAACTGTGTTGCACAATTGCAAATAACGGCAGTTTTATTTGATGGAATGGTATTTTGAGGAAGAGTTAATTTGTGTTGCTTAGCAAATACAAAGAGCTAGCAATAAAAAAAAAAGTTGTTTGAAGCACGAAGTCTGCTTGTGAAAGTATTTCTCCAGTCTCATATGCAGATACACACATACAATGTACAAGAAGTAAGACATTATGAATAAATACTTAAATGTGTTGTGGCTTCTGGACTTAACATACCAGCAAAAAATCATGGTAAAAGCTGAACCACCTCCAATTATGGACTCTTCTTACAGACATTTTCTTCTCTGAGTAGAAATCAATTGCATTTTAGGAAATTCAGTAATTTATAACATATTAACACAGAGAATGCAGATTAGTTGCCCTGAATATGAAGGTTAACTTCATATTTAAAGTGATCCTTTCTTTAACTAGACCCAACAAATTCTGAAGTTATCTTAATCAAACAAACTAAAATACTCCCAATAATTCCACCTTCAGCAATAGCTTTGCCAGAGCAGGGCATGTGACCATGAACTTGTATTTTCTTTCCTATTTTTCAGGTTATGATAATGAACTCAGAAGCAAAGCAAGGCAATGGCACACTGTGTTGTTCCTCCTTACTCAGGGCACACAAGAGCCTTTGCCATCCTTTTCTCTCATGTGATAGTGCCTGGATATCCATTGAGCTCTTAAAAATATCTCTTCATGTTTTCAAAACAGCAGATTTTTTTTTTTCTTTTCAATTTTGGCTTGTTTTACTTTAGCTCCCCAATAGGAAATATTTTTGATAGAAAGATATAGCAGCCACCACAGTTCAGGCAGCGATAATGCTAAATGGGACAGTATGGAATAAACCCAGGGGTATATATACAGCTTAAGAGATCCCAGGCCTGAGGAGGGGGCATGCTCCATACGCTATGATGTCATTTATTCACTGTTCCATTGACTTAGGAACTGCCTGGATGAATAGTGCTTCACCTCGTGCTAAATAAACAAAGAGAGTGGGCAGGAAGTGTCCTGATTCTGCAGGAGAAAGTGATAGAAGTCAACACATTGCCCTACTCACAGAGGAGCATTCCAGATACTCTGAAAGCAGACATGTCTGAACGAGTTTGATGTAAATTTTCTGACAATTTAGGTCAATGCATGATAAAAGGTAGCTCCCAAAATCCATCATGCAGCCTGTAACTTCCACAATACAAAGCTTATGAATTTACAGCAAGCTAGCTTTGAACCCAGGGTCAAACTCTCAGTGATAGGGCTCCTGAACAACCCCAAAACTGATAGGCATGGTAGAATTTCAAAGTGGATATGTGAAATACTAAGCAGATTTTCATCAAACCCCAGTAAGCACAGTTTGAATGCAACAAGGTCAAGCTGCTTTTCAAATGTTCCCAAGTATCCAATATCAGTGGTAAAGCTTCCAAGAAAAATCACATGGAGGAAAGGATTTTGTGTCAAGAGCCACATTTTATCACTGACAAAAAGATTAGATCCTCCAAGATCATGCTTGTCACAAAGTATTATTTTCTGCAAAGTTTGGGCAGATTTGAGACAAATTTTAGCCTATTGCAAATGGGAGTGAAATGTTCAACTAAATATATTCTTTGGGCAAAGAAATACGAAATTAATAGTACTTAAGAGAATTAACACAAAGAGCTATACTTCCGGCTGTGTTGTCATATTTTTGGCAAATTCTGCCAAAAGCAGTCCTGCTACCAGACTTTCTGTTATTTTACAAAGCAGCAAAGGGATTGTTCAAAGATAACATGATATCCAAGATATTATTTTAGCTCAAGAGTAATGAAGGGAAAGAAGTTCAGCACAAAATAATTGCTAGCCAGTTAGTAGCTCTACTTGGGGGAAAACATTATGTCTGCAGGCATAATCACCAAATACAATGAGGAGGTGTGAAAACAACACCAAACTCAGAGTGATGGAAGAACCCAAGCTGTGCCCGTTCAAGCATTTCCGTTTTTAGAAAGTTCATCGTTAAGTCCAACTTTGGCACAGTCTGTGGGAGAGAGTACAGTTTCAGTGACATGTAGACTCACCTGGAGATAAGCCGAGCATCTGCTTATGGTGTCATGGACCTTTGCATTTCTCCGGTTTCTGGAAATGCGTAGACAAATAATAGTTGGTCGCACATAATAAATATGCAAAGACAGACTGTGGAAACTGCCCGGGCTCTGAATCAACAATTAGACTCTGTTGGAATAAAAGAGAAATAATAGTCAAGAAATGTCAACTGAGAACCCCCTCCGACTTCTGGCGATTGCTGTCAAACTGCAGGCAGTGGCACTGCTGAGCCTTTGTGTGGCTGTAAGGATTACTGCTTGTGCACTTAGCGCAGCATTTTGTGCCTGCAAATTACTGACAAATGTTTGAAGGTTTCAGGTGAGACTCAAAATGTTACTGCAGGCAACATTGGCATTGACTTTTTTTTAACCTAAATATGAAAAAACATGCTGTTGTGAATGAAAGTTGGCTTATTTGACAGGAACACCAGTCAGGCAACTTAGTGGTAATCATGACACAGACAATATGTATACACCCACCTGTACAGCTTGCAATACATCTAGAAATACTGCCTACAGTGCAAATTCCTACGATACACGAGGGACTCAGCAGAAGGTATGCAAAGCAGACAGGTTTTTGTGGGGTTTTTTATGAATTTTCCAGCTTCTAACACTCCATAGAGTGATAGTATCTACTGCTTTACAGCAAGGGAGAGCCATCCTGAATTCTGAGGTTTAGAGCAAGTCATTACAACTTACAGTCAGCATCACAACCTTCCAGTCAGCAGAGCACATCATTACTTACAATGTAAAATTTTATTTCCAGTGTGTAGTATATATAGCGTCTATATACTAATATATATTATACTTACATGCAGCAAGAATATTTGATCTCAAGTCTGCAAGCACTACAAAGTGATGTTTAACTTTAGGCATGCAACTACTCTCAATTATTAAGTCTCTTGTCCATAGTAGAGCAGTATTCATGTTTTCATTGTAAAATTCTTTCTCCAGCAATTGTCATCTTTCTCAACTGTCATCTCACATATGTGAACTTTCCAAAGATATTCAAAGAAGTCTCAGAAAGTATTTTGAAGATCTAAACCAGTGGCGTTCTATTCTTGGTAAAACAGCCTACTTCTTTTTGCACCTCATGGTCAGTTGCTCTAACATTCCGTATGTGCAGCATGTGTAATAAATACTGGCTAAAGAGCAATTAACAAATATCAGAAGTTGTTTTCTTAACTGCCTGCAATGAACCTGGCATGTAACCATTGTCACAAAGTAATTAGCAGCCTCTTAATTTCTTTAAAATTTGTCACTATTTAAACTACACTAAAATTAAAGAGTTGAAACTGTTTTAATGAATTCATGAGGAGTTAAACAGTTGGCAACTTCACAATGCAGATTAATTATCTCCATGCTTGCTCCCATTTAATGCATGAGCCTACCTTTATTTAAAATAAATAAAATGTATCAAAAAATGAGTTTTGTCCTAAGCAGGTGAAACTCCCATTAAAGTTGATAAGCTAAGTTGGTGTGATACGATTTCCAATTAATTTCTATCTCAATAAGAATTTTCTGAAAATACAGTGATTAACAAATACATTTGCAAATAGAAAGAGAAGTTAATTCCAGTATTATTTGGATGGTGTAATTCCAGTAACTCACAGCCATAAGTAGCAACCCTCACGTGTAGACATTAATTAGTCTCCTGACAGATCAGCTTTGTTTTTCCAATCAAGAACCAAAAGCAGAGGCCAAATGGAACAGTGAAAAGCTAAACTGGTGTATGTATATGATATTTGTTTGTTTAAACATTTGGTGAATTCCTCACCATGTTAAATCCAGAAAGCTGGACTGATTTGCAAGTAAATTAGCAAGCCATGAAAAAAAATATAGATCTGCTTTGAACTTCATAATTATCCTTAGGTTCATAATGTATTATTAGAGGTTTCCAATTTGTATAATAAAGTTTTTAAATCTGTAAGTAAAATCTGTTGCCTGGTGTTCCAGTCTGTCTTTTGGCTCAGTGAACAAGTTACAAAGGCTGAGACAGAAACAGCTGGCACTGTTTTTAATGGGAAGTTTAGTGTCTCTGATGGACTTTGGATGGAGACATTGAGGGCTGCCATTGACTTCAGGAGGTTTCAGGTCAAGCATGAAAATCAGAAATCAGTCATTAAACTTTCTGTGCTTGCACTGCTATCTACAATTAGGAAAGCATTAATCACAACACATCAGTGCAATCGAGTGTCAAAGTCCAAACACTGTTTGGCTGGGGCTGTTGAAATCTAAGTAATATACATCTGTTGATTTTCTCTAGATTCTTGTCTTATTACAGCAGTTGAACTGAAATATGTAATCACAGGGAAAAGAAGCTCTGAAACAAATGAAAATCTAAAGCAGAAACAAGAAAAGAGGAGGTAGCTTGAAATGTGAAAAAAATAACACTTCTGTGAAAGAAAGATGTCTGTGTGTGCAGGTAACAGTCATGGACTTAGAGTACAAGTAAGGGACTCGTGTCAAAAGTACAGCAAGAGTCAGAATTCACCTCTTTAAAAAATAAATAAATACAGCCTCTAATATCGTGTCCCAAATCAAATGCAGAGACAAACTGAAATGAAAATGATGCACTCCATTCATCTCTCTTTTGTAGCATATTCTATGACACTGATACCAAATTCTGTTTTTAAAGGTACTGGCAGCTAAAGTCACAGAATGGTGCCTAAGAAGGTTTCAAAAAGCATAAAAGTAGGTTAGATATGTAAACACCTTTGCAAATTCTGCCCTAAGAAAGGATGCTATTTATTACCACAAATGAAGTTCTTGCAAATGGAATTGTTTTCTGTCACAACTAATTACATATGTAGCTCTTTGCTGAGTTGATTATGAATGAGGAATAAACATACAAATTTAAAACACTGGTATTTAAAACTCCCCTCTTGTGATGATCTGATCCTCCTAAAACTGGCAAATATATACATGAGGGACTGTCTGTACATGTGTAGGAGAACAGTAAGTGGGAGAAAGAAATCAAAATTTTTCCATCTGTACAAAATGTCAACATACTGTCTATAAAAAGCCATCAACAAAATCCTTATGAGCACAATTCTGTCTGGTCAAGTTCTAATTTGTATCTGCACTAACAGTGAGAGTTAAGGCTTCAATACAATGTTTCCTTAAGTTGAGAAGCTGGAAGGAAATGATGTAGCAATGTCAAAAATGCTGTAAGGCTTGGTTAATGCTAGATAGCATACATACAATCAAGAGTTTAAACAGAAGGTTAATAATCCAGGAGAAGATTGGTCCTGAAAAGTAACACTTCAAGCAGATGTGGTTGAACCGTCCTGTCGGCTCCTACTGACAGAATGTGTCTCTGAGAAATTTAAGTGACAACTAGGGAAACAGATTATCATCAGGTCCTTAAACGCAGTGTTCCATTATTTTTTATCTTTCACTTCTCTAACTTGATTTTTAATCTCATAATGCAAATTTAGTGCTTTGCTTCTCTAAAACTGAAAAAGTCTGCCTCGTGTTAAGAGTGATCACAAAGTAAATCTGAAAAATGGAAGGAACTGTTTTTCTTCAAAATCAGTGAATTCAAATAATGTACAGCATCCAAACAGTGTTTTGAGTCCTGCAATCCAGGTTTGGAAGTTTCAAAACGTGAGAAGGAGTTTTCTGTAGACTGCAAGGGTCATTTTGGCATTGAGTGCCACAATAAAGGGAAAAGTCTTCCCTAACCAGAGCTAGCAGCGCCTTCTTGTAAGGGGTGGGCAGCAGAGAAACAATTTACAGTATCAGGTGGTCAGAAACTATCTAGAGTCTTTGACAAGTCATTTGTTGCAAAGTGCTGTCAAAAAAACCCCAACAACCCAACAAGTAAACGGAGGATATAGGACAGGAAAATTGTAGGGAAAAAGGTAGATTAAGATACGTAGTATCTTCAGTAGGGCCAAATGGAGGTATCAAAATATAACAAGGGCTATAATGACAAGTCTAAGATGCAATTGCAGACTCTGAGCAGTAGTAGGTTCCTGTTTGTACCTAAAATGGGCCATAATCCTCTGTATTCTACTTCAGAAATTGCATCTTGCACAGCTGGGAGATAAAACAGTCATTTGGCCTCTTTAAGAGCTATGTTAAAAGCCAGAAAGAGCAGGAGAAAGCTTGGCTAGTGTGATGTACACATAATTTTTTTTTTTTTTTCCCCCACAGGGAAAGAGTATTATTGCCTGCATGCTTTAAAATAATGATCATAGAAAAGAAAAATATATTGTAAAGTAAGATAAGAGTACAAGAGCTGTATAGCTTCACTGATACCAGAATGGAAATGCAGACACTTTTTTGTAATTTAGCTGGAAAAAAGGAAAGCCATTACTAGCAAAAATCTGTAGGTTCCTTAGGTAGAAAAATATACAGCATAAATACTTTACATTTTCAGTGGGGAGCATGCTCTGGTGCATCAAGCTGTCATGCAGCTTAGCAGCAGGACACATCTTGGTGATTAAATGCTGGTTCCCTGGCAAGACCCAAAAACCAAAATAAACCAATTTTTCAGTGGAGAAAGCCACTGTTCTCTTATCTTGTGCAGTGGCTCTCACAGCTGAAAAGACAAGCAGCAGGATGGTAGAAATTAAAGTCTATCAGCAGGTGAACTGTAGTTTCAACATACCACTTCACAGGGTATCTCTATCTGCCTTCAGTCTCACTCATCTGTTTGGGCAAAATCCACCATTACTTAAAAAATTGACTTCAGTTGTTGACTATGCAACATGCTGGACCTTGGAAAGCAATTATAATGGAAGTCCACATATTTTATTTTGAACCCCTAAAACAAGTAGACTTAACTCAGTTACTCAGGTACATGAAGCCACTGAAGGGACAAACTGTCAGAGAGCTGCAAGGGCCACCTGTGTGTGGAAAGGAAGGTGAGCTGGTGGTGAGCACAAGGAGGCTGGTGGGAGCAGTGACCCCACCCAGGAGCCAGGATGTCGATCAACAAGTCAGATCAGGGCTGGGGATAGTGATCAGGGTCAGACACAGCCCACTGATTGCCCCTCAGTAAGTCCTCAGTGAGGAGGCAGCTCCAAGCCAGGAGGCCCAGCCAGTGGGTCTGGGTCCAGGTCCAAGTTTGGAGGTCAGAGCTTGGTGCCGACACAGCTGCAACATGGCTGCAAAGCAACAGAGGGAAAGCAATAACAAACCCTCAGCTTAAAAGCAACTCCCAAGGGAAAGGAGAGGCAGGCCCTCACTTCTAGTTGTCTTTGCAGTAGCTATTGTCAGTGAAGGAGCTGATCTTGTGCTCAGTCCACTAAACCCCTTAACTCAGCCAACTAAACTCCAGAATGGTGCGTACTCGAGGCCCTGGCACAAACTCAGGCTTTGCACTTTGACCAATGCAAAAACAGTTGTAGCATATGGTACAGGTCCATTTTGTCATGCAGTCCTTGTGTGTGACTCATCAGCAAGTCTGAAAAGCAGACTCATCTGTATTTCTTGAGAAGTTCACACTTTGTTATGCCTCAGCTCGTTCACTATTACAGGTCCCACCATTATGTTGCCATCTGAAAAGTCAGCTCAGGCTTACTTCAAATGGTACAACAAAGTTGGGGATTTTTTTTTGGTGACTTAGTAGTGTTTATCCACCTTTGTTTTCTTTATGCTGTTTGGAGTTCCAAAGGGGTCACATTCAGCAGCTGGCCATGAAAAATATTCTCCTTAGATCAAAGAAAGCTACTGGGAGTTCAGCACAGGAGCCACAGTCACATGGAGGCTGATGAAATGCATGCACTGACACTTGACAGGATAGCGATTATCCCATAGTTTAATAATAACATGTTAATCATCTTAGAGTCATTATTCACTCCTAGGCACACACTGTACTCCCATATTGACATTTAAAAACCCCCAAACAAACCACTCCAGAGGACATTTCTACAGGGCAACACACGCTTGAAAACAAAAATGATCCTGTCAGTGAAAATAGTCTCTTCATCCGTCCTAGAACACAAAACCAACAGAAAGGTGGTGCACTTTTGTTCTACTTCATGCTAATCACCCCAAATGATTTGGGATATAATTGCATAGACTTTTATTTACTAAATTTAATAATAATGTGAATGTAAATGTATAACTTGGCCTTGGCATCATATGAACACACTGTGGTAGCATCAGCAAAAACTTCCCGCACACCAGTATCTTACTGGTTTGCAAAGGTTCCTGTAGGAAATCTGTCTTTGATTCATCTTGAGGTGAATACACCTAACTGTGACTTCCAACAGAGTCATCAGCACCAGGTGCAGCCACCGCTTTTAGTATTTTTTATGTGGATCATCTGTGATTTGAGGTCACAACTACTTTCATGTATACTACCAAACTGTCCAGAGGCTTTTAATTTTGTCTGAACCTGTCTGATCCACAGGTGGGATATGAGTACTATGGGAGGTTGCGATGGACAGTAAGTGTTTGATTTCAGCATTCTCAGTCTGCCAATATTCCTTAAAAGTGTGTCTGAGTTCAATGGACCCATCTAGCCCATGGGGAGACTTCTCCTTCCCATGGAGGCAACTGAGCCTGTTTGGTGAAAATGGTCCCGCTGGCACAATATGGCAAAAGAAGAATGAGAAAATCACAGTAAGGAGCTTTGCCTGTAGCCCAAGCAAAGACAGTGAGATTCGTAGTGCTACCATGAAGAAAGTCCTGAAGGACCAGAACACAAAGTTCATTGAGTTGTCAAAAAGTAAATCTGGAAGAAAAGACACAATCTGCAAACTCACAAACAGCACAGACAGGCATTATTTTTTAAATTTGTGTTCACTTTCGAGTTGGCGATAGAAAAAGGAGTTACTTGCTTTAGTTTATATTCTAATATAACCTGACTTACGAGTTTAAGAGTGTTTTGGGGATACTCACTCAATGTAGATCTATACAGACTCTTCTCTGAGGTCAGACTGGTCTCAGGTCCTGTCATGGGTCTGAACTGCATTTATTTGCAGCTCGCCGTACCCCAGCCAAGCACTAACAGCCAGCCCAGTCCCTTCTGCCGCTGCATAAGGCACATACAAAACACACTGAAGTTAATGAGTTTGTGAGAAGGTCAGGTACTGATGCTAATAGAAAAAAATTATTCACTGAATTATATTTAGTCAAGACTTTGTCTAAGCCTTCAAGCAATGAGGTTTAAGCAGTTCCCTGGGAGAATTTTACACTATACAGTTCATTCCTGGATCAGAGTTTTTATCTTAGTATTCAACCTGAGTTTTCATTTCTTCCTTCTGCCTGCCTGCCTCAGAACATCCTAAATAATTCCTTTTCCTTCTTGCTGCTTATCCCATTTGTAGATTGTTGGCAAGTTCTTTGATGCTCAACCGCTTAACCTTCCTTTCATCAACCTATACATCTTCCAATCTTCCCACTTTTGTCTATTCAAAAATCCCTCAGTAATTTCTGCTGTACACTGAATGACCTTCAATTTGTTCATTGTAATGAGCTACCTAGAAATGCATGTATTCTATCAGAGTTGTATGGAGATGAACAATTACCTCCTTATTCATGTTGCATGAGCACAGGCACTCCAACAATTTCTCAGTCCTTCATGTTACTGCTTTCCAGATTTGTCCATCACAGTAAGTATGTACAACTTGAAATATTATTTTTTTTTTTTTAGATAGATTAGCTGGCATTTTTCTGGGTTGAATCCAATTTTTGTTGCATTTCATTGAGCTTTTAAGACCTCCAAGAAACAGATTATTTGTTTCCCAGTTGCTTTCTATCCTTTTTTTTCCGTAACTCATCCAGAGCACATCCAAAGCATAGACAGGAGGTTTCATTAGCATGTGAGTTACTTCTTTGTCTAGGTTATCAGTGACTGTATTTTTCCAGGAGCTACCACTGATCTCTACTGTACAATTAGTCACCTTATGCTAACCCAGCATTTGCCCATTTATAATACTGGACATTGATGTTACTCTTGACTCATCTATAGCTTTAGGAAATAAACAACTGCTTGGCTTACATTAAAAGGTATCATATCAATTGAATCAAATTCCAGGAATGGAGACAAGTGCAATTTTTGTGTATATATGCACAGATATATTTATGATAATGAATATGATTCACTGCATAGATTATAATTTTGTATTTCATACTGAAAATCATTTCAATCAGTTTCTAGTAATATAGTAGATGCTGCAGCGACTGCTGCCTGCAGCAATAGCTCATGTAAGCTTGCAGCCTGAGACATTATTGTAATACTCTATGCAACCATAGTAGAAACTGCCCTGGATGATGAACTGAAATTGTCAAGAACTTTCTGCAAATTCCCAATAACAAAATTTGTCTCTGTTGTCATAGAATTTCTTCTGCTTAATATCTATATACAAAAGAAGTCTGTTTGAGGGAGTTATTCTTAGATCATTTGTCTGTTGAGAAGAAATTTTCCTTCTGCATTCCAGCCAGAGCAAATGAGATGCCATTGAGCTTTTGGAAGCAGACCCATAGCCACCTGCATCTTTCTGGCCTTAGTCTAAGGTCTTTTTTTGGATCTAGACAAATAAGACATCATGTAGCAAAATCCCACTGTTCAGGGCTTACAACACCTGTTAAAAATATCTGGTTATTGCTATTTAGCTAGAGCTCAGAATCTTTTTTCTGTCTTGTGCGTTTCCTCAAGCTTGTCCTCACAAAAGGTCACAGAATAGAAGAAAGTCCTCCCTTTCTGTGACCCTTGTATAATCCTATTGATTTGCCCTGTGTTCAACCCAGTTAATTTCAATTTACTCTTTTATGATTTGTTTCCCTCAAAGTTAATAAACCCATGCTAACTATTTTAGTTCCAGCTATTATTTGTTTGTGCCAAACCACAGGGGAGAAAAATGAATGGTGATCTCCTGTGCTGTGCCTCTAAGTGATGCAGCACAGAAATCCCTGCCCACGGCATGGCAAGCCCTGATGGCTTACACAGAGCTGGAGGCAGCTGCAATGATGCTAGTGGACCACGCAGCTGCTCCCGGTACGTGACCACACTGGATGAGACCTGTGGTTGGTTCACGTCACCCAGTCCCCTCGAGAACACCTGCCTTTGTTTATGGCTTGATAGGAGATTCAACTCAAGTTTGATGATCTCTCTGGGCTGTGACATAATTCAGGATCTACAAATGAATATACAGGCTCATCTACGATATATCTTTCAACTTTGTTATGCCTTTTACACAAAAATCCTGCAGGCAGCTTTCTATGGCAACAAGCACACTGCGGGGAGAACTCATGACTACTGCTGACCAGCGCTAGGACATTCAGACAGCGCACACAGCACTGAGGTGTTGACAGGAACGTAGCTGCTTTGGTGTGGTGCCAAAGCTGAGGTAATAACACCAGCTTCACAGGCAGACTCATTAGTTCGGGAACATTGCGTTAAAGAAGTTACACTGCTCTCACTTGCATTGTGTGGTGTAGATGTGCCCTTCGCGATGCCTGAGCATGGGAAGTTCTCTCCTGGTTGGCCCCCCCTTCTGCTATTGTACCTCTTTCGCTCAGATGTAACAAAAGAACCTGCAAATTGCACCACATACAGGCAAAAGAAATCAGGAGAGATCA
Organism: Grus americana; assembly: GCF_028858705.1. NCBI lineage: Eukaryota > Metazoa > Chordata > Aves > Gruiformes > Gruidae > Grus > Grus americana. Next base: position 20,283,908 of record NC_072860.1, read on the forward strand.
GGGTATGTGACAACGTAATCTGTAAGCCTCTGGACCAAGCATATGTTTAAGTGGTATGTTGAACAGGGATGTATTGTTAAGGAATGGCATCTGCATTCTCTTGTGACCATCCCCTGAATGTATTTTGCAGTATTCTGGGACCTCCTCAAAACATGCTGAAATCTCCATGAATTCTGAAATCTACATAACTCTCCATGAGTTTTCTGATAATATTGATATAGGAAGGTCAGAATTTCACGATAGCAAACACTACTGAAGTCCCAACACAGGGCAGCAGTGAATGTAGCCCAAATGCATTAGTCCTCAATTATATTTTTCAAAACATTTACAGGAAACTGTACCCATGCCTAATAACATATAATTTGGTGCTTCTTTCTGTATAACGTGAATGTTCTCTCTAAAATCCAGTTCCAGTGGGTATCTGTATCATCTATAACTTTTTCAGCCAGTATTTATTTCAGCTCATCTTGGAATTTGAGGCCTGTGTCTTAGAGCAAAAGAAATATTTGAGAAAAGATAATATCAGAAGTATGGTATTAGATGGCAAAGTAGGGCTGAAATTTATCATGCTGTGACCTCCATGTTACCCCTATTTCAGCCAAGGCAAACATTTTTCCAAGAAAAACAAATGCGTAACTATAGATCCTGCACCAGTATTATTTTAATTAGATTTGTAGCAAAGAGAAAGCACAATATATAATTGCTGACTGCCTCAAAACTAACTTCAACTACAAATAATAAGAAACAGGTTAGAGCAGGGCATAGTGCCTGGAGATTTTACCAGGCAGTAGATCAAACAGCTGAACTCCTGATAGACTGCAGCTTTCCTTTGCCTGCTGTTTCCTGGAACAGCGAATTTGGGAGCCATTTGTGAGTCACTGGCCAGTTCATCTTCACAAACCATTAATGTCACATCTGAACTTTCAAATGTCACAATGGAAAAAGCTACCATTAAAAAAAAAAAAATCAACTCAGAACTTTCCTGTTTCTCAAAGAATAGTTTCATTGTATTTTTTGGAAAGGTTTTTGGAATGTGCATTTCAGGTAATTGACAGGCCAAGGTCTGACATAAGTTTGGGTGGAAACAATCTATATAAAAGCCCTTAAAATGTTGTCCTACAGCTATTTTTCCACTAAATAAATATTTTTATCATGATCAAGCATCAAACGCAAAGTGCCATTTCTGGAGTGCTTGCTGAGGGCTTTTATATTTTCTTTTATTGAGAAAATTAGAACAGCAGTTGTAATTTCCCACAGGTCCCCAGGGAACTAATGCATTTTACTCCAGAGAAAAGCACAAGGACTTAAAGCTCTATATACATGTATTTTTTAAACAATTTTACTCATTGATTTTGTGCCTTAATGAGTCCAGAGTTCAGAACAGCTCTTTGTGTGCCACGACAATGAAGATACCAGGCAGTGACTTTTATAAATCTACTATTAATTGCATGTGCTTGTATGCCTGGACTCTAACGCATAATGCTTTGAATCACATATCTAACAAGGTCTAGACTAATACATGCCAAAGATGATGATGATGATGAGAAATCATCATATAGAGATGAAGAGCCAGCCACTCTCCTGGCTGCCAGCTCTCCAAGGCTCTGCTGATTGACCAGCAAAACCTAAGGCTGAGAAGGGTTACCTGTGACACTACTGCTGCTATTCTTGTTCCATCTAGTGTCACCAGGGCACTATTTATCTCCAGAACACTCTTGTTAATGCTGGCTCCCCAGCTGCAAAAAGCAGGTAAAGATGCGAATGACAAGAGCTCACCTCTCTCTTGCTCATGAACAAACTCTTAACATGAGCCCAGCTCCTCAGATCTAATTATAGTCAAAAATTCCCTCTCCACTGACTGTGAAGAGGGATGGAGTAAATCTTACCTGAATCAGAGATAGAATCTGACTGAGATTATTGCCTGCTGGAGATACAGAATATAATTTTTCTTTAGGTACTTTAATCTCTGTTTTTTGGATAGTCTGCATCTTTAAAAATATTAAAAATACCAATGCTCTGAAATGATTAAAAACAGGCTTCTAAGAATATCATTAGATGCTTCTCAGGGCAGCACACACTCTGACCTGTTGCACAGAGCAACAATTTACAGTTGAAGGAGGTGAGAGCTCTGAAGTTCTCAAGAAGACTTTGTATACAATAAATCCCAAAAGAATTGTATAGATTCATATGGAAAAGCATTATATATGAAGAAAATGAATCTCATATATCCACAAACTGCCCTGTTTCATTTAAGTCTCTTATCACTTTGAACTAAAACCAAACTGCTCCGATTTTCAAGATGGAGGCATTGCACAAAAAAAATTCTTATAAAAATCATACTGTTCTCATACAGCACTTGCAATCATTAGGTCTCAAAGTAATATACAGAAATATGTCTTTCCTCAATTTCTAGATGGGGAAATTAAGGTACATAGAGGTGAAGTCACTTGCCTAAAATCCTCCAGTAGGTCAGAAATCTCAAAGAACAGATTTCAAAGCCTTTGCAACAGCTTGATGTATTGAAGAATTCCAAAGAGAAATTACTGATATTCAGGTCCATTCATAACCTGAAAATGAAATTCAGGTTCTTGAAGTACCCAAATACTCAAAACGAGCATCAAGTATTGCCACTGAAAATTATCCTCCTTAGCTAGGTAGAGGAACATAATGTGCTAAGTATGTTATATAAAATTAGTAGATATTAGAGTTTGGCTTGAAGAGATAAAATTATAGTCCTTTTTGTTATAAAAAATTCTTTCTTACATTTTAAAAGTTTCACAATTTTGGCTCCCTTCTTAATGTTTTCAAGTAACAGCTGCCTCCAAGATCAAAGCCGATCAAAATAACAGGGGGCGCAGGGAAGGAGCTATATTCTCTTTAGTACATTCCTGTGGTTTTGATCAAAGTATGCAGAGAATCACATTAAGCAGAGACTGAATTTCGTGGGATGCAGCTATATTCAGCTGACAAACAGAAAAATAATCTCCTCTAGTTTATTGGATACAAAAGTCTGTGTTTATCCTCTTTCTGTCTCTCATCTCCATTTTTTCCTGTAAAGTGTTCTTTATATATGTGCAAACTGAATGGGTTCAGGGTTGTTCAAGACTGGAATCCAGCCCATAAACTGATTAGGGTCACAACTGCTTTCACTTTACCTTCTGCATTACGTTCTCAATTGCCAAACTCTGTAACCACCAAAGGATGGCTGTAACAGCACAATGATGAGTTGCATCAAAGGTCCTTAGCAAATACTGGAGAGTAATTGTTAATGTAGATGGCCCCAGGCTTTGCTTTTCTGAACAGAGGTATTACCTTTATGCATAAATCCACACTTTGAGGGCAGAATATAATACTTAGATATGTCTTGTATTGCTTAGGAAAGGGTCCAGAAAGCCGTTGTTGTATATGTTTGAAATGGAAAAACCCAGCCTTTATATGACTATTCAGATTCACCTAAACAGAAGAGTGACTGCCAAGCAGATAAAATAGCCTTTTTAAGGCTGTATTGTTTTCCAGTGCCAAATGTTCGCAAATAGATCCTCCAACAAAGCAAGGAAATCTATAGGTATCTTTAAATTTTTTACTGCACATAGGATGATTATATGAGAAAGTAGCATTCATATAAACCAGATTCCCTACCAGTGCAATTACATCAACACAAAAGATTTCACACATCCTATTACTTTAGTGAGAAGAGTAGCTTGTTGCCAACTAGATTAAAATGTTTCTATCAATTACACATAAAATGAAAAAAATAACCCACTCAAACTGAACTAACAGAAACCTAAGGTTTTCTGCACTAGTTTAAACATATTAGATTAAATTAATATTTTAAATTATACCAGTGCAATTCTGCAGTAAAAATAAGGCTGTAAATAAGTATGTTCATTAAAACTGTGGAAGAGTGAATGGAATACCAATGAAATGAAACACGTGGTCAGCGACAAATGTGCATCCATCAGACTTCGTAAAAACCGTAATCTATTCCTAAAGTTAAATAAAACACGCACATGGTCACGGACCCTAATATTTTTGTGAAGACTAAAACTCTGAAGCTCTGGCCTGAGCAATGCAGGACATGGGATCCAACAGCTGCACTTGGGCAGACTTCCCTCCCTTGCCTGATTTCTGGGGAGGGCGCCGCCATAGCACACAGTCCAGCCAAACATTTACATTTTGACATTATTTGCATTTTCCAAACAAAACATATTCCTCCAGAAAACTTCCAATGAGTTCTTATCATATGCCCAGACTGAAATGCCAGCACAGCCAAACTGCACTTTTCTAATTTCATTTTATCTATGCACCTAAATTCTCCCTTTTCCATTTGGGATCTCCTCCTCTTCCTGTCCTGAACTCAACCATTATACAACACTGCTGTGTTCTTTTGCCCTCTTAAAGGCTTTTGTTAAGTGGTAGATTATTACTCATTTATAGTTAGATAGCTACTCACTTATAAAGGGCCTAATTCTGCTTTTACAGTCCCCTTAATTGTGAGACACTGCATAAAAAATACATAAGTGGTGAACAAATGGGGAGAAAGATAAGGTGAAGCCCAAACTGATGAGGTTCTCTAGAATAAAAAGGAGTTATATAAATAGATTATATTTTCTCATTAACAAGAAATTTTTTTCATTTTCTTTCTGGGGCCTTGAATCTGCTATTCACGTCAGTATGGACTTTTGTTTTCAGTGCCTAACTTTGGTTTTTCTCCAAAACTTCCAATAAACAGTTTAGCTTGCAACTTACTTGCTAGCAGATGGAGAGCTCTGGGATTAACGTTAGCGGGCAAGGGATGAAAACAGGCTGAAGAGCTCTCTAAAGATGAGTACTTCTGTCTTACTGCCAATAGCCAAATTCTGCTTGCAGATTCCTCAGCATAAATCAAAAGCAACATAATCACAATCATGGGTATTAGGTAAAAACCTAATAAATGGGAGGAAAACAAAACCTCAGGGACTTTTAAGAAAGTGGATTAGTTTAGGTAATTTTGAGCAACTATTCTCAAGAAAGCACTTGGGGACAGTTAAGTTTAATTAGGCTCCAGCTCATCCTAGCTGCAGGTGGTTTTGTTTCTGCCACAAACCTCTTCTCCTCTCATGTGTACCAGCGAGTAGTACTGAAAAGCCCCTGAAACTGCTCCTGTTTGGCAAGGGAGGGAGATGTGAGCAAGCTTTTCTACAAAAGAGGTGTGAGTGGACTCATCCTTGTCACTTTTGAATTAACTAGAGCTAAATCTTACTGCAAGGGGCTGGGTTGGAAGAGGTACTGAGATATATATATATATATATGAACTGATCTGAATGAACAACACACTTTGTCTGCCCTAAGTAGCACTGGCAGCGGGAGAAAGGCTGGGATTGTGACTACTCCTGACCATTACTTCTGCCTGGGGATCCCCCAGAGTGTTTTGTGCTCTACTGGGATAACACTATATTCTTCACATTTCCCTACTGGGACCTTTATGAAAATGCTGTATTTACCTGCTGGAACCTTCACAGCTATTATGTCTTTGGAGTCAACACAACTACAGGAAGAAAACTTCAGCAAATGTACAAAGCTTAGGAAGAGATTTCAGGTTGCTGGGAGATTTTTTTCAATTACTTTGAAATTATTTGGGTTAAATTTTAATCAGGCAGAAAAATGTGAGTCTAACAGCAGAGTTAATTATATTTTGTGTTTTCTATATTCACCCATTTTTTTTTTTTTTTTAATGTGGTGTCCTTGACATCTTGTATTTGTGACAACAATGTGGCGGAATGACTCAATTTCATACATAATTTATTGAAATTTTTTAAACTGTACATTCCTTGAGTCATTTTCATGTATAATTGAGCTTAACTTGCATTTAGCTTATTCTGAATTAGGAAATCTTGTATTGGATCAGGTCAAATTTATACATACTTGGCATCTCAATAAGAAGCCAATTCTAGGTCCTTACTAATTTTTAAAATATCCTTGAATCTTATTAAAATGAAATTGAATTGCTGTGATTTTACAATCTAAACTTGGGGTTTCAATGTATGAAGATACAGAATTTTTTTTACTTTCTGAGTATTTTCTTACTTTCTCTTGAATTATAAAGTTTTTCCAAAAATCTTTCTGATTATATTATCTGGTTTTAAAGTATTTATGCTAGTTTTAAAGAAATGTCATAAAACCAGTAAACTTCTAATAAAACAAACAAAATATATTTCAGGCCTAACTGTAACCCTAATACTATCAGGCACTGTGAAGCATTTGCTGAGGAAATCCATTTAGATGCTTAGATATTCTACAATACATAGCACTGCATACATATGGATAGCACCTTCTTTTATACACTTGCAAGGGCAGCTGGTCTTGCCAAAAATGGGACAAAGAGCAGAAAAACGGGTGCATAGAGGGTGCTAATTTGGGAAGATGTGAATTTGCCTTCCCAGTCTTCCTTATCACACAAACTCTCACAGTAGTTGCTGAAGCATCCAAAAATAGGAGACTGCAGCCCTAACTATAGCCCCGTAAAACAACTAGAAACTCATAACATCTCTTATTAGAAAGACTTGCCGTTTAGAAAGCAGACAATGTGGCACAGTGCGTTTCATCCACTTTCAGTAAGTTGGCAGAATATTTCAAAGCACAACGGAGCTCAGCAATACAGTGCTATCACTTTAATTACTACTCGTCTCAGGTTTCATCACTTTAAATCCTTTTGGCCTAATTTTAATTCATACTGACATGCTTACAGGAAGCAGGGACGATGGGGAAAGAGAAGGAACACTACAAGATATTAATATCCATGTAAGCAAACAATTCCAAAAGTCATGCTAGTATATGGTGTGACCTTGCACCACTAAAGTGTAAATATAAGGAAAAATAAGAACATTAATAACAAAGGTAGCACTTGGGAATGTCACTGTGTTTACACTAGCGTCAGCATTTCTGTAGGACATCATTTGCTTTCTTCTTGTCATTACAATTGGAGCTTAAACCCTTCCTCAGTTCTGCAACTTGGAATTTCGGTGCCAGCTCAGCAGAAACTTCCCTTAGAAAAATATCTGGAAAGTCAAATCTGTTCTGAATATTGAATACAGCACAGTTATTTAAATCATTTAAGTAATCATGGCACCTTCTTGTTCAACAAGGCTGCTCTCTGATATGGCTACTCACTTAAATGCTAAAAGTAAATTTTTGCTCTCCCATACCTCCTGGAACTGATGCATCTAAGAGGATGAAAATTTGTTTCTATTACTACATTGCACAACAGCAGAATTACTACATTTTAATTACCTCCCTTTGTAGGATCTCCCTGAATGCACTGGGGTTGCATAGGTCTAGGAGCCTAAAGAGTCTAGCTTTCAGAAATTTTGTTCTTGGCAATAACATATGAAAATGCATTTGACTTTTTTCCTGTCCTGCCACTTCATAAAAGATATTATAAAATGTAAAGTGAGTGTATTTGATATAGAAATCAGTAAGACTAAGCAAACAAAGCACCAAAAATATTTATTTACAGCAGAATTATACTTCAAATTTTTTTGTTCTGCATCGCTGTAAGTGTAAAAAAAATTAACTGTAAAATATTAGTGTTAAAATGTTTATTTTCTAGGATTTCAGATTGCACTGCAATATGGCTTATTTTTTTCAGATTAGAAGTTCAACATTTCTGAAAAAGTATATATCAAACAATGATAGTGAATTTGCAGAATTTGCAAGAGTTCAGGATGCTGAGAAAAGAGCATTTTTGAAACAGCTAGGGGATTTATAGAAGCACCTAAACATTGGTTGTTAGTCAATGAAAATTAAGCATATAAGACAGTGAGATGCTTCTGTAAATCATACTAGATGTCCAGCTGCATATTTAAAAATAGAAAACATTTATAAATCAATTCCTTTGATACTACAACCTCTCATAAACCATATCAGCTATCTGGCATCTCGGTATCCAGGGATGGATTGCTCTCAGCCTGGATCCTTATTTTAAAGATGTCCTTTACCTGCATGATGGACCAACGAAACACAGATGGACAAATCACAACTGAAGCATCAGTTGTGATGTCACTGGTTAATAAATTTATATATCTTTTTGATTGATTCACTCCCCACCCCCCAGACAAATTATATGCTGTTTACCATCACATTTTGGAAAACATATGAAAATATGTTTCTTCTAAGGGATAGTACATGAGCTACCATAACCTTTCATATGTCAATGAAATGGTGAAGTATTTTGAGATGTTTTCTCTGCTGAGATTTTACATTCATGTAAAGCCAGGTAAAAATGACAGTGATTTGCAATTAATTTCCCTGTAATCTAGAAAGGACTTTTTCCTGTTTCACTTTCAGCTTACTCATGTGTTGTCTAATATAGACTTGCTAGGAATATACAGGGAGATGGCACATGTTTTGCTTGAAACAGATGCAAACTTGGATCTAAAATGAGAGGTGTGTTTTGTAAGTTGTTACTGATGACATATGGGCATGACAAATTCAGGACAAATTGTCATTTAACACCACCAAGAACCTTCCCTTCAAATAAGGCTGGATATGACCCTAAGTGATTACATCACTGCCTGCACTCATGTCTCTGTGTCCAGGATGAACTGTTTCAACTCCCTTGGCATTGTGACAAATTCACAAGATCACATATATCATTTAAAAGAATGAGTTTGATGACCTCTATACTGCTGCAAGTGCCCTTGCTCTTGTGATGCTATGTATTTCTTTATGTTCAAGTGTACCTACCTGTGTATGGCACACAGCATGCACACAGAGACAGTGATGAGAAAGAGGAGAGCACAAGATCCTCAGTCCTCTGTGATACTGAGGCTTACATGAGTAATTCTAACATGGAACACCCTGATGCTAACATCTGATTCCCCAGTATTTCATTTCCAGTTTTATGTGGTGTAAAGCAAGTGAGAGCCACCCTGCCTTGACAGTGCCAAATGATGAAAGGAAACCTCACACAGGCAATGTTATGATCATTCTTACTGGCAGCTTAGAAATGCTGATTAGAAGAAAGGTATTAGGCTTTAGCTGCAAATCTGAAACTTTTTGCTTGATAGACAGTCACCTATAGGTGACTATGGATTAATGATGGGAGAGATGGCTGCTTTCCATGTGGCTGCTTTCTGGCTTGTAATCAGTTCCTTATTACCTTACCAGCCTAAGCAAATTTCCAGAGATAACTGTGCTGACCTTTACTCCAGAGTGACATGAGGAAGAGATATCAAAAGAAAGGGAAAATAAAAAAAAAAAAAGAGATCAGTAATAAGTCACTTACTATTCTGCTCCTCAGACAAAGAAGCTTAGAGACAGATGAGCGAAGAGTTGTGTGAGTCGTCCAGCTGCCAGAGAAGGAGACAGAGCAGTCATCTGAGTGTCTGAGCATGCATAGGATACCTGGCTCCAGGCAACTGCACATTTTGCTTGCACGTGAGACTAGTCCTAAGTGATGCTCTCAATTTCCATATTAATTCAAGGACTGCAGCCAAAGGTAAAAGCCCAAAGTCTCCAGGGAAGGGAAACAAATCGCTTTGACTTCTGAAGGAAATCAATATTAGACGGTGCATTGATTAAAGTGTGGAAACCCATGGATCAGTTCCAGATTCTGTGTGAAGAGATCCCTTAGGAATTCTTAGAATAGATCTTCATTATATTCAGCTTAGAAACACTTCAAGCAGGAGACAAAGTTAAGCTGGACAATTCTGCAAGTAGCTTGTCTTTTGGCTTAGAAACCAAAATATATTTAAGTGTAATTTCAAACAGTCTGCTAAACCTGTGAACTCTGCCAGCAAAAACACCGCTCTGCCTACACAATCTTCTGCCTGGGAAAATAATGAGCAAAAGAACAAACCTCAAAAGCAAAAAAGTCCCCTTTCCCAATGAAAGGTTACAAGGCACTTGGATACTAGGTGATAGGAGAATTTACAGAAAATGAGATACAAGAAGACCATCTTCAGTTACATTCCAACTTACAAAGCTGAATCCTAGAAGACCACTCTGTGGCCCTATGAAATAACATGAAATTAGAAGCAAATTCGCAGGTGAGTTACAGGAATATGAACTTTAAGGAGACATTGTATTGGTTTAACTACTCTTAGACAGTAAAAGGACATTCTCTTCTGGTTCCAGCTGTGCCAATGTAATATGCTGCCACCCTCAATCTAATTCTTGTTGTAAATCATCAAATTTCCTGTGGTAGAAATTATGCTGCCTCAGATCTGCTGCCAGAGCTGCTCACGTGACTTTTCCTTAGCCTGTATCAGTCTAAATGAGGCACATTAGTTGAAATGGTTCAACAATACATTTTTTCACTAATCCATCTAAATTTTGAATAAAATGGGTTAGGGAGCACATGCGCAAGCAGTCCTGCTGGCAGGTTTGAGGGGGCTGTTACCTTCAGCACAGGAATGGTAAGTAGGTGCTGGGAACTGTTGAACTTTCGACAGCTCGACAGAACTGTTTGCAAAGTGAACCTTGCTTCTTCACCCTTCTTCAGTTACCTCTTGGCTCTTTTGTCTTTCAGTTTCATTGAAATCTTAATGCTCTGGGCAATCAGGAAAGTAAGCCGAATGGTGGAGAAACAAAACCAGAAAAGAGCAAAAAAATTAAAGACTGTAATAAAATCTTGCTTTGTCCATTCCCACACTCTAGGATTGCGGCTGCTCCCATTTAATTAAAAATCAACACCAAAATACCCGTTTTACAAATAAGGTTGGTTTCAGAAATCAATGCACAAACTAAATTTTCAAGAACAACTGAAATCTTTAAAGAACCAGTAAAATCCATATCATCATCATGACACATGGTTTCATAATTAAATACTTATTAAAACCTAAAAGCACACATACACACTCTCAAAGTCAAAAAGCATACAGAGATCCATGCCACACTCCATTTACACAAAAGCCTGGTTAAAAAAGGAGCAAGTCACCATCTGCTGAACCATCTGCTTCATCCAAGTCCTGTTCTTCATTTACGGTCACTGGGATAGGAGCTTCCACAGGAAAAAACGTTCAGCATCATCAGAATCCCCAAATAATATTTAATACCTTCTAATACCACCCTCAGCTTAGTCACAATAGTGGTTTCAGGACAAAATTTTGGCTCAGGACACAGATTTGACTTAGCTGGCTATATACTTGAGGATTGAGGCCATGTTTTTAAACAGCACTTCAAGTGCTAGCGAGGTATATATGGGGTTCTGCTATTTCTGCTTTAATGCTTGCAACGGGGTGAGTAGACCATGACCTTGGCAGAGACCCATCATGTGAAAAGACTGTATTGTTTGAGTCTGCGGGGTTGTGGCCATTTGCAAAAATGGTGAGTTTTGCCTGTTGATCTTGGTGTGCTTTCAGTTCACAAAGGAAAAGAAGTGAGATTTGCAAGCCATGTATTTCTTTCCGTATAACCTGGGAACTATGTAATTTTTTACTACGTAACAACTATTTAAATCTAAGCCTATGTTAATGTTTAGCTACCAAAGTATTTGGGCATGCAGAAGGAAATTACTTTCCTGCTTTTCTCCTAAAACAAGCTTTCTGTGTAAGAACTGTCTCTCTAAATGTGACGTGAGCACAGAAGGGCAGACCTTTTCTTTGACAGTTAAATATTTCTTTATTGGTTCACTCTTGTCTGTGTCTTAGAAGCCTGCCCAGGCAGGCAGAAAACCAGGCTTTATACTTTTACGCGTTGAGAACACCTGCATATCTAGGGAATAGCCGTATGCCTGTATTATTTACTGTGCAAACAGCAGAAGATGGAGCAGACAGCTATTCCCGTATATTTGTCTGTAAACAGTACAGTTTGGTAAACTTTTAATCCAAAGCAGGCCTGTTTGATGCTGACCAAAATGGTGCCTTCCCTAATTCCCAGATGCAGATGTTACTACAGCGGTCAGAATTTAGTGGAGATGGGAATAGGCATTATAAATCGCACGTGACTATGGTAGCAGAGAGATGTATTTTTGTTAGTCTCTCTGAAGCAGTTACCACTCCTAGCTCTGTGCTTCACTCTCCATTGGACTTTACTACAGCAAAGTAGCAAAATGGATCAAATAAGCCTTGCTTATCTGCTCCAATGCAAAGCAGTTGGTTTAAAAATCCCAGTCCAAACCTGTCAGCTCTGACACCCTGTGTTACCTGAGCTGTTGTGGGGCACCTCAGCACAGCAAAGCAACTTCCTGCTGCTCATAGTTCAGATGCTCTGTACAGCCTTTCTTTTCCTGTCTGAATCATGTTTTTTTCACATTTTTTCCATTTAGTTTAACTAAACTTATCTTGCCTTCAAACACTGAAGAACAGAAAACATATTAAGAAAACTAAATTTAAAAAGTCCTCTTTCTCCTCAAATTCTTATTCTTCCTTTTGACCCTTCCTTTTCGGCATCCATTTGAGTGGATTCTCCCAACAGGGATTAACTGCAACGGGCTATCAGCCCAGTTACCATTTTGCCCATGTAAATTAGTGTATTTGTTATGGGACTGAAAATTACATTTGAATAAGAGGGAACCTTGGGTGCTTTCACCAGTTTCCTGTAGCAGCTTTGCACTCAAGCAGGTACGGCTTAGGGTAAAGTGGCTATAAATCTTTCGCACTCTGACTTTTGTTTTCAGGTAGAGATTGGCCCAGTTTCATGGCACAAAGCCATCTAATAGAGGTTGCTCCGGTACATCATGGGCTGGCACAACCCCAAAGCTATAAAGGATATGCCATGGCTGACAGGCATTTCCCTGGTCGTGTTTTAAAGACAGGAGCTAGAAGGTGGCCAATAATGTGCTGCCACTTTGTCACTCTCCCACCTCAAAGGCCCACTTACTAAGAAGAAATTCCCAGACACGTTGGTATTTTGGTAAGTTTAGTCCCTAGAATGGCAGAATGGAGCTGGAAAGGGTCATTATCTAACTCAGTGGGCTTTATTTTCCAGCGTTTTGGAAGTTGCTCCTTAGAGCTGCACAAGGCAAAGGTAATGTCATTGGAATCCTTTTACAGTCATATTTCATAAACATAAATGATAATACAATGTGTAAAGCATAAACTAACAGATTTTAAGTTCATGCTAATAATCTATTCTTCAGTACAAAAGGAAATAATTTGCATAACTGTGTTAGCCATTGTTTATATAAATATTGTACAAATTTATCATAAACTCCCATTCTTGAGGAATCGTGAACTATGATAGCGATTATTGCTGAGCAATTCTCAAGGTACCTATTTACTAGAAAGACAATCAAGACCTAAATGAGCAAAATGTTGTGTTTAGAGGGGGTGCCCAGAGCAGCGTGCTCATTTAAAACAGGAAGGGTGAATGCTAATTGCAGCTAATAGCCAAAGCGGGCTCACTTTCTGCAGCAAAATGATTTAGTGCTTCCATTAGAATTTCCACAAAGCTTGAAAGCAAGACTGAGAAAACTGGCATGGAGCTGTGCACCAGTGTAGGAAAAATACAGCTCTGCTTTGAGTGTAGGAACCTGCAGAGGTAATGATAAGTGGATAATGGACAGGATTAGCACAAAACCTCACTGCCCCACTGATACAGTTCAGAGCCATGGTTTATTCCTCTCTTCAAGCAGAGGGAAGGCATCCAAGACAATATACCTGAGCTGGAGAAGGTACATCCAAAAAGAGATTAAAGGACTTTGACTGTCCTTAAGGGTGAAATTCTGCAGCAGCAAAAATGTGGTAAACTACTGTTCACTCCTGTAGTGACTGGCACATTTGGGATCCTTCTGGGCTGAAACATGAATTTGACTGGAAATGGGATATTTCCATCCTGAAACAACATTCATATATTTTTTTTGCTTCACAGTGCATAGGCTTGCCTGATTCAGAACCATTTTAGTGAAAAAGAGGTAGGACTTTGTCATAATGAGGAATATTGAGGCCATAAAAATGGACCATGCTCCTCTCTGGCTCTTTAAGTCCCTGACAGAAAAAGCAAACATGATCCATATTTCCTGATCATTTGATAACTGCCTCTCTCGGTCCTGGCTTCTTGTGAAAGCATATTACACTGCCCAGCCGAGAGGGCTGCACATATCCTGGTTTCTGTATTTCATTTATATGGATGATAAGGATAATAAGGATATTTAGAGACAGTAGTTTAGGGGAGCAACTCTTCTGAAAGCTATGCATTTGGCAACATTTTCAGAAGAGCATGACTCTGCGTAACTCTATTTTATCCTCCCTTGTGCATATTTCCAAAGACACGGTAGTATACAGCCCCCTAGGTAACCAGCCTTTTCACAAGTGCATCATTGCTTGCTTCATAAGTACCCTCATATTCAAAAGCCACCAAAATAAATTAATGCCATTTTACTCTACAATTAAATATTGAAGAATATTAACTTTGCACACCGAAGATTTGTTACTGCTGGTTTTCCACATTACAGCTTATTTCTGCTTGTCACAAAACCAAAGTTTTATTGAATAGTCACAGCTGAAGGATGGGGAGCTGACTGCTGTTCCAATTTTTGCTTTTCCACCAGATTTGCTTCCCAAATGTAAGCCATTTGTTTTGCATTGGCAATAAAGAAGTCCCAAAGGTGTCAGAAGTAGCGTTGGCTGGTCTGTAGCATTGCTATTGCCTACAATAATGATGAAGAAATCTGAGTCAGGTTCACTGGCAACACCTAAACACTGCAGTGTAGCTACATTTGGCTGGGGTGAAGGGAAGAAAAAACACATTTAGGTGAAGTTCTAATCGCATTCCTTCTGCAAAGTAAAAGAAGATTAAACCTGTGTCTCTAACGCTTCAACACTTTGTTAGGAATGTAATAAATAATTTCTTGTCTTTTAACCAATCCCATTTCAGAGCTGGTTTCTCCATGAGGAGTCCTAATTTTGAAAAGCAAGGTCCCTTGTGAAGATTAAAATAAACATTTTAACTAAGTCATTAGGAAATAATTTGTGCTTCCTTTTCACACTTATTCAACTACTACATTCATTAATTTTTGAAATTTCTGGTTGTAAAGATCGTAAGTCTTGGTGGAATTAAAGACTAAAGAACTTTATAGTGCGCTGCAGTCCATCATAAATCATGCCAGGCTACATGGCCAACCTCATTTTCCATCATTAACAAAAGTGATTTTGCTTCTTATATTATGAAACTATTTAACAAAATTAAAAATCCTATGCCACCAATGCTGCAAATTTGTCATCGTTTGAACCAGGAGGATCCTTATGTAAAAGGCCTTTTTCTTTTACTTTTCAAATATAACTTAGCAGAGGGCTTGAACTGCATGACTCAGTAAGTTCTTACCATCTCTAACGGCTGTGATTCTATTTAGCAACTACCTTACAATAGAAATAGAAATGCAACCTTTAGAAAGATTTCAAACTCACAGTGGAAAAGGGAGTAAAAACATCATTTTTGAAATTTGAAGATTAAAATTTATTGGGTTGATTTTGCCAGATTTTCTCAAGAGAAATGACTGAATAACATAGCATGTAAGGAATAGATTTTAGTCTTTGTGCTCTCTATGGAAAACACATGAAAAGCCCTGACACCTGTCTTCTGCTCTGAAAAATCAGGACCAGCTCAGCATTAGAGGTAGAGATGATAAAAAAAGGTTTTAATCATTTTTTGTTGAAAAATACCTGTTTATCAAAATAGAGATCATATCAATAGAGACCTGCTGGAAAGCTGCTGGGCTTCCCAAAATTTTTTCTGGGTGGTTTCTTGCAAAGTCCCAGCTTCCCAGATGGTGCTGGTGTGAAGGCTGTGATTCCAGGCTACATTTGCATTATAGATAACCTGGGGACTAGGTGCAGTTCAGCGTTTCTCTGGAGCCCCTTGGTTCTGGAGCCCTAATTCAGAAGGTTAGGCTTGGTGATGCTGCTGTTGTGAGATTTCCAGTTTCCATCAGAATCCACCCATTTCCAGGATGACAGCTGCTCGTTACAGATTTCTACAGAATGCAGCTGTACAGGACCCGGAGCTCAGGCAGGATCCACAAACACTACTGAAATAAGTGACTGCAGATACTTCACTTATCAGTGAAATACATCTAGCTGTGGGTGAGATCTTCACACAACACTGCATAGCAGATAAAGGAACAGTTGATCCAAGTGAAATTGCCAAGAGAATTTATGAAACAATTCTATTGCACAAGGGATCATCTTTGTCTATCCCTGCAAGAAACTTTATGGAATCTTGACTGACTTTAATATAAACTGTGCTTTGGTGTATACTAGGCATACTAACTTTACTAAGATGTCAGAGTTCTATGCCTGTACCCTTACAGAAAGTTTCTTGGTGTGTTTGCTGGTAATAAACTGTCCAGATCTAGTCTGAGAAAGAAAAATTCTTCTTGCATTAACTCAGGATGTATCTTCATTAGTTAACTCCAAAGCTGCAATTCACTATGGCCCCAGAATTACTGGTCTGTAAAAGCTGTAAGGTAGTTAGGTATTGAGCATTTTTGCCTCCTGCTCTCTTGTCTGTTTCACACTGCAATCAACATATGACAGTGGTGCTTAAAGAAAACCTTGCAAAGGCCACTGATAAAATATTCCAGTCATGTCAAATGTCATGCTTGTAAAACACTCAAACTCTATCCTTACCATTGATTACACAATTACTACCAAGAGCTGAATATTATGGATACAAAGTTCGTAAGTCTCAGTACAGGGTCTTGTAAAACTTTTTTCTTTGAGTTCTTAATCCAAATACTAGCCATGCATGCCACTCTCAATTTCAGAAGGCTTAGAGATTTCACGAATGACAGCAGCATGATTCAGACTGCTTTCTTTAAACCTTTCTGCGTGTTGACATTACAGTAAATGCCAAGTGTCAGAGGAACTGTCTTTTCGAATCCTGACTTATTGCTACTGTTATCTATCACTATTACTGAAGTACAGCAGTGCCTAGAATCCAACTTTAGATCGGGTTTTAGAGGGCAAAGCAAAATACACAGGAAGCCAGAGGGAAAGCTGTTACTGTGAGAAATAGTTTAAGCAGACAAAACCAAAGATGGGATAAAACCCAAGTATAGTTACCTAGAAATTTGGAGCAACTTGCCCAGGATTATAAAGCAAGAGTGGCAAAGCAGGAAATAGAGCCGATGCTTCTGAGCAGCCACAATATGCTTCAATAATAAATGTATTACTTTCTTGTTATGATATGACTGGTATTCCCTGTTTAACAGACACCCAATAGAGACTGTTTAATAGAGACTCCCAATACAGTCAAGGAGTATCTCACAATACCTATCTCTAACTGGCAAAAGTTTTTTTAATGTCCTAATCATTGCATGCACAGAGAAATTATACATATATGGGAGGTAAAACAGAAAGAAAAGTGAAGGGAAGGCACAAATCTGTTTGGCAGAATTCCAGTATATTAAAAAGACCATATATGAACTACCCGTACAGAAAAATAATATAACACACAGCATCTGCCTTCAACTCCTGGAGGCTGCTGAACTGCAGTGATGGAAAGGGTTTATCTTTTATATCTTCCACTTCCAGTGATGTTGATCTCCTCCTCCCTTCTTTCCTCCCTGGTGATTCTTTCAATTAATAGCCTTTAAATGTTCCTTTCCTGCAGAGACTTCATCTTTCCATGAATTTTCCTGCAGTATTTACATCGTATGTGATACTAGCAGAGATTACAAGTGAAGACTGCAATTCAAAGAGCTGAACTCTCCTTATGCTAATGTCTCTTAATAGTACTCCGGCAACAAAAGAGCCATAAAGAAGGGGAGATTAATTCACTGAAGTGTCAGCATAGGGACTCCTCTTTTTTGTGCAGAGAACTGGAACAGACTGTTAGCAGTGACATAGGCTATGGCCAAACTCCACTGTGCTGCATGTTTCCTCCATCTCCTGAGACTCACGAAGGTCCTGGGGTAAAGAACTAAATTGCTGCACCTCCAGATCAGATCAATACATGCCAGAGACCAAGCAGATTCCCCATTCTTTTCAGAGCAAGGGCATGTAAAGGATGCCTGGAGTCCAGGCTTTCCTTCTGCCCTTTGCTTGCGTAAGATCTCAGGGGTGAGATCAATTTTCTAACTGTGTAATTCCACTGACTTCTATGGACTCATTTCTGCTTTCAAATGAAAATTGGGTCTAAGAACTCAGATTTGATAGAAAAATGTCCTAAAATATTCTAGTAGGCCAACCCTGCAGTCCCTGGCACTGCTTTTGATGGAAATTTGCATGTGCATACAACAGCGGATTTAGAAGTTATTAGTTAGATTTGAGCCTAAATGTAAAACATCTGATTTAACATTACACATTCCCATGAGTTTTGTTTGTTTATATGCATAAGCAAAATTCAATGATTGCCTGTTAACATATTATTCAAAACATAAAAATCAATTAAAATAATTTTCTACAATTCACTCATAGCCAAGTGCTGACACAGTTTAAACTGGCTCACTACCTCCCTCAAAAGCAATGGGAAAACCAAGCTAAAGATGAATATGGATTTAGCCACTTTAAGAAAAAACTTCAAGTGTTTTTCCTCTGACATTACAAAGTAACTGAAGAACAATGAATAATTAAAAAGATTGGTCAGCTTTTAAGTAAACCATGCTCATACTTGCTCTAGATTAAATAAAGCTATTGTCATAATTTAAATAAAATCATTTCTATTTTTAGAGGATTTAGTCCAACTGAATGTAGTTGGTAATTAAGGAAACAGCAGTTCTAGCACTTGATCTTTCTTGTATTTTCTTGCAGGCAAATACACAATTTCTTACAGCCCATGCCCTGCAGACTTTCCTGGTATGACAAAAGTATCTGTGGTTTGCAAAACCCTGTCACTACAGCTACAAAGGAATGTGCTGGCTGGATAAACCACTGGGGATATCAGAGTCCACACAGGCTTCAACTTTTCATGGAGATAACTCTGCATTTCCCAAGGATTCTTGTAATTTTTGTAGAATGTGACACACCCTGGAGTTTGTAGATTGTGTTTCCCCTTCTTCATGGATTAAGAGCATCCTCTGTAATTCACCTCTTTCCTGATGGACAAGAGATCTATCTACTCCAGTCACAGCAGAATTTGGGCCTGTGAAGTAGGTGTGATGTGGTAACGACTGAGCCAGGACTCAGATTTCAAGAGTAAGACTTATTTGTTATCATTCTGACAGGACATGCTTTGTTCCTAATTTTGTTAGGGAGATATATCTTAAAAAGCACTGAACTCTCCACTGATCCTACATTCAAAAACCAGTGAGAGCCTATTATTAAATAGGAATTAAAATTCAGTAAGGAAATAATTTTCCTTTTCATGACTTGACTAGTTATTTTAAGTATCAAGTAACTTATTTCAATAATTGAGAGAAATTCAATGGTTAGAACACAACGGCTGATTTTCAAAGGCATTTTGTTAACAACAGGAGTTAAGCACTTCTGTGTCTTTATAAATCTGCCCTACAGCACGCTTACTACTAATCAATGAACTAAAATAATATTAATCTGTGTTGGAAACGGGGAGTGGTGCTATGTTTCCATGATCAGCACGTCCCAGGTGGGGAGTGAGGGTGCAACTGAGACAACTTGTTTCTACAGAGGAGAGCTGCTTCTGCTTCCAACTTCTGCTCTGTAGACCCTTCCTCATCTCAGAGCTGTTTCACTGTTCTCCCTCCTACTTCAAGCACTTATTAATTTCCACTATTTTCCTCTCTCAGGCTTATGTTTGCAAGAAGGTTTTTATGCAAACACCCTTTGTTTATTGCCCTATACACAGTATAGTAAGTCTGCCACAGCACGCTCTTCTCTTGTACCCCTGACACAACCCAGTCATTTCCATCTTTCCTGATCTTTTGAAAGATGAAGTACTACTAAACAGTGGCAGAGCTTTGCATGCCTAATAAATTCATTTAATATCTCAGATGTTTCCAGGTCATTAACTCTTTGGTTGTTTTTTTACTTAAAAGTACCCAGTCAAAGAAATTTCCCAGCATGACGAAGCTCATTCCCAAAGCAGCTTCACATGAGCAGAGGCACCGTTACAGGATTAGCCATTATGTAGCTAATATTCAGTCCTGTAGAATGCCATTAAAAAGTCGTAAATATTCTATGCAATTTTGTAACTCAAAATCCACTAAAATTTTACATCAGATCCACTTCTTATACACTGAGATTGTACATTAGGTAAACTTGAATACATTTATAATACATTGGTCTTTATGTTTTCTGCTGTCTGCCTATGAGTCTTCCTGTCCCTGGACCATGATTTGCATCTACATACCCAAGCTAGAAGGATATATTAGCCTCAGCTGAGGGCTTTATTGATTCGTCTGCAGTACTTCTAAAGTCTGAGCTATCATTTCACATTAATGAGCAGAATTGCTTAAGGCTGCTTGAACAGGATTTACCCCATCTTTAACCCCTGTCTGCACCTGCTTGTACCAGCACAGGTATTTTTGCAGTTGTTCAATAGTCCACAGGGAACATGCGCATGGGGAGGTGATTTTTCATTTCCCTGCCGTGTTTCACCATTTAGCCAAACATGTAGAGAGACTGATGCTGGTGCGGGTACAAATTGCCAAGGGCAAATAAATCCACTGAAGAAGTGCATGTGGGATGACAGTTTCTGATACTCTGAACTTTCCTACTTGGTTTTTTTTTAACCTGGTTGTTATAGCTAAATGTGATTTTATAGCTTGCCAGAGATCCTTGGCAGGTTTTTGTTTCCAGCTAAAAACATCGTGCTTTTCCCTATGAGTTATATTTATTCAGATCCCTACTTGTTATAAGTCCTTGTCCCTCACTGCATATCAATGAAGCAATAATATGCAACAAGTTAATAAATGTCCCCCTTAATGTCAAAGGCAAGAAGAGATTTAAGCAACAGCTTATCTTTAGCTGCATGCTTATTCACGAAAGGCAATAGCACTGAAGAACATGTGTAGGTGTTTTGCTGAAACATGGCTCAATGGAAAGTCAGAGCTGAGCTTCCTCTGTCAAAACTCTCTGAAGTTATACAGATTAAAATGCAGTACAAGAGCTTAGGCAGAACCTGTAAAAAAAAGCAAGCAGCTAAATACCATGTTATGGGTTTTTGTCTTTTTTGCAGAGTGGAACTAGCTTAACCAATTTCTGCGCTTTTGGTAGAATACTCACTGAACAATCCCATTAGAGAAACAGAAATTGAATGGGCAGCCAATCGTAAAAATAATTGCTCAACCTTTATCCTTTCCAGCTGATTTTTGAGAATCTGAACTCAAGAGCCCTCCTTATGCTAAGCATGAATTGATCTGTCTAGAATGGAATTAATTTAATTTGGGAACAGTCATGTTGGAAGGCAAAATGTTGCTTGATCAAAATTTCTTATTATTATTCTGTGTAAGTGCAATCAAAAAAATCAAATACTTGTATTTTGACATGATTATGTCTACACATGAGACTGCTACATTTTTATATCACCACCAGCAGGAGCAAACTGTTTGCTACAAAGACCTTTAGACTAGCAGCTTTAATATGAAAGCAAGATGCAGAAGTTCCACAGTTCCATTTTCTCCTTAGGTACTGGGTGAGATGCATAACCTGTCTATATTTGATTTTGACATAATAGAAAGAAATATTTTTGTTAAAAATTTTTTTTACTAAAAAATTGTTATTTTTTTACTAATACCAAAAGCTGTAATTTGAAAGGCTTCAAAATATAAACCACATGCAGATACAAGAATAGTATAGAGACTACCTAGAAGCTGACCTTACACATCAGGAAAAGCTACAAGATTATCTAGGTCTTTTCTAAGGTGTCCCATTATAGAAAACAGCAGTACAAGACTAGAAGTGTATTCCAGAAACTGATATTAATTTATCTACAAGACCACAAATGTGTTAGTTAATGTTTTCATATTAGCTAAGATTGCTTAACTCTGCAAGGAATCAGGGAAAGCCACCATTCAGGCAACTTTTATAGTTAAACTAACAGACCCCAGCTCATAGAAGAGCTAAGAACTTGCTTTTTCCACCAACTTGCCCTAGAAAACAAAGGATGCTTAGTAACTTGGAATTCATGCCCGAGTCTGGCCAGAGAAGGATTGCAGAATTACACCATATATTTACATGTAGCTGTAATGTGTCATTTTGGTTTTTTAATCATAGACAAACAGTAACATGCAAAGAACTAGATTTCTTCTATCTTTTCACCTGTTAGCCAACTGTGATAATTTCCACTGATTTGCGCTACAGCAACACTCAGGATCCCAATGTCGAAGCCGCACTGCCTTATGGTTTGTACACACGTGCTGATTGCTGTCATGCCTGCACGTTCTGTGCTCGTTCATGTGCACAGTAAGTGAATGCAAATTTGTGTCTTTCTTATTTGTTAGCATTGTGAATCCACCTTTCATGTGAAAATACAGCACAGAAAAGCACTATTTTCACTGTAGATCCCAAACACTTTGGGTGTCCAGAAAAACATCAAGGTATCGATGCTATCAAAAAAACCCACCATCTAACTCTCTTTAATTTCTGGCAGCATAGTCTAGCTCACTGTTGGTACAGTTACTCAGTGCTAAAGGTAAAGTTAGTCAGCTGGTCAGTGGATAATATAAAAAAGACACTTGCCAGAGACAGAGGAGGGGTGAGTTACATAAAGATTCACGAGCTAAACATTCTGCTCGCAAATCTTCGAACCATCCTTGTGTAAACTTTCTCAGCAACTAGACAGAATGGAGTTTCCAAAGGGAGAGCTTCTCCCAAGGTCTTTCACAAAATACTTGTTGTATACATCCTATATTGTAATAAATGTTTAAAATCTCCAGACCTATTCTGTCTTTTTATTCACGGTTTGGACAGCATTTTACAAAAGAGGGTTGTTCTATTAGAAACAATAACTGGCATGTGTGTTCACATTTTCTTAAGCCACTGTATGCCTGGAAGCCTTATACAACTTTTTGAGGCATTCTTCATTACCATGCAAAGGAAGTAAGCCTTCTTCAAGAAAGAAATGTGTCCCTAAGTAGGAATATAAAATGGATAAAGATTAACAGGCAGGTTCATAATTCTTAGTGAAAATACCAGACGCAATGAATTCTTGCAACTGTTAATAGAACGAGCAATAAATAATTATTTCAATCAATGGAAGCTAAGCACATTTTTTGAATACTTTACTGACAGGGTGAACTAAGAATCTGGCAAAATGTGTTGCTAGTTTGGAGCCTTATTGAATGCTGAATGAAGTCCCTTAGTACTTGTCTCAGTTGGTCAGAACTAGGTACAGAAGATTTTAGAATCAGCAAACTCCTTAAGATACGAGAACAGTTCTCTTTTCAAGTCTAGTTACAATATATATGTGTGCTTCAAGCTCTTTCCTATCTTCTGCTAGCTTTTAGTCTTTTTTAATGAACTCTTCACTAATTTGGGAAGGTCCTTTCCAATTTGTGACACATTTTTGGATTGCTCAACAGATCTAATTAGCATTAAGTCACTTTATCTCTGAATCAAGCATTTTTCTGCTCCTGCTATCTTCCAGCATTTAACGAATTAGTGCTTATTAATGCCTCCAAGCCATTATTAAAGTTTGTCCTTTAATCTGGAAGTTTGAATTGATGGTCCCCTGACTCTAAAAAACCCATTGTCTGTGAACTCAGGGGAGCGAATGGGAGAGAAGGAAGGATGGCGGGCCTAGAAAGATAGTAAAAATGCACAGAAAGGAAGCAACTCACTGAACAGCAATCCCATCACTAAGCTGAACTGAAGACTGATGTAGTGCTTGAGGAGAAGGTGACTTTCACACCTCCCATTCAAGACCGCAGTAGGTATCTCAGACTCCAGGACAGAAGCCCTGCCCTTCCCAGCATCATTGGCAGACCCTAGCCAAAATCACTGAGCCTCCAGCACTATGGGCTCCTGGAAGGGGACTCTGAATCAGCTTTTAAGAATACACATAAGTAGCCACAGAAAGGAAATCTGCAGTGCAGAACAAGTTATATAAAATTCAGGAGCTACCACCTATACGTGCAAACTGATAACTTATTAGCTTTCTGGCTTGCTCTTCATTAATTGTTTACAGACAAAACAACCTGTGGCATGCACAGGAGGCAGTCTGACATGTGGGGAAAGATAAATAGATAGCTAGATAAATCATATGTAGGATGTTCAGTATCCGAATATAGGTTCAGTGAATGCTCCTTGGTTGGCCAAGTATGAATGAACAACAAATAATTCAACCTGATGACCCTCACCAAGCAACATGTAGTGGCTTTTATTTGTAAAACCTGAAAATCATTCTGTTCTCAGTTCACTGGATTTTGTGTTCCTTTTTCCCTTAGAGAGTGCAGAAAACATTATGCTTTTGTCTGAAAAGGCTATAAAGCAAATCTGGGAAAAGAAAGCAATAGAGAATGAGGAGAGATGTTCTTTAGAGACTATTTCGTGCACCACTTATTTGGGTTTTGCTTTTAGTCATAGTCTGTGTCCCAGTGGATAATAATGCTAAAAGCTGGATGGGACCTCCACATAGCATCCCAAGCCTGACATACTAAAGATAATTCAAGGAGCAGAGAGTCCCTTCTGAGCTCTCAACAGCCCCATCTGTCTCAGTCCTTTGGGCTTTTTCCTTCTCACTCAGCATTTATTTCCTCTCTTTGTATCCGTCAGTTTGCATGAGCACAGAAACCCCTTCTCTTCCACAAAACTGCTCAGACAGCTGCCTGGCTAGAGATGAAAGAAACCTGCATTACAGGAACTGGAGCAATGTCAGAACTTGCATCAAGAGAAAAATGTGCTACACCAGTGTAGTCATGGCCCACTGGCCTGGGCCAGCCTTGGCCAAAACACTGTGGCCTATTTGAGTCTCAAGTGTATGTGTCAAAATCAGCTGGCCAATAGCTTACCTCACCACATACTTCAGCAGCTGAATTAGTTTGTTGAAATTGGGAATTTTTCTATCCACCTCAGTTCAAAGACTGTGCCCACACTACCTCAAGGGGCAAGCAGAGTACGTGCCAATCTGTCCTACTTGTTCAAAGCAGACATACTGAAAGGTAAAATCTTGATGACTGACAAATTGCTTGCTATGTCCTCTACTGTACATCAGCTACTTCCTAGATTCTTTTGTTCAAATTTGGCTGCAAGCTCCATCCACAAAGAAAGTTTGAAAATGTACTTGGAAAAATACCTGTCTCCTCTCCCAGCACCATGCCTACTGCTGCCAGTTTTTATGACTTGACTGAACAACAGCCCAAAGCTCAAAAAAGTGAAGGCCAAACCCTCAGAGCTTTTATTTTTACATTTCATAATTCTTACGCCATTTTCGAGGTTCCCAAATGGCTGGCAGACATTTTCAACATCTGATGTTGGCGACACTCCATATTGCCATAGCTGAGCTCACATGAGCTGGATCTTTCTCAATTTAAAGGAAGCTGATTTCAAAGCATATCCAGTAAAGCGTTTATCTAGAGACCGACTTTCATGACTTCCCTGATAAAAGACAGTCTTCGCAATCAGGCCAAAGCTAAACACTTTATTTTAATTGGCTTTGAAAGTGAGAGCAACTTACCAAGACTTAATATTCAGAAGAAAAGGTAATTCAATGGGAGAACAGCTGGGGGAAAATGTGCCAATGGATGAATGACTGGTTTAGTTTGGCTATCTCTTCTTGTGGCAAAGGAATATTAAGCAAGAGAATGGATCATTTAGACACATTACAAAATATAAAAAAAAGGCAGTTAAAAATTAATATCTTCAATAGTTCCTGTAATTATTCTAAACTTTTCTGTCTAAACAGGAAAACCCTCATGAGCTCCCAAGACCAGAAATTTGTCCAATCCTTATAAGCTGATGTCTTTCCCTGTACAGCAAGATACTTGAATCTAAAATGCTGTATTACTTAGCACTTAAAATCTTGGCTGCATATTCATTCTAATTACTTTCAAAACCAGATTTTGACTGTGCAGCAAATGAGATAGCTGGCATGTTAGAATAACACTGCAATGTTCCATTACTGCCTTTTTGTGCTAAAAGAGGAACCAGTCATGGCATGCTGCAGTCTTCCCACTATTTTTAAAATGAGCAAAAATATATTTCAGCAGTTTTTATAATAGACTGAAACACTCCTTCCAGCTCTACTCAATATGATTTTGGATAGTTCCTCTGGTTCTGAACAGAAGCTTTTATAAGGAAACAACAGATAATTCGCAGCAAAAGACTTCTTTCTTCATCTATACTATTGCTTGGTTTGCTTGATGCATTGGGAAAAATGCAAGTTTTGGACATATTGCAACATCTTAATGTCATGCAATCAATTGTTGGTTAGTCAGTGTCAAAGAGCTATAGAGCTGAAACCAGCAGAAAAAAAGAATGAAACCAGGCATCCTTTTAAAAGTTTTCACAGCTCCTTCACACAGATGACATTTGCAGATTAAGCACAATGCAACTGCACGTCTCCCTGGTTTTGGGTACTTTGCACTGCTCTGGACATGTAAAGGTGCCCTGTAGTCAGCTTAGCCATCTGCAGCAGAGTCATTTGTCAGGTGGAGTGAACCCATAGCAACTCAACAGCCAACAAAAATTTTTGCAACTGGTCAAAGGACCTAGCCAAAGAAAAAAAGGGGCATGGGGGAAATTACCATTGCTTTCATGTCTCTGTGTTTCATGTCTCTCCAGTTGTTGTACCCGCATCTTACAGTCCCTTACACTTTCAAAAATGACTGCAGCCATTGTAGTACTATAATTTGCCTACAAGCTCAGACCCCTGTGGATAAGCATACAAGTGACTATTTTCAACTAACTTTTGCAAATGTGCTTATATATTTTCTGTGAATTATAATGACTTTTCCAGAAATGGATTCATGGATAGAGTCTACAACTAAAATAGAACTGTACAAATAATTTACTGTGGTGGTTTAGATAATGTATTATGCTTCTTTATAATTGCAAATCATTTTAGAAGAGATTGTTAGTTTCTTGAACATTCCCCAGATAACTTTCACAAATAATTCTTGATTTGCAACTGCACTTTCTTGGGAGATGTTCAATATTCAAAGTCTGATGTGAATTGATTGCACATTCCAGTCATACAAAATAGATCTTTGTATTCTAATTAATGACATTCTAAACTAGGGTTTTGGTGCCATATATTATCAATTTAAAAATTACATTCTGCAGAGATTCAATATTTGTTTTATACTTACTGCTTCTGTCAGGTAAATAATTTCTTAGAATATCAATGAAAATGGAGCATAAGAAATATAATCATTGTTGAAAAAAGTGGATTAACAATTCAAGTTTGTATTTATGGTTGCAGTTTCATGATGTTCATTTAATTTAGGATAATCTTACTAATATGGCACAAACATGAGAGTTCTCCTAAGTTATTTCTTTATGCAGAAGCTATGATATTATCAGTGTAGTTATTGATTGTACAATAATGTTCAAAGGTTCTCAGAAAGAGAACCTTCAAGAAGAGAAGATACAAGAGGACCTGCACGCAATATCAAACAGCTAAAAATCAGTGTTTGCAGTGCTGGGAGGCATAGACGAATTGCCCTGCCCTTGGAGGAAGTCATCTTTTTGTATAGACACTGCCAGACTTGACTTTTATTGTGCCTCAAAAATCATTCTAAAGCACAAAACAGGTTTGCCTGAAAGGGCATCACATGACATTTGCAGTATTTCCCTAGGGCAGAGTCCAGCAAGGGCTTACCTCATAGGACTGTTTGAAGAGCCAAGAATTCATTGATTGCTCAGTGCTGTGAAGACAGAAGTGTTATGTTAATGCT
This sequence comes from Grus americana, assembly GCF_028858705.1. NCBI lineage: Eukaryota > Metazoa > Chordata > Aves > Gruiformes > Gruidae > Grus > Grus americana. The sequence goes on from NC_072860.1 coordinate 20,311,581, forward strand.
TAATGTTTCTCACAATTTTTTTAATGGTTATTTGTGCCACCTCCACCTCTGCAGCACCTTAGGTCTAGCAGAGGAATGCACCTTTTGGAGACGCTCCGGGGCACAGCCTTATTAAGAGCTGGACACTGGATTCAGCTTTCAGGGCATGTGATGCGACTGTCATTTGTGGCTACATTTGAACAGTTTGCCTCTCTCATTATCTATTTATCGTTGCTGCAACTTGACTGTATCAGTATGTAGGCCTCCTGATTTTTTAAAAAAATATAATTTATTTGTGCTCATATAAACCAAACACAATAGGTATAGAGAGAGAATGTATCTGGCTGTGAAGTCCTTTCTCAGTAAACCCCTTTCAATGAGCCAGGCTGAAGCTCTTCCTAATTTTCAGAAAAGTCCTGACATGCCCCTAGTGGATGTCTATGAAGAACAAGGCTCAGTAAACGAGCCTGTCTTATATCAAAAGATGATCCAAGGGAGTAGGATGTGTACAAATCAAGTCCCATGAGAAAAACCTGTCTCTCTCCCGGATGCATCTTCCCAATCCAACACACACTTCAAGAGCACAGCTTTGTCTTCCATCCACATAAAAAGGTTTTACCACCTAATGATAAAAGGTAAAGCTATTCCTGTCACCCCTCCTTGTCATGGCTCTGATAAGTAGTATCCCAGAAGCATGTCTGCCTTGGTGATGTACTACCCAGAATACCGGGAAAGAAGAGATAACCTAGAAGTGCATTCTTTTTCCAGGGTACCCTTGGCATTATTAAAATACAGTGTCTCCTAACCTGCTTCTGCTCCCAAAGTTCCTCATTTGACTTCTGTCACACCTTAAATATTCCAATATTCAAACTGAGACATATCAACTACATTAAATTTAAACCCTGTGCTCTTCTATGCTGACTAGGTGTTCTGCTCCTCACAACCCTATAGACAGACAGGCTCTTGGATGTGGATCCCAGGAAAGGCTTACATGTTTTCAAGATTTTGAGTGCAGGGAACTTTTCCATATTCTGCATGATGCAAGGGAGGGGGGGGCAGCCTTATGTGGCAGGTCATCTCTGCACCTGGAGATCTGGATACAGAAAGGCATCCAAGAAAAAAAAAGAAAAGAAGACTTGGCTAAGGATTTTAGCCATTAGCTTTCAAGTAGCAACTGAATAAGCTGTATGATGGGGTTTTTTAATCATTGTGAAAAGGTTTTGAAGCATTTTGAAATCATTAATAAATGCACTTTCTGGATTTCCATACAGCTTCCGTTTTTCACTGACAATGCATCCTAACTTGGCAAAGCTTTGTATATTTGTATTTTTGCATTTAGTGCATTTATCAGTTGTTTTGAGTTTCAATATGATTAGCTAATATCTGAACAAATTTCCTTAGGCAATCTTGCAACCAGGTTATATGATGATTAAAAAAAATTTACAGGATAACTGAAAAGGACAATCTAAGATAGAGCAATAATCTTCATCAGAAGCGTAAATACAGGAGTCATGGTGACAGTGAAGATGAAGTCCAGGTGTAGTCCAAGGCCATTATTCTGACCAATTTCAACCTAAGCATCACAGCAGAGAGACTTGGGAGAGAGAAAATGAGATCATAGGGTGGGGTAGGAGAAATCATTCTAATTTAGTAAGCATCAGAGAGGTAGGGCTGATGGAGGGATTGTGCACACTCCTACCAGTCCCCATCACAACTCCAAGCAGACTTCGCTGGGTGGTGGAATGAGAGGGCTACAGCACTCTCAGCCTTTTAGGTATTTCTGTAACTTGGGTTGAGTAGAAATAAATGCTGCTCTAAAGGAGCCATAACTATACCATGCCTCTCTGATGAGTCATGTTTCCAAAGCAACTGACTGATATCCCCTTGAACTCATCCTCAGTCTAGGCTCTGTACCAGTTGCATGTCTTTCCATCCATCACCTTGCTCCTTCAGAGCCACTAATTCTTTTTCCTTTCCTATTTTCAGCACTTGGGTCTCTGTCCTTTTCCTCCCTTCCTCTCCCTTTCCTGTGTCTAGATAAGGATCTCTGCTTCCTCCAGCTTCTTCAAAATGTTCTTAAGGTGCTTGCTTGTATTTCAGTTATTTTAGACTACATTTTTGAACATCAAAACCTATCAACCACAGAATTTCCAGTTCCTGAATAGATATGTCTTAGGGTCTGTAAAAATATAGGCAGAAATGCCCTGTCTATTCACCAAGCATATGCACCCCTAGGCAGGACATCACTGTGTGAGTGTGATTTGGCAGTTCGATCAGGAGCTGCGTTGTACAAGAAATCTTTCCATAGCACAGATTTGTGTGCAGCCTTCGCACAGATCACTTGCTTTTTTGTGCTTGAGGTATCAGAAATATCATCCAAGCCGTTTAACTTCAAAACCACTGGACTATCATAGAGGGTGAAGGACACATTGGCATAGGCCATAGCAGGCCACAATCTTTCTAGTGCCAATACTCGTCAATCAGATGGCCAGCTGGGAGGTCAGGGAGGAGGATGGAGACTGAAGCACTGGACCGTCAATGAGGGAGCTATAGGAGATGGCAACCATGAAGCAGGCAGCAGAGGGACAAAGGGACAACTCCTCTGCAGCATGAGACCTGAGAAGTCTGATTTCTTCTTCACGCAAATTCCAAATCATAACACCATACTATTCTAGGCCTTTGGTTACAAGAAATGCATACCATTTTATGGTATAGTTACACCATTTTAATTTAGAAATGGTTTATGGAAAAGATTAGCAATGATTTTGAGACCAATTTCTGCTTCAGCCCCTCTGACATTCATTGGCAAAGGCCTCTGGCACTCTCAGAGAGTTTTGCAAGTGCAGCATTAAAGCTTTTATACCTCCTGTCACTAGTTATCGCAGCTCTGTGGGATTACTTTTTTGCAAATGGAAGGTAAGGGTCTGGATTCTGTTTACCTGTCCGGTGCTATAATACCACAAATTCACAATGGCTTCAGCCTTGAGCATGGCCACAGGCAGCACATTGGAGACCTCAGTTTGACTGCTTTTCCATGAGAAAAAATTAACCCCATCTTTCTTACAGAATATTACACAAAGAATAGAGAGTATTGACAAGTTTGTTTTGAAAGGGGTAAGGACTGCAGATAGTAATGAAGCCAGAGGACTCAAACTAGGTGAGGAAATGGTAACAGAGAGAAGGGAAACAGAAAGGAAAGAGGACAGAAGAGTTTGGGGAATGCAGCTACTGCTATGCTAGCCAGCACAGAACAAGTGTTTCATCTATCTTACAGAATAGATGAAGGCAACAGAGACAGTAGGGAGCAGGGAGATGAAAAAGGAGACTTGGCAGGAACATGTCTGTACACAGGGCTATGGAACTGACTGAGGAAAGCTGAGCCTGGACTCCTCTGGGCTCGGAGTTGTAACTCTCTGCTCTCCTTTGCACGCTGTACTGTGGCACGGTTGAGTCTATAAAGGGTTAAGACAGAGGCTGCATCATTTTAGACGCCCTGCACATTAAAGGGCTTCTGTGCTCCATAACCAATCTTTCCTGGAAAATAGAAGCACGCTAAGCTTCAAATCAAAAGCTAAAAGAAGTTGAAATCTTGTATTTTGAATATAACAGAACAAAATGTTTCAATTATTCTCCAGAAAATAATCTCCTTCTTCTGTTATCAGTAATTATATTAAATCATAACTTTAATTATACTAAAAATATATTTTTTGGTGAGCAAACTATTTGCTTAATGTCATTCCGCTTCATCTGGTACCTGTTACTGTAGCACTCAAGAAATGAGATGTCAGTATATCCCAGTAAATAGTGAACAGGAAAGATTCATTAGATGGGGCTCAAAGATTTGTAACACAGTTCTTCAGGTCTGTAGGAATAAAAAGCCTATAACCTTAAATTGTTGTTGTGCATAAAAGAGACGGCTAGAAGAGACTCCCTAATACTTTCTACACTGGATTTCTGAGAAGAGCCTGAGAAAAAACACACTCTTCCACCAAAGCGAGGGTTAAAACTCCCCCTGATTGCAAAGGTTTATTAATGGGCCCAGACAGGAGAAGAACACCTGAGATAAAAGGGAGATAACCTAACAGTGAATGGAGAGCCCTATTAGCAGACTCCAAGAGAGATTTTCCAAACGTGGCAAGAGGAGAAAAAAAACAGGAGCTGTGTACACATGAAGTGTACAGCAGCCATGGCACATATGAACATCTTTCTTGGAAAGCTAGTTTCCACCATGGGATTAAACCCAGTATAGGGTTCAGTAGCCCCCCAGATGTTTCCTCTGAGTAATACTGTTCATGACAGTCGCTGCCTATCTGTGGAACAGACGAGGGTGTGTCTTCAGATTTAACAGCCAGCTTTCAAAGGCAGGTAACCAGACTGACGAGAACACAACCAACAAAATTGTACACCAAAATACAGAGATAAAAAACCGATGCATGTAGCAGAACAGTGCTGGATATCAAAGTAGTCACACCTGGTATACGTAAGTTCTTTTAGGGTAAATGAAAATTCATTTCATGCAGCCATGACTCATTAACAGAATATGTACACAATATCTCCTAACCCCTTGTTATTAATATTTATTTATAGTGATGTATCAATACAGATTTGAATTTTATATTCTTCTGGCTAAAACTCTGAAGGAACATTATGTTCATGAAGAGCTTAACAGAGCTGTAATTTCAAAATAACTTTTGAGACATTTTTTCATTATATAAGTTGTAAAGGCTGCTGGATAAACAAATAAAGATAGTTTAGTAAGATACAGCAAATAAATAATAGATGCTCAGCATAGAAGATGACTGCTTTTCCTCTCTCAAACATGCTGGTCAAATGCAGAAAAGTAAACCCTAAGGAGACTGGGTCATAGTTAATTTGACTGTCAAGGAAGAATATTAAATGATGGATCACATTTTCACCTCCATAAGAAAATGCAGGAAGAATATTTACTTTGCATGTATAAATAACACATTTTATTGTTCTATTTTAACATTTCTTTTCCTCAGACCACCTCCAAGAAGGTTTCCATAGAAACCTAAAAAGAAAAGCAGAGACGAACATAATTTTGTTCAGTTTACATTGATTTCAAATACCACTGCACTTATACCAGCAATGTGTCTTCTGCACACATTTTTATCAGCTGAAAATCTAAGTGTTGCAGTTGATTAAAATAGCAATTTAGATTTAGCACAGTTATCAAAAACACTGTTTGCAGTTCAGTCTATCACCTACCCAAGTTATGGCATTGTAGAACATCAAAGATGAGCAATTTCTTAAGCAACTGTAATGAGCTCTATCAAGATGAAAACTGCTTTGGAATAGCTATGGTCCTCAATTCTCTCTGTTCTTCCCTGGTGCTGATTTAAGGTACTATAGACAATATATTAAATCTTTAAATAGGCCTCAAATATGACTCTCTTCAATTTCTTAAACTGCCTTGTATGGGTGATTAACATAATTATTTCTACAGAGAGCCTGACCTCTGTTCCTTCCAAGGGATGTGACTTGGCTACTTGCTGAGGACGATGCAAAATCTCTGATAGCACTGGGCCACATGCTTTTTGCAACTTTGATGTCTTGATTTCTTTCCTTGGGTTTTTATTTATTGCACATTGCTTTTTTTTTTTCCCTCCTCCCCTCTCACATTTTTAAATCTTTTCTCCAAAGCCAGAAAACAAGGAAAAGTAAAGAAATACACATTTTAAACAATTCCCAAAGGCTTCAAGGATGCAGCCTCTTTCCTGCATGCAGTTACTTATTACTGTTGTTTACTTCTGACTCATTTATACATGCCTCAAACCATTTTAGGAGAACCAGTCCAACAACAACTGAATATTGTATTCTGAGAAGAAGCCTCACGCTGAGATGCCTGGAAGATTACATCTCTGAGTTTACAGGAACACATAGGTAGCTTCAGTCAGAGTCCCCATTCTCTTTTCTTTAAGGAAGCTCCAAACTCTTTTAGGATTCCAATTTCAATACAATTTCTTCCTGCTTACAAATAGCTGAAACTTGATGACTTCTCACACTGTTTATCCTAAATGCCAGTTGTTGGAAGTCAAAGCTCAGTGGCACGCATCTAGCTTTTACTTTCATGCAGTTCTAGCTTTGCTATTCACAAAAACAGTATACGAATAAAACTGCTGCAATACTAGGCTACAAGAATAAATTACTTCAGTTTTGTTGTCTAGGATCCATTATTTCTGCTGCCTTATCGGTTCTGGATGAAAGTGAACTATTTATGAAAATACAGCTACACAGACTTTCACAGACAGATCGGGTAAAGACGAAATTAGATGTTCCCTTTTTATTTCAGGGTGGACAGTAAAGATGACCTGTGAATTGACGCTTTTGCTCTTAATTTTTAAAAAAATCACAGTCAGTTTAGGGATGGTAGATTTTTTTTTTCTATTCTGCTTTAATCAAAAGCTTTTTTTTTTTTTTCTTTTTTTCAGGACATTCAGAGGACGACAGAACCCTCCCTGAAAAGCAAACAGGGGACTAAACCTTCTCCTCTTTCTGTACTCACAAACACCAAGATAAAGGCAACAATACAGAACAAACAGCAACATCATAAGCCACAGCATTATTTCTTGGGGACTTTCAAGCTTGATTTCCAAATTATAACCCCATTCTAAGATCACATACCACATCACTTTCGTAGTGACGCAGTTTCAGATTTCCTGTGTATGTTTATTTTTAGGTCAGGTCTGCTAATGAGCACAAAGTAAGTGAAAAAAATCCCCTCAATGAAATGATGTAACAAGTATGAGCTCTGAATTTGTGCCCAACAATAGTTAACAATGTTGGCACTTGAATGACGGCCAGAACAGGCTGAATTTCTGCTCCTGCCATTTTAAAAAAAGAAACACATTGGCCTATCTTTCCACATTCTCCGATAGTGAAATGTAAAAATAGAACTATGCACTCCAGAGGGCTCCAAGGGCTCCTTTCATTAATGTGAAAAATCCATCATTTATAGCTCTGCAGCATGAATAGGTTTGGAAGACATTTAATCACTAGTGAAAATGCCACAACCCCAACCCCACTCCTGTGGAAGTATATATAGCTCACAGCTATTCATCTGGGCTTGTTGGGAACCGCTCGAGTGTTCCATATATTCTCTATAGTGAATAAGAGCAAAGGAACATGTAGTGAGAACTGCTAGTCCAAAATCCAATGTAGACTGAAAATACACAAATAATCATTTTGAGGAGTAGGTAAATTATATTTGTTGCTTTCTAAATATAATATATTTTGCCTAAGTACTTTCCAACGAGGATCAAATCACACTTTTGATCTATGTCACACTTCTTGGCATGATATATGGCAAATGGGAAAACAGCTAGAAGAAAATCTATCTTGGTATTAAGGACAGGAAGGCTTGTATCCCAAAGACTAATCTGTATTAAACTTCAGACCCTTCCACGACCAGATTTGAAGGTTCTATGTAGTTTTCTGCTTTCCAGTTACATGCTGAGGAAGATAGAAGAGGTTTTGCTGTGAAAAATGTCTGATTTGAAATGTTCCATATGTTACCAGAGGGAGCATAATTAATCTACCTTTTTGTCTGGATACATACATATAGGGATCTACTTTTGTTATAAAACAGTTTAGATTCCTAAAATATTTCCAAGACTCTACTGTCTCTTTACAGTGCAATTACAAGGTGGATCTAGATGCTAATGAGATCTGTGTGATTCTCCTGACTTTCAACAGTGATTTTCAGCACCACACTCTCAAAACCTGCTTCCTTTTAACAACATTTTTATTAAAATAGAAGTTCTGTTTTAAACACCTGTATCACTGAAATGCTAGGTACTGATTTGGAAAATGATACTTGTGATATGAAAAGTGTGCTTCTTAAAATTGAAAGAAAGCACAGTAGTTAGTGCAAATATTTAACGTAATGGGAAACATCATCTATTCCATAACTCAGTAAGTCTTCAACTGATTGCACAAAGTGAAAGAATGCAGCATAGAGAATGGGAAAGAAAAGCCCTAAAATGTGTGTCAGGATTGAAAAAGATATCCTGGATCATTAAATCCAAATCTTACATAACCACATGCTGTTTTCAAGACAGAGACTCATTTTCCAGGATTTTAATTTTGACAACACCAAGCAAGGATCATTGTGGTGTCTCATTCAGGCCTTTTTCCGACAATATATAAATCCACCTTTAGACCCCCTAGCACTAAATCAGAAACACTGTCAGCACATGAGAAACAGCAGCTATGGTATAACCTCTTATTGCCTTTTAAAATTGGTTGAAAAATGTGTCTAGCTACTGTTGCATTGGCAGGTTTTACGTTGGATCTGGTATTACCTGTCTGTGGCAACTTCATGTGGGTCAGGTACCACCCGTCTTTCAGCAGGCAGCATGCAAGCAGAAAGCCCACATTAGCTCAATGCTGGGCACTAATATTAATTTGGTAGAAAAATGCCTACTTGTGAGTTCTACCCAGTTTGCCCTGTTGCTTGTATTAACAGTTGCCACCTTGATTTCAGATGCAGAAAATGGGCACAGGTACTGTCTGATATACTTTCTGCCCGTCTTCTCTTCCCATGTTTATGCAATGCAGGAAACTTGAGAATGGAAGGTGCCCTTTTGGGGCAGCTCCGTGCTTGCAAGGTGGAACAACACAACCACCTCAGCTGGGTCTTTACACACATCTGCTTAAAGAAGCACAAATACATCATCTGCAATACACATAATCCAGACCATGCAGCTGAGTTTTCACTGACTTCATCAGGGGAGGAAGACAGCGTGTTCCACAGGGTATATTAGAAATCTGAAAAATCTAGAGGTAAGCACAATGAAGACAGAATCTCACTGAACCTGACAGTCATTCATTCCCTTGCTGGCCTTTTCCTATCTCCCAGATATGTCAAGGACACTCAGGAAAAGAAGCTGAATTAACCCAAAGGTGTCAATTTAAAGCAAATTATGTAGATCAGCTCTACTAAATGGATGGACTTTCACTCAGAAATAAAGGTGGCATAACTTGGTTTCATTAATTCATTTCAAAGTGAATTAAACTAAAGCAAATTGAGGCCATATAGATTCTGACTGCATGTACATTAAAACAATTTAATATGGTTTCACTAATACATTTCAAATCCAAATTAATTTGGGTTAATTTTATTGAACATCCCTGACCAGACAAGACAAGATAAAATCCAGCTTTAAACATCTGTCCTGGGATTTTTGGATTTCTGCATTGTATTCTTTTTCATCTTCTTCCTTTAACTTATATACCATCAGTATTTGAATTTCAAGATAAGTGTCCCACAGGGTACTGTGAGGTTTTTTTTCTTTCAGAAAGAACCATCTGGAGAAACTTAGCAATATTGCCAACACTAGCATTAAAATTGTGAGTCAAGCCTTAAAAAAATCATGAGATTTATTGAAAAGTGTGAATTTTTCCCCCACAAATAACATATTTACATTTTTTAGTGTGTCTCTGATATTTTAGATGTACACATTTTCAAACTGAAATATAGGAAAAGCTGGCTAGTCTACATAACCACTGGATGCAAAAGCCACAGCTTTAATAAAACCACTAAATATCAGGAGAGATACAGAGTCCTGAGAATTTAAAAGTCAGGAGCCATGTCAGTACTATAACTGTTTATGTTATGGATCAATTAAAATGAACCTGTTCAGAAGGAGACAGACAAGAGAAAGACAGCTGAGTTTGAATCTGGAAATTGTTTAGTTCAAATCCCAGTGTAGAAATGGCCCATTTTCTCCTTATTGTTTGCGTAAAGCTGAAGTCCTGCTTGCTAGAAGAGGATGTAAATGAAATGTAACGTTTGAGATTTTTACTGAATTCTGATCAAGTAACCTTGACTTACTACCTGCACATATCAAACTTGTCTGTCTGGTATCTAGATTTTCTCCAAAATACCTATAATAAAGAGGTGTTTTGATCAAGTTTTTACTTAGAAGCTTTTATTTATTTAAACATGTTCCTCTTTTAAGTTACATACAATACTAGTGGTGGTGAGCTTATCTTCTTTTAGTAATAGAAGCTTCACAGTATCAAGCATTCTGCAGCCGGGTCAACCAGGCTAGAGATTCCCTAAAGAGACTTGTGAAAGAAGTAACAACTGCTGCTTAAAGCTGTGGAATTTTAATCAAAACAAAACTTTGAAACAAGTTAATGTAAAGAGAAAATATTTTGAACTTGTAATCTGCTTCATTCAACAGATGTTAGTTCACTCTATGCATTCACAGATTACATAGTTAAAGCCTGAGTAGCATGGCAGAAATGTCTATTCACAGGAGCTAAGATCAGAGTTAGAGCTACACAACACTTGGAGGGTCTGGATAAAGAAGAAATTCTAGTGATCAGGAACCAAACTGTGATGCTTGGTCCAAAGTGCTTGGAAGTGAAGCAGCTCCTACAGGTTTACTCATACAAATAATAAGGATTGATCCAAACCTTCAGAGGAACATTCCCACAGGGATCTCTCCCAGCCCTCCAGCACAGGACCTGAGCTTTTCCTCAGGCAATGCAGGGGCGGAAAGATGGAGAGAAGAGCTCTTTCCTGCTACGTCTACACTTTCTGCAAGTATGACAGCATCAAACCTCAAGCCCACTCATCAGTACAGATGGGTTGGAAGAGTCAAAGGGATTTTTTTTCTCTGGCCCCACTCAAAAGAATTATTTTTTCCTAACTTGTGCTTGCTGAATGTATTAGCAGCTCTTCAGTGTTCAGCACTGCATGGGAGCTTTATACTGCATACAAGTTATATAAGAATAATTACTGGCCTGCATGCTGGGATACTTGATGAAGGACATGTCTACTTCTGTTTATTTTTTTTTGCAGTCATGAATATGCCATAAACAAAGAGCATTAATTATAAAGCAGCTCCCAAGAGAAATGGAAATTACTTGAGGAGTAAGAATGATTGCTCTGTCCAGGCCATTCCCACCAAGATGCAATTTGTTTCCTTCTACATCACATCTTTTTTCCTACACCATCACTTCTGTATTTTACTGACTTTTCACAACAACTCTCAGCATAAGGCTCAGTGAACTCCACATCTGTTCTTCACAAAATGCAGTAAAAATGTTTGTGTGGTGTATTTAAAGATATTATCACAGCTGAGGGTTATAAATATACATTTTTACTATAAGTCAGGTCAGAATTTTAAGCCAGATATATAATCCTTCTTTGCCCCTGAATGACTGAGTATACTGCAGACACAGTAGCATCTCTTCTGTTTCCATCAGATTCTTTCTGCAAGAAGGCTTTCATTTCAATATAAACATTTCTAATAAATTACATGAGGGCAAATGAAAGTGTGTCAAATATGGTTATAACTACTAAACAACAGCTTTACTGAGCAGATTCCCCTATCTACAAGATTGCTTCGTGACTGTTATAGGTTGTAGTGATAGGGCAACCATTCATCCTCCAAGCCAGCAATCCTATATGCACTTTACAACCCAGAATGGCCTGCCTCTAGGTAAGCAGTGGGGTGTATTATAAAAATCCTGAAATTTCTTCAAATTCATGGTTCCCATGACCTCCACGACAAAAACGCAGTGTAAAACTCATACTAAATCAGTATTTACTCAGGGCATTTAAGAGACAGACTAGGTATTATAAGAACAAGTTCTGGTCTGTAGCAGATAGCTACTTACACTTCTCTTTCAGTTATTCCTGGGACAAATCCCCCGAGTCCAGGGATTCTACTGAGAATCTCTATCCATATGAAAATACAGCCATTTGGGAAAGCATTAAAAAAACCCAACCAAACAAAAAAGCCAGCAGTTATAATAGCCATTTATACAGAGGACTATATAGTCCTAAGATCTCAAAAGACAAAGTAGCTATGTCCTGACCAAAGCACCATATACTACCTCTATAGCTTTTCCCTCTAGTTTTGAACATACAGTCGAGTTCTTTCCTGTCCTAAACTGCTGTGTGGTATGACAGTGCACACTTCAGTAATTGCTGTGTTCTGCTGCAGCAGAGAATGAAGTCAGCCCAGATGGTATGCAAGGATATACTTGTTTATAATGTGACTCATATTTTGGAACCACATAAATATGATTTTTTTTATAGGCCATATATTGATGTGGTACATCAAACAATTGTGGAGTAAGTTCTGCATTCTCTCTTATGTGGGTTGTAGAAGTAGCACCAGATTGACGGCTCTACCACTGATACATACTGTACCTCTAAATCCTGCTCTATAGGAAGGAGAAACCTCAGCAGCCAGCTGCTCTCAGTAGCCTTGTTCCATGCTACTTACTGAAAGCGAGAGCTGAGAAGTCTGTCCCATAAACATTGTGCCAAAGCACAGAACAAATAATTTGATTCAAGCTTTGGTTTATATCCTACTTAGAACTCAGCCCCAAATTGGTGTAGTCTTTTAGGATCCTTGAAGAGGAAAAGTAAATTATATGCAATGTAATTAAAGCAAATCTAGTCTAGTATTTAAGATCAATTATTCAGGAATAGGTATTAACATGTGTGAGGGAACTGAAGGTGAATTATTCTCCAGAGCTAATTGAAGAGCTTCCTCTAAAGGAAAGAAAACCTGTTTTGATACTTTATTTTGCTAATGAGATGCAACACAAAATGACTTCCTAGTTATTATGCTGAAATATGTCATGCATATTCAAAAACTATCTCTGAGGCACTGAAACAATTTAGACAAGATGAGTTACTGAATACATGAAAGGAATTGACTTCATGATCCAGCTAATGATTAGTTAGGCTCAACTGTTAAAAATAATGACTGAACCAAAAAAAAAAAAGTACATTCACGTTAACTGTAACCACTAAAAGTCACTGTGAGCTTGCAGGCTGAATGGCAATTTAATATTATTTCAACTGTTTGCTTTTCATTCGTTTTAAAAAAACCAAGAATCAATTTATGTTCTTTGCACATGTGGAAACTCAGCATCGGGTTTCTTGGAGTTGTCTTATGACTAAAGTATTGTCAATTATTTTTTAAGGTAGTGCAAAAGTGCTTTAACTCTCCAAGGGTTTTCACACTGCAAGGGTGCACATTCACCCAATAAATTTAAGCCAAACGTCAGAAAAAAATACTACCCAAATGGCATCTGCCTAACACAACCACACAGTACCTTCCTGCCATTACTAAAGATTTTAACTAGCTCAAAGTGGAGCTGCCCAGTACTATGTTAGGTACACAGTAGAACAAGCTTCCAAACTCAAATTGATAAATTCTCAACAGAGTTACAATTAATTGTAAACCAGTGATGCCTGTTAACATTATTTTCATGACTCAATGTTTTTCAGCATCCTCAATGAGCAAAAGATAAGTTAATATACCCAGGAAAATCTCCAGAATCAGCACCCAAATATGAACGTTTGGTCCCTTACCATTATTTACAAAGTAGGCTAAAACTTGGTTGAGCCAAAAGAATTTACAATACATAAAACACATAATGGAAGTAATGACCAGACCTTGAAAGGCTGGAATCATTGCTCTGTAGGAGCCATGCACTGCTGGATCCAAACAGGTTATGAGATCCCACACCTAACCTAGAAGCAAGTTGTACTTACTCCCTCCTTTTCACTCCAAAAAGCTTACAAGTGGCATGGCAGGATCAGCGCTTAAGAATGACATCATTTCCCCTCACTGGCTCCAGGGAACCCTTTTGACAAAGGACATAATTGTAAAATCTCTTTATTTGCAGTTTAACCAAAAACGCACAGCACCTACACCATCGAGAAGATGCAGCTGAGCAGAGAGGATGAAACCTGTATCTCGTCTGTGCTGCTGTACCCTGGGCCAGGCTGAACCTGCTGGTGACAGAGGAAGTCATCCATCCCCAAGCACAGCCGATTACAATAAATCTCACACACCCCGGAACCAGCTGAGGAAGGGTCTGTCCACAATGTACCCCCGAAGTGGTTCTGATGTACATGATGTACTCTGAGATGCTCAAAGACTGTCCAACACAGGATTTTTAACTTCTGCTGCTGACAGGTTTTGACCTTCAGAGCAAGATTGTGAAGACAGGGGTCAGGGAGTCTGATTAATTTCCAAGCTCTATATTAAATCTGTCTCACCCAGGATATCTAATCCCTCTCTGTTTACAGAATTATTATTTGGTTTATTATGTTCTAATATAATATTTAGGTAATCGGGCATCTGTGTATTTTTTATATGACCTCAAGGCTGTGACTAACTCAAGGCCCTGTCATCCACCCTTCCCTTGGCACCTCATCCCTTGGAGTCACTGGGGCTGTAAATGGGCACAGGTTTACTCCCACGCAGAATCAGCTGCAGTACTGGGGCTTTAAATTCTATACATCACACACACAAAAAAAGCCCCAACAAACAGGGAAGCACAGATCAGCAAGAAAAGCCTTCATGAGAGAATTTTTGAAAAATTTTTGGCATACTCAGTACACTTCATGTGTACTTACTGTGAGGAGGCAGAAGGGAGAGGGTAGCAGTGCTTGATCAGGGCAGGGAGAAATAGAATAGGAGCGAAAGACACTTAAAGCAGAGTTTAAAAAGGACATTTAGAAGGGCCTAGCCCGCAGGTAAAGAAAGGCAAAATGCCTTCACTCCAGTTTTCCTAATCAAGTTAGACAGATTTGCTGGGCATATAGTATTTCTTTGCTTGGGGAAACTGATAATTGCCCAGTTTTCAATGGCAGTAACCTGCTACTGTGCTGACTAGGGCAGTTTAAACATAGAAGTCACCCACACTAGCCTCAAGCTCCCAGAAAAGTAGAGAAATTCATCCAGACCCCAATTTGCTTTCGTAAGGAACGCTTAAAAAAATCTCTATATGTTAAAATTAAGTTACTAAGCCAACACTTCATCTCTAAACTGACACTTCACCTTGCTTGGGTGTCCTGTGAATTGCAATAGCTGGAGCTGATGCAGCTAAAAGGACACACAAAATGATAGAAACAGTCATTTGAGAATGTATAGAAATGCACGGGGCATCCACAACTTCTCTGGGCAACCTAGCCACACTTGGTGATTTAAAGTTTCATAAATATAATATAGACTTGTGCTGCTCATTACTCTGATGAATGCAAACAAGAAAATGAAAACACACAAGAATCCTGCTCACTTGTGAAAGATGGTGCATTGAAAGGTGCACAGAGTCAACCCCTAAACTGAAAGTCTGTGACAGCAACTCTTGTACTAGGATGGTGCAAGCCAGAACAAGTCTGATTGCAATACAGCTGCTTTAGCAGACAAACTTGGTCTTAATATCTTGGACACCTTTATGTGGCTGTGCTCCAAGTTTGAAATGTGTCACACTGAACTGCAGCGTTCAGCTTTATCACCTGAAATTCACACTAAATTCACACTAAGCAAAGATCTTTCTTACATAATAGACCATTGTTATCCTTAATGTATAGCATATTTACGGTATCTCAGAGGCTAAATGAATTTACTATTAACATGCAAACAAAAATTGAACCCCCTACATTGTAAACTCAAATGATGTGTTAATAATCCAGGTGGATTATTTCATGCATGATGCTAGGGATTCAGAATAGAGCCCAACTCATTCACCTGCAGCTGCATCATCATTACCATCATACCACACACACACAAAAAAGGGGGAATGTGTCATTTGGTCAATAAAGCAAATACATCTGATTAGCAGCCACAAATATCTGACTAAAACAGTGCCATTATCTCCCTACAGTCAGCTTGCTTTCTTTTTCTTCCCCTTTATTTCACTACTGTCTTTTACGTTGAAAATATCTTTTGCTGACAGAAAGCTCAATTTTTTTTTCATAAAGAAGAGTCTTTGTAACCACAAAGAACAAGTAACCACTCAAGAAAAGATATGAGAATTTTAAAATATTAAACCCATATTTCTCATGTCTATATCTTTTGAAAGCTATCTGGTTGTGCATTGTGAAGATTAAATGTTTTAATTGAAAATTTCCTGAGGTTTGTAAACAGCTTGTTCATTCAATCCACATATCTCTTATTACAAGCATTTATTAATATAGGATACAATAGAATATAACAAGTTTGGAAGTGATGGCCTTGCTAAACCTGAATTGGGCAGAACACTGATATTCTCTCAGCTCATAGAAAATGTGCAATAAAATATACCACTAGGGGGAATTCATTTTGACAGTGGAAAGAAAGTTTCTTTATTAAAATATAGTGCTATTGGGATCTGCTTTTTTCTTGAGAGGTGCTCATAACTCAGACTAGTTCATATTACATCATTAGTGCATAAAAGCTTGTTTGCTCTTGGTAACAAAAATTGGAAATATTTTTCAAGAACAATTGCTGCAAGGCAATCTCTGTACTTTCAACACAGTTGCCTGTGCAGACTCTACACTGAAACTACTGTCCATAAAGTTACTCTGATTAGTGTATCAGCCTTTTTACTAACACGTAAATATTATAAATAAATATTAACAGGTTAGTGTAATACAGCTTGAGCAAATAAGGAACCAAAGTATGATCTCATTATCTCTCTCAGTTATCCCCTCCTTTTAGTGGAAAACAGTTTTGGCTCTTTCCCTAGCAGCTTGCTTTCCTTTTTTTTTTTTTTTTTTTGCTGTGGTTCAGTCGAACAAATAGAGAAACACGGGCAAATAAATCTACATAGAAGGATGAAAAATAACATCAAGGCTCAGTATTTTTCACATGCTTGCTTGCCCACCTCTTGCCCTCCTGCATAGCAGGAGAATAGCAATCTGGTATTGGCCCCTTTCCCATTGATGAAGATAAAGTAGCCCACATACAGGGAAGTAATGGGGCTCCCTACTGTTCCCTAGTCACTTACATGGAAGAGAAGTGTAAAGGCTCATGGCTGAGTACAGCTCTTACATGACAAAGCACTTTCTCTGTTCATTTGAGCCATTCCTTTCTACTCTGCTCATAACCCTGCTTGTTTCTCACCCACCTCAATGAATAAAATCCATGTCAGTGAGCACCAAGCTCCAGAATACTACCCAGGGAGTACCTTTGCTGGTGACAATCCAACTTCAGCTTCACTAGCACAGAGCTTCAAAGATCAGCAGAGATAGAATTGAAGCCAAATTTCAGGCAGAAGCCTTATAGTTATCAATTTGGGAATGTGGTCCCAAGTCCCCAGGTGCTGTTAAGAAGTGGGTGGGTGGGTGGGGAGCCTGGAGGATTTTATCCCACAGAGAGTTTAGTTACTGCCTTTACAAAGCCAGGAGAAAAGAGGTGAACTACTTCACTCAGCATTCTGGAAAAAAGGCTGATGTCCAGATTTCAGCCCTGACAGACCTGAAGGTGGTAGGAACTAGAAAGTATACAGTAAGTTTCAACTTTAAATGCTGGAAACAGAGACGTGGATACTGAGCCCATAGTTCTATGGTTTCACGTTAAGTAACTAAAATCAATCTATGCCATATAGGATGATTCAAACAACATCTCTAGCAGATACAATACCTGAGAAGACCAACTATCAGCTTCAAATCACTCACAAGGAATGTCAAATATGAAAAGCCAGCTGGAGAATTGTATTTGGGATTGTAACTTAAGTGCAGCATTTCTATAAACAGACACATACTTATCAACCTAACTATTCAGATGTCAGGAAGTGGTACTCTCCAATTTCAGAAAATCTATGTAATTTATTATGCAATTAACAAGCATTATGGGCACCAGTACTTTTGAACACCTGATATCCCAAAAGGTCATTTAGTTGGTCTGAATTCAGTTCTGAAAGAAGTCAAGGAAGAGAAAATTGATCATAAATAACATGTATGATATTAGTTATCTCCCCAGACTTGAGAAGATAGTTACATTTTAAAAAAACTTCTGAAAATATATTGTGTGGAAATCATACTGAGGACTGTTTTAAACCAATTCATCAGGATGACATAAACATGTCATACAATTTTGGTTTACATGCTCTGGATGTCCTCTCCACTTTCATGTGGATTGAACCTTCTAAACATGAAAGGCTTAACTGACTGATCTATAGAAAAAGAAACATGGCAGGTACTGTAAGTCAAAGATTTTGCAAAGTTATCAATGCAAACTTGTTTGTTCTTCATCAAAAACCTTTTTTAAATGGTGCAGATGGAATTGGCTACCAAAGTTAAGACAATTTAATGATACTTCAGAAGAATGTAAAAAAAAAAAAAAAAAGGCTTTGACAACATATCAGAATATACTTGAAATATATAGATGGTATTCGACTGAACTCAATTCAGTCCTTAGAACTGTGACAATTTCTACTTCTGACAAGTGGGTTCTTAAAGGAATGTGGAGGGGAGTCGGAAGCCCTCACTGGACTGGGATGGAGCTGTCCCACTCATTACCAGACCATAATCAGTTATTTGCCCACTCCCACCTTTATTTTTTCTCATGTAGTTTTCTCTATACATTTGTATTTCTTGAGGCTCCAGTCTCAGCTTTGGCTTTTAAATTTATTCTAACAAATATATTTAATAAAAATAATGCAAATACAATAAAGCAAAGGAATCAAATGTAGCCAGAGGTGTACATAAACTAAGCAAAATAGCCATCAGAAACAGACTAATAAACCCATGTAAACAGATGATGGTCATCACAGAGCAGGTGTTTCATATGTTCAGTTTGCTGCATTTCAAAAGCAGAACTAGATTTTGTGGCAACTCATGAAAATTTATCTATAAATACCTGTCAAACCCTCGCTTCCTATTGGATCCATCTATCCTCAAACTGTTCATCCCAGAATTTTCTCTCTGCAGGTTATGAATATCTACTATTCTGCTGCAATTCTAAGTGGAATCTTTGTCACATAAACAGAAACTAAAAGAGAGGGTACACAGTCAGATTGCTCATATGTATTTCACATAGCCCTTTTAGGAAATAAGGACAGGGGATACTCTTGATTGAAATTCATTATTCCAAAAGGCTGGTTTCAAATTTTAGCTTAAAAAGAGTTATGAGTTTTCACATCATAACAGCAAGAGCCTTGGTCAGAATCCTCCACATTGTCACTCCACCAACGCCAGCGTAGGGATGATAGTGCTGGATTTGGCTCTGTTCGTTGTCATCACCAGAATGACTGAAACAATACACATTGCCAGAAGGGTGGCACTTTCTAAGTTTTCTGGACCAACCTATTAGAATCCTGAGAAAACCATTACATCTTTAGATTAAAAATTAAAGGTAACATACATTTCCCCCCTCCAAAATTTCTCTACAGTCCCCTAAAATTAACTGGTTTAAAATTTATATAAATATATTAATAATAAATAAGAAACTTATCTCTGGTTTTAACTTTGAAAACAGAAACATGTGGAAGCAGCTGAGTTACTGAACACAGTGGATTGGCTGAGTTTTTCACAACTCAAAAATGAGATGTGCAAGCTGAGAGAATGAAGGATTTTCCCTCCTCCAGACGGTAAGCTGCCTAGGCAGTAATTGATTTTAATCACAGATTCCTACAATACTCTTTGCCTAGGAAAGGTTCAGTAGTTACTGATGTCTGCAGCTGAAAGAATATGGTGCCTATTTTAAGTCACTTTATGGTCCAGTTCCCAACGCTCACAGTGCACTTTCAGCAGCATAGTTTGCAACATTATTAGCCCCTCTTGTTCTGTACTTTACTGCTTAGTTTCAGTGGTAAGTGCGCTTTAAACTGAATTTCTTAAAACACCATCTATCCTTTCCAAACCACTGATCGAGCCATCAGTTTATAGATATATATTGCCTAATCCACTTGGTTTAGCAGGTTACAGTATCATATTTTCTATTCACTCATCTGTAAGATATAACCAAAACTCCTTGACCTCAATTTTTATAAACTAGTTTCAGTATTCTTGCCAGAAACTGTCACTGTAGTTCAACCCAGTCCATTTAATTCTACTATCACTTTAAAGTGAGCATAGTTAAATGCACTTCTTCCTACATTCCCATCCTTCCCAACTGGCTCTTGGGAGAACCACTTCCTGTAATTTTTAATGACACCAGAACATCTGTTTTTCATCTTTGCTTAAGTATTCCCCATCATCCCACAAAGTATGTAAGATAGCCACCTACCATATAATGATAAAGGATTCTTCATATTTTCTTCTTTTTTTCTTTCCACATTTCTTTTAACTGGTTACTGCATCTCATAAAACTTGAACCCTTTGTGTATTCCTTTAATACAGTAATAGGCTGTCCCTAAATTCTGTCTGCTTCTCCTGTATTGCCTGTGAAAACAGTCACAGAAGTCCAAGGACTTCAATCAATGCAAGTGCTTGTGTCCCTTGGGTTTCAGATTACTTCCCCAACCATTACATACTGAAGAGCACTCTCTGATGATGCCCTTCAGAAATTACTAGATATAAGTCCTAACAACATCCTTTTTAATAAACTGCTGTAAGGGATTAAATAACGACAATCAACCCACAATACTCTCCACTGTTCTATTTCTTGCCAGACAAAAAAGGAAGAGATGAAAGTTCTCACACTATCTCAGCATCTCAAGTAAGATCATCTATACTTCAGAAAGAAGAGATCTAAAATACATTCACTACTGGGCTTTTGTGGAGGACTTGAACCAGCTCAAATTCAAGTAAGTTTATTTTTAAAATAGATTCATATATTCCCAAGGAAGAAATGCTCAGATGTACACAGGTAACACAAATACAAGAAGCTCTCTACCCTTCACAGAGTAATTTCTCTTTGGGCTTTACAGATGCTACAGCAAAAAAAAGAAGAGTTAAGTACATGTACTTGAAACAATCACTTACTTTATTATATTTAGCACTAGAAAAAATATAACTGCACCACAGGCATCTCCCAAATTAAATACCACGTACAGTCCCTTCATTTGGTTGATATACTAATGGCATATTGTGTGTAGCCACAGATGTTCTTTACTGGGTTGTGCTGAAACCAATCTAATTTTGTGAGACGAGGTGTTCTGATTTAAGGACTTGATTTCCCAGCATAACAAAAACATGAAAAGAAGTGGAGCCTCTCACCACTCAGAGTTCAGATAGGTAAGCTAATTTCTCTGCCATGGCTTCTGCCTTTTAAATTTGAATTTCAGAAAGGTATATGTGAAGGCAACATCCCTTGGCTATTTGGGAGATGTCTGGAAAACAGAAGATGACATAGACTTATAAGGTACATTAATTTCAATAGCAACCAAGTATGCAAAACGTTGTTTTAATATCAGTGACAACATATTAGACAAAGAATCAACATCAAAGAATGAACAAGGACAGTTATCCATAGAATTTTTTAAACTGAGTCTAAGTAGCTCAGGGACTTGGTACTGTGAAATGGCATAAAGTGCAAGATCAGCTATGTCCTGACTTGACAAGGTACCAAATTTCAAAGCCATCTGATGGCGTATTTGACATGAACTGGTGGCTCCTATCCAGTTCTCGGTCAATTGATATCCTTGACTTACCCACTGACACTATCCAGCAGTCTCAGCCGAGGAATGAATATTAGGGGGAACTACAACATCTTGTCCTTATATAGAAACGGCAGAAAAATTTTCTGCTGTTGAAAAAAAAAAGTTGGAAACTTTTGGAGACCATATCTGGCACTTTCAAACAGCAAATACACTATTTTGTTAAATGGTATGGAAAGATTCTGTGCTGGTTTTCCAAAGGCGTGCCCACACTCTGTGATGCAAGATAGCTCTGAGCAAATTTGTTCTAGCACTGGAAGCAGTGCAGCTCAGTTTGCAGAGTGATCCCTTGGCTAGTTATCCCTACTCAGGAGGAGATTAGATAAGTTGAAATGGTGTGCTGCTCCTATGCATCTGCTACTGTCAAGACTACCTCTGCAAGCACTTCTGGCTGATGCACAGAGGCAACCAGGCTCACAAGCCCAATAAATGGGGGTGGAGAGCAGTTATGATATATGTAAGTCATGTAATGACAGTCTCTCCTTGCTGCTTTAAGGACCACAATATTTCTCAGATTGCCACAGCACTTTGGTTGTGCCATTACAAGTCACTACTGGCATAAGCTGCATCCCAGTGCACCTCAAACACCCCAAAGCATCTTTGCCATATCCTCCCTGCTACCTTTGCAATACCTCTGCTGTGGAGCTTTCTCTACCTAGGCATTTAAGGCTCATATGTCTCACAATTTTAACATGGAAACAAGGGTCTGGTGAAAGCATCAGCCTAGGTTACACTGAATAGGAACTATTTTTCCTAATGAGTAGCACAAGCTGGCAATATTTCTTATAATGATTATAGTAAGTCATTAAGGAAGTTTAACAGTAAACTAATATTTTTATTAAAACAAATTAGTAAGACTGATTAAAAATCTCATGACTACAACAGCAATACAGACTGTGACTCTAATGTAGACTAAAGTATATTCTCCTTTATGATGAGTAATAAAGCACTGAAATGCTCTCACTCTGAAGAACAGAAAAAGCAGTTCTGCTTTTAATGTTCTAGAAAGCACGTGAGCTCATAGTCCTTGCAGGCAATTACAAATAATTTTCTCAGACAAAATTATGTTTTCTTATTTCAGGAAACTTCATGGTGCAAATTATGAAAATTTGCATTTTATTACTATTACTACATTTTTTTCATTGTAGTGCCTGTAGACACCACCCAAACCTGGGACCTTATTGTGTTAGACACTGTGCAAACACATGAAGACAGTTACTTCTCCAAATGCAGAAGAGGGTGAGAGGGTCATACTATTCTTCTTATTTAATAATAAGCTGAAGTACAGGGGATATAAGAGGTTTGCTTAAATCATACACAATTTATGGCAGAGACAGGAGTCAAGCCCAGCACTCTGTAGAACCAGCTCTAGTACCAGGACTGGAAAAAGCATCTTTTCCCTCTAAGGGGCTCATCACACAATATCTTTTAGGGGGAAAAATATACAAGTGATTCTTTGCAGGATTGGAGCTTAATGACTTGTCACTGTAGTCAAGTAACCCAGTGCCGGGGTTAAAATATCACTGTGATTTTTTAATGATTCAGTGACGTACCCAGATCCCATACACATTAGAGGTGCCTGGTTACTGTGCTGTCTCATTAGAAGTTGTACAAAGTAGGATTCAAACATCTTTCACCACTTCCTTAATGAAATAAATTTATCTTCCAGTAGAAGTCCTTCAGTGTTCTAGATCTACATTTTACATTCATATACACTCTGTATCTTGTCTGTTTGCATTAAAAGAAAATCCTTTTGATCAATGCTCTGGCAATGAAATTGCACTCCCCTGCACACATTTCTTCTCAGTCAGTCTGCAGTGTAAATGATACTTAATAGATAAAGAGACATACTGTCAAGATCAGCTATGCATGTGTTAAAGCTCAATTGTCTCTAAGGTAGCAAGGAATACAAGCCTTTCAGATAACACATGACTGTCTAGACTAAACTGTAATACATTTCAATATAAGCAACAGGGCTTCTTTCCTCCTCTTCACTGTACTTATTTCTCTTTGCATAAAGACTCTGTTAGGGTAAATGTGAAAACTTTATCACTTACAAACTGGGAGACTGAGAGAAAGGAAATCAAAGTATCTATCTGACTAAGATTATGCTTTGTCTTAGTGTCACAGGTGGCACTAGAAATCAGGAATCCACAGATTCCAACCCATTACTAGACCATCAAGCCCAAATGGTATGTCAGTGGTTTATTCTACAAAAAGATTTACTGGAAGCCCTAATGGCATTTTACTCTTCCTCATTAGGATTACCCAGTGAGGAATAAGCTCCTTAATGTGTGGTACAGAAATAACCACACTCATACAGACCCTCCTCCATTTGTATTTGGGCGGCATCCACTTCTGGTCCATTCCCTAACAAGAAACAGAAAATCTACAAAATCAGTACCTGAGTGCTGGGCATCCTTTTGCAAATACAGCTTCACCCTGGGGGCTATGAGATACTTCCACATCCTCCTGAGCCAGGTTTGTACCGAGGACTGGTTATGTCACTAGCACATAAACTTATTTGGAATTACATCATTTTGAGATTTAAAATAAAATATGCAGCTTTACCTTTGATTCTTCCATATTTCCCAGTCAGCTACGAAGTTTCATGACATCTTTTGACAGTTGGTATTTGCAATTTAAATAAAAAGAAATCAAAATTTGAACTTTTTTTTACCAAGACAAAACATTACCATGGGGGGTTACTTGCTTACAGTTATCATGAGATCAGGACTATGAAGATACATCCAGAGGAAAAAATAAAAAAGCAGTATCAGTCCAAAGAGAGGAATTTTATATGATTGGTTAGAAAAGGAACTCTGGGGACATGTGGAGGGTCTTTATCATACTAATAGGAGAACAACATACTCTTTTTTGACAACACAAGAAGTAGAAGGCAACCACACTATTAACAATTACGTCATTATCCAGACACACTGCAAATGTTCCCAAAAGTTATCACACAAAGCACGTCAGCCTGAGAGAAGACTTAATTTGTTTGCAAAGTTCTTATACAGCTACTGACTTTGACCATAAAAAATATTTCAAAGCACTGTCTTCATCTCCAGCATTGTTTCCAGCTGTGTTTAAACAAATGCGATTTCCTTTGTCATCATCTGCAGCTGTATATCCCTTATATCCCTTGCTTGCTTTCAAAACCAGTTCACTGTGATAAATTCAAAGAAAATGCAGCTTCATTCCAAGTGTTTTTCATTTCTTCCTCACTCTGATGGTCACTGATCACAGACACATATCATAAAAAAGAAACCGAGACTGAAATTATACTAAAGGCGAATTAGTTTAATATGCACAAGGACTCATAGGTCTGCCCTTAAAAGCACAGTGTATCAATGTCAGGTCGCTGATCGACCCTAGTCCTCTCTGCTGATAGGAATGATGTATTGGGCTAATATTGCCTTCTGCAGCATTAATATACAGAATACAAGAAAATGCACACACACACCCCCAAAGGCTCCACTGAACAGATAACATGAGAGAATAAATGTATGTTATCACATGTTAATGCTGTTTTAGAAAATGTTTGGAGAAGAGATGATAGAGGGAAGGGGAAAGACAGCAGTTGTTTAATTATCTGTCATCTCTGTCATGCGCTCTTATTCACTCACATGCATCTACACTCATACACACTAACAGCATTTAGGGAAGGAGGAAGGGCAGGGAGAGGAAAAAGAGGAGGGGCTGCATAGAAAGCTAAGCTAAAAATAAAAATTCTCGATGAATCCCAATTACAATGCCTGTTTTTCCAAGATATGTCAAAACCTTGGAGATAAAAAGAGAGGTGAGAAATTCACCCTCTGTACATCATAACTGATAGCAGGGGGCTGTAGTGACACAGACCCCAACTTCATTCATAGATACCTCTGAAAACCTGAATTAAGCTGCTTATTATCCTGGGACATAATGTGACCAGCTTTACAGAGATCAATGTCTTCTCTACAGATGCCTGCTCCCCAGCTGAGAAATCAATCAGCTAAGCCTCAATAACTGCCAGAGGAACAACCAAGGGCATGCAGCCTTAATACTAAATTTAAGCAGAGATTACAGCACCTATTTCCCCAGCAGTGTTTCTGCATCAGATTGTAGGAACTCCCATTCAGAGCTGCTGTCACAAATGCTAGGGAAGAGGAGAAACGAGATCTCACTTTAGTGTGTGTGAATTGTCATATCTCAACATCACGAGGTTTTTCCCTGCTACGTATCCCTCTTTGTTTTTTGAAATATCCTCACAGCACCTGACCTAGGCACAGAAAAGCTAAGTGCTCTTAGTGCACAGACTGCTGTCATCTCTGGTGAAAACACTTAACACTCGACTTCCTTATATGCTGGAATATGACAAAATTCACCAACGTACACAGGCTGCACAGTTCTGATTAAGTCCTCTGATAAAATACCCATAACTAAAGCAAGATAAAATTTTTATAATTGCTGATGTACTTTTGGTGGGAAAAAAAAAGTCTGAAACAAAGTAAAAGTACCCAGCTATGTCATGCAGATGTCTGCTTCCCTATTTGGAGCTGATTTTGCATTCTGAGCACTGAAGGAAGAGGAAGGAGGCAGAAAGTAAGAGAAAACCCCAAGAATTCAGCTGGGTGAAATTTATTCTTTCAGAAATCCAGAAAACCTTGGTTATTGCATAAAGCAACTTGTTTGCAAATGCTGTAAAGTCCAGAGCATTGAGGAGGGGTGGCACTCAGTTCTTAGCTCCCTCTTTCAGGGCATGGGAACAGCTGCTGTACTTATGGGCTCAACCTTGGCAGCTGCCACACGCTGATTACAGTGACTGTTAAACATGGGTCTTCCCAAGTCATTTTAGATTCTCTAACAGTTGAAGATTTGAGATTTAGAGATGACCATCTGCGTGCTGCACTGCAGGAAGATACATGCAGGGAGGACACCCTTTTTTGTTCTAATACTTTTCAATCTGTTGTGAAAGCTACTTCTGATTGAGTTAAACAATCTGGTGTGATTTTCTGTTCTGATGAGTTAATGAAGTTTTCAGTTATCTTACTCATCAACATGCAAATTAACTCCAACATGATTTAGAGAAGAAAGAAAAATAGACAGTAAAGAGGGTGCTGGGCTCTCCACCTACAGCAGTTTCAAGCTCAGTTACTGTCTTTGTATCCTGTCTTTGCAAAGTGTGTATCTGGATGCAGTGTGTGTGAGATCCTGACTGCCAGCCAGGAGCCTAACACGCACAGAAGACATAACGGTGCAGCACTTCACTCATAAAGGTATGCAGTGGTCTCAACACCACTGCAGGTTACCTCACCTCCAGGGATGGCATGTCGATTTGCTGAAGTCAATGAGCAGGAGGATCTAGTATCGGTGAGCTTCTATGAATGAGATATTTGTGCCAAACTCACAAAGTTCATGTTCCAAAAGACTCTGAACTGGTTTTCTCCACCAATTTCCTGGGTAGAATTCAAATGAGTGATGAAGTACCTTTATGTTTTTAAATGCAATTAGAAATTTATATTCACAGCCTTCAATTTCCCATCAAGAACCTACAATACATTTTAAAGTCATACATTTAAGTGCATTGTTCCAGAAATCATACAGAGGAAATAAATGAACAACAATATATCCTTATGATATATTGATCCTTATGGGTCCCCTTCCAACTCGAGATACTCTATGATTCTATATGTGGGTGACACTTGTAAATAAGAGAGTATATGAGAAAAACAAGCTCTTTGCATATTTCTCCACGAAAAAATCCAGTAATTAGAGCTTTCTCACATGTACCAAATAATCACAGCGAAACCAAAACAAATAGAATAAAATGGGTACATGATAAGTGTTCTCTCCCCAAACTAAACAGATGGCTTTGTATTCAGTCCTCTATAAGCAAGGACAGTGTCCCCTATGTCAGCAGGGGTGTGGAAAGAAATACTATAGAATGGGATGTTCCTATGTCCCAATGAAAAAAGATCAGAGGAACCTCTGAAAAGGGAAAAACGGCTACTCAAAACGATCCACTCCTTTGTAATGTAGTAATTTCAGTCCCTCCTGCATAACATCTCAGATCGCAGTATTTGAGGAGGTTGGGTTGGTACACAGCGATGCTAAACAGCATTCCCTGCCTTAAGCAGGGATTTTAATAAACAAACAAATGAGGATAAGAACATTCTGGAGACAAAAAAAGAAAACCACACCAAAAAATACCTCAAAAAACACTAACCAAAAAATAACAAAACAGAGACAGAGAAAATAGATAGGGATAGAAGAGGATGAAGGTATGACTGGATTACAAATGAAAATGAAACATTTTGGGCTTTGGTTGCCTGTTTCTTGCTAATTATAAGAAAAAATGTTAGAGGATGAAGAAAAGGACTATTTCACAGCTCACATTTAGGATTTTTTTCTGTAAATTTTAAACTCTACAGGAAAATAATCTATAAAACGGATATAAGATAATCAAATCATTCTTCAAATTTCATTCCTTTCATTAGATTTTCATCAGCAATGTGTCCAAGACTTTTAGATAGTTAATGATGTTTTGGCTGATTGCAAATTCAAAGTCAACCATTAAAAGGTTACTGTATTTTATATGCTGTATAATCTTTCACTGAGTTTAATATTTTTCTGATGTACATTGCACAGATATGTCTACAAGATAGACCTCATTTAGAAAATGGATTATATAACTGCACAGCCCTAGCATTCAAGGCATGCTATCAGTAAAAAAGTTTGAAGAGATAATATTTACTGTGAACTATTTCTTCCCCTTTGAAGTGGAATGTGAAGTATTCTGTAGCTAAATGAGAAATGACTCACTTTCTGAACATAGATCAGTATTTTAACTGAATTGAATTAATTGACATTTGGTATCTTAAGGGGTAGATTGTTTGTAATTTTTCAGAAATATCTAAGTCTGAATGTCTTGTTCATATAATAAAAGTTCAAAGAAGGGAGAAAAATAACAACACTCTTCCTCATTGGTTAATCTTTCTTGCAAAAGTTGCTTCCAGGAAATGTATAGCTCCCATGCTAATGAATGCAATAATTCACAGGGATGCTCAGGGGCCTGGAACAACCCTACATGAACCCAAATTGCAAATAAACCCATCTCATATATGGAAATAAAACAAAGTTCTCTGTACTAAAATAGAGTCATCAATAGAATGGGAAATCATTTTTAGTAAGAACACATTTTCTTAGTCCTGAAATGGATTAAGTGTTTGGCTTTCAGTTCCAGACTGTAAAGAAGCTTGGATCATTTGCATATTCCATACAGCCCTACAGAAGTAACATGGGGCAGGATCCTGATCCAATTGAAAGTACAGGCAAAATTCTGTATAATTTTAATGGAGCAAGGATTTTACTTTTTTTTAATCAACTTTTTTTTTTAAATGTGCATGTATACAGATTAAAAACATATTGTTGCAAATATAGGTCTAATTTACTCCTGTGATTCCAGCAAGATGAGTCTGAAACCACAGAAGCAGAACTAACATAAGAACATGATCTATTATGTGGATAAACATTTCCAAAGCAGGAGAATAATATCTGTTGACTGTAGACAGAGCTAAGAAGTCATGAAGGAAACATTGTCTCACAGTCTCTCTCATAATCAGCTCAAACCAAAAGCTTGATTCTACTATTGTTATACTGCAGCCACATCCCTTATCTCCAATGAAAGATTTCTGGAATACAAATAAAAGGCTCAGGATTAAATTTTGTAATGACAACTCAACACTATTTTCCTTTGGAATACTCCTCTTCTGAAAACCTTTCACCTTCTGTTAGCACAGTTAACTCCACTAAACAACTTTTGCTCTACCAGCTGGTCTAAATACTTAGAAGATTATTTTACTGCACCGTATTTCTACAAGACCCAACTCAGGAAGATACTTAGCTGCATACCTGATTTTATGTGCTGGGGTAATTCCCTTGCAATCAAGTTCCTCACGCACTTTAAATATGGCATTGGCTCAAGAATAATTTTTTTCTTAGTTGATTTTTCAACCTAAATGGGTCCTTTTCTGATTCTGTCCCTTTTGAATTTGACTGTCTCCTTAATTAACTTCCTGTTCATTTTTACAACATCATTACCAAAGTAGTTCATGGGCTGCTTCAGTCTGAATCTGAAATAGTTTTAAAGCAGCAATTGCTCAAACCATGATATCCCTTCAACTCTTGTAAATACCATCTTCTACATTCATAACTAGTTTTTTAATAAATGCATCTGGCAAAGTAGTATGTTAGAGCCCTCCAGCTAGTGATTAAAAAAACCCCTACTGAAAAAAATCCCCTGGCCTGGTCTTTCCTGAATTCTTCCTCAGGTTTCAGAAACTGAAACTGTGCAGGCTCTCAGAGCTCAACAGGGAAGAAATGAGAGTGGTTTTAAGGCTATTCCTGGGCTGTCCTCTGGCTATTATTATTTGGACATGTCTGAGAGTCTGCCTAAAGCTACAGTAAATACTTTGTACAGCATAGCTTGAATCACTGCAACACTGTGCTCTGCATTACCTAGTAGGGATATCTTATCTTAAATCATCACAGAATCTGGCTATTATTGACAAGAGAATTGTTTCTCCTTTCTGTAATTCTGGACATATAAGACATCTTTCCTTTATTCAGGATTTCTTTCAAATTGTGCTTAAATATTTTGTGTATAGTCATGGCTTCATCAAATTCAATTTATTTCTTTTCCTTCACTTATATGTTCCAGCTCTCTTTCTTTGTGCCTTGAACTAGTCAATCATTTAATTTAATTTGCAAAAACACTTGGGGGCAGAATTTGCAAGAAACAAAGTTAGAATACAAGGAATTACATTCTTCTGGTTTTTAGTTTTAGTTTTCACTTTTTCACTGTTTTGGAAATTAGCTTGATGTTAATTCACTGGAAATGAAGCTAGTTTAATTTATTCATTGGCAATTCTCAAGAGGAACTTTAGGATTTTTGTAGCCAGACCTATTAATCTGGAAGTACCTTCTCTATTTTTAATGATCTGCTTTTGCTTTTAGTACACTGCTATCAGGAACTGAAGATGTTATTTGGACATGTTTGAAAACATGACTTTCTACAGAAAGTTTCATCTGCTCATTTATTATTTGCCTTGAAGCTCTCATCAAAGGTAGATGGCAGAATGTTTTTCCAGATACCTGCCCTAAATCCTTTGAAGAGGCTTATTTATGTCATTATTACAGTATAAATGATTGTATTGATATTAATAAGGCTTTACCATTTGCATCCTCTCCACCACTTACGACAGGAATTTAAATGCCCGCAACTGTCATCTTTTCTCAGTTCCAAGAACTAAAAGAAGGTTCAAGAACCTTCATAATAGAAATCTCACTGCACTGGAAAGGCATTTAGGAGTCTGTTTTGTGAGTCTGCATTTAGCGAGGACGGCATTGAAATACCTGAAAGCTAGTGAACAATAAAAAGGGCTTCTCAGCTCCACCTGTAGGTATATGTTTACCTGACGCTCTGGAAGCAGCAGGCTGTAAGCAACTGCTGAAGGAACACAGACAGTGGCTCTCACACAGTTCCCACAACAAGCAGCCTGAGATCCTCTTCCTCCATTTGTCTGACCACTATGCAGCCTAAATCTGCTCCAATTGCTGCCACCCTCTTCTGTCTTGTGCACATTGGAAGAGGAGTTGCTGCAGTAGCAGGCCCATGTAAAGGTACCTCTGCTGTATTCATGCACGTTTTTATTGGGCAGACCCAATAACCATTTTTTAACTCTTTTCATTTAATCTCCTATCACTAAAATCTACCGCCAAAGATTAGTGATGTATTTTTCATTCCATTCATGTGAAATCCAGAAAAGACAGACAGCTTTGCCCATTTCTAGAACAGGGAGAAAGTGCATAGGCAAGACACACAGTCATGTAGCTGATCACAGCATAGACTATCACAGTTGTAATCATTTATGACTGAGATCAGTTTTTCAAGTGTTCAGCAATCTCCCAATGTAATATTTTTTACAAAACTACAGTGAGAGCTTAGCACACTAAGTACATGAGGTGTCTTAGCCAGCTTTCTTCAACCAGAAACATCTTTTCTGGTATTATGTTTTGCTTGTGCTTTGGTATATTAATACTAGCAAGAGATGAAGATATAATTTAGGGTTTGTTTTCACATTTATTAGTACCAGATCTGTGCACTAGTGGATCCATTTCCCATGACACCAGGCACTTGAGGTAATTATTAGTGTGGAAAAGAACCCACCATTTCTTTGCATGACAGGGAGAAATGTAGACAGGTTTGTGGCCTGCCCAATTTGAGGGGTTTTGTTCTGTGGCATGGTAAAGCTTGAAAATATTATACAGCTTGGGGGAAGCTATCCACTGTGTAGTAATTGCAGTCCTATGCTTGCTTTATGTTTACACGTTATTATCCGACTGCCCGTTCAGAAGAAATAATTAGAACTTAGCTAACTATAAATAAGACAGATTTGTTCTTTCTGGCAAATTCCTTAATGCAACTGATTACCCTTGGCAGAAAAGCTACCATGGCATGAACCTCTTAAATAAAACCTGCACAATGATCTTTCCATCTGTCTAACTACCATAATTAAAGACATCAGCAGTGAAGAGGATGAGATCTTTAGGTTTGGTTCTCAAGTATGGATGGCATCTATCATTTATTTGACCAACAGGATTATTTGCCTTCATTTCACCATTTTGATCTTATTGCCTGCTAGCACAAAGAGACCCATAGGGGACCAACAAGTCTGATGGATGCATTCTGCTTTCAGCTACACCAGCAGAACGTTGAATGACTATGTTCAGTTGTACCTACATGCAACAAAAAGCAAAATTTTATTCATCAGGTACAGACAAATCTAGAGTTTTTTAGTGAGATATATGCCCATGGGAGATATAAGGGAAATAAACATTCTTTTTATATGACATAAGAGTATAGATGAGTTCTGTCCATTTTCAGATCATATTGGACCACTGCAGAGAAGCCTGCTGGTACAGAAACTTAAGGGAAGTGAAGTTTCTAGGGCTATCACCCAAACTGGAATAATTTGTCACAGGCCTACTGAAATTAAAATTGACCTATGACAACTTGCTCCAGTCACAAATTAACATTCAACAGCTTTTGGCCTGGTCATGCTCTTGCTGAAGTTTCAAATCTACTTTCTGAACTAATTGTGTTCATTCACTTTATATGTTCTCTCCTTGCCCTGTCTTCTCTCTCTTACATGTGTCTTGTATCAGATGAAGCAAAAAGAGACAGAAACTGTTCTGCTACTGTGATCCATCACATCAGAAAATATTTGATGCCCTGACTCAAGGGAAGCAAAAAAGATTCTTTTTCATAACAGAATCTACTGGGTCCTGGTTGAGGTTCAGATTACACAGATCACCTAGTCTCTATTAAAAGCATAAAGTTAATTGTTTCAGAAAATGTTAATATATCTATGATATTGAAACTTGAAACTAAAATTCTAAATAATTTATAAAATTTGTCATTTTTATTCATACTTGGTCATTATTATAAAGATTTAAGTAAACAACGTTATCTCAAAATGTGTTTGATTTGATAGCTACAGAGACTAGAATATGAGATTAGATATTAGTTAACAAAATATCTACAAAGCACACACCCTTCTGGAAAAAGTAGTCTGAGGGTAGAAGTTCTGTATTCGAGCATCATGTAAGTAGGTTAGTAAGGAGGGGTCCTAAGGGAAGGCACTGCCTCCTGTGGTTTGAATCTGATATAGAACAGTCTTTCCCTGTTGGTATGAGTTGGCTTGAAGCAGACTGTTGTATGCCAGTTTTGCCTACCCTCCTGCAGATGCTCTCAGCCCCTGCTGTCGGTTACCACTGCCAACAGCATACCTCCCACAGCCATGAAGCAGACAAGCGCAGTCACTGTAAATGTTATGGGTTGCAAAAGATGGCATTCTGATCCTTCTCAAAAACACGCAGCTGAGAACTGGCAAACTGATCTTCAGCCTACAGAAAATCTTGCACAGAGAACCCTTTTCTCATTGGATGTGACCTCTTGTTTACAGAGTTTTTAACCTAAATTACCTCATTTGATGCATAAAATGGAAGAAAGTGAACATTTAGGCATGCAATAAGTGTTTCATTTTTCTCTCCTCAGTCAGGTAGACAGATAACACCTGCTTCAGAATGATCTTATAGGTAGCGCAGCCAGATATTTTTGTGCAACAATATAGAGAAAACTTATCTGTGCAGGTGTTCTCTAGTCTCAAAGTCTTTGTTCTCAATTTTCTTTCTTTGTCAGATGTGTTATTCCAGTAAATGAAATACAGTTTATCTCTACTGCAGAACCAATAATCAATTTGGAAACAATAATGAACAAATCCATTAAGTACAGAATTTGTATTATGTTTCCTTTATAGTTTTGTAGGGCTTCAGATTGGATAATACACAAGTCAAATTGCAATAGTTTCCTCACGTCAGAGATTAAACACCGGTTTCCTCTTCTTCAGCAAGCTGTTTATTACTTCTCCTTGTGCAGACCACTGAGTCCCTCGTACCTGCAGCAGTTCCATAAATATAAATAACACTGTAGCACTTTCATCCTAATTTAACACTTCAAAACAGATAAACTGCAAACCTGAGAAGAGTCAGGGGAAGGGGGGACTCTACAGCACAAAGAAGTTCCTGAGCAGAAAGATAAAAATAGAACAAGCACATAGCAGAAAACAGAAAGACAATCTTCAGATTCCGTGGGTAAATCCAAAGGAAACTGCTGTGATCCTGCAAACATCTCCATTTGGATATGTCTCAGAGCTTTCCCACACAAGCCTTGTGCTCCTTTCTCAGTTCTGGTAAACTTTTTCCAAAACCTCCAAGATTATGTATCTCCCTCCTCCTGCAACTTCCTCTGTTCTTTTGCCCAAGCCAAGATGTGTAGCTGAGGCACGTCTACCCTGCCCTTCCTGGCTTCTCCATCCAAATAAGCTGCTCAATGGGATAGAGGTGAAGGACACAGAAGTCAGAGAACTTGATTGGGTTCAACCCCTAGTTTCCACAGCAGCATCTGGCAGCTAGAGCTGCACCTCCTCCAAGAACCACAGCCAGTTGCTTAGGGACTGCTCCCCACCGCTGCTCCCTGCTCAAAGGGATAAAGTCCAGCAACACCAACAGAAATCCTTCCTGAAGGCTCCAGCTGCATCATAGTCTTTCCCAGTTTCAGTAACATGCCCAGGGGAACAACATGTCTGTAAAAGCCTAGCTCACTGTGTCCAGCTTTTTTCTTCATGTACTTTAATCTAGGATTAAATGCACTCCCTGTGTTAAGTGGTGTTAACCTCGATTTCTGCATGTGAAATCCACATGGGTTGGCTTGGCCATCACTATACTGCCCCATCCTTCTATGTGCTGACCCACATAGACTCAGTCCCTGTGCAGTATCTATGCACACTGCAGAGCCATTTAATGCTGCAATAGTTCAGAAATCCTTAACCATGTAAACTGAACTACATCCCAAGAACATCAAGATAAAAAATTAGGGTTATAATTTTAATCAATTAACTTGTGGGTTCAGAGCCTTCAGATTAGACTGTGTTCACATTCTCAGTATTTTGAATGATACTATGAAGGCTTGATCCTTGTTCAACTTATTTCTTTTTTAAACGAAAATAGACTTTGAATCACCTGACATCAGTGTTTGGGGCTTGCACAAAACAAACATTCACTAGGATGTCAAGAAGCTTTTGTTATTTTCTAGTATCAGAATAAAACTGTGATCCCAGCAATGCCTAGCAGGTTTCTTTATGAATAGAAAATAAAGAACTGTGCTATTAAATACAGTATTGCAACTGAAGGTGCAGGTGGGCTAACCACATAACAAAAGAGGCCAACAGATACTGAGGTAATTTAGGTATACTGGAAATTATTGTAACAATGCTTATTTTACAATTATTAAAGGAAGAAAATTTATAAACTTCTGGGCCATTCTACTAGTTCTCTCGTAAAACCTATTTTTTTTCCTTGTAAGCGAGTCTATCATAAATTCTTTTGAAATGAAACTTCATTAACTTCAAAATTAAATTATAATTAAAGCTCAATAATAAAGTACAAGTGTACAAATACTTCACACTTAAATAGCCTTCTTAAAAAATCAATACTGACTAGTCTTAAGACAGGAATTTCTATGTCTGAAACAGAAACATGTTTCTAGAAATAAAAAAGATGTAATAAAATAGTCTAGTTCATGTCTGATGGGAGAGAATAAAATGCTGGAATTTTGTTTAGAAAGCAACAATGTAGCTTAATGTGCTTTAGAGCCAGGTTTCAGCGTGTTGGATAAATTACAGCTTTGCTACCCTTTGCTGCAGAAACCAAGCACAGGAAGGATTCTGGTTTTGCAGATAACAATTTACACATGCTATTAAATTCCCTTTTAACACCCACTGTTATAACATCATGAAGTACATCTATACTTTGGTATCCTGGGCCTTGTCAGTTAAACTGGCAATTTAGAACAAAGAATATTTAGGATACAGTTTCAATACCAGGAAATAGAGAAGTCTGTGTTGATGCATACATTTCCAAAGCTGAAAGGACAAGACTTCAGTCTAAAGCTATAAATTATTCATAGCATATTCTGGCACACTGGGGAAGAGACCTGAATATTCATATGCCACACAACTGGTAAAGTCCCCATAAATTCAGGAAACGATGAGATTGTGGAAACTTTCCTTATTTTCATTATACAGGCCTTGTGGGACAAGCTGTGCCACAGAGGATTTCACTGATACAAGACATGCAATCAGAACAGATGAATCTGTGGAAGACTTGAGCCTTGAATCAGAGTTCCTATTTTTTGAAGCAATTTTCCCCAGAACAACTGGGGATGCCAGCAATTTGAGAACTGTATTCTGAAATCGCAGACACTCATAAAAGATTACCAATCATATTGCGCTCGTTTGCTAATCAGTTTGGAACTTGTTTTCACAATGCATCCATATTCAATAATGCAAACATCTAATCTGTGATTCTCTGTTACCATAGATTTTCTTTAGCCATTTTTGACTAGACCAAACGAGCGCAAAGCATAACTATTCAAATTTGGTGGCAGGTTCTGCCTATTGTGCATTAATAAAATTGACTACTTAATGCCCCTGATGTTAAAGAATGTAAGCGTCCAACAATTAAATCTCAAGAAAGCAAAATATTTCTGTAAACATCAGTAAAAATTTTTGCAGAAAAATTATGTTACAGCACTGGCCAGGCAGTGGAAAATCAAACTGCAGTGTTCTTTTTCCTTTTGAAAAATCATTTTATCTAACCAATTAGTGTTCTTGTCACAAACATGTTCTGGACAGATGCCATATATATGCTTATGCCCTCAAGTTTGATGTCCAAAACTAGAAGAAAGTCCTCTGTCACTTTCCTTGCCTTTTCCACACCCTTTCTATACAATCGGCAAAAGCTGATTAGCAGCTTTTAATCTGCCTGATACATATTTTTATGATCTGAACATAAGTATTCAGAATGCATCCAAAATACAGACCCATTGTGCTTTTGTGTTCTTTTTCAGGAGACAAGTTGACCCCGAAACAGTTTTGACACAACTAGAAGAATGAAAATCAAAACGGATGCAGCATTTAGAGGGCCCAGTTTGCTCTGTAAGTTCTTTAGAAATTCTGTTCTCCCAATTGTTGGTGGACAGAAGGGGCAGAAAAGCCTCAGGGAATGAAATACCTAAGTGAGGATGTGGTGTCCGCATGGTATGGTGATAATGCTCTAAATATGCCGTATAGAAAAAGAATTCTTGTTAAAGTACGGCTTGGAGCCTAAGCACGTGTGAAGTCCACTTCTGAATCTCCCACAAAGTTCCTGCGTGATCTTGGGCATCTACTTTAAATGTTGTGCCTCAGTTCCCCTCTAAAATGGAGTCAATACTTCCCTTCACCACCTTCTTTCCATCTATCTTGACCTGTAAACAACTAAGACATAGACTGACTTACCACATCTCATCCTAATATGTCCTGTTCTTGTCTGGGGTATCTAGGAATGACAAAAACTCTACTATTAATACTTAAATAATAATTAACAGTATGAGAGTACCCAGACCCTGCCTGCACTTAACCTCTGTCCTTCAATTCCCCCACTGCAATATTATTACTTTTTTATTTCTCATGATGTGTAATGAAGCGTATATTAGCTTTGACAGTCCATTGCCTCTTGGCATACAGCACCAGGAGAGCACTAAGGACTATTGAGCTAAACAGCTGATAGCAAGCACCCCTTTATAAATGATTTGGGTAAGATTAAATGACGTGAAGAATAAAACTGATGTTAACTGATGGTCATTGCAAAGAGTTATTTTCAGGAGACTGTTCCCCACAATGGGTTTCACTAATGCAAAACAACAGGAGAGCAAGTTAAAGTGGCTAAGTGTATGGATTAGGTTTACAGTTGAGACAAATCAAAGCTGCCCAAAAGTTGAGGCACTCAATTTCTGTGAATGTTAATGGAAAACAAGTGTTTAGAGTTTCCAAGTTGCCTTTAAAGAGCTCAGCCCCATAAATGATATTTTCTTCTAATGAAAAGCTTTTTCAGAGCTCCTTTTTTCACTTTAACTCCTGAAAGGAGTTGCTGTTTTTTCAGAACTGGCTCTGAGGCTGTGGTTATGCTTTGGGCAGCAGTACAACTTCACCAAGTTGAAACAACCACTCCTGCCATGCTTCCATGTGTACTCCTACCCATGTTGTCTCTGTAACTTGCCAGTAATTGTGGAACATCAGAATCTTACTCATGTAGCTGCCTATCTGCTTTAGAAGTTGCTGTTTGCTCTTTCATAGGAAAAAAAAAAGTCATCATTTTTTATTATGTCTTAAGGTAAACAACATTCATCACTAAGGTGGTCCAGATTCTGCTGGGGTAAAAGCATAAGAAACAGTTACCACACACACACACGTACACTCAGCTGTTGAACTGAACTGTAGCCATGAATAACAGTATATGTGTTAAGTATGGTGATCATTTGCCCTCAAACAACACCTTACAGTCTTTATTCATCATTCCAGCTACTCATTGATACAGGAAAGTACAATCATCTCCACTTAAATATGACAAACCGAGGCATAGAAATCTAAGGCCAGCTTAAGTCTAAGAGCCTGGGTTCGATGACACAATGTCTTTGGCAGCAAGAGCAGCATGAAGTATTCCTGCCCTGAGCCAGTCAATGCTGCTTTTTCCTCCTCACTGCAGCCTACCCATCCCCCTTATCTGTGCCACTTATCATTAACTGAAGTGCTGAGATCAGAGCTAGATGTTTCCTAACAATATTTATCAGATATTCATGAATATTGTTAATAAATTGCAGCAATTTTGCCACATATATTGATGTCTCTGAATGCAGCCAGAGCTACAAATATGTGAAATTCAAAATGTGTGAACTCAGTAGATCATCACCTGTATCTGACACTGATCATACATGTTGTGTGAATGTCATATACTTTGTATGAGCTGACAGACATGACTCTCTCACATAGTTTGAAACAGCTTAAGACTAATGCTAAACTACCCTTTTATCACTGTGAGAAATAAGTAACATTCAGACATCTACTTTAGAGTGAAATGAATTATACCCTAAACTCCACTGCCTTTACTAGTTCAGTCTTTACTGGGAGTTAGGATTACTGTTTCAGGTGAATGCCCTCATGTGAATCTCATGCTGAATGTCTTCTCCAAGATCACATAGCAGGAAATCAGTGGCAGAGCTGGGAAGGGAACTTCAATTTCCTAACTCTTAGCGTGATGCCTTTGGTGCTGGATATTACTTCCCTGCTTTTGAAACTCATGCAGAACAAGTTTTAACTTTGTTGATGGATACAAAATAAGGCAAAAGTAAAAAAAAAAAAAAAACAGACTGAAAAGTCATGTTTGTAACACTGACTTCTCATTACTGTACACATAATCCCCACTGACATGAGCAGTAATGTGGCATTTCAGTCTAGTGTACTGGGTAGTATGTTGCTTAAGGAGTGGAAGCACATAGTCCCTGTGAACCAGCCTCAGGTGGATTTAAATTACTCTCTGCTCTTTCAAAGTGACAGTTTCTGATCTCTGATTTCTATTGGTTACTAAGCTACTAGAAACAAGCATATTGTACACGGGTAAACAGTTATTGTATACGTCTGGGTCACTAGCCAGATTGTAATGCAACCTGCCGTTAGTGATAACGGACACTGTGTTCCG
The DNA here is from genome assembly GCF_028858705.1 of Grus americana. NCBI lineage: Eukaryota > Metazoa > Chordata > Aves > Gruiformes > Gruidae > Grus > Grus americana. The sequence goes on from NC_072860.1 coordinate 20,351,106, forward strand.
CTACACACACATCTACTGGCTGCAGCAGTTCAGCCTTATTTAGATATTCTGATACTCAGCTTCAGAAATGTGCAATAGGATATGGATGTTGCTCTGGTGAAAGAAATCAGTCCTAAAAATCTGCAGGATTTCCCCATATAGTTAAGTTCTTGAAAAGCTCAGAGCTATTCAGCATTTCTTAAGATTCCCACCCTTTCTTGGACATCTCTCTTCGCTTCAGGGTACATGGTTACGTATAAGGAAATGCAGGTGGGACGTTCCTCAGGCGGAAGTTACAAATGACAAAAAGCCTCTTTGAGTATAAAGGAAGATGTACAAAATAGAGTAGTTTTTGACTTGCATTTTTATGCATGCAAACTAACCAACTACATATATCCATGCCCATTTCATGGTCCTTAAGCCAAGAGAGCAGGAGCAATTTTTTTGCCTAGAGCCCTGAACTGCACCGTGCATTCATCCACAAGAGATCTTGTAACAGCTATAAAGCAGAGTGAAAGCATGAAAAATCAGTTCATATTCCAATCAGTTCTGTACAGATCCAGTAACAGAGGAAACAGACTGACAAACAAAGCGAAAGCATTAAGCAGTTTCTCCTTATGTAACAGTATCCTTCCTACAACTCTGTATAGCAATATAACCTTTTAATTGCTGCAAAGGCTGTAATGATAATCACAACTTGTTTACAAAACAGTGATCCCTCTTTAATCATTCTGTATTCCTCCTATGTCGTACTGCATATTAAAACGTTGTAGGCTTTTTAAAATAGATCTTGCTTATATAACACCAGGCACATCTGAAGTGAACATGAAATGGAAGCCTTGCCTCTACAGCAATTCACACAAAGAAATGAATCTGTATGATTCCTCCATGGCTGCAAGCAACACTGTCTTCACTCAGAAGTTTTTTTTAAATTCATTCTCAAAGTTAAGTATATTTAATAAAAAAAGTGCATAATGCACTGCTCCAAAGGAGTAATCACATACCTTAGCCCAGAATACCATCAGGAAATAGCTCATTTCTTAAGAAGATCGTAACTACACAGCTCACTTGAACTGGTTCTTCATTTTCAGATCTAGAAAATGCCTACTTTATGTAAACAATTGCATACATTCATTAGGCTGCTGTTACTGAACTACAACCGATCCAGGCATAGTGAGTGCTCACTAGAAACCCTTGCAAGGTGGAGGCCTGAGCTGGGGTGCAACACCTCAGCAGGCATCAGGACTGGATCCTACAAAACACTGGAAAGCTATGAGGGTCCCTACAGATGTCAATTTTATAAGGAAGACTAACAGACAGGCTCCAGTGGCAAAATTTAGGCTGTTGGGCAGGATACTGGAGATACGTAATCTCTGTTGTAGGAGTCCCTGAAATGCTCCCAGTACCTCCTGTGGGGACAAACATGGAAGAAAAATCTTTATGAAGAGATAAGAATACGGTGTGAAGAAAGGCATTTCAGATTCAGTGAGGGAGTTTACACAGGACAAATGTGGCACCACCTAAACAAAATGGGAACCAGGCAACTGGTGACAGAAAACTTTTAAAACTAGGGTATCATAGAAAGCTGGAGCAAAAGAAGACATGGTTTGGGTTGTTCCATCCTTAGGATACAGTCATGGGAACACTGCATCTTTCATATATGGCATAGGAAACATTTGGCAAAAGTTTAACAGAAAATTACAAAGACTAGAATACCTAGCTTTAAATGAAAATACTGATATAAAAGGCACAGGAGAAACTTGTAAAAGACAATTAGTAGGATACTGTAAACTCAGTAAAAAGGAAAACCAAGTAGAAGAAAGTATTGTACTGTACATTAAAGAAAACTCAGTTTCAGATGAGAGTGAAAAGCTAACCATGTCAAAAAGTAAGACAGAATCCCTGAGTATTGAAATTCCAAGGTCAAACAGGAAAAGTACAGCACTAAGACTGTATTACTATTCACCTGACCACCATGGTGATAGGCCGTAACATGCTGAAAAGGCTATGAGAGCAGGAAACACTATCTAAACATAGAACATATTGATGATAGACGTGATGTGAAGACTAAATATCTAGACATCCCTGGCAACTGCTTCCTTGATTAGCTCCTCACAATTTGCTGGAATAAAAGTGATTCTTGCCTCAATTCTGAACACTGTATAGCACTGGCTTGTAATGTCCTTGTAAGATCACAGGAATTAAATAGGCAAACTACTCCACCAAGAAAGAACAGCCATGCACCAATGCCCATGCAATCAAGGAGTTCTCAAACTGTTAAACCTGTCTGTGTCCAAGCCAGGTGAGGATTCCCATCAAAGACAAATTTAAAGAGCCCCCCAAATACAAAGCAATTAGTTTATTATCATATATATATATAACTACATGAAGTTAGTTCTTTGAATTTGGTAGCATTTCAGATTATTTTATCCATGCATAGAGAAGCCACAAGAACAGAATCCAGACACACATCCTCTTCCCATAAACTTGAGATGTATCACATCAAAAGCATGGCTTCTAAAAATGGTAATTTTGTGTAAAAGGAACAATAAACTGCACTGTGGCACATTTGCCTGCAAAAAATGTCAAAAAACTATGGGATGCCGACAGAGAACTTAACTGATCGCCTAACCAGTTCCCTTTTCAGTTTAAGACATACTACCTTTTTGCACTACAACTCATTGAAAATATCATATGATTTTTTTTATAGAATGGAATATTCCTTTATACATATAGCACGAACGCACACAGAGAGACAAGCGCAAGTACAGATTTTTCTTCCATAGTGTGATGCAGCTAATTTGAACTTGTTCTTGGTGACGCTCAAAAAGCTAACACATTTTCAAATTAGGCTCTTGAGGTTTGATCATGCTCTCATTACAGGTATTAACGAAACTCCCAGTGATTTTACCAAAAGCGAGGATTTGGTCCTTACGAAGATAAAGAAACTTAATATTAAGTGTTGCAATCTTCTTAAAAGATATTGTCACTATTTGTTGATTTTCAGAACTAGCATCTCATAAGCAGTTCGATCATTTGTTATGATAAGATGTTCTGCTGACGCCTCAGGCTTTTCTGAGTTTCTTTTTACTTTATTTTCTTGTCTGGTAGAAAGAGAAATGCTCAATGAACAAGGCAGTTATAAAGTAATTTTCTTTCATTTTAATTTACAGGTTTTTGTAAGATTGCAGTTGCTGTGTATAATTTCTAAAACCACAATAATTTGCATTCATTAAGAAGGTATGTGTGTGCAGTATGTCATTATTTCTGTCTCCTGCATAGCTTTTCTATATGAAAAGAGATTCTGATTCAGAATTATGAAAAATAACATCTATAAATACTGTAGAGAAATTAATAATACTTGGAAATTATTTCTTGTCTTGAAACATTAATAATTGGGGCTTGTTCAGAACCTAAGACAGACCCACTGGAGCCAGAAAATATGCCATAAATTTTAACTCCATTTAACTGACAAAGAATCTAAGAATTGGAAAGTTTAAGAGACTTGCTACAGTTTTTTCAAACTTTGTCTGCATTCAAAAAAATGTAGGCTTTTTAGAAGTCCTCAAACCCACATACCATGTTCTTTTTGTCACAAAAAGGAGCTACTGAATGTTGAGCAGTTTTAAAGTCCTGCCAGTGCTGAGTCTCCTGATGCATAGCTATTGCATGTTCTGGACTACATGTGTGAATGTATTTTGTGTGCATATTCACTTGTGAGAAAAAATAATGAAGTAAATTGCATTTATGCAAGGACTGATTACATAAATAAATGGTTGAAGGTAAATTGGAAATTTAGAAGAGAACAGTAATTATAACTAGTGACATACATATCCATTATAAACTACAAAAAATACTAACAAAATGTGTTTGTATGTTGCTCACATCTCTGTATATGCTGTTTTACGGCTTGGCTGGCAATGTCACTGAGTTTAGGAGAGGGAAGTTCTTTCACAGTGCTTTAATACTGCAACACCAAGATGAACAGCAGCTTCAGTTATAGCTATGGAAATAGTTAACTTTATCTTCATTTTGCAAGCTCTATTCTTTTGGTCTCCTCTTAAAAACAAAGATGTCTATTGCCTTGAAGTAATCTTTATTAACCTGCCTGATGAGATTTATTCAGAATTTTCCAAGTTAAATGTGTCTAATGCCTTATAAAATTACATTGAAACTTTCTTTCACAGTTCCACTGGAAATTTCTTGACTTACATCTCAGGTTATTGACTTTGTTTCATGACTGCATCAGACTGATGGCTCACAGTAATCCTGTAACTCAAAAATTGCACTTGGCTTCTTCCTCCTCTTGTCATTTTCAAATAATAACTCTCTGGTTTTAATCATACATGTTTATACTTAAATAGCTGTAGGCTTCATGTGGGAATTATTAAATGAGGTTCTCTAGCTTGTGTTAAACAGGATGTTGGATTTCTCATCCCTCCTGGCTTGAAAAGCTAATTCTATAAAGCCATATAACTCAGGGCCTTAGTCAATCTCTAACACAGTTGATTAGGAGGGGACTTGCCTTGATCAAGTTATTCCATAATTAGCCCTGCAATGTTCCTTGCCCCCTTTGCTAAAGCATCCAGTACAGCATTTTCAGAGTATCAATACTAGATTTATATTGATAACAATAACATTTGCACTGGCTTGAGTGTCTTGCCCATGACACAGAACGGTTTGAATTTGTTTGCTTCTGCAGCAACAAGTAAACACTGAGGCAGATTAGAAAACAGACTTAGGAACTTAATCATTTAAAGTAACACCTTTGTTACTGCGTTAGTCGCATCCTTCACAGAGCAAAGGACTATGAAACCTACGGGAATTTTCATACTTATGTGATCCAGACTTAGTCTCTTTCCAGATTTTGTTTAGTTCAGAGCCATTATACTATTAGCTATATTCACTTGTGATCACTTTTCAGCCGTGTTCTCTTGTGTTTCCTTACATGATCCTGTTTTTCACTGTGATTCATCTCTAATTCTTTTTCCTGGCTTTCATGGTTGAACTCTTCTTTTAAGTCTCATTGTTCTATTTGCTTAAAATAATGGGTCTAGCACTTAGATTTGGTTTTGTACTTACATCACAGAGCATGATCTTCCCATTAATTACATTCACTCTAATACAATTCTAGTCTTTGTTTTGATTTGAACAACTGCCTAACTTTTAGTTGCTAAACAAAACCCTTTTTATTTTACATTCACAAACATTTTCTGGTATTTGCTTTTAGAAAGCACCTCTATACTGTTGTACATCTTAGGATCATGTATATGAAGTCTTCAAAGGTTTGACATTTCAGAAACCTTGGGGACACATCTCATTCCACTTCTCCTGCTCGCCTTCACAAGAAACCTCCAAAAGAAAGATTTGCTGTTCTATGCAATGGAAAATTAGATCAACTAAAACTATTGGCTTTTATCTTCATTAATTTAACACCTACTTCATATCTGATTTCTGTGCCCTTTCTCTGCAGTGTAAGAAAGAGAGTAATATAAGAACCCTAGTAAACTCCCACATAATTATTTTTTTTGTTTTTGGCTAGAACTGTACCAAAGTCACTTACCATTTTGATCTGGTCTTTTCCCCCCTCATTTCCTTAGCAGGCCAGTTATCACCCTACCATGGCAAGCTGAGGACTGGGCCACTGAGCTGTAGCTATGTGTCTACCAGGACTCAGCCTTTTGCAGCACAAAATCAGAGAAACACACAAGCAAGAGAGCCCCTCATCTCATCACCAAACTCAAATGCACTTTCTGCCTGGAACATGCCAATAGCTATTTTAGGTATCAGCTCTGGGGGTGTAAGGTATAAAGAGCAAGCTTGTCTATGACTGAAATGGCTGTCATAATGCTTCTTGCTAATTAAGCCTTCTATGATTCTCCAGCACATCCAGCTCCCTGCAACTTTCCTACAGTCAAAGGTGACCTTCTATTTAAGCTTTTAGGGTTTCTCCTGCCAGCTTTCCCCACAGTGAGAAGAGCAGTACCCTAGCTCTGTGTTATACAATTAAGATAAAACAGGAAAAACAGTTGTAGGTGAGAATTGGTCTGCAAATCAATCACTTTACAGGCCCATTTCACTGTACGACACAGCTCATCTCTTACAGTAGCCATCATATACTCAAGAAAACTGTACTCAAGCACCCTCCTGTCAGATGGCAGGAGCTGCCAAAGTCTTGCACATTCAAGGAGCTGAGTGTTCCCAACTTCAGGTGGGAGACAGTGAAATCTCTAAATGTCTCCTATAATCAAATATTTCAAAGGTAGTGAGAACAGAAGGAAAACTTTTGCTCTGGAATATTGAAGACAATCTGACGGAAAAATACCTGACTCCTCTCTAAAATGCTCCTCTGCTAAAGGAATTTGGAACAGTTTTTTAGTTCTCTATAGGTAGATGACCTCTTTATTTCTTACACATTGCTCCATTAGCCAGCTCTGCTCTTTCTGGTTCTAACCCTCAGTGAAGAGTTCTGCAGACTCCTGCTAATTGTTGCAAAAAATTTTACAGTGCTGAAAATTACTTCTGGATCATTGCAATTGCCCGTCACTATAAGTAAAGCCATTATCCGGAAGTACATTTCACAGAATAAAGCATTTCTCTATCATTAGTATGGTCTTGTATGAGAAAAGAAGTATAGTGAATTTGCTGACTATATTTTTAAAGCTATTGGTCTAAAACTGGCATAGGGAATTTCTACAGGAAAAAGAGCATCACTCCACTGTTACATACTTTCAAAATCAGATGCTACTGGGCATCTGCAGTATGGATCAGTTTGTGAGTACCAAACAATTATGGGAAATGCTGCTGACATACCCCCCTCTCAAGATTTAATGGGGTAGATTTGCCTATAAAATAATGTGCTAAAGTTTGTAATAAAAAATATAAGTATTTCCAGTGCTGATCACTCTCTTTCTCTTCTTTCCTTTAGTCCTTCTCTCCTCTTTTTATGTACATATAGATATACACCCAGAGATGACATCCTGCTATACATAGAATGCACGTGTCACCAGTCCTTGAAGATAAATATATGAAGTGCTAGATAGATGTAGCAGAATAACAAAATGTGCACTGCTAAAAGTTTCTTTCTGGTGCAGAAAATGATAAATAAAAGGATGCATGTGGAGATCACTTGAGATAACTAAGACAGATAGATTAGATGTTACTGACAGAGTAGGCAGCCAAATTCATACTGTTAAGAGCTGGTGTGTTATTTTTCTAAAATGCAGAGAAATAAGCAGTGGAGACACAGGAGTGACACATGAAAGCCTACCACAGCGGTGTCTCTGCAGCTCTGTGCCTCCTGGGACTACTCATAGGCTGGTACTCGGAGCAGGACTTGGAAGAACAAGTGGGATTTACTATAGCAATGAGATTATCCAAGTAATCGATGATGTCTTTCTCATGACAGCATTATAATCCAATCCTGAAAATATTTATTACCTACAGTATCATACAGTAGCATGGGAAAGACAAAGTGGTTAATGTGACTTCTCAAAGAAGTAAGTAGTGTATTTGGTATGCATGGGCAGGATCAGGTCCATCCTTAGGTTATATGAAATATTTACAGGATAGGAGTCTCTGAATTTCATTTTGAAGTTGCAATAAAAGATGCCAGTTCCACAGGGAACTTTGGTCTTTGTGAAGAAAAAAGAGTAAATCCTCAGAACTCAAGAATGGTTTTATTTTAGAGATAACATTTTTAAAATTAAAATTCTGGAATTGTATGACTTCATTTTGAATACATCTTTAACAACTACAAATTTCTCATGATTCTGCTCTCGCATAAGACTGATCTGTCAGAGAATATTTTATAAAGTTCATTTCTTAGTTTGTAAAATAATAGAAAACAAAGCTACAAATAAGATTTATAAAAAATACATTTGAACTAAAAATATTAACTTCTCTTTCTCATCCCCATGCCACCCTTGGATCATTGAAACTCTAACATCCTGATGGGAATTTTCATTCACAACAGCTCAAAACAACATTTTGCTCTCTGGAAAAATGTTTACTAAATGCACTGAATCAGTGAAAATGCATTTCATCAAGGCAACAGTAAAAAGAAAAAAAGGTTTTATGACAGTGACACTCAGTACTATGCAGAAGATCATCACAGAGCATATGTACTTTCACATACCACAGAAATTCATTAATTTTACTGATAGACTGTAAGTAGACAGAACTTTTCTTCAAACTGTACTTTGTCAGTTTTTGTATTTTTCTCATTCTCTTCTTTCTAATTGTTTCTCATTTTTGCCAAATCATACCTAAGTGTTTGTACCATATTTTTACTTTTTTTTTAAACTGATTTTGAACCAGCCCTTCCATTAGGAGTTAAAACTCTAAAGTTGAATGATGAATAGCGAATTATAGCTTGCTAGGTAATCCTGGTCCTACAGTTGATATTTCTTGATGCATTTCCTGCTCTCTTTCTACAGCATGGTTACTCATGCTTTATTTTTATCATTTATTATTTACAAAGTGCCATGTGTTCCTCATTCTTCACGAAACAGCAAATGTTCCAGGTTCCTGTCCAGAAAAGCTTACAATTTATGATCAAAAGGAAGTGGACTTTTCTGCTTTTAAACCTTCTTGAATGTTACATCACAGAATCACCAGCAGAAATGTTAACAGACCATTCCAGTCCACTGTTGGCCAAACAAGCCCAAGACAACACTGAGGCCTCATTTGTTACTGTAAAGCCCGAATCAGTTTCCATTCCATTATTTCAGCACAGCGGAGCTGATGTTTACATCACAGTTTGGTACACATCTACAATGTTAGATGCTGATCTGTCCTTATAGCTGTTCACTGAAATCTGAATAAAGAACTTGAAAAGTGCCTATGACATAAAGCTGTATTGCAGAGCATGACATCTAATTTCTTTTGCTCTTTTAAGGTCAAATTCACAAGCATATACTGGATATCTGGTTTAAAGGAACTATAGGTCTATAAATATAACTTATAAATCTATAAATGCAACTTGTTCATTCAATCCATGTCTGAGCATCAGAGACATCTCATTACATTCCAGTCAATGGCCTTTTTTGCTATTCTCTGATGTGCCAATGAAATGCCTGAAAAAGTCACTGAGATGCAGAATTGAACTTTGATTTTTCATCATTCTTTTTACACCAGTGGATGAAGAGTTCAGCCTGTGACGACAGAAGTTAAAACATTCCCAGGTTTCTAAACTGTCTTGTCCTTTGTGTAAGCATTTCAGGCTTTCAATAATTTTGAGTTTTGTAACTTCTCAGAGATGTTACACTGCTGAGAAAACACAATGTGCTTGAAGTTCTCAGCATTAAAACAGACAAACAAGTGATTCTTGTTACATACTGTTACAGCCACGATCATCTAGGATGATAAGCAGAACTAGCTTTTTTATCAGACCAACTAGAATAGCTGTTAAAACTAGGGGGGCTTTCAGGTATATGCAAACCTTTCTTCAGGTCTGAAATAGCGGTTAACTTTAAAGCTAAATACAAGTTATAAACAAGTGAATTTGGCACATATGGGGCCTTCAGAGAGAGGGAGTTTCTAGTTTATAAAACATGCAAGTGTTACTAGCATGAGGGAAATGAAAGTTCCCAATTTCCCTCTATAAAACATTTATTTCCAGATATGATGCAATTGTGTCCTTCTTTCTTTCTAAAGAAAGAATTAATCTTATTTCTAAAACAACTGGTCATGATCCTCATGATCTGTTCATATCAGTTGTTAAGTTGCACAGTACTACATGAGGCCAACATCACTGACTTACATAACCACATTATTGTATTTTCCTTATTATTCTCCAACAAAGACCATGCGTATCTCAGTGTCAGCTTTGCTTTGTAACTGCAGCAGTACATTGTGGCACCTTGTAGCAGAATCACTTGAAGATGTGAATTTTTTGCAGCATGCTAGTACAATGAATAAAGCTGAAATACGGACCAAAAAAAGGAAAGAGGAGTTCAGCTATGAAATTAACTTTGTGACAGTGTTTTGGCTACAGAGGAAGTCCAAGGCCACGCAGCAAGGTTGGAGGAAAAGCCCTGTTCTGGAAATACAGAAAGTATGGGATATAGTCTCTTCTCAATTTTATTATTCTCTTCACAGCTAAGATTTAAAATGGTGAGGGAAATACAAACTGCTGGAGGAATAAATGCAACTGACTTGAACCTGAAGCTAAATTCAGCTCTCTTAATCCCCTGTTAGGTTTCCAACTGAACCAAGAAAAGTAACTCTGGTTTGAGGTAAGGCATATTTCTTCTGCCAGTCCTTATGCTTTGTATTTGTGGGCATGACAAAACCAGAAACATTTCTCTCTAGCTTAGGAGGCTTAGTTATAGATCAGAAACCCATTATGCTAATCTAAGTACAAAAAACAAAGGAAAAGGAAAGGCCTCAGGAGGTAACAATCCAGATTCAACTATCTCTGTTCGCATGTTTACAGTAACCAGGAAACAGCTAATCATCTTTTATTTCTAATAACAGCTCAGTTCCTCTACAGGATGGCCAAGTGAAAATTGGTTATAATTACTGATTGCAGGAAGTGATTACTCACTTCCCTGGCCTAAAGAAACAGCTTTAGCCATACCTAAGATATTTAGGTATTTCTGGTCTAATATAAACACTCCTTTGACTCCCTTTGGAAATTGCAAATCATATTTTGAAAACGCTGTTTTACAGAAATGACAAATGATCTTACATTTCAGAGAGAAGACAACTTCAAAGTTGGAGTTGCCAGTACTTCAAAGTTTCCTTTCCCAGTCATTTAACTTTCCTCTCAGATTCAGTACATTCCTCTGTCAAATGAAGATGGTAACACATATCATCATGATATTTCAAGTCTAAATTCATTAAAACTTATAAAATGTTTTGCAGTGCTTAGGAGAAAAATGTTACAGAAATTGAAAGCATTTTTACTATACCAATTAGCTGAAGAGTGAGACCTTTACAGAACGGTAATTCACGCTTTGGAGGGATTACAGATGTTTTTAAACTGTAATTTTTTTTTGAGTCTGAACACATTGTATTTTATTTACTGCAACTGAAACACATATAAAAGCATCCTGAATGCACGGTGCCATTACAGCTCCCAAAAACATTGGCTTAGCTGGCCTTAATTCTTTACATTTGCATCAGAAATTATGCAGCCATACTGGGAAGGAGTAACTCATATGTTGCCTTTTGTCCTAAGGAAGTGTTGTGCAAACGAGTATGTAGATTACACATAGGAATCATGATTAGAGCTTCATAGCCTGACAGCTCACAATAACTGCTCAACAGGTTAGAGCAGAAATAAAGGATAAGCAGGGGAGCCGACGGGAGTGCTGAGTGCATGGGAAGGAGCTAGAATTAAGGTGGGCAGAACATAATTGTTTAAATTGGAATTTAGACAAGACAGCAGAGCTAACATGCCAGTAATGTAAGAAAACTGAGATGCAGGTACAGTAGATATTTTGATCACTATTAACTCACTTCACAGTTCTTGTAGGGTAATAGCACAATCTGTTACCATGAAAAGAATTGTGAAGCTTTAATCAAATGTATTAAGGTCTCTTTATCACTGGAGCAAAGGCTTCGATATTATACAGTCTAAGTGCATTTTCTGAATCCTCAACAGAAACACCACTCAGTTTTTGAACCAAAGCTTGCATAAACAATGCTTAAGCAGCAAATTGCTTGCTTTGATTCACGAAGAGGCACCAAGACTGGAATATCGTCATCCCAGAATCAGGTGTTGGAAGGATTTACAGCACTTTGGAAAGAGACACCCTGTGTGTCACAAGGAGGAGATACACACTAAGCAAGGTTTCCCTAGCAAATGGAAACAGCAGACGAGCAATAATGCAGATTCAGTTGGAAATCGCTCCATACTTCAGAAAAGAACAAGAGTTTGGGGAGCTTCCAAGGTAGAAAGACAAGACCCAAACTTTTCTCCAAAGTGTCTCCGTCTATGCATTTGGTTACAAAGTAAAGCAGGATGATATGTAGTAATCCAAATAAATTGAGGGGAATGCATTAAAAAAATCAAGTTGTTGCCTCCTCCTTGGACCTGTGAAGTAGTTTTTTTGCCAAAGTACAAATTCTCTACGTGCCCTCCAGCTTCCAAACGTCAGCAATGTTTTTGCTCTTCATCAGCCTAACACTTCTCAAGTTAATTATTTTGCCATGAACTTGTCTAACCAAGTTTCCCAGCACACACTGCATCTTCCTCCTTGTCTCATGAAACAGGGACTTCGCATGCTACCTATATTCTCCCTCGTCTGTAAGCAAATGCGCATGTCTACTACACGATATCTTAATCGCTGTACTTTCTAGAGAAAAGTTTCAACATCTGCTGTATCTTAATTATAGCATCTCAAGGGACGCCAGCTGACTTTCACATTAGTTAGCAAAGCCTTTCCTATTAGGAATTCTTTGGAGGCCAAATTGTTCATCTTAACATTGCCACAGCACAGCAGGTGAAATACTCTGATGCAGCAAAGCAGCACAAGACTTATTTGCTTTCAAAGCCCTTCATACAGGATTTACTTACTAAGCCTACAACAGAGAAGGTAAATATCCCTCTGCTAAAAGATGAATTCCACCTTGAAAGGGGTGGAGTTGTTCAGTAAAGAGCAGGCCTTTGTGAGGTATAAATTATCACAACTCTGTAGTCATGGAGCTATGAGAATTCATCCCTGCTGAGGATCTGCCCCAGGATTTTGCAGCTTTTATTGCTGTGTATGTATTGCAGTGGTGAAAGGTTGTCTATCACAATGAAAGTAAGTGTAACACAACAATTTGTTTGTAGTTATAACTCTGTTACTCATTGCTTTTTTTTTTTTTCCCCCCTAATCACATCTAGTCTTGCTACTTTCTGAATCTGAAATCCCCCATTAAGATGAATCTTCAGTAACAGCCTTTATCGCTCCCTGCTGGCCCTGGGACACGTACACCTAATTACATGCACACACCTCTGCCCCAGTTTACAACTGAGAAAACAGAAATAGGGAGACTGTGTCAGTGACAATGTTTTAACAGAAACAGTGCTAGGACAAGATTAGATGAAGTAAGTTCCTGGTTTAAGTCCTGTATTTACATGACCAGATAACATTCCCTGAGAAAGTGAGGGTGTCTCGTTTTGAAAATGATGCAAAGACATCATTAAAGAAAATAAAAAATTCACCTTAACAGTGAACAGAAAGTGAATAATGAAAACTTGTAACAAAGCCACAGTTAGGAACAAGACTTTTTGAAGTGTTCTCCTTTAAAGTTTTATTTTTATGCTTTATTCAGTTTCACAAGTCCACAGTAGCACTTTTACATAGTTGTTTGTAATGAGCAGGCTCATTTTTGGGCATGAGATTTGCAAAAGCACCAAGAGATCTCTGACCACAAATCCTATGTCTTTCTATGAGACTTGTGTTACTGTATCATTCATGTTTGCTTTGAAAATCACCTCTCCTGAATCCAGTGGGGTTTTTATTCTGGTTTTGGCCATAGGGGCAGAGTTAGTCAAATTGGCCCAAAGTAAAAATATTTTTCCTCCCTGCCATTAGAGTCTTATATTATCAGATGGAGATGAAAGAAACCTTAAAATAAACTTGGTTTACCTGACACAAACTAGGAGCCAGCTTTCAAAGAATCAGTTTATCAAAAGACAAACTTCAGAGCCCAGCTGTGCACTTTAATCACTTGTTTCACAGGTGTGAAAACAGAGACATTTCTCGCCTAAGAATAAGACATAATTGATTATTCTTGTCCTATCTGAGCCTGCTAAACTGGTGATTGCTGCTGATATTCTGCATCACAAGATGTGCATTCTTTAACAAACTTTAAAATCTACAGTGAATTTTTCATTCTATGTCAAAGACCTCAATCACTTTTGTCTCTGTTACCATCAGCATATCCCAAAATCTTAAGATATTTTGTTACTAATTGAAGAAAAGATGAAATGCATTTTTCTTCTCTGTCCAGTCAAAATGAACACCTCTGTTACAAATATGTTTAGAACTATTAAATCATGAGCCCGAAACACAGGTTATTTGTGAATGACAGAAAAACCAAACGGAAAGATTCAGCAGAATTTGTTTGTGGCAGACTAGTCTTACATGCTGACTCTCACATTTAAAAAGTGTCACCATTTAGAAGTTACTTCCTTGCTATTAATTGTGTCTAGCCATTTCTAAGACAGCAGGAGAAAAGATGAACTGAAGCTGGTATATTCACATAACTTGTGACCCTGCAGCTTTTCTCTTGGCAGGTGTCCATCACAGCTCCCCCCACCAGCCTGTGCTGGAATCAAATGGGGATTTGTTCTCTTATCAACTATGTGATGTACATACTTCTCTGCATGGTTGCCTTTCCTGCTGTGAAATGCTGTAAAATACAGAGATCGTTGTGCTGGCTCTCCCCATGACACTACATCAAGCATAAAGAATACCAAATGACTTAAGCAGTGACATTGAATCACTCAGGGAATGGCCCAGTTGGACTGAAAAATTTAAGAGCACCTCTCATATTCAAGCATCTGAGCAAGGGCATAAGGATTTGGCCTACTGAGCTGGTGGGACACACTCATGTTCAGGATTCCACAAAGTCGGGTGTCAGAACAGTCTTTCCTTATGTGGTCCCTTTTCAGTAGTACACATTTCCTGTGTATCAGCAACTGACTCTGATCTGTGTGACAGGAACTTTTTAATCCACACAGATGTTTCAAACTAAAAAAAAAAAAAAAAAAAGGAGGAATCATCATTAATAAAAAATATTTTTTTATAGGTTGAAACTGAGCATGCCTTATGAAAAATCAACATCTGAAACATGAATTTCCTGCTCAGCAGAAAAAAGTAATGACTTTGGGAGCCAGCGTAGCATAGGAAGGCCAAAAGATGTAATGAAAAAAGGTTTGATGGCTCCAAGGTTTGATTCTCCATCTGATAGGGGGTGTATGTGGGAGATTGGCCCTGGCTTCCCAGAAAAGACCTCCCAGAGTGACATCAACTGTCTAGAGGAAAGGAACTGAGGTTCAGGATGGCCACGTGCAGGGTTTCAATGCTGCTGCACTCACCCAATAAAAAGTACAGCTTTATAACTGTTTCTGGGCAAGGAGCACAGATGGGGAAAAAAGCCGCCTTTAATCTCCCACACAGAGCATGAAAGTGGGATTCACACACACACACCAGTGTAAAGAAACACATATTTAAGAAACCCCAGCCTTTCTCTTATTTAAGTAGGAAATTGTATGGTATAAAGGATAACACTGTAGCTTGCAAATCAGTAAGAGCAGGTCCTACCCTAACATCTGCCAGTGTCCTACTAGATAGTCTGAGTGAATCAGTTTAGAGATTACAAAACCAGTAACTAAAACAATCGTTTGTTCCTATAAGACAACTATTGGTCAACTCTAAATCAATTCCTACTTGAAACAGAATATATTTTTCAGAAAAATAAGGAATTTTGATTTTAAAAAATTCCAGACAGAGAATCCACAATGATCCTTTAAAAACAATTTCAACAGTTCATTACTTTTATTATGAAAATGTACACCTGGACTCCACTGTTGTCTAATTTCCAACTTTCCACCATTTTATTTTTTTAAAACTGCTATGTTGAAAATTTTTCCAGTATCATATTCTGTGCCTTATATAGATGAAGGCTGGGACAAATTATCTTTGCTTAAACTAAATAGGTTCAACCCCTTAAATATCTTGCTGCACAGAATGTCCAATCCATTAATCATTCCCTAAGCCTTCATCAACTCTTTATTCTTTTTGAAACATGAATATGAATCTTCACACATACTCAGATATTTAGGAAGTTATCACATCACTACTGACACAAAAGTAGCATAACGTCATGATTCCTGTTTGAAGTTTCTCTTTAGGCCATCTTTAGGCCGTTGGCCAGTATGTGATAGTGAAATCCTACATTCAATGAATTATGTATCATGATCTCCCAAAAACTTTTCCGTCATTATTTCTCAGGATAGTCATTCATCCTGCAAATATAAGCTAAATTATTTGTTCATATATATGAAAATATACATCTATAAAACAAATATATATGTGTGTGTGTGGTATTACCTTCAGTTTTACTGAAGCATATATGATTTGTGGATCACAAGTTAACTTTATTTCCAAAGTCCCAAATTTTAACTCCATGTGTATAAATTTACCATTAATGATTTAAATTTTTTTCTCATTAAAATAAATGGGAAACAGAACATGGCCCAAAAATTCCTGAGGGATTCTTTTAGATAATCATTCCCACTTTGCATATTAAGACTACCAGATAAGCAGTTTTAGGTCCTTTTAATGTGTTGCCCAGTTAAATTTGCATTATTCTCATTTCTTAATCAAAGATTACATGGTACCATGACAAATACCCTAAGGAAGTCCATTACATCAGCACTACAACATTCATCAACCAAACCTCATATATCATAAGAAAGCTATTGAGTTAGTCCGACAAGATATATTTTCCATAAACCAATGAGAACTGCCATAAATTACATTATTCCTGATTATTACTTTACTAATAATGTCCCATATCAGTCTTCCATAATTTTGCCAGGGATTGGCACCAGGCTGAAAGGCCTGTAATTACTAAGCTATCCCATTTAAAATTCTGGCACAGTATTTGCCTTCCTAGTGCTGTATCAATTAATAAAAAACAACATTAACAGTCCAGAGACATTCTTAAGCGGTTCCTTGAATACTCCCTGATGAACGTTATTGGAACTGCTGATCATAAAATGTCTTAACTTGAACAGTAGCTGTTTAACAACCTCCACAGTTAGTGATGAAACGAAAGTAATTTCCCAACCCCTATCTCTACCTGTACAAAATGCAGATAACAGCACTTACTGCCAAAATGCTTTGAGATCAGTAGTTTAAAAACAATATATGAGCTAGGTGTTTCAGGTTTTTAACTCCTCTGTATTGCAGTACCTCTCCAGTGATTAAGAATATTCATACTTCAACAAAAATCCTTCTTTCTTTTGTATGGAATAGGATCTAAGGTATAAAGTATTCTTATATCTTCTTCATGCTGGCTACCCAGAATTTATGCAGCAACATTAAACCTTTTGCTGCCAGAAAATCCCTTATGTAACTGTGTGGAGTCACTCTAAATAGATGCTTCACTGAATCCAGTAAATTCTCAAGGTTTGTCAAGTACAACAAATAGTGAAGTAGTTAAACATGGTAAGGGGAATATGTGTTGTCTATATTATCAGTAATCACAAGTGGATAAAATCTGATTAAAAAGCAAAAATTTTCACTTTGAGATCTCTAAAGTTTTTTTGTACTCAAGAAAAAATGATCAGAAGAAAATCCTTGCAAATCATCCTTTCATTTGAGGTCTAGCATGTTTTAGGTACTGGTACTATGTAAACATTTTTAGCAATATTAAAACATTTAAACCAGATTTTCATTAACTCTATAGCAAGTATTCTATATAAGTAATTTTTCCTAACTTCAAGGTGAATTGATGTGTTTACATTGTACTCCCTGATGTAACGGCAACGTAGTGCAGACATACCAAAGCTAGTTTTAAATCAAAGCCAGCTTGGATACTGGCACCCATCTGGCCACAGACATCAGAAGCTTGGAGTAGGTAAATGCCTGTATATTTATGCAGCTTCTAAAACATGTTTTGGAACCACCGGTGAGCTACATGCTGTTAAAATATTACTGCTATCTGAAAAAAACTAGATTTAAATTACCTAGGATGGTCAGCTGTGATCAGAAGTCTAACAGACCTAACACCAGTGATGGGAAAACACAGGCTTGAAAGTATTTAGGCATATTAGATCTTTTCAGAATAACTACACCTGATCAAATTCACCCTCAGACACTTTGAGCATAGATTGAAGCAATCTCAGAAACATTACATAGAACTTGTAAACAGGTACAAACATAATGCTTAGCATTAAAAAGAGGGAAAAGAAAGGCCAGAAAACTTACTTCTAATTACAGCAGAAATACTATGACAATTAATCAAACAAACAATTTAAGTATCTAGGAGATTATAAGGGGATGAGTAAGCAGCAATGCAGACTGGTTTCTTCTCTGTACAGTAAGGTAACAGGCATTACAGACAGGAAAAAAAGACTGGCTATTTTTAATAAGAACTTTATAATATTGTCATATACGGCTGGGGGAAACATGGTCTAGACTGTCACTGTTAGATGGCTGCTTAACTCAACTCAGAAAACAGTTATTGATGATTCACTGTCAAACTAGAGGGGTTTCCCAAGTGACACTCCACAGAACAGCATATAATTCAGTATTTTGATTAATGATTTGGCTAAAGGAATAGAAAGCATATTTGTTAAATTTGCAGGTAACATGAAGCTGGAAAAGCTTCTGAGAACAAGACAAGGATGTGATCAGAATTTAAAAACGTCTAGATAAAGTGGAGAGATGGTTTTGAATAAGCAGGATACAAGTCGATAAGTACAATGCAAAAATTCTACAGTTAGGTAAGACTAATCAACAACAAAAAAACCACAGTGGGTAAGCAAATGACCCAGGAATATCACCAAAGGTAACAGTAGATCACAAGCTGAACATGACTCAACAGCATCATGGTGTTGCAACGTCATATGGAAGATGTATAAACAGAAATCCTGTGTGTAATACACATGAGGAAATTTTTCTGGTCTACTGACTAAGAGTTGACTAGAGTAGTTACTTGTCCAGTTTTGGACATTGCTGAAGTAAACTAGTCTAAGGAAAGTAGTAAGAAAGATGATCAAGATCTAGAAAACCCAATCTACGTGACAAGGTTTAAGGAACTGGGATTACTTAGCCTAGAAAAGAGAAAATTGAAGGAGACTAAATAATTTTCTTAAACTGTGTACAAAGGGAAAGGGAATACATCCTTCTCTACATCAATTTTGGCTAAAGCAAAAAAAAAAAGGGCATAAAGTTCAGCAATGCATATTTAAGTAAGGTCAATAGTAAAAACTTTCAAATAATAGGATAATTAAGCACTGGAGCTGATTATCTTGGGGGTTGTGGACTTTCCACATTTTGAGACTTTCATTAAGAGGATGCAGAATCAGCCCTAATGCATTCATACTACACTGCAATCACAGTAACTGCAGTACACATGTATGCTTGGAGATTCTACATCTTCCATAAAACTTTTTTCTACTTGATAAAGGAGGAATGGTTGGTTTATAAGTCTGCAACACTTACATAGATAAGGCACTCTGTTTCAACGAAGTCAGTGAAAAGTTTGCGTTTACTTCAGCAGAAGCATGCCAGGGTCGAAATTCAGGAAAACTTAAGAGCATTGGGCATTGAAATGAAGTTTTCTTGGAATCTGCAATCAGGTTGCACAGGGAAAGTGGAGAGACATACTTTCTCCTCCTTCCTTTCTCTAAATAGGCAGAAGATCCTTTTTGTAAAAGGCATTTCTGTGAGAACAGTGTTACTACACATCAAACCCAGCCTCTCTGCAAACAAAGTAAATCTCCTCTGCTGGGAAACTGAATATATGGCTGGATAAGCAACAATAACTATGGTGCTAACAAATACAAACACGCAAGATAAAGGCAGGACAGATCTACTAGAAGGCCATTTCCTGTTCTTATGATATGATGTGGGTGATATGTTAATGGATAGTTAGTTCAGTTTTCAACCCCTCAGTACAAGAAGGACCTTGAGCTGCTGGAGCATGTCGAGAGAAGGGCAACGAAGCTAGTAAAGGGACTGGAGCACAAGTCTTATGAGGAGCGGCTGAGGGAACTGAGCTTGTTTAGTCTGGAGAAGAGGAGGCTGAGGGGAGAGCTTACCGTTCTCTATAACTACCTCAAAGGAGGTTGTAGTGAGGTGGGTGTTTGTCTCTTCTCCCAAGTAACTAGTGAAAGGACAAGATGAAATGGTCTCAAGTTGCATCAGGGGAAGTTTAGATTGGATATGAGGAAAAATTTCTTCATGGAAAGAGTGGTCAGGCATTGGAAAAGGCTGTCCAGAGAAGTGGTGGAGTCATCATCCCTGGAGGTGTTCAAAAAATGTGTAGACATGGCACTTTGCGGCATGGTTTAGTAGACATGATGGTACTGGGTTGACGATTGGACTTGATGATCTTAGAGGTCTTTTCCAACCTTAAAGATTCTATGGATAACCATGACTTGTATCCTCAGCTGCTGCTGAACTCAATACAAGTGTATGTGAAGAGCCCACTCGCAGCCCACCTTTCCCAAGGAAGATACAATTTCTCTACAGTGCTTGTTTCAGATATAGGCCTGAGTGGCACAGGCTATGTGCACAGCAACCTTGGCCCATCACATATCACCACCTGTACAACATGTAAGACAGTGCTAACAGGGATGCAGCTGGACTGCTCCCCCCTCTGCCCACTCACATCACTTGTCCTATACTTAAGATGGTGGTAACAACAAGCTATATGTAAATTAGGGTAACAACTATGGAAGCTGCAACTGAAATAGGACTGTGGAGTTTGTAATTATGCTACTCATAATCTGGAACAATGTGGTATTCTGTTGACAAGTTCTAGGCTGATATTTACTGACAGACACAGAGTTACAGGTGAACAAAACTGGTGCAACTCCAACATAATGAAGAGTTATCCTGTTAGTACTCTACTCAGGCTATTTACAATCTAATTGCTATTTGCTACTGTGACTTGTGGTTTCTACATTGAGTCTTGTTAATTGTTTTATATGCATCATTAGCAAAACTTTTAGCTTTTTAAAATTAATTTTGGATTGTGTGTTGCTCAAATGTATTATTCATTAAAGTATGTAAAAGCACCTCAAACACTTCCTTTACATGCATTCCCTAAACACATATAAATCATGTTAGCATATAAAAGTAATGTGTAAATACACATAATATAATTAGCACTTTCATTAATGTGTGGTTGTACCATTCATACCTTACAACTGCAACTAGAAAAGTATAAAGTGTAATTAGAATGTGTCAGAACTAACAATATTTTAAATTCTTAATTCTATGTTATTAATAAGATTTAAGACTATTAATAAATTAACAACTGAACTTAATTTTCACAGTTTTTGCACTTCACTTGAGTCTAAGAATAAGCTAGGTTATTTTCGGTAGTTAATTTCTAATCATCTCCATGTTTTCACAAATTAGGCCAATTATTTTCA
Organism: Grus americana; assembly: GCF_028858705.1. Taxonomy (NCBI): domain Eukaryota; kingdom Metazoa; phylum Chordata; class Aves; order Gruiformes; family Gruidae; genus Grus; species Grus americana. The sequence continues at coordinate 20,372,203 of NC_072860.1, forward strand.
GTTAGCAGAAAATATCATTCATGAAAATATTTGTTAGTATTAATGTTTGTAAAGATCTATTTCTTAATAAAATGCAGGCGTTGGGCCTATATGAACCCAAAGAGTTTCCATGTATGCAAATTACTTATTATCTCCATGGTTACATGAGCTAATAGAGTGTTGTTTTATATAAGGTATATGCACCAGAACATTAATCTACTATTGAACAAAGTGGCAAATCTGTATCTTTATGACCAAACAAATTATATTGTTGAATGCTGGCAACACAATCTGTTGTCATATATGAGAAACACCAAGAGATTCAGAGAGATCTGAGCACAGTAGAGTGATGGAGCCAACAACCTGCCATGCACGCAGAGCTCTGAGTTGCCCAAAGTGCTCTCTCCAAGTCTTGATTCTGAAGCTACAGAAGTACAGCACATCACAGGCAACGGCTGCCTCTGATGCCACTAATCATCATCCTCAATTTGCATTAAAACTCTTCCATTGAACTCTTTGGTGTGCACAACTTACAGCTATGGAAACTCTTTTTCCTTCAAGTTACCTATTGCCCACCTTCAGAAAAGCATCCCTACTAAGGAAGAGCACTTAACTACATGTTTCACATTGAGTATATATTTGCTTTTCTGACTTGGAATGTGCAGGTCTGTTTATCATGGCATGATTCCCCTAATAAAAATCATGACTTGCCCTTGCCATGTGGTTTCTTGGCATGGAAACCACAGACTTTACCATTCCAATCACTTTGTTAATGAAGAATACTACGATAACTGTTATTAATTTGGAGTCTGTATGTGCTGTTTTGTGCAGTTTCAGAATCAGTGATTTAAAACTATGTTAAATTTGCAAGATGACATAAATATCAGTAGGGTCGAAAGGAATGAAATATCTACCACTTTTGAAAAATCAATAGGCCTCCCAGTAGGATTTAAATGTCAGGTTTTTGACAGTAACTAGGTAGCTGCCAGATTCTCCAAAAACACCCTGTGCACTTCTGTATTTCTGAAAATGCCCCTGTACCCATTACTATCTCTGGGTTTCCTAATAGTCCTAATTGCCCCAGAAATATATTTGAAAACAAATTCTGAGCACTTATTTGTAAAATAAAGGATTTTTATTTGACTTTTTGCAAAATTTCCCCTGGCAATTTAATATTAATTAAAATCTGTTGAGCCATATGGTGACTCTTCTTCTTCTTAACAAACATTATGACTTTCATATTTTTTACCATGATTTTTCCCATTTTTGCCATAACAAACAACAAAGCTTAGAGACCTCATAGTATACAGACATCACTGGTTCAAATACTAAGGCAGCCACACAGACCAAAAGGGACCACAATAGAAAAATGTTTTTAAAGCATTTTAGCAAGTGAACCTTGTGCCATTAAATATGCCCTGTAACATAACAGACCTTCACATTCACAAATAGAACAGAGTCACAAACAGCATGGGTCCTGGCACTCACCTTTCTCTAAGCTGTAAAGAACTTGCCTTTATATTTACGTTACAGAATTGCAAGTTAATGCTTTCTGTCCCACCCACCATTGCACATTTTTGAAATTGTACTATAACTGAGGAAAAAATACTGTGCATTGATTCCAGATTAGAACTGGATGGAGACAGAAAAACAATCTTGCTGAAGCTTCTTCTAGTGAAGAGCTGGAGCAAAGGCAGAGTTTACACTTGTGGAAGCACAGCATTGCACGTGAGTGTGGCTTGCACTGAAAGATATTTAAAAAACAGCTCCTTAAGAAGAAACCGCTGTCATCCATCTATCTATGCATACATCTCCCTCCGTCTCTCCACTGCACTGATTGCTGCTTTGCCAGCCTTCTTATTGACCAGTGCCAAGCGATTTAGCCCCCTGCTAAGGAAAAAGGTAAAAGCTGGATCTACCTGGCTTTACTGGATCTGCCAGATCTTGCCAAGAATGTGGCACCAGTATGCCATTGCATCAAAAAATTGCAAAATGAATGCACCTGCTTCTGATGCATTAAGAAAAATGCCTATTCCAACACACTATACTACAAAATCTCATATCTAGCATTTGGATTTTGCCAAATTCTACCAATGTTTGTCCCTCACCCACAAATAATATGGTATGAATAATCGTTCCTGAATTAACAATACTTCTACTATAGGTGTATTTTTTCCTACTCCGTAGGAAAAATTTAAATAATGATGCATATACGTAGATTTAGAGAAAACAGATATTGCTACGTACTGGCGTTGACAAATTTATCTCAGCCTCCTCCTGAAAAAACAAGAAAGCCCTGTACTTAAAACAACAAAAAAGAAACTTTTCGCATGCCTTAAAAACATTCAGCTACAATAGAAAACTTGCACACTAACCCGAGGAAAGGATAATCTGGATCTACTGTAGCCAGAGTGAAAGAGTGCACCTTTGAGATTACTAAAAGCATAAGAGTCTAATACATCTCTGTTCAACAAACAGCAAAGACACCAAGGCTCCAAGTTCAAATAGGACTTGCTTTTTCTCATCTAGACCTAAACTTTCTTCTAGATTGAGCACAAAGGCAGCCAGATACTTACATCTGAAAAATCCATACTCTGTATTTTATATTTTAAATGAAACCATAATAATTCAAATCTGATATTTTCATCTGTGGAAGTGCAGTCACCTTTTGTATTACACAGTGGAGTTTTACAGTAATATATGTCTAACATGTATGGACAATCCCAAAGAAGTATTTTAAGCTCATCAGCTCTTAATTGAGGTTTTCAAAGAGGCTTAAGGGATTTAGACAAAAAAATATTCATTTCGTATTTCCTTTTATCACCAATACATGGCTAAACTCCTAGGCAGTTTGAAAATCTCAGAGTGCTGGATACATATTCATTTGATGTAAGAGAACTGTCACTTTTGCTATCTATCTAAAAGATAAAACTCTCAAGCTTAAGTGAAAAAAAATAATTGGCTAGATTTTGCTTGTGCCATCACTGACGACTTCACAATCTCACATTCTGCAAAACCCCATTTTTTTAGCTGAATAGGAACGCTTCAGAAAGGCATATTTAGTCAGCTGAAATGAGAGCTGCGATGATACAAATGTGCTGGTTTCAGGAATAAGAAATCTATTTTGCATTGCTCTAGTACTGGAATACGCTTAAGGTTGAATTTCTCTGGTCAATCAAAAGCATCATAAAGTTTTGTGCAGTTTAATAGTAAGGCTTGGGAGCTCAGAGCCAAGAAATTATACAATCTAGCAAATTCCAGGCGCTGGATGTTTTCTGTGCCACTGAATATAGATATACTGGGTGGAACAGAAATTTGCAATGAAATTGAAGCAGCTGTTCTTTTTAGCAGATTAGAAATTTAAGGGTTTAGGTGGAGGAGAGCAGAAAAAAGCTGGATCCAAGATGATGCAGGTGTCACTTGCAGAATTTAGCAGGCCTATTGTGCCAGTTTACAAGGTCAGAAGTTTGCACGTACAGGCTATTGCCAGACTTTTTTCTGTATGACAAGCATTGAAAAACATTACCAAGGAATACTATCAAGCCATAAAAAAAGTCTTCTGACACTTTCTGTGAATCACAACAGATCACAGTTGCTCTTCATACGCAAGGCACAAGGTAGGGCCTGGCACAAGCATATTACTAAGATTCAGTTTAATTATGACCACAGCCTGCGCTTCCATCTAGCTCTGCGATGCTAAACTTTTTCAGTGCTGCAGGCAGGCAGGCAGGAGCAAGCAGCCCTCTTCCAGCTGCAGCCGCGGTGGGGAAGGGCTGTGAGCAGGTCATAGCCGACCCCAGGTTGGGAGACAACCATTGCCTGGGATGCGACCCCTCTCCTTCCGCGCGAGGAGGCAAAACTCGCGGCCATCTGGGAGGCTCCGTATGCCAGATCCAGGTTTGGCCGCGTTTTGGCTCCGGGACGCTCCAATATTTTTGCTGTTATGCTGGTTTGGTTTTTTTAAATTTTTGGTTTTTTTGCTGCAGTGGAAGCCGCCAGCCCCTGGCGGGGCGGTGTGGCCGGGGGACCGCCGTTCCCCCGGGACCCCGGCAGGGCTCCGCCCGGTGGCCGCGGGGCTCCCCGCGTTCCCCGGATGCCGCGCGCTCCCTCTGCGGACGGAGGGAGGGAAGGAGGGAGGGAAAGAGGGAGGAGAGAAGAAAGGAGGGAGGGAGGGGGGGGAGGCTGGGGCTGCCTCCAGGAGGCGGGGGAGAGCCGCCGGGGCCAGGGCCGCCAGGCGGGCAGGCCGGGCCGGCTGGCAGCGGGACGAGGCGAGGTGCGGCGGGCGAGGCCCGGCAGCGGGCGGCCCCGCTCCGCCCCGCGCCGCTCCCCGCCCGGCGGCCCCGCAGCAGCCGCTGTCGCCTGGGTCCGGCCCGCCTCCCCCCAGCACCCCGCGAGGAACAGCTCCTTTGCAGTTTGCAGCACCGCATTAAAAAGGCAGAGAGAGGGAGAGAGAGACAGAAAGGAAGAGAGGAGGGAAGGAAGCAGCCCGGATCACTGGGTTATGGAAAACAGTAAAGAAGCTTCCAGGACAAACTGAATCTTTTGCAAAAAACAGGTCTTTCAGGGTTAGCCTTTTTTTTTTTTTTTCCTTTTTTTTTCTTTTTTCTTTCTTTTAGTCGAGTGCACAGGAGAAGTGCCCTCACCTCAGCATACACCCAACCTGTCGGCCTGAGGGGCACCTGAACCAGACAAAGCAGAATGTACCAGGGACACATGCAGGTAAGAGGCTGCAAGCAGGCTGGAGAGGAGAAACCCTTTGAATGGGCTCTGCTGAAATATGATTTGGTGAAGTTTCTGTTGGTTGAGCAGAGGGGAGAGATGCCACCTTGGCACTATGCAACAAGTGAACTGGTGCAATGTGATCATGGCACTCCAGCTCAGGCTGAAAGAAGAGCTTGCCTGGGGCTAGCTCTGCTCAGGGGGGAGGATGGAAAAGGGGTTCTATCAACTTTATAACTAGGTGAAGTTTTGTGTATATTTTTGCATTTATTATGCCTGCTTGTTCAAACAGATTCAAGGGAGCATTCCAGGGCAAAGCTTGTTATGGCATGCTTTAAGTGACACATGTCTCCTGCCATCCTCCTGATGCATCTCTTCCTGTATGTCAAGTGAAGGGCAAACAATAAGGGAAAAGACAGAGCACTTGCTTTGCAAAATCTGCAAAGATTTCATGCCACACTAAAGCCGTCAGTTTGCACAGTGTGTTGTGTTTAAAGGTGATGGATATCTATTCTTCCCTCCCAACATGGGATGAGGATTGATTTTGCTAAGCCCCAAGATGACTTTGTAGAATGAATTCAAACACATGTCTAAGTGACTTCAACATTTTAGACAGAAATCTTGTCTCATGATCTTATTGATCCACATCGCCCTAGCAGAAAATGCCTCTCCCTGATAAAAACATACTAGTGCCTTGGACGTGATGACTTTAACCTTGACTCCCGCTCTCCTTCACATGGCTCTTCCTTGGAAAGCCAAGTCTATTCTGGAGGAGGATGAAATGCCAAAGTGGAGTAAAGGTTTACACTGATCTCTCAAATTAATTTCTTTGCTTTTAGACCCCAATCTGGCTTTGCGTTCATTGCCAGGAATGATCAAATGCTTTTATCATGTACTGTGGCATCAGCCTTGCACATAGTGTTGTTAGTACTAAGGCTGTTTACAGAGAAACTGCAGTTTTAGGAAGTGTAAGCTGACCACTTCTGTTTGGTGTGATTCTGCACAGCATTTAAAAATCTGCTGAATGGTCATCAGGGACATTAAACTTAAGTCAATGTCAAACACAGGGTTGTGTACAATGTATGTGAGTTAAGTGAGGACTCTGATTCAGCACTCTCTGCTTTCCAGAACTGAATGATACCAGTTACTCTCTCATGTTTGTGTTATCTAATCTCAACAATGATAAATAATGTGTCATAATATTGCTTGCAATAGGAGAGCAAACAGGTTTTAACAAGAAATGTAATCCATGGAAGGAGTATACGTATTACTATTTTTTTCTGATAAGATTAGACTATGCTTTGTTTTATGGAACACAAAAACAATCCTATAACTAATGATACCAAATTGGACGTTGGCAAATATGTATTTGTACCCTTAAGAAAGCAGAAGTTCTCTGCTATGAGTAATATATCACAAGGTTTCAACAAACATACAACACTTTTTAAAAGGAAATATAATGGAATATTGAGGTGTCTGGCAGCATTGTAAACTTTGAGTCATTAAAAGGTTAAATCAAATTCGCAATAGAAAATCAGGTCAAAATATACAAATATGTAGTGACTGATGTCCTTTACTTTTTTTTTTCCCCAAAATATTTTCATTTTTCTAGCCCAAATGTAATCAAATTCTAACTAAAATATCTTTAAAAGTTTGCTGAATTAAAAATACTGTTCATATTGAGTACACTTGTCATTGTTAAAAATAAAAACCCATATTGAGTACACTTGTCATTGTTAAAAATAAAAACCCATCTGAGTTTATCAACCAAACTTTTTAATATATTTCTGTCCTAACAGGAAGCATTAATATTCTTCAGATAACACCTAAAAAAGCCTAAAGCATTAGGAGAGATTTTCATGTTTACTATATCCTTAACTAGAGCCTTTAAGTGAGTCAGACAAAGAGAATAAAGAGCTAATTTATTTGCAATGAAATGATCTACTGTAACATTTATGAAGCCCTGTTGAAACACAAACTATCAAAGTTACCATACAAGTACAGTATCAAACCACATGCTAACAAAAATGTAGGAACATCTTAAGCATTATGAGTCCTTTTCTTAGTATCTCCAAGACTTCTGGTAAAACTTCTGCTAACGTAAGGAAAACTATTTGCAATCACCTGCCGATCAAAAATAAGGTGAACCGTAAAACCATCCAAACTTGGGTGGATTAAGTCCAGCACCTAAGTCAGTACCTGGACTCCTAAACAAAACCAACCATGTTTGTGATTTGCTCAGTGTCTTTATAGAGCTTCCACTTAAAGGAATGAAATTGGAGTGTTTAGCTGGACCCTACCTGGGTACTTAAGCATCTAACTTTATACATCCAAATGCAAAATGATGTGCCAATACAAAATGCCTGAGCCTACACTCTTTAAGGCAAAAGCTTTTCTGAAGTTACTGTGATCAAATGTAGGATCTGATTCAGAATGCCAGTCATCGTTTCCCCTTTTCCTAGTGTTTTGTTCTCAGATGTAAAAGTAAAATCTGCAGAAATAATTCCTTAGTCCAGTTACTTTAAAAGATATTTAGAGAGCCAATGTTTTACTAATAATCTGTTATAACTCAGCTAATTCTTGAAAGACTTCTGAAAGATGAGAACATTAACAACTGTAACAATGTAATAAGCGTAATTACAGAGACTGAGAATTTACCTATCCTGAATAGGCATCAAGCATTATCAGCTTCACTGAGGAATTTCTGACTAAGCTCAGTAAATTCTGCAAGTGTAGATGAAATATACTTTGTATTTAAGCACTGCTGAATCCAACAAACACTTAAAGTACTTCACTACATCAGGCCATAATATGTGTATCTCAATTTTTTAGTTTATAGTACAGATTGGTTTTTATTTTTTCTGAATCCCAGAAAATCACTTAGTTTATTCCAAAGACCTAGGTCTAGATTTTCCTTTTACTGTTTTATAAATGAATCCTCACAACACAGAAATACTAGAGAGGTCCCAAGCTAAAATTCCACAGACAGTAAAAAAATAAAAATCTAAAAAGAAGGTATGTTTCTGGTTCAACCACTGTCTTTACATTTCTACGTACCTTTCTAAAGGACTAGCCTTTGTGTTACTTGTGCACCACACGCTTTCACATAAAATACTAGGAGAAAGGCGAAGTGGCCTTCCGCAGAGCCAGCACTGCAAACAGAAACAGGATGCAGAGAAGTACAGTGCCACGGGAGCTCTTTTAAAGCTATTTCACTATCATAATAAGCATTAGCATTTGATTTAGCCATATTTACCAACCTGTTCGGTTTACACAGTAACTGTCTAAAACATAACAGGGACTGGCTTAGGTTCTAAGGCACATAGCTACGTCCTGAAGCCTGAGCCTTTAAAGTGGGACTTTTGCATGAGAAAGAGAACTTCAGATGAGATGCACAGGCTATTTGCCTACAAACATACAACTTCAATTATGTAAGAAGTCCTGTTTAATTCAGTAAACTTAGGGTCTGACAGGATGAAACTGAATAGTTACAGGAGCACACCCTGGGATTACACAGATACGGCAAAAGAACCGAATCTAAATGCTAAACTGTACAGGTGAGAGTATTTCTCCCTTAGGACAGTGTGTGCAATCCAATGTGTACTGTTTTTCATCATCTTCAAGGAAACAGTAGCAGACCAGATGGAAGCAGAACATAAGCTGCATTCATCCAACAGTCACTGTTCTAAAATGTCTATCATTTTAACAGCCAACAATAAGATGTTTTAAAGTTTTTACAGTTTATTATATACCTGGTACCAGTCCCTCCCATTGACTTTTATGAGAGTTCTATAAATGGATGAAAGGTAAATTACAATCATAGAATGGGATTTTCAGCAGCATTTGGCATACTGGGAAACTCAAAATAAACGCTTTCAGAACTGTTTGCCTTGATGCTGTATATAGTCAGCTTTCTCCAGCACAAATGCTTGAACAGAAGTAGTGCTTTGCCAAATGTTGGCATGGGATTTTATGTATGGCAGTGTTATGTTTTGAGATGGCTTAATTTAGACAAAAGAGAAATCTTGACCACACATGGCTATCAGAGTTCCTCTGGCTCTTTTTCACAAGAACAGGCTTGTTAGTCACGATGCCTTGGCCAGGTTCCAGATCAGGTAGTTAATCTCCTAAACTTTTAATTGCATAGGCAGTCAACTTCATGCCCTGAATTGTTATGTTGTGCTTTGTATTATTAAAGATATTTAACATTCTACCACTGGCATTTCATATTTACATGAAATGACCTATATTAATTATTCACATTTCAGTAAGATTTAATTTATCAAACACACACCTATATGATCATAGTGCGTCTACAGAAGAATAACTATCTACACATGAAAATTCTTGCAAGATGAAACCTCAAGGGCTTCACATGTTTTACGGGGCCTGAAAAGTGTTGGTAAATATTTTAGAAGTTATAAAAATATTTTTGCACTGATTTCCCAACACTTAAGATGCAGCTAACTCACTGGGAGAAATGAAGCAGAACTGTCTCAAGATTAGCCGCAGATGCAAGTCCCATCTTTGCTTATTTGGTAACCTATTAAAAATACTATAACAGTATTGGTTACGATGCCACCTAAAGTAAATAACTATCAGTTATGAATAATAAAAAGGTAATCTCTCAGCTATACATTTTGTACAGGAATAAAACAGCCCACAAAGAATATGCACAACATAAAATTTAATTCAATGCTAGATTGAATCTTTGTTCAGCTGTTAAGATCAACATAAACTTAATAACTTTAAGCTACAAAATTCTAAAAACCTGAGCACATAGCTGAACTGCTAACTGATCCCTAGTGATGTCGATGAATCATAACTCCTAGCCTAGCTGAAATTCTATTATGATAAACTGATAATTTTCCATTATTGCAAGCCTTTTCTAAAAGTACTCACAATACTAGGCCAGTGTTTATGGTGGCATGTTTGCCATTTTGTCTTGATATTTTCCAGTTATTCACTAGCAGATTTTCAAGTATTGAACAGCAGATTATGAACTGCTTATAAATGAAACAAGCTAAAAATAATTAACTCGCTTTCATTGAAAGAAGTTCATTCAAAGAAAGTAGGTGATATACTGCTTTTGGCTAAGGCGCATACTGAAACTGCACAAATTGTGGGTATTTGTAATGCTAGTATAGAGAAGCATTCCTTGAAGCTGTTAAGCAGTTTTACAAGAACCTAGCAGAAAATTTTGCAAAGGCTCAGAAACTCTTGGCACACAGGGTATTTTTGCTGGATGCAAATTAAAAGGAACTCGTACTAACTAAATAAGGATCCATCCCTCTATTCTGGAATTAAACTCCTTCAAAACATAGAAAAAAATGCCAGTCCCTAGCACTGTCATTTATGTATATAAATATGTTAGTCTAAATCCAGTATATAGCTTTCACAAAAAAGGCACTGTTTACTCAAGAAATCATGCTGTATTTTTTTTTAAGATCTACCACTATTGCCACAAATGATGATAACATGATGCAGTTACTAATTCTTTAAACTACACATCTAGAAACCTGGATTTTACCTCTAGCTTCATTATATAGCTTCAGCAAGCCCAATCACCTTTCCAAGCATTCATTTTGCCCCACCTATGTTGTCTACTCCAATTACCACGTAAGCTAAGCTTGAATAGCAGTTACTTTTTTTTGTCAAATCATGTTTTCAAATATCCTAAAATGCACCTGCAGAACTACTAAAACCAAGGACTGACGATCAATAGCAAAACACTCAGCTGCATAAAGACCTACAGAGAGAGAGAGAGAGAGTGTGTGTCTATTTTGATTACTTAGCTTAAACTTGTTTGAAAGTTTAGGCTTACACATGTTTGAAAACGACTTAGTTTAATGGGACCAACTGTTAATATATCAGAAAAAGACAGGCCAGCAGTCTCAGAATGGAAGAACATAGATGAAATTGCTATGCAGAGGAGGATGCCAAAAAGTTGGAAAAAAGTCCATAAGCTAGACCAGGATGAAATATCCAAGTAGGACAAGGAAAGGATGGGAAAGATAAGATAACCACATATAGAATTCCCTTTAGGAAATGCAGTCTCATAGACATTCATCTGTAGAAAAGAATTCCTAATTTATAATTATCTTGTTTCTAAGCAAGCTGATTCTCCAGAAACTTTTTTTTTTTTAAAAAAAAAGGGGGGGGGGGCTTTGATGTCTAAACCAGTTCTGTTTAAAACCATCTATGTAGTTTAATTTGCTACCCTTTTTGCAACAGTTAGAAATGAAAATGGTAAAAACATAGAATTAGTCTAACCAGCTTGTTTTTCTTACATACCCAGCACAGGAAGTATCCACTAGTTGTTTGTATCACAGAATGTAAGTTTGCACAGTTTATTTCAGAAAAAGCTGATACTACAAAACAGAGTAGTCATCTTCCAAATCAGGTGTCATGATCTGTAAACTAGGAGGTGACTTTCTGTAGTTATGCATTTTCATCATTGTCCAGTAACATTACTAACAAAATGCCTAAGGATCATAAACACCATATTCAGCAAATTCTCCTACCAGGTCACAATTATTATGAACGGTGTGATATTTCATTGCTTGCTTAGGCTTTTGAAATTCTGAGTCATCAGTACATGAGTTTCACTTCCAATGGTTTATTTGCATATAAATAAATTAAGTCTAAGATATCAAGTCACTGAAACTTATAATACTGAATGGAAAAATAAGGCAAAAGAACGGAAACTAGGAAGGAAAGAAATGCTGTTATTGGTCTGAAGAGTAGAAAACATTGTTAATATTACCACTGTACAGTTACATGAATACAAACATCAGTGGACAGCATTAACATAGAAAATAACAGCTATGCATTTAGAATCTGTCAGTAAAATAACAAAAGCATATTTGATGAGGAAACTACTGTACAATGAATTCAGACAAACAATCTTTCTTGATTACATTAAGACTTTGTTTTCTGTTATGAGATACATAAAAGAAATTCAAATATTCTTATCCACTGACATTTAGAAATGACAACTTCAGAATGTTTTTGACATGCATTTATTTTAAGACCAAGTTTTTCTTTGTCGTTTTTTTTTTCCTTAGATCAATCATTTGGCTGTATAGACTAGTTTTCAAAAGCTGAAGAAACAAACTTTAAAATTTGCCTTGCCAACATTAGAGCCAGCTGTATCTATCTTTACATGACTGAATGTAAATGGAAATTATACTGATGTGAATAAGATAATAATTGGCTTCCAAGCCTTTTTCACATTAATTCTTGTCTTCCTAATGTCACCAGTCAGATTCCAAAGTTAGTGTGTCAAGTAGAGACTACAGCGTGTCCTGAAGAGGGGCAGAAAAGCTGTTACAAATTGCATTTTCTAATTCATTTTCTAACTGGTACTTGTATCAAGAAAAAGGTTCAGGAACTCTTACTCACTGTTCGTTAAAAGTCAATTGAGAGATAATACTTGGCTGTTTAAGCCTACCCAGGAATATAGAGATCTCTTTCTCAATAAGTAACACTGAATATTAGAGTTTAAGTTCACAGAATTTACTAAGGTCGAGTTTGATAATAATGTAAGAGTAAGCAAAGACTATCATAAATAGAAGCTTTTTGAGTATTTTTTAGTATTATGTAAAACGGAGAAAAAACATCACATTTTGATTTTATGTTAATCTGTCAGAGTTTTTTAAAATCCAGAGGACAATCCCCTAATAGGAAGATCTGAAAAAAGTCTGTATCTGGTATTTTACACAGAAGAACAGATTAATATTATTTATGTAAATTAGGAGGATGGCCTTAGTCTTCACTAAGGCCTTGGACACTTGTCATAGAAATAATAACAGAAATATCATAGAAGTGATTAATGAAGTAATAATAAGTGTAGCTCAACATGTGTCTCAAAGTGACAAGTTATTTCTGCTGTCATTCACTGAAGTTTAACAAGGAAGATAATTTTGCAGTTGCAAGCTTCAGATGTAGACAAGCTCTTTCATCTTTTGCTATCTATCATTTAACACTCCTTCCAAGAACAAGGACAATTTTAAGACGACTTTGAAAAATGAATATAAGGAAGAATGACCAGCAGTAGTAAGTAAAAGTAGTAGTAAAAAAAAAAAATCAACCAAACAAAACAAACCCACAAAACCACAAAACGCCCCAACATAATAAACTTCTCAAAATAAGAATGACAACAGAAGGTTAGATGAGAATCGTATCTCTAGTTTGTTAGATAAAAGAAAGGAGGAAAATTATGATGCACAGAGAAAAACAAGGCAAAAGAACGGAAACTAGGAAGGAAAGAAGTGCTGTTATTGGTCTGAAGAGTAGAAAACATTGTTAATATTACCACTGTACTTAATCCAGGTAATGTACACAATATGGCAAGGTATATAAAACTGGAAAGGATGCATAGACTTACCTGTGCAACAAACCAAAGCAATCTGAACTATCAGAAAACAGCTGGATGCTACATGGAAACAGTGAAAGAACACTTATCCCTGGAGCACTTATAATAAAAGATTATGTGCTGTTCTGGAAAAACAGAAAACCAAAGGTGTTGGTTTCATTAGGAACCTGGATGTCAAGAAAGTGGGAGAAAAAAATTGTAAGAAGCTTCAGAACTAATATTTTCAATTGTTAAAATGTTAAGACTAAGCCAAGAACATACAAGGAATGGAGATGCTCCTCAAAGGCAGAAGGAAAAAGTACAAATTGCCAAAAGTAAAGCTTATTTAGATCTTGAAAGTATACTAAAACAACAGGTGAAACTTTTTCAGTTACATTATTAAGGAGGTGTGGGGGGAAGCAAAACATACTTAAGAGGAATTCGTATTATGGATAACCTAATTTATGGTGAAAACACAAAATGGGTACAAGGGTATGAATCCTGCAATTACCAATGTGTGAAGCAAAAGCTCATGCAGAGATACACTATATAATCTCTATCCCAAACTGCTGATGGAACTGGTATATGAAATTGAAGACTTGGTAGCAAATATTTAATAGTCTAGTTATGAATCTGGACATGGTGTCATATGACAGGACAATAGAAAATATGTCAAGATTTAAGATAAAGTGAGAAAAAAGGTAAGACAAATAACAGCTCAGATACCCACATGGCTATCCATAATCTGCAAGGGTTTAGGGGACAGACTTTAAGGAAAAATAAACAAATAAACATATACAGAAAACTGGAAGAAATGCTATTTGAATTTATCAAGAGAAGATAATGTCAGGCAAACTTGACAGCATTTTCTGTTATCATAACTAGGTTTACAGGAAAGGAAGATGTAACTGACTTGATCTATATTTTCTTTGGTAAGCATTTGTTACAGTGCCACAAAAAAAATTATTGGTGAAGCTGGAGAAAGTAAGGAATAGTAGAAAATCTGTAAAGAGGGCAAGAAACTCATTCATGGGGAAATGAAAAATACAGCATTGAAGGAAGGACTATCAGACTGAGAAAATAACAGAGAAGGTCTTAGTGGATAAGCGTTGGAACTGATGTCTGATGTTTCATCCATAAACCTGCTAGAAACTGAAAGATGTTGATTACATTTGTGGATTGCTCAATGCTGGGAAACATCATCAGTATTGGGACACATCATCAGTACTGTATATTGACCTGAAACTCAGAGGGAACTCTGTAAACCAACAATACAAATATGATTAAATTTAACAGCACAATATGCTGTTGAACATCAACAACAAAAAATGTCTACCCTAAGCTGTAAACTATAATTTAGAAATGATTAAGAAGAAAGACTTGCATATACAAGATGACTATAAGCCATTAATACGATATATCCATAAAAAAGACAAATGCAGATCTAGCTTTAGAAGAGATTTTTCCAGAATAGTCAGGAAAATATCAATGCCAGTTTACAATGCCACTAGCAAATTTTCAATTGAGAATCTTGTACAGATCTGGTCAAGAAGAGAGGCATGGAAACAGGTCCAAAGAAGGATGATCAAGAAAAAGGGAAAGTCTATCTTACCAGAAGACACCAAAAGTTTTTGGCTTATTTCATTCAGCGAAATGATGGCTCAGCAGGCACATAATCACAGCATGTAAATGCATCAGGGAGATAAACACCAGATATGGAAAAACCTAAATTAGCTAAGGACAAAACTGGCATAGGAACAAATGGATATTCACCAGCTGTGAATAAATTTAGGTTGGAAATTAGAAGGTTTCTAATCATTAGAGCAATCAAGATTTCCAATAGCCTTCCAATTGGAATAGTGAAGGCAAAAAACATAATTACTTTAAAGATGAAGCACAATCAATTTATGAAAGACTTTGTATGACAAGCTGCCCGCAAGAGCAGAAGACCGAATCTCAACAACACTCTCCTTGTCTTCTGAAATTGCTCTAACTTCAGCAGAAACAAACCCTCACTCTTGTTCAGTAAGACCAAAATCCTTAACATCAAGAAGTCAAAAGTCTTCCTATTATGGCAGCAGAGGGCTTGACTGTCTTCACAGCTTCAGTAGCCTCCTGTTAATAGAGCCATACAGGAACTGACAAATTAGTCTCACTTCCCCCATTGCCTAGCCTAAAACATCCTTTTGACTACTCGTAGAGCTGAGCTCTACAGTTTGAATACTCTCTCTGCCAGCTTCCTTATCAAGTCTCCCACTCAGCTGAACTGAGAGTTTTGCTACATTTAAAACCTTAATAATCAGAGGAAATGTATTTCCCCCATACAGCTAAACTCAATGGTTCATGCTAGAAACACTAAAGCTTTTCCCCATCTTGTATTCACATTCCCACAAGCCGGCACTGAGGGTTTGAAATCACCAGCTGTGTTAACATTGTGTAACAGTAAGCTTAAATTTATTTTAATAACAGCTGAAGTGTGTATGCATGAGAATCCATCAGAACCAGTAGGGATATTTTCCTAGATCTAAGCAGGTAGGATACAGCTTTTTCTCCATACTACCACTACTTTTCTCTTCTAAACTCCAAAAATAAATGTGATGGTCATTATTTAGAGCATATGCTCTTATTTAAGATAATCCAGTGGTCTGTTTTGCAGTCCTACTCAGGAAAAACTGCTGAACTCACTTTGGACTGGTCTCTTTGAAGGGATCATAAAACTACATCTTATAGTCAGTCCCACATCCCTTCTAGTAGACGGAGTCAGAAAATGATTTCTGGGTTAAATCAGGCTCATGAAACTATTTCAGGATCTGATTTATGGGGTTCCTTTCCTATTTCAGATCATGATGGCTGTCATTTGCATTCCTCAATGTATCAGGCAGACAGATGCCCATGAACACTCCATCACAACTTGACAACATCGTTACAGCCTTGTAGCTCTTGGTTTCTAGCATTTCCCGCACTGCAGTTTACTGAGTGTCACTATGCTACTCGTCTTTAAGAATTTCAGGAGTCATGCCAGCAAAGAGTTTCCAAATAGGCAAGATCACTGGATAATGGGTAGTCAAAGATATGCAAAAGCATATTGCTAAATTTACTGAGCAAGGAAATAGGATGGTCATTTGATGAGTTAAGTACTTTTTCCTGCAAGTACACAAAATAGGAACGCTTATTTCCAAAGTGTTTTATAGCTGCCAAAGAGTAACAGAATTTCATTGCCCTTTTCTCAAGTAGTCACTGACAAATATCAGAAATAAAGTTTCAAATAAAATTCCAAGTAATTAACTCAGACTCATTAATCATCACAGAAAAAACTGTATGTAGAGGTTGTTGTGTATATATTTTGTGTTTTTTCTAAGCACCAAAGTAATTTTATGTAAATTTACAAATGAAAGTATTTACTATTCCTTCTTGCACACAAACTTGCTCAAGTTCCATCCTGTGTAAGTGTCGTTAGCAGAATTAGGGAGGAGAAAGATTACATTAGTGAAGTGGCCAACCAGACAAGATAGAGACTAGAAAGACTACGTATACCAAGACAAAGTTTGTCAGATGGCTAAAATGTACGTAGTGTGCCCACTGAACAACTGCAATTGGCTGAAGAACTGCAAATAGAAAATATGGAAATAATAAGGTCTTTACTGACTTTTGCACAGCTCTTCCAAGGAAGTAGAGTGCTTGGCTTAGACTATTCCACAATAAACAATCACTTTTTTTTTTTTTTTCAATTATGAATTGAATGCCTCCACAGTGCTTTTGATATATCACTGCCGAGAGGCATTCTTTGATTTCTAGTCTTTCTTGCTAAATCATCGGTTCTAAAAATTAAAATCCTACCTAGCATTTCAGCAGACAAGAAAGTAGTTGCTTCAACTGCATAATCTTTTGGACAGCAGTCAGTAAGGAGTGTGAAACATTTACACTCATCTTCAAGTGGAAACGTAACACTTTTTTTTTTTCCCACTATGACATTTATACGACACATTCTGGTTTATGTTTTATTTTGAAACTACTGATGATGAGGCTGGACTATCATTCCCACTTCAACTGACAGTTAAAAACATACCTATCAAATATCTGCTAATACTTTACAGAATATCTGCTAATACTTTACAGAATCTAAGTTTACTAGAGACAATTATGTATCTATTTTCAATGGGGTTTTTTTGATTCTTTATAACTGACACTTCTTGAAAAGCAACAGAATCACTGACTACGAGTTCATCTACACTTGTCAGTTGTTCCTCCTCAAATAAATTGTTTTCATAAAGGACAAAAATATATTACAGACATTAAATAAATTCTGCTCTGACTTATATTTACAGGTTCTCACTAAATAACAAGGGAAAAGTTAATGTATCTGGTTACCATTTCTTCCCCTCCAGTTTTAGTTTTGAGCAGTCCATCAGAACTTGTGTTTATGGGCAGTAAAAAAATTTCTGAAATATGAGTAGCATAATTTCAAACCAGGAAATTTATTGCAGATTTCTGTGTTATGTCACTATCTTGTTAATACTTATTACTGGCAGAAGATGATGGCACCAAGTACTCATATACTGCAAGATTCATTTAAAAATATGCTACTCTCTTCATCTACTCCCCATCCAGTGAAATCCTGAAATCCTGGTTCCAGTAAAATCAGTGACAAAGATATTATTAATTTCAGTGCAATCAGGATTTTGTTTAAAATCTTTCACAGTAGGAAGTATTGTTCCTTGCCTCAAAGTAGTCTTAAACGGCATATCTTCATTCTGTGAACACAGAGAAATAACTAGTATAGAAGTAGACTAAATTCTACTTTGTACCTGTTTACACTCCATTTGTATGTGGTACATTATCTACTTTCTGAAGAAACAGTTGAAGGATTAAAATACCTATTGTACAATTTGAAGGGTTTTAAATATAATCTACTCTGTCTATAAGAAAGGCAGATTCCATTCTTTTTAGATCATTTCTTCCAACAGGTTAGATAAGAAAAAGCACTCAATCTACTATGCATTGTTTGAGAAACTGTTGTTTACTGACTGAATTTGAAAAAGGCAACACTTGGCTCAGACCTGGGGAGACAGACAGAAGTTCGAAGACCGAGCATGATCAGCTGCATGTGGGAACAAAGGGCCTTCCTCACCTGACAGTTCAGTATGTGGGAAAGGTGCTGGTAGGACAGTTACAGCAACTGAAGGCGGTTCCCCAGCAAAGATTAAACTGTCCCAAGTGTGCACATGCCAGGTCTTAAGTCCTTCCCTGGAACCGCACAGGATCTTATCTGGCGTTACAAATCATTTACACTGGCACCGACCCCAAATGGATTGTACTTCTATTTAAATGCAAGTTCTGTGCAATAACTTTCTGGATCCACACACATAATGAAGTAACCTCCAATGGTTATGGCAGTACTACAGAGGGATCTGGGGTTAAGTTCCTGCTTTGTCATTGCCACAGATTTTCTATAGGAACTTGGACAAGGCACTTACTGTCTACGTGCCCCTGTTCTCCATCAGTAAGAGAGAAAAAAAGCACTTCCATCCTCACAGAGTGTTATCCAGATGTATTAAAACATAGAAGCACACATTCATGCAGTTATGGAAACCACTTTTGTTTCTAATTCCTAAACTGATTTTTTTATTCTCATACAAATGAAAAAAATGAAAAGTCATCTTAAAAATAACCTTTAGGTTTGAATCCAAGCTTTTTGCCAGATTTCACAGAAATTATAGTTAACAGCATGACACAGCATTCAGTGCCTTTCACATAAGTGAATTGGTAGGGGAGTTGGAAGACATATACAGATAATGGAATCCCAAATACAAGAGGGCTCTCTTCAAAACAGGGAAACGTAGCCAAGTAAATTTAACTCTTCCTTCTGGTATATTGCTGATAAGACATGGATAGAACAATGATTCATGTAAGAGAAGAGAAGCAGATGAGTACTGCAATAACAGAGAACCATAAATGAATGGGGAAAACTAAAAATAACAAAGGAACTATGAAGTAAATTCCATTTGGGAATGTCCTGCCCAGTAACAGCACAGCACTGAGCACACAAGTCACACCATGGAAGTGGGGGCAGGACAGCAGGGTTGAACCCCCAACCACAGGAGGCAAGGAGGAAAATCTCATTCTGAACCAGGCTCAGTACCCAAGTGAAGGGTCAGAGTTTTAAGAGCAGAGCTGGTTAATGTGTTTTAGCAGATAGTGCAGGGACCTCCTCTGAGTTTATACATTGGTTCTATGAAACTAGAACAAATTTTTTGCACCACAGTGTCCCAGTTTAATCCCAGCTATGTCTGGCTAATCAATTATAATGCATTACTTCATAACTGTTGTATACTCAAAATCTGTAATAAAAGAAATACAGTAAATGGAGTAACACTGTGAGCCCAGTCTTGATTTCCACAAATCAGTTTGCTGCATTAGGGCACACTAGCAAATGGTATGGTCTTCAGAAATAAACTGACATTGCATACTTTGGATAGAAAGCCTTGTTTACCTATTGTTTACAGTGAAAGATTATTCTCATTTCTCCATTTTTCACATATAATGCAGAAAAATAACAATGTAGTGCAATAGATACACCTAGTATTTTTCTAAAACAAGATGACTGGGTTTCAGGGTGGCTTTCTAAGACTAATAACACATAATATGATAATCGTAAGAGGACAAGGAACAGACTGGTGTTGAGCAGTGGGATGCAAAAAACCAACTACTCTACGGATACATTTTCAAAGTGGCTTTTCAAGATAGAGTTCGGAAAAGGTATGAAGTTAAAGAGTTTATTCAAAGCAGTAGAACCAGTTTGAATAATTCTGAGAAAAGGGCCAGAAAATGGGTGTACTGTTAGAAAAAACAGAGCACACCACTTGGACCATGAAAGGGTTCCTACCACTTTAATTAGCAGGCATATCGACCTGGAATTTTGAAGAACATAAAATGTCAAAGACTGCGTGATACCTGATGAAATAGTCTTCATAACTAAATTCAGATGGAAGACTTTAGTGAACACAGGGAATTTAAGATTAACACCTTTATATTACCTGGAGCACATCCTTCACCATGTGATTCTTAGTTTGTTACTGCGTTAAAAGCAGCTGTGAGAGTGGGCCAGCCAGTTAAGATAACTATGAGACACACACCCCCAGCCATTAGAGCTCTTCTACAGCGGAAGGAATATGCCCAAGGTGCCCTAAATATCACCATGGTCACCAGATGCTTTAACAGCCTTTATCTGCAGAAAGAGACCGCAGCCTCATACCTGGTATAAATCTCAGTCTGCCCCATGGGTAGAAGATACATACATTCACTTCCACTCTCGTTTCTTAAGCTATGCTGGTAAAGACAGTTTCAACCAAACCTGCTGTTAGGGGCCACAGCTTTTGCTTTAAGTAGTTCTCAGTTTTGAATGCACTACTTTGTCATTAGACTATGTGAGCTGTAGACTACTGCTTGTAGAATCCCAGACCAGCCCTCCAGGAAAGATCACCAACCTCTCGAAAAAGTTAATAAAGATTAACTAAGTAAGATACTTGGATCTCAATTCCCTAGGGATTCTTGCTTAGGAGGAGGAAGGAGTCCTGAGTCCTATTCCCTCTATACGCTGCACTGCCTTTAGAGCTATTACTACTAACGATCATAGCAAAAATTATCTGTAGTCAATCTTAGAGATGGAAAATAGAAGATCAGACAGATCTTGAGTTGAATGGAACAGATCACTGCAAGTTGCTGAGCTATACCCCCCCTCCCTCCGACATCTGCAGAGACCCTTTTAGTTCAAGGGATAATACAGATGTAATTAGAAGAGAACCTGACGCAAGATAATAGAAATAATAGTTAAATAACATAATGTCATGGATGAATACCGAGAAACTATTTAGCAATAAAAGAATAATTTTTTTTCACCAAATGCTGAAAAACAGAACATGCTGAAAATATCCAGAAACCATTAAACTCAACCACTTTAAGAGAAAGCTACATAAATTTTTAGAAAATGAGAACAGAGGGCACTGCTGCTGGCTAGGTATTTGTTAATTTTTCATGTGAATTTATTGCATATGTAAGTGATTGAATTAGTAGCACTGACAGGAACCCAGGCACAGTAAAAGCTTCCTGATACTGACACAGCACTGCTCAAGCTGTACAGTCCTGACCATTAGCAATACCGCTATTGAAGCCCTGAGCCTTTCTCTCAAGCAGAGTCTGCAGAGCACACTGGAACTGGACTGAGCGAGGTATTGTTTCTGTGATGTGAATTCGCAGACATCCATAACAAAGACTAGGATGAGACCACTACACTTTTTTAGATTAATGACCTCATTTGGACTCTGATGCCAGGCTCCAGGGAAGAAAGTCCAGTGCAAGCTAATATCATGCTACCAAAATACTGTAAGGTAAGTTTGGGGGAAAAAATGTTAAGAGGATTTTGTATTTTGTGGTGAAGAGACTAAATGCAAAAAGGTATCAAACAGCCAGCTTGTAGAAGAGACTATAAGGTACAGAAATAAGAATGATTTCCCACCTTTGAGAAAAGAGGGTCTTTTCCAGACACTCGGAGGCTGAGCAGTGAAATCTGGATCTTCTATCACAGAGCAATAGATTGCTTCAGAACAGTGAGGCTTTGAGAGCAAACTAAGGGAATGTAAACTGCATATCTACTAATTTAAACATGCACGTCTATTGCCAAATATTACCATCTAAAAGGAATATAGGTATCATGGTTGCTATGAAGTCCTTAGGGAGACTCATAACCTTTTGGGAACCCTTTCCTCCTTCCCTGCAATGTATTAACCTTTTGACCACATCGGTGCTTGGATTTATGTAAAGAAATCGTACACACAGACAGTAATAGTCGGGGAGTGGTAGAAACAAAACTGTGCAAAACATCAGGGATGCAGGATGTTGTGTGAATTCTGTGTGAAAACCTTATATCCAAGAATAGATACAGATTAAAAAAAAAAACACAGAACACACAACCACAGTATTTCAGATTCATTATGAATGTGCAGATGAGCAGCCACGGGGAAACATTTCATTGCTCTCTTACAAACTATATTCCTGTAGTGTCAGACTGACAACTTATAAGAACATAATATGAGCTTTTTCTAAGAGCAACGCTGCTGGATTTTACGGTACTACTAATGGAGTAAGGTTTTTCTTTGAGTAAGCGTGCCAAAAACCAGCCCTCGGTCACCACTTCCTGTTTACTTCTTGTGGTTTATTCTCTAGAGCAAACACGTATTTCTCTCACTTGAAATTTCTGCTTGTTATGAAAAAAATAATTGCTTAATATTTTCCTTTTCACACCATTCATCCTTATGAAAGGCATTTCTTTTTAAGTGAATCATTTTACATGTAGAAGAGTGAATTACTGTACTCTGATTAGCAGTGGTAGAGCTTCACTTAACATGTTCTTTTTCAGTAGGTCTAGACGGTCTCTTCTAAAATTTCATTTAGATATCATTTGTAATTCATTTGAACAATTTTAGTCACTTAGTAAAGTTACTTCAATATTTTCCTTTTTATTGAAAGTTATTGCACTGCTGCAATCAAGGTATTTTGATGAATTTCCACATGGTTTGTCCCAAAGGAGAGAGGACAAAACACAAAAGACCCCCAAATTAAATTGTAATCCAATTTAACAATAGCTGTAAGGGAAATGAGGAAATATTAGTTACTCTAGAACCTGAACGTCATGGTAACAGGAAAAATGAAGCTGATCATCCAGAAATTTTAACTAGTTTAAGTTTTCACCTACATACAAATGTTCCGTGAGCAACTACAGACAAAACCACACAGAAGCTCCCATTGAATGATGACATTGTACCAACAACAAGATTCATGAGCTAGGATTGAGATATACATTATAAATAAACATACACTGAGGTGCACAACCAATAGTAAAACTAGCAAATGTTTTTGACATTTGGACCACACTTGAAATTACAAAAAAGTGTTTAAATGTATTGACAGATTTTGAGTCTAGAAGGATCCATTTATTATCATCTTACATGAACTGTAACATAATACAGGCTGAACTTCACTTTTTTGATCTTCAAGATTATAGTTTGAATGAGAATAGCATTTACTCAGGGAAGGCATCTAGGTTAAGTTTACAGACTTAAAGTGATGGGAAATCTACTATCACTTGCTCAAGATATTCCAGTAGTGATTCTCCAGATTGTTCAAAGTATTCCTGGAGAGTATTAGCAACATGCTATAAGATGTCTTTCATACACATATATTAGAATACATCAGAAACTATCTTACAAGAATACAATAAAGCAGATAATTTTTTTAGAATTCACTGGTAAGCTGAATTATAATGAGAAGGTTTGAAGTTATATTTATAGGCACAGACAGTGCACCTAACTCAGTCAGGACCTGTGTAAAAAAGGACACGAAAGAATCAGTTAAGTCTCTTCTTGTTCCCAACACAGCATTTCAGTTCACTTACAGTGGACAAAAGTGGCAATTAGAGGAGTTAGAGGAATAACCCTCAAGGCAGCAGCAGCAGCCTCTTTCTTTATATGGCACAAAATGATCTTACAGCGTAAAAGTTTCCATTGCCTTTGGAGGAACCAGGATTTCACCTCCAGTCTTGTGGGAGGGAATTGTGATCAACTTTTAGAAAATGGCTGGGTCAAGAAATAGGAAGGCTGCTTTGTAGAGTGAACTTAAAATCTAGTTAGATATGTGTGTCAGGAGTGTGTATTCCTGTGTATTATAGTAAGCAAAATGCAGTTTACCTTCTCTGAGGTAGTTTAATCATATATATCTATTTTAAAATTTTCTCAAAAAGTTCATGGCAATGAAAATTTTTACAGTCCAATTAACAGAATAGGGAGTGACAGTCTCTAAGCCTGAGAACCATTCCCACTAACAATAATCGGGACAAGGCTACAGTAAAGAACTCCTCTCTTCCTTAGACATGGAAAGGAAACAAAGTTATTCAACCAGTTGCAAAAAATGGATGAACCATTTTTACCCACACAGAATGAAAGCAAAAGACAAAGGTGTTTGAACTTGTCAGTAAAATAAATAGGTTAGTACATGTCCTGATTCGGAAAGAAGAATAATCAATATTTAAAGACACTAAACAGACTATAGTTGCAGACAATCCTGTCATCAAAAAAATGCTAGAAGCCAAGACTAGAGGAAAGGTGAAAGGGGAAATTGCATTGTGCTGGTAAATCAAGGTAACAATAAACACCGGTCAGCATAGAAAATGTGTTGACTCTACTACTAACCTCTTATTTCTCTATTCCATGGAAAGAAGAAATATTAAATGCAATACTACCCACCTCCACTGCTTATCATTTATGATAACCAAGCAAATACTACCAGCACTTACAATATTAACTCTATTCCATGCTTTCCAATTACATTCACTGGATTCACTTCTATCATGTTAACGCCATGAAGACACTAATTCCTTGTATTAATTCCCTTCTCCCCATCTATTAACGTAAATAGTAGTCATTTCTGTGCAACTAATACCAAAATGAAGAGCAATGATTTGCAAACGTACTATGTACAAGCAGAACAGAAATGGAGTGACCTTGCCTGCAAAATACGTTACTAACTGTTTGAACATTTGCCTAACCTAGTCAGTTAGGAAATATTAAATTTTAGAAGTTTATGTATTTTGAATGGTATGATATTTATCTTATTTCACAGAAATTATTCAATATCATTAATTCAAACCAAAATACATCTACCATATATTTATTAATGCTGGATTAGTATCAAAGGGATGTTTTCACTATTCCCTCATGACAATACAAAGGCAAAAAATCCCTCTACAGGGACTCAGTAGTTGAATCAACTTGTTTATGAAGGAAAGCCTACTTGTTTTATTTAGAACAGTCTCAGCAGACCTCAGGTAGTGCAATGAATCTCTACCTGGATGCTGTCAGCCTTATTTAGCTAAAGCAGCTCCTCACCTTGAATTTCAAACATTTTGACCAATTATTTCTTTCTCTCCCAAGTACTTTAATTGTATTTATCCAGCAGCAAAAGTTGATGCTTAATAATTCACTGACAAGATTATGTGCCTGTACCTTTCCCTTGCAGCTGTATTTACTCAAAACAAAGCTATTCAAATAAGCCTTAATCAAGACACATCATTCTACCACACTGTGTTTGCACAAATCTGCTTGGATCCCTTCAGCTGGGAACACCAGCAGTGAAGCCCCAGACTAGCAGGGCAACTAGCAAGGCAAACCAGGTTTATCATGATGGGGCATCAGTGTCATATTTAGCTGATTTAAGTCACCTGGGTTCCCTAAGTACTCAGCAAAAGACATGTTGTTTCTTCTGTGCCTGTAAAGTCATTGTTTGGAAGCTAACAGAGGAGCTCCTGACCTTCCTTCTCACACAGCATTTGCCGCCCTTTCTTGAAGACGGTTCCACAGAGGTGTGACAAATGCCTCTGATTGGTTCAGAGGGGCCAGATCCTCCCCTGATTGGTTCAGCTGTTGGCAGGGCCATTGGGGAGCCAGCTGGAACCGGCTGTGACCAGTATGGGGCAGCCCCTGGCCGCCTCCTGCAGCCACCACCCCTGTGCTACCACAGCCTGGCCAGTTATACCCAGCGTGTGGAGGCGGATGCTTAACCATTTGTTTTTGCAGTACAGCTTTTCCTAGTCTAGCATTCTACTGAACAAACAATGCAGGTGTAAGTCTTTGTCCTGCACTGTAATTGTTTAGCATTGGTGACTGTAACTGTAGGTCATGGTGAGCGGTTCCTCGGCAGCAGCGCCACGTAGAGAACAGCATCAGTTGTTGGCTGGAAATTCCTGGGAAAAGACATATCTTTCTTTTTTAAAGTTTACTTTATTACAATTAGGGGTTAAATTACAGTTAGAACTACTGGAAGTGGAATTACTAAAAATAATTAAATGCTTTATCAGCAACTACAGAGTATTAAAAGTCTTGCTTAACTGTGTTGCGTTTGCATGGCAAGGTTTTGGTAGCGGGGGGGGGGGGGGGGGGGGGCTACAGGGGTGGCTTCTGTGAGAAGCTGCTAGAAGCTTCCCTTGTGTCTGATAGAGCCAATGCCAGCTGGCTCCAAGACAGACCCGCCGCTGGCCAAGGCCTATCTCCTGAATACCATCCATCAGTGTTATTTAAATAACATTTTGACAAACCAATGTATAAAGTTATACTGAGGAGTTTTCACAGAAACTTAATGTACTACATTAATAACAGACAGAATCTGATGTACTGGTGATTCCCCTGTACGTCAGACTTGCTGGATTCAGCCACGCTACCTCACATAACTCAAAGCTAACTTCAGATGGGCGCGTACAAGTTAAGAAGTTGCAGTCATACTTTAGAAGAGAGAGCTCACTTTACCACGTAATGGTACGCATACTCTTAATTACTTTTACTCCCCTTTCACTCCATCACCTTTCAAAAAAATAGCACTTAAAGTGCTTTCTGCATGAAGAGTGATTATGAGCTGAAGTTAATTCAGTGCCTAAGACTCACCAATGCATCAAAAAGTGGGAATACAGTGGAAAGAAACAACAAAACTTCCAATGGCTCCAAGAAAATAGCTTGAACATCCTACCATGAGACAGAATATTTTATCTTTTGACTTGAAATTGCGGATCCTGTATATTTTATGCTCCAAGCACAAAAAAAAAAAAGCCATAGGCAGATGCCAAAAGACAACCATTTTTAAAAACATGTAAACATTTAAAAGTAAACTCTTTTTGCCCATACATGGTTGTGGGAACTTTCTGGTAGTCAGCAATCTGCACATCCGAGTCTGTGATGACAAGCGGGGAAGGCCACAACTGCTGCAGTTCATGCTGCAGAGGCTGTACTGTTCCGTAACTTCTTAAAATAAAGTTCTATATGTTTTATCAGCACAGCAATCTGAAGTTCAAGCGTTTTGAACAGTTTCTCTAAAATGTGAAGTGTATTTAAAAATAAAGTTTTCCTGTAAAACTAGCATGTATGGCCCAATTACTGCAGAAGATAATGGGGGTCTTGTGGGAAATAAAGCTATTTGTGTAAGATTATGAGGGATCTTTTCCAAACAGTATACTTTTGAACATATTGAGCTCTATAGCCATATTTACTTGAAAAAGCTGGTTTTAACTACTACTCTCAAATTGTATACTTAAATCAATCAAAATCTGATTCCACATGAGGTATAGATCATTTTTATATACAAGAAATAACTGATTTTTTTCTAAATAAGCAAATTGTATAACTAGTACTTCAGGCAGAGAAATGCAGGATTAAACAGAATCATTTGGAAGGCCACAGAAAAAGAATGCAAAAAAATTTCCATTCTGACTTCCTACCAGGCTTATAATGAACAAATGTTTCATGATATTGTGAAAATTGGTAGAACTGTAACCTCTACATAATAAGAGCACTCTTGTCCCCAGAAAATCAATAGCTGTGCCTTCATTAGATCTAATCACTAAGGCTAAAATTCTAGATGCGTTTTGGCAAAGCAAAATTTTATTTATATATGTATTTTTATATACATAACCAGAAAAATAAAATTAAAGGAGATATTTTACATTAATACAAAGCTGCCAGTAAACAGCAGAATATCATCTCCAAAGGAATTTTAAAAATTCTTGCTCTGTGTGCATGGACTTTAATACTTTCTTATTAACCCCTCTGCCTTGAATATGAACCTTAGCGCCATGCTGGAAATCATCCCATACAGACCACAAAGTTAGCAAATCAACAATAAACATTTCACACCAATATTTATTGGTATGCTGTCAGCCCTGCACATACCAAAGACCTTTTATTAGGATTCCAAGGTGTTTGAAAAGTGCCAGCACTCTGGAGGATATTCCTGGACTTGTGGTCCACTATGCCTATGAATACAGTCCTCTGTGCCTCTGTTTCTCTCTTTATAAAAATACTTTAGGGACAGTACCAACCTACCTTACAGAGATCTATCATGTGGTTAAAATCACTGATGCCTGTCAAGATCTTCTAGATCCTTGGATTTAAAAAAAAAAAAAGTGAAACAAGGAAATGGTACTGGAATAAGTATAGGCAAATAAGGTATTCTAAACTAGCTTCCCAAAATGCATGCAGGGGAAAAAGGGGCTATCCTCTTCTTATATGCAAAGCACAGGTGTATTTTTTTCATATGTTGGTAATTAAAGTTAAAATGAGACTCCACATAGCTGCAAATGGAATTTTTATCACATTTTCCCATTTTCCTCCTTTTTGTGTCATTACTTACAATGCTTTTCAGGCCTATCATGAAGCCCTTCATCTGAGAATTAACTTTCTCAGCTCCATTCTCTGCCTGCCAAACTTACACAAAATGCAGAAATTACCTGCCTCATTCACTGTTCTAACCACATTTTTTTCTTTTTAGGAGTCTTTCTATCATGACAAGTTTAACCACTTCACTTAATGTGTACATATGAAAATGAGATCAAGACAAAGCCTTAAATTATCTGGTCAGTGTGGGATCATGCTCAGAAAACCATTCAGACCTGCCATCACATTTTGTCCATCATTGTCCTATTGAAACTATGTAATCCCTTTAGCATTGCATTTTAATACCACAGCATTTTAATGTACAGTGATGTTTCAGACTGCCTCATTCCAGCTTTTTGTTTTATATAATCTAGATTTTGAAATAGTGGGAACTGTTAACTATAATATAGCAAGTTATTTATGAGTCATATGATGGGAAATACTAAATCCTGCACCATTAAAAATTATTCTGTACATACATAGCCTAAGTCCAAGAGGGACATATATACATAGACTAAGAAAAATCTATTGTTTCAGCACATCCACAGGGTTGTGTGGGAAAACAGCTCAACCTGTTAAGAAACAGCTCACATCAGCACTTTCTGCAGTATGACCCAGCTACTTCATCTTATTGAGCTTCAGTGTGTTTTGCTGCCTGGCACTAGCGAGCAAAGAGATAATGAGAGAGAAAAAATTAAACTTGGGGTGAGACATTAGCTTGAGAAAGCTGCAAAGGGAATCTCTATTTCTGCCAGACTTGCAGGCACTCAGCAGTGAACTGCAAAAACCTGCTTGTTTTCCACACACACGTGCAAGAAAAAATAAGTTGCATGAGATTTAGTGTCTTTTTAAAAACACATGGAAAGTCTCAATCTAAATTCTAACTAATAAGTAAATCATTGTAAAACTCCACCATAGCTGATGGATTTATAGACAGAAGATCTGGATACACTAATATGTGATCTCTCCAAGTTTTTTTGGGACTCGAGCCCTTGGGTAATGAGAAGAAAGCCCTTGCTAGTTCTGTTGTTCTGTGGATATGTTATAAATATGAGTTTTCAGTGCCTTTAATTCTCCCATTTTTACCAGTATCCACATAATGACTTCCAAAAAAAAAAAAAACCACCCAAAAAACCCCAATGACAAACACAAGCACTAAATACATGTACCACCTCATTCATATGCAGGCAGAGAAGTGCAAGTGTAACACTGGTCAAAGAGCTCCGCCCTAAAATACTCACTGGAGTAAGGGGTGAATAGCAGAAGTGGAAGCCCAGCTCTGGTTAGAGGCTGGTATGGAATTGTCCAACCACGCTGAGGTTTCAGAGACAAGTGTTGTACCTACTGCATGTCTTACTATACTGATAAAGCCACTGCATATGTGTCTTAAACAATTCTGACTTATTTCCAAAATGTAATCAGAAATTGGGGTAATAGTTTTATCTCCATGTTGTAAAAAGTAAAAAGAAGTCACTTTTCAATTGTCTGTGGCAGACTGGAAGTTAAAGCAAAGCAGAATTTGTATACCTAAATTTCAGTATCTGAATCAGCTCCGTAGGCGCCTTTGAAATCAGCAGGCTCCCTTGGAGAGCAATGCAGGCTGTCCCCCTTAAGCAGTTAAGACAAGTTCCTAATGCTGGGTTACATGAATAGCTGTTCACTGGCTTCAGAATCCCACTCAATAATGTCACTTTTTTCTTCATTCATTTCCTTCCCTCTTCCAAGAGCCAGCGCCTGAAGGAAACAGCATTTGCAATTCCAGAAAGCCCATGCCATATGTGTATGAGGCTGATCTACAGAAAGCTCCTCCTTCTGCGGTCCCCCATGAAGCAACAACAATTTGTCTGACACAAATTCATGCTTTTAGAGCACAACCAGAACACAAACCATTTTGCAGTTAGCAATTTTAACCAAATGAGCAAGTTACGTCTTCTATCGCAAATCTTAAAATTGACACGTCTTCATTCTGATGCTCCAGTATAATGTAATTGTATCAGAAATTTTTATGAAAGACATTGTCTGCTTTGAAATTGGTTCACACAAAAATAAAAAAGAAGAAAAAGGTCATGGAAAATAATCTTAGGCTGTGAGCAGAGGAAGTAGCATAACACACAGCTTTTTTCTACCTCTTATATCTAGGAAGCAGTAATATTTCAGTAGCCTCAAAGAGCTTTCAAGGTTCATTTTTCAAAGTGTGGCTTCTTTTTAGAACACCACCACATACATTGCTAACAACCTACAGACAGCTATCCCAAGCACACATTCTGAGAAATTAAGCTAAATGCTGTTACCCTACAGGTTATGTTTATAGTAGTAGTAAGGTCAGGGAAAGTTCCTGGGCACTGCTCTGTAATTATCTTTACTGTTAGATTGCCATAACTGTCCCTGACATGCTTTTGGCGCATGCTAACTAGCAATCTTCCAAAACAATTCCCGGGCATAATTCAGGAGGTGGCAGAGGACAGTGACCACTTCTAGTAGCAATCTGGTTGCAGAGTACCTTTGCAGGAAGTTAAGAGCTTGTAGTAGGTGTCAGTCGTTCTACGCCAATTAGGTTCAACAACAAGGAATGGACTTAGGTACATTTAACTTCTTAGTAGAGATGTAAGCCGAGGAACTAGGGAACCCTCAATTTCTGGCACTGCAGAGCAAGTCCAAACAACACGTACTCCATGAGAGGAATCACTTTTGGCTCCAAATGCTGACAGCTCCCTCCTACTTCAAACCGTTCTGCTCTCAGCAGAAACGCAGACTTCAGGTGCTGGTTTTGTAAGGACCGATTCCAGCAATATGGCACATACAGCTTTTAACTGTGAGAGAGATCACTATGATCATCTAGTCTGATCTCCAGTAACGCAAACCAAAGAATACGACTGTGATTCCTCAGTCAAGTCCAAGAGACTGTTCAGAAGACATTTTAGGAAGCCAAGCAATCTTGACAGAAAGACAAGAGACAGACAAGCTACTGCATTCCTCAATGCATTCACAGTTAAACAGTATGCAGCAGTTCACTTCAAATGCACATGGTTGGTGTATTTTCAGCAGTTACCTGCTTTGTCTAATTATTTTTTCCTAATTGGATAACCCTGCACTAACTGCATGGCAATAATGACTTAGGAAGAAGCTCGTGCTACCCGAGAGAGAAGGTGTTCTGCTTTAAAATCTCCAAGTTGAAAATGCATTAACAGAAATTATAGCATGCCATTATGCAAAAACATGCAGAATTATCTGAAAATGAGCAGTCAGCAAAGGGCAGGTAGGCTGTGCTGATGTCTCTGGGTGATATGTACATTTTGCCATCTTAGCCATTTTCAGCAGTTTCTTTTGTCAAAAAAATAAACGGTGCTTTCTGAAAAAAATCATAGGCAATCTAATGCTTGTTGCAGATTTGCAACTAAGAATTCGTTTGACATACCTTTTCCTCAGACCAGGATACAGTGAGGGTTTATTCCCTACATAATTCTCATCCGGAAAGCACTGATATTATGCGAACATCAGAGATTTAAGACAATGAATGTTTTCAGAAAGTATATGTGTAATAGACTGTTTATAAAGAGTAATTGTACATCTCCAAATATCCACATAAATTATAGTCAACTAAAACCACTTCTTATTCTCACCAGTCAGCATTATCTTATCCTTTCTGTGCCCAAGTCCTGTTCTAAAGGCTTGTCATGGACAAACACTTTGAGATTACTTCCTTGCAAGACTGAATCTCACCCTCAATTAATAGATAATCCTAACATCAACCCAGTCATCTTCTAAAACCAAACAAACAACAAAAGCAAACAGCTGTCCAAGGGGTCCAATCTGATTTAATGTGTTAGGGAACATCATTACTCTTAAAGCTTTTCCTGCCAAACTCTCTTCCCTACTGATGGAAGTGGTTGAGTTCTTTCAGTGCCAGCAGCATGAAATAATGTAACTACTCTAGCATAGAGCATGACATCAGATCTGTCACTGCAAGCCAGAAAATCCATCAAATTGAGACTTTGTTCCCTCAAACAGTCATTTACTACTGATCATTGAGCTGCTTATTTAATATTTATGCAAACTCTTCATGATATTGTACTGGACCACGTGTAAGAATCTGTGCAAAGACAACTTCTAAGAGACTAAAATAAGTCCTAAACACATAAAGAAACACTTGTATCTACTTTGGTCATAAGACCAACTTCATTATACAGCTGCTTTTGCGAGCCTCACAAGTGGTACTTTTGAAAGCCTACACGAACCCAAGGGACTACCCAGTGGTAGTTACATGTTGTTACTGTTGAGACTGGCATATAGTGCTCCAGATCACAGGATTCAGAATCAGTGATTTGCTTGAGGTTCTGAGGAGTGAGATACCAATACTAGGACACAAGCAGTTGCGTAGCCCTAAAACTAGAGCAGTCTTTACACATCAAAAAGGAATTTGGATGGCTCACCACGGGGAGCACTGCTGTGCAGCAACTCAGTATGGGCACGAGTAGCTGGATACAGACTTTGAAAGAGGCGGGTGCTACAAGCTAAGCTCAGAATTTTTTTCCATTGATCAAAAGTATGTAGACTAGTTCAGATGTACTGTTTTACAGAGGACAAGGAAAAATAAAAGGAAGTCCTTTCCCTTTGTGTTCTCTCCAGTCCCCTTAAGGAAGGTTGTCTAGATATATACAAGCGCACTCACCTAACTGCAGTTTCTCAATTACGGTTTCCTCTCCAGCACAATTCACTGGCAGATTTCTAAATTGGAAGCACAGTACAAACCCAATTGCCTTCCAAATTGGTCTGCTTGGCACAGCAATAAAAAAATCTCAGATGCCACATTGTTAATCAACCTAGCCGTTACACAGCTATTTCCAGTGTGAGCTCTGCTCTTCTATAAGTCACAAATGCCATAATTAATATCAGCTCATGCCATAGGAGTGGATCAAAAATCTGTGTTATTTGATCATTTGTTTTTGATCAGAACTCACTTTTGGGAAAGCAAAAAAGAAAGATAAAAGAAAGAAAGTTCACTTTGATCAGAACTTATTTTGCATAATCTTGATTACAGGACTTCATCAGTATTTGCAAACTGTAGTGGTGGTATCTGACTTACACCTTACCGTCCTAAGTAATTCATAAAGTAAAATAAGCATAGAATTAAGATCCCCTTAACTATTGAAATTTTAAAAGTATTTGAGATATTGATAATGTTTACCTAACAATTTCTCCCTTGGAGTTATTACGTTGATTTTATTATTCCTGTCATGTTCAGTCTGTTTAATTGGATAATAACTGCAGTCACATTATTGCTTTGTAAGTACATACAAGCACCTAACAGTGTTTATGCAAAGAACTCTGTATGCCTTGCTGGTTAAATGGGAACATTATATTTTGAATGTGCAGCAAAGGGTGGAGAGTTGCTTCATGAGTGCTAATCACAGAGGAATGAGCAGAACAGAAGGTGAATTAATGAGAACTCTGATATCTGACCATTGAATCACGCTGCTGATAACACAAGTGAGGACTAATGCTTTAGTAGCACAAGGTCTCCTCCTGACTTCCCATACAGGCACTACCCATGCTCCATATTTTTCTTTCTTTCCTTGTTCTCAGATTAAAATCACAGGGAAAGGAGAGGAATGAGTTATTTGAGTATAGGCATCAATAGATCAAACTTCTCCACACACCGTGCCTACATACATTTCACAACACAACAGGTTTCCAAGTCCCGTGCCAGGGAAGAAAAGGCAAGCGAAGCTTTTTGCTTCCTAATCTTGGCAGAATTCACACAAAATGGGAATGTAAAGTACAGTGACCTCAGACTTCAGTCCAGCTGCTTATTATAGGTCAGATTCAAATTTGAAATCAGATAAAATTCTCTACAACTGCATTGATTTATGTAGCTTACCATTAACATCAAGAATAGATTATAAAAATTCTTTTATTGTCATGTCCTAGTCTCTGAAGACACTGGGTCCAACCCAGGACAGCACTTTATTTACCATTATTTATAATGAAGTTAAGCACAGTCTGAGAGCAATATCACTAAAAGCTCTCACAAAGGGGTTATCAGATGCTCACGTTGTATAACTCAGTATAAGCTTGATTTGCATCAATTTAATATGTGATATGTAGAGGAACCCTTTCCAGAGGGTTCCAAATTGTCTCTTCAGAGAAACTGGGAGAGAGAGAGAATTTTAATTACAATATCCATGTAAATACTCTTTCTCTCATCTATTTATATATATTTTTTGAGGGAAAAGTTTCTCCTACTGTACACTAAGGTAGATTTAAAAGAAGAAAAGGTGCAGCTGACATTATCTAAACTTATGTTTTCTCCCAGTGAGCTCATTCTACTTCACAGAAGTTTGAATCCTGCTGGAGAAAACTGAAAATGTAGATCAGTCGTTGAGCAGTGATGTAAATAATTGGTTCTGACACTAGTAAAGGCATGCTGTTTTCCCTCCAGGTTGCCTGCTTTTCACATAGGCAAGCAAGATTAAAGACATAAGACTACTCTTCATGCAGGGAGGTGATAACCTGCCTTCTCAGAGTGGTTTGACTATCTCAGAATGGTTTGAATATCTCAGAATGTGTGCAAAGAAAAAAAATGCACAAGCAACTTCCTGAAGGGGGGTTGTAAGAGGTTTTTGTCTTTTAGTTAGAATATTGTTCAGGGAAACAATGTTTCAGTATCTTTTTTAAGGATAAAAGAAGGTATATCTTTAAATGTATAGCAATCAAGTGACTTCAATGGTCAATGCAAAATGAAAATCAGAAAAAGTCCTCGTTTGTCAATTTAAATCCTGACTACCTACACTCAAGTCATAAATCCTATACTTACGAGTTATTAAGTACCAACAAGTGAAGAAAAGGTAAGAATTTCACAATCTGGAACACCACATGTAAGGATGGTACTCTATCTCACAATCAACACAATCTCTGGATAACAGGACAACCTATAATAATAATATACTAGGGAGGTTAAAAAAACCCTTCCAACAGATATTTTGCCAAATATCTGACAATATCATTAGACAGGCATCTCTCTTGCCTCCCAAGGCAATGTATGACCCCAAAGAAATTTCAAGTCTTAGTTCTATGAAGTGCTTCGCAGTTCCTGGTGATTAAGAGCATCCCCAGTACCATACTGGTCTCATGTTTACTATGGTATCATAGAAGTACTTTGATTTCAAATAATGGAAACTAAATCAACAGTGGGAGACAAACCATTTCAGTGACGGATACCACTTCTGATATTCCCTTAGAAGCTTCCTCGTAAGTTAAGAAGCTGATTAGGTGAAGAAAGAAGGAAAAAAAGTGTGAACTCATAGGTTCTTTCCCATACAAACATTTAGAATCAGCAGTGATAGGTTAATTTTGCTGCAAGGGAGTCTTGCATTTGTAAGATTATAATCACGTCTTAGAATCCTAAATCTTCAGATGAGGAGCAAAAGGTTAGATAAATATGAATATTTTTATTATATTGTATTCAGAAATTCAAAGGAATGGTGCCTTACTAACTGCAGGAATATGGTTTAGTCAATGCATCATTAAGACATATTTGCTTGAAACCCTCCAACATACACTAAGGAAATGCGCTTCTAATCTCTTTACCTGCCACGCATTTCATTTATTTACAGCAATACCAAAGTGTCCAGTTCAAATCAAGAATATAAGACAGAAATAAATCCATATTATCAGGTGGTGTATGAAATTGTGCTGTTCTAACAGTTACGCTCTTAGGAAAGAAACGACTGAGAAGTAAACAATTTACCATGCCACTTTGCATGGCTCTAGGATTCAATGTCTGTATATAAGTCTTATGCAAAATGAGAAAAGTTACATTCTAAAAAAATTTCAGGTCCTCATCTCTCAATTTTCTTCCTAGCAATTGTCTCCCAGGAGAAATACCACTGAGCAAATAACATAGCCAGATTCATAAGGTATTTTACATGGTATGCTTGGGAACCTTCCACAAAAACAGTCCAGTCTATTTTTAGATTCCCTTAACTTTATTGATTTAGGAGGATATGAGGAATGGGCATAAGTGAAGAGAGTTTTGTAAAAAGGGTATCTTTTATTAGATTAGCTGATACAGCTTGAAAAAGCAAGCAGGCTTTTGGGCACAGGGTGCCTTCTTCAGCAAGAATCTAACTCAATCCAGGCAATTTCAGTTTAATCTTATTATATTGACAACAATGCTACTATAACTGTGGAACTGCGTAAGAAGAGGGGTATGTTGAAGGTTTATTTATTTAATCTGAAATTTCAAACTTCCACATGAAGCCAAATGAAATGTCTTTGTCAAGATCATGGGGAAAAAAACACATGATTTCTTCTAACCCCCTCCTTCCTTCCCCTCCCATGCTTATCACTGCTCAGAAACCTGGCTCTGGCTGTTGCTGCTCATCTTAACTCTTGCAAAAGTGATAGTTATTCTAAAGTTTCCACACAACATTAAAGATTCTATTGTCAGTAATGTTCCACACTTACTAGACACATAGAAGAAATGATGAAATGTAATTTTTACACAGTTTTGTTCCTCTCCCAGTTCCTGTTAGAAAAAGACTATGAAAACAGAACATGAGAGATACCCATCTCTGATTGTAGCGTGACTGTGACAGACTGAGAAATAAAGTGCAGCGAGTAAGAGACCACCATGTAGCTCACTATTTAAAGGTCTAACAATAACAGAAAACCTGCACTAAAAATGAAGGAGAGGGAGCCAACCAAGACTAGGGAGAAACTGCTGAGGGCATTTTCTGGTCAGCAGAGAAATAAAGGCAGACTGCCTGAATGCTAAAATGTGTAAGAAAAAGTTATAAATTGATGAGACTAGAGAAAATACCAGACAGCAATCCTGTTAATAAGTGGAGACCAGCCTCTGTGGTGATTCCTGGCAATGCCACTGATAGCTTACAATTACATTTTTCCACAGCAAAACATAACTGCACAACTAAGCAAAAATACATGATTTTTTTTTAATAAGCAGCAGCAAACCAAGTCAGCAGTGTCAGTCAAAATTATCCTAATTAATTTACAGCTAATTAAATGTGAAAGTCCTGAAGAACCAGGCATTTATTAGATGAACTACAGCAAACAAGTCAAGTGCAGCAGTGATTACTGCACCAGTGCAATGTTATTATGCATCTGCATCAAATACAAGACTTCGTTCTCTTCTGATTCTTTCTCTGTTGCTAGAAAACTCGTTCCTGAGAGCAGGACCACGTAAGCAGCATTTAGACAGAGAAAGGCTAGAGGCTTTGCAACCTATCTCAGAAAGATCATCCTAAGCACACAAAGCTGCAGGAAAAAAGAATTATATAGTTGGAAGAAAAAATGGTCCAGTGAGGCATCAAAGCTGACATCTGTAGGACTGCATGGGAGGAATGTGGAGAGTGTCACTGTGTACAGACGGTAACTGTTCTCTATTTTTCTTTCCATTCTGTCCAGGCTTCAGCTTCCATCAATGTTCATTAATAGAAAATATTTCTATTAAGTATTCATTAAGCAGAAAATGAATAGGGAGAAAAGTTCCGGCTGGTTTTATTCCTATCTCTGGTATTAGTGAGCTGCAAAAACCGCAGGCAAGTTATTTATCACCTTGTAATAAGACACTGCCTAAAGCACTGAGGGAGAAGACAGTGCATTTCAAGTGCCTCTAGAGGCTACTAAGGAAAAAAAGAACAACATTGCCTCTAAATTAGAATACAGAGAGGTTCACTCAGCTCAGATAGACCCAGATCTATCTGGGATTACTATAAAAGGGATACAGTATGGCCACACTTCCCTGCTCTTGTCTGCCCTTATTGTCATACACATACTAGGATTAATAGTATGGGGATTAAAGTTTGCCTGTGAGCTAAAAGAAACAAAGGATATTTCTATATCTCCTCTGCTTTTGTACTTTTACTTCTCTTTGCTTTGAATTATCCCATCTGTAAAACAGGACCAAAATAGTTCTTTACTGTACCTGCAAGTGTTACTGCGGCTCTGCAGCTCAAGTACTGGAGAAGGTCATGTAAAGTGCTACTTAACAAGGAAGACAGAAGTCATAGCTCTTTATTCATTGCCTTTCATCTCACAGTACTGTGCTTTGCTAACCTAGCTGGCATGATCTTTAGTAAGCTGTTTCATTTGTGTTTTGACATATGCTTTTCAAATTGCATCATTAAAAACACAGCTTGTCTTTTCCACGTACTATTGGCAGTAAATTTTATCATTTGAGAAACAATTTTATTTAATTATTGTGAATATTCTGAAAATCCTTGCACATAAAGAAAAAGCTTTAACCTGAAATACAGAGAGAAGAGATTAAATCCTTGCAAAACACTTGCTCATTAGGATTTGTATCTTTCCATCAAGCTCCAGAAGTACAGAGGCACCATGGTGCTGAACAGAGCATCATCTAACTCAGAAGTATTGCACTGTCTCCTGAAATCTATAGCTCAAGCTGGGCTCCAGGCACCTGGGGCGAGTGCGTGCCTGAAATCAGCATTCACACTCATTAGTAACTGGAGCAGGAGCTGCTTAAGAAATCCAATGCTCAGAAGAGGCCAATTTGGCTTATTTCTGGGCTACAGACACCCTTTACGAGGAATATGATACCCAATACTTTGCTGTTAAGAAACTGAGATGCCCTATGTCCCACCTCCCAAAATACAAAAAACAGGAGCAGCAGTGCCCTCTCCAGCACACAGCACTTGCTCAGGCTTCAGAAGAGAGCTATCCCATTCTAGAATATGTCTGAGGAACCCAAAACAACATCTGCCATCTTCAAGGTGTCCCCAAGCCAACAGATGTAGGACATTCTGCTATATTAATGGCATTCTCATTCCTTCCTGCTGAATGTGCTCCACTGTGTATGGAATTGATTAAATATTCATAACAACAGTCAAAAAAGGGATAAAAGCAAACTTGGATATAGCCCAGCAGCTGAAGTAGTCATGCTGGAAAGAAAAAAACACCTCAGTTTTAGGCTTTCTT
The DNA here is from genome assembly GCF_028858705.1 of Grus americana. Lineage (NCBI taxonomy): Eukaryota > Metazoa > Chordata > Aves > Gruiformes > Gruidae > Grus > Grus americana. The sequence goes on from NC_072860.1 coordinate 20,411,461, forward strand.
TTGCTGATCATTTGAAAATAAATAATGAAATGTTCACTAGAGCAAGGGTCTGAAACTTAGGGTATTCCCCCTCAGTTTTCCCCACTACGAGGCTTTCTCTATATTGATAAACATAGGCTTTCACCAGCCCCCTGAAAAACATTTATTCCACAGAAATTAGAGTTGTTTTGATAAAAAAGTAGCAAGAATAGCTTCCAACTATCCCAGGATATCCTACAGTTTGGCATGTGAGTACTCTGATGGAGTGAGAAAGCTTAAATAATTTTGAGAAACAGAAAGAATGGGACACAGGATGATTGTTCTAACCGTGACATTACTTGGTGAAAGCAGAGAAGGATGCCGTGGTTGTGTGGACTTGGCATGCTCTGAGAAGGCCTGCCAGATTAAACCAAGCAGCCAAAATAGACAGGAGAACACTTATTTCATGAATCTTGTAGATGCAGGATGAGACAGTTCAGTACTATCAAGATGGAGATGTCCAGAAGCAAAACTTCAGGTAGCTGAGAAACTGCAAGGTAAAGAATTTCAATATAAGGACCCCCTTCCCCCACCAAAACCCCCTCCAAAACACACAAAGAGCTTTTACCTCATTTGGAAGCTCTTTGGACAAGACGGCATTTGATTAGGCAAATTAAATTTAGGACTTATGTGCCTGGAATCAAAATTTTGTATCTAAAAATCTGCCTACCTAAAGGAAACCATCACAAGAGAAGGACAATGCAATAAAGAGGACATGTATACACTATATAATATGTAATTAATGTTCAACACATTTGAAAAACTATCCATTGACTCAATGTTTGAAGCTATGTAAAGCGGTAAGGAATATGGACCATGTAAAGCCATTAACAGGAGAAGATCTCACAAGCACTCAGAATCATACTGGGCCTATTCTCCACTTCTCCTCAAGGATGAAAGTTTTTTTTTACCTTTAATTAACAATAAAAGAATTCTGGAGCTTTCTAGCACAAACAGCATATGTCACACGACATATGACACATACAATACATATGGGCAAGTACAGCAACAATAAAAGCATGGTAACATATATATATATTCTTGGAGCCTAGGCTGAAATCGGAAGAGGGAAGAGGTGGGTGCTAATGCCTGAGACTGAAATACAGCTGTACCAAGGAGAAGGAAATAACCTCCCTCGGCACTATGTGCTATACCTTGTACACCCTGAACTTTACTACAGTATTAATTGCCCTCATTTGTCAGTGTTTAACATGCAAAGTGCAGAATAAAATCACTTAGGCAATTCAGTCCAAGTAATTAGCGATTTTACATCCTTTCCATTGTAAAATAATCTGGTCTCTCATTTTATGACTTGGAAACCCATTCACTACCAATTTAGTGATAATATATTAATAATTGTGCAATGTTCCAAACAGTTTCAATAGATTATGTCATGTCCGCAGAAGAGCTTATTATCAAGAGAACGGATCTGAGATGCAAATCAGTGAGAATTTAATTATGTTAAAATAGATGCTCTGCCATTCACTGAGCTGTCTATTGACAACATTCAATAAAACATAAATGGAATGCAAGTTGTTACACACAACTGTCACTTCCTTGGTCATATAATCTGCATAAATTGCCCGTTCTCTGTACACACTCTCCTGGCTTAATAAACAAAATAACCCCATACAATGAATTCCAGTTGACTTCAATTCAAAGCAACTGTGTACCACACAAAAAGGAGTTCTCTCCCATACATTTCTTTCATTGTTATTCCGTCATTTTCCATTTTCACCAATTTGCTTTTCAGTCTCATTCTGTTCTTTTTTTAAACAGCTAGCCCCTAGAGTTATATGATTATGTCTAAAGCTCGCTCTTTCGGATAAATGTTTCTAGATTTTATGGTTGCTGAGAGAATCTTTAAAATGTAAAGACATGGCAAGCCAGAAAGTAAAATAATCACCAATTTTATTTTTACTATCTCTTTTTTTTAATGGATTGGCTCATTTTTTCTAAAGGAATTCAGAAATTCTTGACTTTCAGAGCCACATTAGGACAACACTGAATAAGACATGAAATTTTCTCTTCAGCAAATTTTTAAAAGGCACAGACCTGCAAGCAGGACAAGTTCAAGAATTTGAGTATAAAACTCCTCAGATTGAAAATACTTGTGTGTGCAAAGTGAATCGTACACATTCTCCTAGAATGCTAAAGTATAGATATAAAAAAAGATGGTTTTTTTAATTGAAAAAAGATAAGACACGTTTAAGCTGATTTGACTTGATTGCATTTGGAACTATAGATAGCACACTGAAAAAATAGAATTTATTTTCTTTTAAAAACAAAGGTGCAAATGTCTTTAAATTTGGTGACTGAAAAGAGAGTTGCTAAAGCAACAAAATATTTTGATGATGAGAAAACCTGACTGATGCCATGTAAATCTAAGTAAGAGTGAGCTGAAAAAAAATCTCTTCTAATCTTTTTCACTGTAAGATGGAGTTTTCCACATCCATATCTCTCTGTTGAAAATTGCCTCCATATATGTGAATAGTTACAGCAACCTATTTCATTCTTGCCATGACACCACAGGAAAGATCAGGTTGCTTCTTCCCTCCCCAGAATTGCCTGGGTTCTTTTTTTTCCTCTAATCTCTCTTAACCCCCAATTCCAACACCGAAAAGCATCTTACAGTAAGCAGCCCTTCTATACTTAACTCAAAAGTAGTTGGATGTGAATCACTATTCTAGGCTTTTCTGCAGCTTCTCTCAGCTGTTCCAACAGTATTTGGCTTTGAAAGATGTCTCAATATACATTAAGCTAGGGAAATGTCTAGGGATTGATTATCATTAGTGCACTGTAGATGTTTTTTTCCTATTCATCCTGTTTAGTTTATCTTCATAACCTGAAAGACTGTGTAAAAGATTAGCTACATAAACTAATTAGCTATTACCAAATCTGCATTCTAAAGAGGGATCTGCTTCTTACTGAAAGCTGCAAGAAGCAGGTGACTTCTGGTTTCTTTGAGCATGCTAATTTATACTGGGCTTTAATCTAGAAAATTCTTTTAAGTTCTCATCTCTGTCTTATGATAGGTACATAAAGCGAGGCACCCCTTGTTGAAGGGGACAGGAATGCTGATAAACACAAATTACCATGCTGTGGAAAGTTGTATCAGATTTATTGTACTATAGGAAGCATGGATGTTCAGATTTGTGTTTAATGTGCAGAACAACTTTGTCTCCATAACTTTGCACACAGAGCTTCTAGTAGTAGAGGCTGAGCACAGATAAATTGGTAGAGGTTTTAGATTTTTTAAAAACATTTTTCAGCCTTTAAAGTGTCTGCTCATAATCACTTACTGACTTTCAGCTTCAGTCTGTGGTTTTACCCTGCTCCTGGAACCAGGATCCAAAGCTTCCAGCCTCTGCCCTGCTTGAAGTCCTACCAGCTGCAAACATATACATGTGCACAGCAGACTTTTCCTTTAGGATTGCTTTTTGTTCTTCTCTAGTATTTTGCTGAAATAAATAGCTGATCTTAATATGAATGGAAAAAACAACATCCGAGTCAAGCTCTTCTACGCCAATTTGAGGTCAACAGACAGCTTTAATTAGGATTGGAAATATACACGTTTTCTCTTTTGTGGCCAAACTATTCTCTCAGCATCAATGGAATAACTCCACTAACCTAAGTCCTCATGGACAATCCTGTATGACCAAAGTTTGCACTATAGACATTAAGAGAATTATTCACATAACAACCATTTAGTTGGAAATTAATGTAAATTAGAAAGGTTGGTGTATTGTTTATATTTTTTTTTTTTTTTTTTTAGAAAATGGATGTATTTCTGTATGTAGACTTCAGCTGACTCAGGAGAATAAACTCCAACTGTGGAAGATATGTATTCCTGCTATGCTTTCTCCAACAGAAAAACGTGTAGTCTCAGCAATTTCTTGTCCTCTTTGGGAAAAGCTGCACAGACTCAGTGCATTGTAATCTACTGTGAATTCAGCATCTGTTGATGATATTCTCAATGGAAAAGTTGTTTCTTTTCATCATCTGCAGATGCAACAATAACAGCAAGGCCCACAAAATGTTCAGATATGAGATATTTAAGACTAGCAAAAAATCTAGAATGAAATGTTACTGTTGTCATAAGATCCCCTGGATTCTTCTGTTCAGAACCCTTTAGAGCTTGAGCGTAAGTATCATGTAACTATAATACTTTGCACCTTTGTTTCACCTTCCATCTCAGCTTTTCAATTCACTTTGCAAACATAACTGGATTAAGTATTCCAACAGAGAGAAGCATTCTGCAAAATGCAAAAGCAGAAGGCCCCAGACATCACACTTGAGCTCTGCATGTCTACCATTATTTACGCGCAAATATGCTAGCACTGTACATGCAAAATAGAAATTTAAGCTTTTGAATGCTAATATGCACATTTACAAAATATATTAATATTTTGACCTGCTAATCACAGTAAGATCTGAGAGCCAGAGGGGAAGTTTCAATGCACAGAGGGTTCAGTGCCATGTTCCCCACAGATTGGGGGGGGGAAAAAAAGTCCCAGGCTCAGAGACTTTAGGTAAATTCATCAAAAGTGCCTATATAATTAAGGGCACTACGGGCTTAGATACATGAAACTGTCATAAGTTTGTTAACCACCAGACGATAAGGATCCACTCTCCTAGCCTGCACCAAATGCAAAACATTGCGTTACTTTAGCCATTCTTTATCAATTTCACAGAATCATATAATTGTTGATATTGGCAGGAACCTCTAGAGATCATCAAGTCCAACCTGCTGCTCAGAGAAGAGTTAACTAAAGCAGGTTGCCAAGGATCATGTCCATTGGGATTTTGAATATCTCCAAGGACGGAAAGTCCACAACCTCTCTAGGCAACCTGTTCCAGTGTTCAATCACCCTTTTAGTAACAATTTTCGTATGTTTAAATGGAATTGCCTGTCTTTCAGTTTGTCCCTACTGCCTCTTGTCCTTTCACTAACAACCACCGAGACTGGGCTCAGTCTTCTTTTCTTTCCCTATGAGGGAGTTACACACATTGACAAAATCCCAGGCTAAGTAATCCCAGCTCTCTCATATTTAAGATGCTCCAGTCTCTTCATCATCTTCATTGCCCTTTGCTGGACTCACTCCAGTGCACTGATGTCTGTCATGCTGGGGAGCCCAGGACTGGACACAGCGCTCCAGGTGTGGTGTCACCAGAGCCAAGTAGAGGGAAAGAAACACCTTCCTCAGCCTGCTGGATATGATTTTCCTAATGCAGCACAGGAGGCTGTTGGACTGGTCAGCCTCTAGCCTGTACCAGCGCACAGGGTTATTGCTCCCCCAGTACTGGACTTTGCAGAACTCATGAGACTCATGTCAGTCCATTTTTCCAGCCTCTTGAGGTTCCTCTGAATAGCAGCACAACCATTTGATGAACCAGCCACTCCTTCCAATTTTGTGTCTGCAGTCTTACTGGGTGCACTGTGGCTCGTCAGCCAGGTCATTAATGAAGGTTTTTAACAGTATTGGGTCCAGTATTGATTGCTGGAGTAGACAAGCAGATATACAGTATTTTCCTTCAGCTGAAATCATTCATTTCTGTCTGATCCTTAGTCCCACTTCATTAAATGACTAAATATGACACTTTGCAGGATTTACAGAATCACCAGACTAGGTCCCCAACTTCCATTTGGATCAGCAACCTAATCTTTGTAGATACTTTGAAAATACCACTGGACCCCTATCTGCATCTTTTGGCAACCAAAAACTTGGCAAAAATCTAACAGGAATCATGTTTTAAATTCCAGCTCCTAAAAAAATTGTCACATTTGAAATTTTTATTCTTACTTTGTAAATGGGCAATTAGCCATCGCTGTCCTCTTAGAGGTTATAAATTGAAACAATAAGAGTCTGAGCAAAGTCTTACAAAAAATTTGTAACCGAGCCAGGAGTTGAACCTAATCACATTGATTTAAGCATCATTCCTTTCAGAATTAAGTTGTGGTGGAATGGCTGAAGATATATGAAAGTTATGCAGAAGGAGCATATATATCCATTCTCATTACAAGTAAAGGACAAGTTGGTTTTGATTGAAATAGTTTGTACTTTATCTTAGGACTCCTCCTTGCCGCTAATTTTCACCAACTCTGCCCTGCTGCCTTGTGTTTCTCATACCAACATTTATGTCTGGTTCACAAGTCTACTACAAGCCAGAGTAGGAGGCTGACAGAAGGAGCAATCAGAAGGTGGGCAGCAAAGCAGGAGACATTGGCTTTGTTTTTCACTGTTTGGTGATGAGCTGATATGGTTCCAGCTAGGAAGTCCAGACCAGACAAGACATCTGAGACCGTACAGAAGGCAACTAACTAAAGGACAGACTTTAAAGCAGTGAATTGGTGGAAATTCTTGTGTGCAAGACAGGAGACTGTTGCACATCTCCAGCTTATGCAATCTAAGTAGATCCTAAGATAGTTTTTCTATCACTAATTAAACCTACCCAAAATCCTACTGCCAGTTTTCAGTGGGATGATTTTGCAAAGATGAATAAGTGTGAAGTTACAGGAAGCAGCGTGGTTTCTGATCAGCTGGCAGTTAGTTACTCTCAAAGATAGAAGACTTCATCTCACTTCTTGCCACACAGTAGTGGTCAAATTTAGATAACAAACTGTATAAAGGGATTAAATTTTACTGTAAGGGTAGTAAAGGCTAAAGTTTAAGTAACTTTTTATTGCAAAGCAACAAATTAGTTGGGGCCAAAATCTGATCCAGAATGTCCAGGTAACTATGGAGCCATCCAGACAGCAGTAGTAAAATACAAAACAGAGACAAAAATACCACCATTACTTTTTTTTTTAGTCTGCTGCATAACGTTGCTTTATCCAATAAATCTTAGCCCACATCAATGGTTTTCCACCTGTGGCCCACAGAGAGAGAAAGTTCATAATTAAGTAAAATTCTGGATAATATCTAGGGAGACTAGAAACACAATTAACAAAAGCAACGTCACAGTTGCTAGGCCTAAATTCCCCCTGCAGAGGTTTGTACCTCCACTGGAAACACACATGGGTCTACAAGTGAGAAAGATTCAGAAATAGGAGACAAAGAACAATTCATTGATTAGAAAGCAAGCTTATGAACTGGAGAAAGATATTCAAATCCCTGCTCTGCCACGCACTTATGTGATCCTCAGCAAATCAGTCAGTTCCTGAGTCTCTGCCTGCAAAACAGGGCATGCACATGCTTATCTCTTCAGATCCTTGTGAGAATAGCATTAAAGATGTGCACTTCAAATGGATTACTGTCAATAGGTTTTCTTTCAGAAACATTCGTAAAGGAAGCTACCTGTAATTATCAGTGGATTAACTGACTTTACCACAGTATGAAAAAAGAAATATTAGAAACAATGCCCAGTCACCTATGTAGTCATTGTGAAAAAATATGAAAAACAAAAGCCAAAAGTATCCCTCAACTGTCATATATGAGATTAATCACAGGATAAAAATCAGTCACTCTGCATTCCACTGCTCAAACTATTCTATTAAACCAAAGAGCCTGCAGGAAGTAAGAGAAAAATCAATCAGTGGCTTAAAAGGATTTGTGATATGCTCAGTCACAACATAAAAGAGGTATCATTTTGCTCTTGCAGGGAAGAAAGGACTTATGTAGGAATTTGTTGTTTCACCATTTCTAGATAGTAAAAAACCCCATAAAAATGCCTCCCATAACTATTCAGAAGTTCTAAGACAGTTAAAGCTTCCAGTACTTTAAACAGTACTCCACAGCCATTTCTGGGATACTCTATATTTCCCCCTCCAGCAGAAATGCTGATGCACAAAGTATCAAAAGATCTATATACTTTGTGAATTTACGTGTCAGTATGGAAATACAGGCTCAAAAGAGGTATAAATTGCAAGATGTTGCTGGTGGAGTTAGAATGGCTAATAACCACGAAGGATTTTGTCCCTGATGTCCAACATACATCTACCAAGTGCACAATAATAATAAAAATATTTTTTTTAAAAAAATCGAGCCTGTAGAAGTAACATAAGGTACAAATGTTTTGCAAGGCACTATAAATAATGCTGAGTATTCTCAGGGCTTTGGTCAATACAGATGCTTCAAAAATGCAACTAGTCATTGAGTGATTCCATGCTGCTAAAGACTTAAATATTTGTGCAAGATCTCCTTGCCTCTTGGCTATACTGTGAAGTCAGAAATTCATGTCTGAACAGGCCACTCTGGATTACTGAAAAGGTGTTACATAGTGCAGCCCAGACCATTAAAAAAAAAATGCAAGCTGCAAGTTACATGATTCATAGTGCATAGGTAGGATGATTTCCAGTACCAGCACCCACATGCTGAAACAGGCAGGGTTAATGCTGTCTTTGCCAGGGTCAAGATAGATCTGGTAAGGGTATGCAAAGATAAATATTTGTAAAGCATTCAGATACTGCAATAACAACCACAAATAATGGCAAGGTGATGACAAAAATAACCGCACTCCTAAAACATCTTTAGTAGCAATAAAAATCTCACCAGGGATTATTTTGATTTACTCAAAAATATGAGTGATAGTACATAAAACACGCTAACAAAATTAAAACCATCATTCAAATCTGTAAAATAAAATACTGCAATATATCATAATTTAGTCAGTACCTTTTAGATAAAGCCTTCTGTAACAATCTTATTTACTCCTTTGCTTAGTGACTACATTTCTGAAGTAGAATCATATGGGTCTTCTGTAGTGAAGGTTTCCTGAGGTTTATCTTTGAAAACAGTATGTCCTATCACTGATAAATTTCTCAGAAAATTGTCTCTGCATCTTGGGCAACACTATTAGTTTCCAGTTCTATTTCAAATCACATAATATATGCTGTCTTCAGTAAGATGACAAGTCTTGGAATAACATGATTTTCTCAGTAGAAAAACAGGAAGAATATAAAAAGGTCTATAAAAGCAGAAGGTAACAACGAACTTCAAATGAAGCATCTGCAAACTTCCAAGGTTATTATAGACAATTTTGTCATTTTGAAGGGGGTGGTGCAAAATTTTATTATTTAGGTTAGATAGCTCTCATTTTGCCTGCCAAAGCATGACTGCTTTTACCATTACATATGCAAATGAAAACACACACTTAAGAGCCGCATATGTGGTCAATCAACACTCATATTCAAACCAACAGAAACAATTGCCCATACATTTTCTCAAATTCTCAAAATTTTAATGCATCTGGAACTCAAAAACTTCTCTGACTAAAAGATTTCAAAGGAATAAGATTGACAAGCTTGCTAATAAATTGCTACAAATTGCTTGAATGCTGATCCACTTAGTAGCATTTGTATTGTAATGCAATTCGGTAACCCAAATTGCTTTCAGAGTCTGCTACGTTTTAGTAATGAATCTAGCAATTCCTTCACAACAGGTTTTTAAGAGTAAAGTTCAGCAACTTCACTAGGAAAAAATGTATAAATAATTCAATGTAAACAATATTTATTAGTTGCTTATAACTTTCTTGAAAAAGTATCTATATCCAATTTCCAATACAAATGTTTTTAGAAGAATTCTCTACAACGTGGCTACAGGCACAATAATAATCCTGAAAGTCTTCAAGGAAATAGCTGATCATATGCCCAAAATATACAACTCTGCCAAAATTTCAGTCTGCTACAGCTTGGACAATGACACATACTCAAGAATGTTATAAGCAGGTGAAAGAAAGACCATTAGAAATGGAAAAAGGTATGGTCTTTTTTTTAATTAAGAGTCGTGTTCATATGCAAACAGTTGTACCCAGTCTGGGACCTACTTACCTTTTAAATACAGCTATCCTCAGCACCAATTTAGGAAAGAAAAAATTGAAAGCTCAGTAGAAATTTGTATTTTGCAAATTAGTAAGCAAATTGTTTCAAAAAGTTACTAAGTAGATAAACTGAAGGATAGATTAACAGTATACAAAACTGAGGAGAATTAGTTTCTGGCAGTAAATTATAAATTTCATCACATACATGCTAGTACATCTCTCAACCTTTGGCAAGATCATCAACCATATCTTATCCTGTTAACTATCTTTTCCCTATTCTCTGTATTTTATCCCAAGACAAAATAAGGTAACATCCATACTCAAAGCATCTGAGTATAGATAGCAGCAGAACAACGGCAATATCTCTGACAATATGTGAGTTATATCCACAGAGTTAAATTTATTTGCTTGGCAAACTTTTTCCTCCTTCATGTATTATCACCTTTAGCTTACAAAATTTGGAGATGATTAACAGAGCACTGCAGAGGCTAATGCTTAATGGATTTAACAGAAGGGCTTGAAGAAATGTCCACAAGGCCTGAGGCTTAAGTCCTGACACAGAAATGCATACACGTACATATGCTTTAAGTTTCACCACGTCAAATATTATACAGGATATTTTCTCCTTGTAACAATGCCTCGAGCAAGGTTCAGCTCAAGAAACCCAGAATAGAATATGTAAAGATCCCTTACTCAGCCAGTCTTCCTCTAGCAGCTTTTACAAAATGGTTTTTAGCTCTGACTATATTTCTCAAGTCTTTGCTAGAGCTACATTCATCCAACCAAGAAACCAAGCGCCAATACCACATCCGGAAAATAACAAATCACACTGAAACTGAGTGTAAAAAACAGATCTGTAATCCTTCAGTAGACTGAAATATGTTTACATGAAAATCCATTCAATAATTCTGAATAAAAAGCCTGCAATTGAGAATGAAGGACTGTTCACATGTGATTTCTTGACAAGAAGAAAGGACTGAATACTCAAACCCATCTCTAGTGCCGTTTATAAAGTAGTATTATTTAAATCAAATACTCACTGGAGAAAAGGTTTACACTCCAAGTTGTTAACCTGTTAGGCATGCTTGCTTTCTTTTGAAGATTTATTTTAGCTCAATGGTTATATGGATATAGACATCAGTACTCAAAGAGCTACTTGAAAACAGTGAGTCTGGAGACATTTTTGTCCTCATACAGGTAATAGAAATTAATTTCTTAGTTCGATGAGTCTGTAAAGTACAAAGAATTTTCTAGAAGCATGAAAATGAAGATGACTTATCTCCTAGGAGACAATAATCTTCAGTAGGATCATCCTCCTGAACATATTTAGCAATTCTGTAGGGTTCAGTAGTTTTACAGGAAGAATTCAGAGTTTACCTGCGGTTTTAAATGTTTCTGAAAGGTGGATAACAACTGAAGCTTTTATACAGCTTTTGAAAGGCCAGTAAAGTGAAATTATTGGAGAGGGACCAATACAAGTTACAATTATTTCTTGTTTATAGTGTCCTGACATAACAGCAGCAATATGTATTTCTTCAGAAGCCTTCTTATTTCCACAGCCAGATTTCATGCTTAGTCTTCAGAGTCATACTGTCCATCAACTCCATCACAAATCATATAAGAACCCTTTTCAAAACAAAACATTCAAAACTCCCAACAGAAATCTAAAGGTCATCCATTTACATTTTAACCAGTTCATACCTTCCTAGCAAAAAAGTCCCATGTGTCTATTCGGCGCATTCCTCATTATTCACACTTTAGAGAAAAGAAGGTATATCACCCTGTGTTAATAAGAATATTGGTGGAAACCAGTTATTAAACAGTAATTTTCTCCTAATACTGAAACAAATAGTTTATAATTTTAAAAATTATTGCCTTGTGTAATAAACACAGAATGTAACATTTTCTTCCACTGGAAATCCCCTAATGAGCCACTGTCTTCTCTGCACAGGAGGATTGCTCCTATGTATCAATCTCAAAATGTGTCAGAGAGTTTTGTCTTTTTTGCCCAGGCTAATCTTAGATCATCAGCCTTGACTCTGCAGAACTTCCTTACAAAATTAATCAAAGTGACAGACACGGAAAGAGGAGCAGATCAAACAGCAAAGTTACCATCAGCAATTAGAGCATTCTCTGAGGCTGCTGCCTGCAACTGGGGAACCCTCTTCCTGCTCCGGGCCAAAAGGCCCCTGACCAGAGCAGGAGGGTGAGCAAGACGAGGGGCAAGCGTGACAGTCTGCTGGGGCTAGCACCTCCCTGTGCTCAACAGACTCGGTTTTTGCATTCAAGTTCAGTAAGAGGGATGGGTTTTCATACTCTTCCCTTTCAGATACCTAATTACTCTATCAAATTGGAGTGTTTTCATATTCCCAGCTAATTCACGTTGCTTCAGAGCTGCTTTTCCCTGAGTCGGGACACAGTTTGCTGCAGTTCACGTTTTCAGGATTATCACAAAGTACATGCTTTATATGACATACTGGAGATTAAATACTCCCACCATTTGTAAGAAAGTCATTTGCCAGATAGCATCTACAGAACAAGAACCTCAGATAACTTCATAAACACTGTCCCTCAGTTCTTACCTAGGTACTGAATGATTCACAGGCAGAAATGCACCATGGGTGGCTCTGTGCTCCCTCACCTCAGGTCTGCAATTAAAAATTTTAAACTTTTTTTTCTTAAAAGAAAGTAAAGATTAAAGTAAGGATAAGAGAATATAATAATATAATAATTTAGTTTGGAGTAGTCCTCTGGAGACCATCTGATGCAAACCCCTTCGCCCCACCAAAGTAGGGCTATTCACATAATACAAAAAGAATCTATAAATCTGCACAAGATAAAATCTTATGCAGAGCCCCATACTATAATACCCTTAATAGGAAATAAATTAATTGAACTTATAACAAGCGCAAACAGAATTGACAAACCCGGTGACTGACCTAATCATAGGCTTTAGCTGGGAAATGCATTCAGGCTCCTGTGATAAGCATTAACAACAGTCTTCCCAAATACAAACGGTTTCCTGCCTCACGCATGGTCTAAGCTCCAACTATCCCACAGACAGAAGGAATGAATAGTTACAATAAAAGAACAAGTATTTTACTTTGTCTTCCTTCTTGCAAAAGGCAAAGAGGAAGCTTCGTTCAGTGACACCATAGCACAGCTAAAGTAACCAAGAAGCTGTGTCATCCCACTCTTCCACACACAGACAGCAGCAGCCAAATACAAAAGGCTTTTAATTCAAACTCTCGAGTTTGTTCTTTAAGTTTGGAGTGCTTCCACTGAAATACACTCTCTCACATAAAATTATAATCAGCCAGTATTGTGAGACCCACTGGCAAGAGGATCAACGGTCTCTCATGCTGCCTGCAGAATTTATTAGTACTCTATAAAGAAATACTATTTTAAAATTATTTTAATGACAGCAATACAGCAAACTCAAAATACAAAGGAACAGACAAGCTGGTTTTGAAAAGCTCATAACTCCATCATTTACTGAGAGAATTTTACTATAGCTAAGAATATACCCTGCCACATTTTTAATTAAATTCTATGAACCCAATAAGCATAATATAAACATCAAATGTCAGGTACAGTCCAGATCATCCATTCCTTCTAGTGAAAATAAATTAAACCAGATTGAAAATAGAGATTAGGATCAGATTATAGCAGTTTGGTTAACTGCAAATAGTTTTTGTCATTTGTGCCTACAAACCATTGCTATTATGCCATCAGCAATATTCATAACATTGGTTATAAACAATTTCAGAGGGAGCCCTGTGGAAAGCTGCACGGGCCACTTCTTCAGCTGCATTTTCTGCAGATACATGCCAAGTACAACATTTTGAAAAAGATGAAACTCTTTAGATGCATCCAGGGACCAAAGCGCTCTCTATGGCAAAGCAAATTTAATAACTCCTTTGAAAAAACCTCTTGAGAAAGTTAGAGAAGCTGCTAGTGTCTTATAAGTAGCACTTCCAATGACTCAATTCCAGCACCACGCTGTGGTGCCCTTTACTTCCTCCATTTAACACAAAGCCTGAATCACACTATTAGCAGGCAGATAATGGTTAAACAAACTGGGCTTAGACAGGAGGACAGTAAAAAAGAAACAGACTACTTGTGCCCCCCTTGCTTGCATCAGTACCTGGAGTGTTCCTAACTCAGCTCCTCCAGGAAGGGTATACAGAAGACAAGGCTACAGTTGTACGCAAAATCCATACTGGGCAGCTGATAACAGATTTATGAGATTGCCTGGTGACAGCACAGAATTGTCTGTCAGCATGACTCATGAACACAGGGGCTGCATACAGCTCTCAGCAGCTCTTACTTCGACCTTTCTGTCAACAATTAGACCCCAGTCCTGATTCTATATGAATGTAGAAGGCCACCTACATTTGCCAAGAGGAGGATATAGCTTCATATGTACTTCAAACTGGTTTAAAAGGTACTGCAACAAAAATACAAGCACATTTTCCTGGCAAAGATATATCTGACACATGGGAGCTACTAACTCAAAGAAGGGCATATTAAAAATTGCCAAGACAGAATTAGGAGGAACGAGGCACCTGGCCTTCCAGGTGTAGCAGATTCCCAGAAGACATCCCTTCACACCCAAGTCCTTTAGAAAGAGGATGCTGAATTTGTAACACATGTAAGGCTGAAGAGCCACACAGTACGATGTGCCAAGGCACACCATTAGTTTCAGAAGGTGCACAGACATACATAGGAGAGGTAAAAAAAGAGATAAACTCTTTACATTTTAATTTATTTTTTCCTCCAAAATTAACTTAGTCTTTGTCAGTAAATTGTCCTCTAGGGGAAGGGGGGAAAAGTGTTCCTACAGTAAATTTTAAAACTTCAGGATTTTGGCATTCTCCTTCAGGGTTTTTTCAGCTGCTAGGTACTATCATGAACAGCTGCTCCCAGGCACAGGACATTTGCCACTGCCAGTCTGCACACTGAGAGCTGGAAATCTACTCTAAGAGGATTGTATAGAGTAAAACTCCACAGGTTACTTTTAAAGTTGATATAGTACTCTAGAGGTCAATAATTCCAGTTTTTACTGGAATTTTACAATTTTACTGGAAGTTTTACTGCTATGTTTGATTATATGAGACATCGTTAGTCTCAAAAAGAAAGGTCGCGTCCTCTGTGCAACTTGTCACTATTTGGTATTTTAGACATGCAATGGGTAAAATAACATGGCAGCATGAACCCTGCAAAATCTTCATACCTATTTACATCCTTGTTTACATTTAAGAAAGCATGATGGATAACATGATTAATTGGAAATGAGTTCATGTTGTTGAAATATGACCATCCAGCAGTTAGAAGCTTTAAAACTCCCATATCCATGTTTCTGCAGCGGCTGAATCTTCTTCCTAACTGGTCTTTTAAAAAGATTTCACTGTAGAAAAAATAAATGCCTCACTTCACTGAGCCTTTTCACTAATTTAAGCAGTAAAAGTAGTTCATTATACAAGGTGGATCACACATGTTTAAAAGCTTAGTTCTCTAGATTATGACTTTTAACAGGATATATATAAGTTCTGCTAATGTATCCCTGCAGAAAAATGTTATGGCACAGAATACAATGCCTTTTGCAGGCAGCAGCTGGAGACAGTATTTTCTAACCATGCAGAGTGCATGGAGATACAGAGCTATAGGATTACTGCAGGTCATATTTGTACAATATAGTTCTGGAGATTAAGACAATCGAGTTTCATTGTTTACTCCCAATTTGAACTCAACAGGAAGTCCAGGTTCATTTGTAGTCCAGAAACTGCCAAAAACTGGACACAAGATGGTTTTGAGCTTTAGCACAAGCAAAGCTTCTATTGAAAATGAGCTGATAGGAGAACTTGCAAAAACACCTTTAACCATTACAATTCTTGGATGATCCTGAGCAGACACCATCCTTCCTCCCTTGTGAAAAGATCTAGGGAACTTGGTACTGATATAGCATGACTTCACATAGTTGCATGTGTCTCATGGGATTATCAAACATATGAGATCTACATCCCTGAAGACCCAACAACACAATTAGAAAAAATATAAGAAAGACTACAAAAGATAACACAAAGACTAGGAGATAAAATATAAATTGCACAAGCATATGTCAATTACCTGCCCGTTTTAATAGAATTATTACTTATTAAAGACACCACTACAAAACAAATCATACCAGGGAAACAGAGGCAGTGATGCCAGCTACACACACAGTAACTCCAAAGCCAGCCAGCTCTATCTCATCTTCCCTCAAAACAAGTAACTTGGGCACGTTGCAAGTGTAAGATGGTACAGTTAGAGCAACATGCTGTGCTGGTGTTCAGATTCCACAATTGCTCTAACTTGAGTGGAAGTCTTCTGAAATCCACAGATGTTAATCATTACCTATAAATGCAAATATTAGTGAAAGTGCACTGCCATGAATTATAACGCAGCCACACTTCCCGAGCTTCACTTGCTGTAGCTCTTGATTGCTGTCATGCATTTCAAGCTCTCTGTGCTAGAAGTTCTGTGGCAGACTCTTTGGAAAGATTAGGCTGTCAAAGTTCATGGGAGAACTGTGTTTTTTTTTTTTACCTCTGAGCCTTTAATCACAAACATGGTCTAAAAAATTCAATGCCACAGATATGTGAATATACAAGCAGAGAAACTTTCAATGTATGGTATATACTTATAATCTCACTTCATCACGTCTAACACCTTTGCCTCTTACAAACCCTTGACTGAGCTCATCCCATGGTTGAGCCACTTCATGAGGGCTGATGATCTCATCAGTCCCTTCCTTCTCTTTACTTCCAACATTTTTCATTATCTGTGTTCTCTTCTTCTGTCTGACCTCAGCACTTTTCACCTCAACAGCTGTCTCTCTTCTCCTGAAACCAGTATTTCTCTATAAGTATACTTAATCCCTGATGGTATTTGGAACAGGGGGACGTGGTGAAACTGATAATAGGATTGTGAATTTTGTCAACAACTATTTTTTTTTTTAATCTGTGCGAAGAACAACTGATAAAGAGTATTTACCATCCAGGAGCTCTGTGGCTTGCCTGCAGCTGTGCACACTGACTGGGGCTACCTCCAGGCTCTCGCATTTCTAAATGTTCAAGATGTTTCCCAATCATATTTTCCTATCATCTATACGATACAATTATGAGCTTCATTTGCTGCTTGGAACCAAGCTTTAGACTAAAGTTTAAAATTTGGAATCAGACATAGTTTTGTGCTGACTGAATATAAACTTTAGGCTGATTTTCAATGTTTATTTTTAATGGATTCTGAATGCTTCCACTAATTCAGGAACTCAACTGATTACAACCAGAGAAGGAGGACTTATTTTGCTAAACATAATTCCTGCTTACGGGATTTACTGAGTACCCCTTATAGCTGGAGAAGGCAATGGGATTGTGAGCATTTAACATCTTACAGGGTCAGGCCACAACCACTGTCTAAATTACACCAGGTTAATACTCTAAGGGCCGAGAACAAATGCTAGCCAGTGTCACATCCCTAACTACAGATAGGGCATTATATTTAGTATTTAGATGTGTGTGAGAGTCTTTATACATGTTAAAATAGATTGTTATATTTAGATCTTAGACAAGCTTTTATCTTAATATAAGCATCACATGTAGCTACAGCTAGAATCCAGGATATAGTTTCTGTTTTTTATAATTGCATTACTCAGACCTTAATAAAAGTGGAGAGGATATGCAAAACTACCTATTTCCTGCTGTGAGCTACCAACAGTTTGGCTTTAGGAAATACTTACAGAACACGCTGTATTCATGTTCTCATAATACAGCAATACCAATGCGGATGGGCAGCAGTATAAAGCCTCACAATAGGAATATTTGTAATATTTTAAACTGACTTCTAGCCATTTTGGTAATTGCTAGTTTTACAGTAAAAAAGCTAAGAACTATTCTGGATTTCTCTAAGCAAAAATGGTATTATTTTTGACTAGCTTATTTTACAGCATAAATTTTCAGCAACCTAGATGGGACAAAGCACCTGTATGATTTTTGTTGTTCTTCACTCTTATTTCAATAGTTTTATATATGAAAGAAGTAAAGACTACAGACATTATTACTGCAAGAAGTTTAAGTACAGTCTCATCTTTGCTTTGACATTAATAGCCAAAACTAGTTTAGAAAACCGAACTGTGGAAAAATATTTTCCTCTTTAAAGTGGTGAGGGACAGCTGTGCTTATTCATTACCCTTTGTGCCACATTCCCTTGTTTCTTTCGATTTGTCTTTCACACTGGTATTCTCTTAGCCAGTATGCTGCTATATGGCCTCTAGCCTTGGTTCACAACTCTGAACAACTTTGAAGAAGTTAATACTCCTTTATAGAAGTGTTTCCTCACATCCACCCACCCACCAGGACCCCAGGGAGAAAAACATCAAACTCTCAGAAGTTGTTCTGTTCTGCTATAGGGATGACAACTGCATTGCAAAGATTTCCTGTTGAGCGCTGAGCTGTGCCGTAAAATTCAGGATTTCCTTTACATCCCTCCAGTCCTGCTGTTTTTATTCCATTTGCTGCTAACTTTAGCTAGTTCTTACAAAATGAACAATTGAGAAAGGAGACAGGATTTTTTTTCCTTTGGAATTAATCCATGAAAATAGCAAGACCAACAAAGTAAAAAAAGGTATGTCTAATGCAGCAAGGTCTGAAGACACATTGTAAAAACCCAACAAAACAAAAAAGTCCTGTTGATTAAACACTTATAAGTTGGTTTTAAACATCCACATTTCTTTTCACTGAGAGGGATTGACTGATGTGACTGACAGTTGCATGCAATTTTTATAAACATTCAATGAACATAAATTTTTTCAAAAAAAATATAGCACATATGGACTGGCTGGCGATGTCTGCAGTACACATCAAATGAATGTGAAATAAAAGTTTGGATAGGGTCAAGCCTGGCTAGCCATCTTGTTTTCAGAGACCCCTGTTCATCAACACTGTCAATTCAGGTATATGTCTGCGCAGAAGACTGAGTTTCATAACTTGCATAACTGAATCACAGGCTGGGGACTGAGGAATAATATAACATTTGCTTTCTGAATAAAAAAAAAATCTCTTGCAAAGAGACTAACATAGCTTAATTACTCCTGTGTTCAGGTTTTCTAAAAAGGAGAGAGAGTATTAGAAATGGCAACACTGCATTCAATGAATAGAAAATATCTCATGGTGCATTTACCTGCTCTGGTGAGCTTCACCGAGACACAAATACAATCACCCATAACAGCTGTTGTATTAGTTTGTCAAAAAAGTTTTGTCACATGATTCATATGTGCCATAAAGCACATTTCCGTATTTGTTTTAACATCAGAATTATGTCATGGAAACATTTAGAAGATGAATCAGTAAGAGAATCTTTTTATAGATTCCTAAACGTAGGAAGCCTGCTGGTTTTACAACATGCAAGTTGCATCCTGCTGAGAGAGAATAAAAATGCTGAACTAAAGTTGGGACAGAATTTCTTAGTCCATACGTCATTCACTGAAAAAACAAGAGTCAGCACAGTATATTCACCCAATAAGAAAGAAATAAGCTTCTTAGTTTGAAAATTTGTTGAGAATTTTGGAACCTAATTTTGAAATGGCATTGTCTTCAAATCTGACATGCACTTATGTCAAAAATAAAGCTAGAAACCCAGGGATATGGATTCACATGAATGTCCAGTCCCTTAATACAGGAACCAATAATAGGTCACTGTCCTTTCTGTATGCAGAGATTCATCTTAAAAAAAATTTTTCCCCTTTGCTTTTTTTAGACAACTTCAGAAATTTTTCATTTCCAACCTAAGTCTACTCCCTATCCATCTTTTATTCTACTAAAGAGATGACCTTTTAAATTTATTTTTAAAAAAAGCTTTCATCTCCCTGATTGGCCCTTTTGTGTATCTTTTAGTGTCAATCACCCCTTCTCAAATGTGACTACTGTGGTATTTAGATGAGGACCTCGTGTTTGGACAATTGAAACACTTCCTGTCTTGAACTGAAATACATGTGATCAATTCACTGCTGCATAACATTACTGGTTTGCAGTAGTCCTGTGACTGACTGGCGTTTTTTCTTACTGGTTATTTCCAAATGATAGACTCCCAGATGTCAGCAGTTACTCCTTGTTATTAGAAAGACCTTTCATCTTGGTTGTATTATTCTGATAAGCCTCTGTATTAATGATGCCTTCAAGCCTTGTATCATCCATAGGTTTATTAGCATCCCCAGCTTTTGGTGCCAGCCTTCAGTGAAAAATATTTGGAGATATCACTCCCTGATGTTCAGCTACTGATTTCCTTTGACCTATATTTTTTCTGTCACCTCAGTAACTATATGGAAGACTTGGACTTAATAAACATTCCATCTGAATCAAAGTTAAATATTTCCATAATTTTGAATTGTACTGATAGTCATTTAGTTGTGGTTCAAACAAGAATTTTTTCATTGTGGTTCTTCCAGTCAGCCAATGAACCAAAGACAACTACTCGTACACCAGAAGAGGCAGAGGCAATCTGGATACGAATAGAACATTTACAGGGGTATTCCCATAGCACGTATGCTGCTGCTGGTGCTAACTGAGCAGAAGTCCCAGTAGTTCTCCTGCTAAATCTGTGTTTGGACATTGCTTTATTCAGATCATCTTGTAACGTGCTCAGTATTCCAGACCATTCACATATGTTTTTCTAAATAATGATATTAAATCAAAATATAAACAAGTTAGGGGTAGTGTCAACATTGCACAATAGCTACTGCAGTATAATATGCATTCTTAGGACGACACAGATGTGCTTTATTGGTCCACAGTGTAATGCTAACTAGGCAGTTTCATTAGAGAATATTTCACATCCTGCTTTACAAACACTTCCTATTGTTTCTAGGTATGATCTTCGGTATAACAAACAGAATAGTGGGCAATATACATCAGGACAAACCTCCTGTTAGTCAAAAAGTGAAACAAATATCTAATTTTAGTTCTGCTAACAGCATTTCTGACTCACTGAACATGTAATTCTCAGAGGATGAATTTCAAGTGTTGATACATTTATGAAAAGTAAAATTAAGGGTCAAAAACTAGCCCTCATTATTATTTTATAAATTATTTCCTAGTAGGGTTTATAGAATTCATAACTTGAAACAGATAGCAAATGATTATTTGAAATTCAACCATTACATACAATAGGACATTACTGTGATAGCAGACTCTGTTACCTTTTGGGCTGTACTATAAAGAGTAGGAAAGTAGCAGCAAAAAAGAAGGCGGCCGGCAGAGAATCCTAATGCCACCGAAGGGAGATACAGAACAGAACTGAAAATTCCTTAAATCCTCTCTGCACACCATCACACCTGACCTGAAGTGTGGGCCCAAGAGAAGAAAGGCAGCAGCTTTCCAAAATCAAACATTCCCCTCCAGATCAAGCAATGCCACTTGAACAGGCTGCTGAAGTCACTGCCTGTGTGAATCTTCTGCACCATGTACTCCCACTGGAGAAGTGAGGCATGGACATGAAGAAGTGAATAGCAAAATGGTTTTTGTGGATGCATCTCATGAGGCAGGAGTGGGGAGCAAATAAATCTCTCAATCTGAGCTTGCTTTTTCTGAGCTGAGAGGTCAGGTAGTCAACAAACGCTCCTCTCAAGAGCAGCACTAGAGAGCTTCACGAGCAGAATATGACAAATTCCATGACTTGACTTTTTTTATAATTAAAACCTCCTATATATATTTGAGGATACTCCCTGTGAGATACAAGTGATGTACAAAGACTTTTTTTTATATCTGTTATACCCCTGAGGTCAACTAAGGTGAAAAAATGTAATATTATAACCTTAAAAGCTATGAATTACTGGGAATCACTACATCACATGGTATCACACAGCCCAGAAATTTAAAGCTACTTTCTTAATGGTACAAAAAACCTTACTGCAAAACCTTGCAAAGAGAGTCCTCCTTTTCTTAGCTCCTACAGTATTTGTAACAACTGAAAGTCATCTATAATTTGCCAATCTGGTGATAGCTGTAATTCTTCTCATTAGACTTAAATAGCTAACTTGAAATAGTCATAAACAAGTCACACTTGGTAATAGGAGTTCTAAATTAGGCAGCTACAAGACAAACAAAAGCTTGTATTCTCTTCTTGATCCTTCTGTTGTGCACAGGAAAGCGATTGTGCACATAGCCTTTGATTCACAAATAGGGAAATTTCAAACTGAAATTTCAAAATGTGGCATTGCTTGTATTCACTGCATGTGTCTCTGATCTACATTTACTCTCAAAAAGCTTACTTTCACACAGAAGACAACATCTCATTTCTATAAGCAATTGATTTCCAGCTATCTATATTTATGGAAAGTAATATGCATGTTTTTAACATTTGCAAGCAAATCTTGAAGACAGTTCCTAAAAACTCACAGCTTCTGGTATTGTCAGGATGTTTACAGATTGCAAAAACAAATAAAAAGCCCATATACAGAAATAATACACAGTTAATATTGTTGAGTTCTCACTCTTGAAGAGTAAAATTTAAATTATATTGTCACAGGCAATAGAGAAATAAAAGGTCAGCATTTGACATAAATGCCAACACAAAAAAAACCACCTTTGGAGAAAATAGCAACAGCCTCAGCAGGCTTACAAAGACTTATTCCTCCACTTGTGAGAGCACAGAAGCATGAAAGAAATTGGGGTTTTTTTTTCCAACACTTTCAGGCTAACACAGTAACATTTGAAAGGCGATGGTCTTTCATGTACTAGGAAATAAGAACAAGTTCTCTGTCTACCTTAGCCAAACTGTCTTCAATCATTGGCACTGTTACTGACCAAAGAAACTTATTCTATTAATGAAATGACACAAAATGCGTGAAAAACGGAAGTGTAGTTGATGAGAGGACAGTGCAATTCAGAAAGGAGTGTGTGAAAATAGCTCCAAGTTAACCTTTCCACTTCACTGACCATGAATCATCTGCTTGAATTTTTTATTGGCTGCTAATGACTCCAAGGGCACTTTATGTGAACGCGTGAACAGGAGGGGGAAAAAGAAAATCCTGGCCATGCTGCGTACACTCTTGGCTCAGTCTGTATAGATCAACTACAGCTTGGCAGGGTTTCAAACAAGGCAGCTGATATGCGGCCCAGGTAACACCCCCCCTTACAGGAAAACACCGGTATTTTCCGATTCTACCAGGAATTTTACATAATTCTTCCTGACCATGGAGTAGCTACATCATGCCAATACCACAGGCTGCCTCACTCCTGGAAATCCTCATTCCTTCATCTGTGCCGGACACTCTCTGGCACTGCTCCCTTGCAACAAAGACACACATTTCTCAGTTCACTTTACTCATTAACATGTCTCCATGGGAAGGAATGATTCACTTCACTCTCTTTACAAATATGCAAGTTTAATTAGTTAATAAGTGTGTTTCTTAGAGCCTGAGATTTTGGCACTTGCTCTGGTGTGTTACCCTACCTCAGTAACTCCCCTGTGGCAAACTTGGGGTTGAAGCACACATCATTTGGCCTCTCACTGCTATCGCCATCTGCGACAGCTTCTTTTTTCCACAATTATGCTCGTGCTATCTGGGCTGAAAAAATCTTCCAGTCCTTGCCAGTCTAAGCATATGTCTATGTATTTATTCAAGTAGTTTTTAATCGATCTGAGTTGACAATGCCATCTTTCACATCATTTTGCTGAGGTTTCATTAACGTGAAGTGTTTGAAGCTTAATGGGAAAGAGTCAGGCTTGGATCGGGGTTCCTTATTTACAAGTTTTTCAAAGTGAAATGGAGCATCAGTGTTTTTCAGTGAGTAGAAAATTCAGAGTGCTGGTTAACAGACTTATTTTAGACAGAGCATCATCATTAGAAAAGCTAAGATCACTCTACTCTCCTCCTAAACCCATCAGGAGACAATATAGTGAATTACTGCCGGACTACACCAACAGTAAACTAGTATTTCACTTCCTGTGCTGGCTCAGTTGCTCTCCCCAGCGAGTAGAAAGCAAAGTCAAGATACATATATTCGAAACTGCACCACTTATCCTCTACACCCAGGCCTAACACTTGTCTCACCCATGCTGGGGTGCTAGAAATAGCCGTACTCTCCCTTCCACGTGTTTGTCAGCTACATCCCAGTCTACTACTCAGCACAAATGGCAAACACGAGCAAGCTGCTGCACCCCTTCCCCTCAGATTCCAGCTTGTTAATTCTCTGATAATAAACAGATTTGTTGAGGCTTTCTGCGAGCACTTCAGAAAGCGGTTAACTCATCCCTGCTCTTTCACTTGATCAAGATTTATTTTGATGTTCAAGAACAGTGTGTTAAATGAATGTGCTCTTGTGGAAGGGGATACAAGCAGCATATAGCACTGGACTACAAGATTAATACAGATTATATTTTTATAGAACCTCTGAGGAGAAATAACTCCAACAATAGCTGTCATGCTATTGTCAGGCAACTTAATCTCCACAGTGTTAGGTTACTATGCCCTGAACTGCAGGGATTTAGTTTAGCTTTAACTACACAGACTGGTGCAAGATTTGACAGCCCAGCTGAAGAGGCAGAATCCACTAATGAGTCCGACAGTACATCCATGGCATTTTCTATGTACCAGAAGCCAATTTTGAAATACAAGCAGTATCGTTTACATCCCAACAAAGTGCTAAAAAAGCTTCACAGCAAACATAATTGATGATTTTACAATTCTTTGCATATAAAATCCTAATTAAGATGTTTTGAGAATTGAGAACCTCTCTGTAAGAGCTTTTTACCGTTACCAGCTGCTTTTTACTACCTGGTCACAGATACACTGTAGGTACTCACAGAGGTTTTTATAAAGCAAAATTACTACCCTACTAGCCAAACTAAGTTGGTTTAAATAGTTGCTATAAGAAGTGTGGACTTACCACCTTCTTAATTATACTGCAGACATCCCCAAACTGACAGGAAATAACTGAGTTTTTAAATACTGTTGGATTACAGGAAAAAAAAATCAGACACACCTTACTTTCTGTAATGAGGAACCCAACAAACTTAGCACATGTGGACTGCAAAACATACTGTGCTTTATAAACATTATTATTATATAATGTTAAAGCATGTGAATAAGTACTTTTTTCTTTAATAGATGCTTCTTACAAGTATGCAAAAATAAGAGGTAAAAAAACCTATGAAAAATAGTGCTTTTGATTGCATTACAGTATCTTGATACAGGAGAGGGTGAATGTCTGTTTAAATAGAAAAATACAAAGCATATCTGATATCAGTGATGTGCTGGCTATTAGAAATAAAGATAATGCTTTCACTGTCATTGATGTAAAGTGAAACTACAGCCAAAAAGAATACAGAATACTTGCAAACACATACGAAAGGGCACATTTATACAAATGTAACTGATATGGTCCATTATGCTAAAAAAAATTATCTTAAACAGTAAAGATGGAAGAATGAGTTTTTAATTGTCCAAGGCAGTTGAACTTCTGATTAGTTATAGAAGTAATTATCTATTAGTGCACCTACATTTCTTCATTTTTGTAATTACAACATTTTTGCAGTACTAGAGCAGAAAAGTCCATTCTCCACACTAATAGGACACATCAAAGAATTAAGAATATCTATGAAGAGTACACTCATAATACCTCAATTTTAAGAACTTGCTTCCTGAACGTTTCCAAACTGTGTGATAAACGAGGGGCTAAATGAAGGGACAGTAGCATAATCCTCTCTAAATGGGCTTATATGATGCTGTTAATGCTACTTTTGAGGCATTAACATACTTCAGTACTTCAGATGAGATCATTCCAAAGCTGAAACTATGTGCAGAGGCCATCTCCAGGTCACGGACATTAAGTTATTTTGCAGTCACACAGATATTCTACTGCCTCATCTACTAGTGCTATTGTCTGAAAAATGGCAACCTGCTATTTTTAGGGAATAAAAATAAGGGGGTAAACATATTCTACTATACTGTGTTAAAAATGGAGTTTTATTCTAGCAAGTCTGTACACTAAGACTCAGAAACCTTTGTTACCAAGAACACACAGCACAAGAGACACAGAATGAAGAATTTTGGGTCAAGGATACAGCATAAAGCCCCTTTATTACCAAAGTGCTGTAACAGCTCTACTTTAGTCTCCATTCATTGTAGAAAGGACTCAAATATTACGGTTGTGGCAGGAAAGTTACATAATAAATTCAAGGGTATCAAATGTTTATTTTATGGTGGGAATCAAATGTTTGTATTACGGAAAACACTAAAACTATCCTGGCAGCATTCAGAGTGGTCACTGGAGAGAACTCAAATGGGTCAAGAAAATAAGTCCTAAAAGTATTTTTCAATCATAAACTATCCTGATCTGTTGTTTTCAAACCTGCCATCTAGTATATGTTTTTATTATTGAATATGTACAGGTCTAATCACAGGCCTGATGAGAAAGTAACAAAAATCTGCTTCAAAACAAATCCAGATCATAACCCTCCATCTACCCTTTTTTTTTATTCCATTCAATCTCTGCCTCACCATCTTTCTACCCTTTTATGTAGTAGAATTACATATATGATTATGTTGGGATTAAATATATTATAGCATTTCATGTTTAAGAAAATTTTCCATCTTTTTGCATAGCATTTAAGCAAGGCATTTAACAAAAGAGCCAAAGAAAAATAAAAATTCTAAACAGATTTAAATCTTTTCCTATAATTATTATACACAAATAATGAAAGAATCTATATGAAAGAATTAAACTGAAGGCATGGATTTTGATCACACAGCATTTACCCTAGATTTATAGAACTCAAATCCCAAGATTTTCATCCTAATCTTCAATAAGAATTAATACTGATGAGAATACATTATATACTGTCTTCTCTGTCCAAGCTGTCTTCCTCCATAAACAAAATCAGAACAATCAAAATAACAGTAATTTTAAAAGCAATACAAGCTTAAAATGGTTCTGAAATTAGGCAGCTAGAGACATATACCAATTCATTTATTTGAATACATATCTTATTATTCAAAACAGTACGCAGAATTTTATGACTCTGAAGTAACAGGGCATCTGAACAGTTGCCCTTAGTCAACATAATTTCACCTTTCCTAAGTAATACTGTCTTCCATAAGGGCTTTCGAAACAAGAGTAAAACCATCCTTACAGTGACAATAAAGTAATGTAAAAACCAGGGGAAACAGACAACTGCTATGTCCATCCAGCAGTTTTTATAAAAATTCCTGTTATATTCTCTATAGGTCTGCAAATTCTTTTTTCTGCGGAAAACCAGAGTTTCAGGACTTAAATGATCTTAAGACGCTCACAGAACTGTACCTATAGGATATGATCGGATTAGTATGCATGCAGAGCCTTCTTTTAGCTCTGTAAGAGATTTATTTTTCTTTTAAATTATGCATATTTCTTTGCCTCTCTTTCTCATTCTAAATGTCTGATGAGTCTCTGCCCAATCTAGAGAAGGTATCTACAAACAAGAATATTGAGCCAATGGGACCTAATTCCTATTTTGGCTGCATAGGCATACAACCGTGAAGTGAATGGTTTTATAATGATATCTGGAACAAGAAGAACGAAGTACTTAAGCTTGCAAACAGTGGGAAAAAAACCACATTTCTTCAATGTTCCAGGCAGGAAGAGCACAGATTATGCCATTTAAAAATCAGAATCTGCATCACTTTCTTTTTTAAAAGAACTTCCATCATATTCCAGGCACAGTTATACTTCCAGTTGTCTTTTCTGCATACTTAAAAGTATTGTCATACACTTTTCATTCTCATTGGTCCCAAGTGAAGAAGTAATAAAAGAGGGAAAACAACCTACAGACTGATCTCTCTCCAGAGATCATCCACTTTTTCCTCTGCAAAAACTGGAGTCAGACTGAAGACAGACTGCTACTAGGTACTTGGAAATCGCCTTTTACATGAGGCCAAAATACTTTTATGCTGCCACATCTAAGAGCATGTTTTTAACTGAGAAACATTAGCAATATCAAGATAACAACAGTTAAGATACAACAGTTTCTGGGAACAGCTGGATCTGTCTTTTTTTTTGGAAAAATAAACAGGAACATTTAAGCTATGCCATCACTCCACATTTTGCTCTGGTCACCACTGCCTTTGTATATTAATATCTATAAATTAATGTTTTGACTCTCAGGGCACCACACACGACAGTACAGGAACCTCTAACAGCAATAGAGGTAAAGGCAGAGATAATGCAAAAGCAGATCCAAGCAAAACCATCAAAATCAAGATTCCCAAAAATCAATAAACATTAGTGACAAGCATGCAAAAAGTTAAATGCTTGTCTTAAGCTCTGTAGCTCAAGCCATTGCCTGAGGTTAAGTAAGAACAGCTATTAATTTCACTGAGGGTTACCCAATCACTACACCTATAACACATTTTATATGACAGCCTCAGAAACAGTTGTCTTGCAATCATCAATTAGCTCAGAACAATGTTCTATATTCTGAATTTCCTACAAAGACTATTCTGTATTCCTGCTTTTTGATAAGCTTGGATTTTGCCACATAAAAATCCCACCTCTCAGTTTATTTTCATTTTTTTCCTAAACAATTATTTTTTAAAAAAGCACAAGCTATGTATATATTCTTCTGTCCTATTTACTCAACTTACCATCAATTCTGTGTTTAGTCCAGATGCGGCATTACATCTTGAACAGCATTAGCACTAATACAAAAGTTCTACATGTCCACAGATTACTTATAATCCAAATTGATTTCAGCTGTATTAAATGGTTTACTCATCATTCTGGATTAACATCCTCTGTGTCTGGGGCAGAGTGTAAAAGAATTGAAATATAATTTCAACTTCTACCCCCCAAAAATAACAAATTCTAGATTTTTTTAAAGAGAAAACATTTAACTAAGTAATTCTGAGATACGGCTTTAAAATCAAATGCTGAAATCTTTACTATGTGTTTTAAGTAAAAATTCTCAATAATTGTTACTGATGATCAAACTTTTAGCCCTCAGATTACTCAGGAAAAGAACTAAATTTACCTAAAGGGTGTCTGCATGTGTGCAAATGAAAGACCAACAATTCATGTCTACATACATCTTTAAGTAATTCTTAAGGCATATTAAGAAGAGTATAGGGAAGAAAGCATATATCTCTACTCTGATAAGAATCTTATGGATTTATCAAAAATTCTTCCATTCAGTATTTATGGTCCACTGACCAACCTGTGTCAGCTGAAACATCTGGGTTTGTGAACCAGCAGAGGAATATAAGGAAGACTTGCTAGAGCCTTTTCCCGTCTCCCATCTGAAGACAAGCACATGGAAGATTATTCAAAATTATCTCCTGCCCAATTTCTTATACACTGAAACATTGCTAATTATTAAACAGAATGTATGTGCACCAAATGTTTTAAGGCACAGGTTTCACTGCCTTCTCACTGATGTGAATTTTTTACAAACTACCACCATTCCAGCACATGCACATAACTCAGGCAGTATTGTTTCTTTATTAGGAAGTGGAATTTTAATTATCATTTGAAAACAACAGATAAAATGTAATGCCCAACCATTCGTATATGTGAATAAATGTCATTGGAATTAAATTATCTACACTCCTGTGCCGTGAAAGCAAGCTCTACATCACTCATCATGGCAGATCCTGTCTGCCAGACATCTGTTCCAGGAGCTCTCTGTGGTCGTAACTTTATCCCTAGTCTCTGCCACTACTGTAACCCTTCATTCGACATATACGGCATAATGGGAAACTCCACTAAAGATTACATGCAAAGTGCACAAAACTGGAAGTCGTATCAGGCAAACTTGTTTCATCAGTAATATTATGTGTATCAAAGTAGCAATTCAGACTTACTCTATAGCCTTTAATCTTACTGCATTTGCCACAGATTGTTAGTCTGACTTCTCTGAACATTTCACGAAACAAAACCAGTACTGTGTAGCAGCTTTCAGACATGAGCAACCCCTGCCACTTTAAAGAACAATATATTATGTGCTGAGAGGAAATGAGTGATCAAAATACATAGTTTACACATCATGTGTGCAGTAAACACACATTTAAACAATGGACAGTACATTAGTCACCAATCTATTTTGAAAGTCATGTGAACTCCTTGAATTCCACTTGAACTAGTACTAGAGGAGTTCCTTTTCCTAATTCAGTACATGCATTACCATAGTAATAAACTGATTCTGTTATAATGTGTATGTTACGATTTGGGCTCATGATACTGAAGTCAACATAAAATGAACCCCAACTGAGAGAGAAAATACTTTAGTATTAATTCTCTGCTGAAGACTACCAAATTTGAAATTGCCAGTTGCTAAATCCAATGATTTCACAACGTTCCTTGACACAGGCTAAGCAGAGATGAAAGAAAGTCTACAGCTATTCCCTGAAATTTTTGAAGTCAAATACCATTGTGCAGTCAAAAGACTCACTCCGTTGATAATGCAGTTCAAAAATTACCAAGAAGTCAATCAAATAAGTGCTAAAAAAATTGTTTCTACATATTCACAATGGCCTTATTAAAAGATGACGCTTACACAGAAAGGACTGCAAAACATCTCGTCCAAGCCTGCTATCACAAGCAGCTATATTATACAACTCGCTCATAAATGGACCAGAACCTCAAATGACCTTTAAGTAATTACTTCTTGTCCCAGACCTCGCTCTTCTTACCAAACTTGCTCTATTTTCCAGGCTGGATTTACTACTTACAGTTAGGTCAACATTACTGTTCCAACAGTAGAAAGTGTTACCTTGCTCAAAAGATACACTCCTTATGTATATTTCGAATAAAACTTTTTGACTTGAGAAAAAAAAAAATCAAGCGAGTTTCACTGCATCTTCCTCCTGTTAGCCTGCAGGAATACTAGCTTACAGAGAATTAGTTAGATTTGACAGAATTATTTTTTTAATTTCCAGTCATAATATGTATTCAGATGCATTAAGTACAATAACTTTGCATAAGTTCTTGAGAGCAAAATGGGTCTTGAAGAGCTTTCACCAGAGATGCTTTGGAAGCAGTCCCACTTGGCTTTCAGAATGAATCTATTGGCATCAGGATGAGACAACTTCTAAAAGGAGCACACGTAATGTGGCAGTTACTGATGGTCAATAAACAGAAAACATAACAATGCCATTTCAATGCAAATGCTTCTCAAACTGGAATGCAATTTAACCACAGTATTGACATTTAAATGGACATAAGACAACCCAATGAAGGCAAATGTGAACGTTTGTACTGAATACCTTCTATCAGCTATTACCTCTTTCTTTGCCAATTTTCTTGTATGCAGTAAAATCTTCCCATATTCATATTGAAATCTGTTATTCCATCAATGTAAGAATGAAAAAAGGAATGAATGATGTGTAGTACGCTTTGAACTCAGCCAATACGGATTTAGCTGCTTTACTGTAAATTACTGCTTAGGCAAGCCTTCTTATACCCAATTCCTTCTCTGCAGCCAACACCTATCTGTATTTCACCATAATCCCATAAGAATGAACTACTAAAGCTCATCGGTCAAGAGCAGTTGGACCATTACTAACAGAAAGCTTGATACAGGGTTCCAAAGGATGCAAGTACAATATGAAAATACTAGCTCAGGCCCTGAAACTTGGTCTACCTTGACAGTACTGCTTCCAGTTCAGGATATATAGCTTAGTCACATGTCTCCACACCACAACTGAGCACTGCCTAAAGGCATTATGTTCCCATTTACCTTGGATATATATCTCACTTCGTTAAGCTCATAATAAAAAAATACCAAGAGCTTTGATGAAAGAAAATTTTCTGTTTAAATATCTATCTTGTATTGGTTCAGAAAACTGCCTCACCATATGGTTTCTCATTATTTTTAATGATATACAAGACACAAGATATAATACCACTAGAAAACACTAGAAAAGCATAGATGATGAAAAGCAAAACATATGGAGAAAACATGACCAGGAAAACCCAAGAATGGAAAACCACAAAGTAATAAACACAGATCCTATATGAAATCAAGAGCTCGCAGTTGTATTGTGGACACTGGAACTCTCATGGTACCATTGCATAGCTCTGTGTGCTCATTGAGAGGTAAAAATGTTAGCACTGCATAATTTTAAACAGTAAAGCCAAGTTTGTCCATTTTTATTTTTAAATTGCACAAAACAAAGATTTGTAGTGCATAAAGCCATTTTGAATAGGCTGCTTAATTGGTACTGCAAGTCTAATACATCAGCTGCCTGGGGATCTGGACAGCAGCCAAGCATCCCAAGTTCAACACATACAGTAGGTCTATCTGTTCTTTCTCCTAACACAGAAGAACTACAGCTACTATAACTTAAAGTTATCACTAATGCATCTTTCATAAAGTTTGCTTTATAAAACCCATCCCCTATTAAACCTATTAAAGCTATTAGAAGAGCAGATCAGTGAGTTCAAGATATTCTGGACTGAAAAGTACTTGGGTGGGGTTTTTTTGTTGTTTTGGTTTTAAACAGACTCCAACTGATGTGAAAAGTTCAGGATAGCTGGTCAGTTTTTTGACATTATATTCATAAATATAGCAAGTTGTGAGTCTGTTTCTCCTGAACTAGAAAGGAGAGGTGCCACATGAAATCAGTAATCATATCATACATGTACTAGCACTGCCTGCATATCATTTTTTTCTACCAAATTTCTTTACAAGGGGAGCTGTTTTAAAACTTCTATTTGACAAAAACTTAAATTTAAATATGCCTGTGTTGAGATGATTTCCAATAGCTCAGTGAATTGTGATGCATTGTAGGGTGTCAACTAACACTGAAACAGCTTGGCAGGATCTTTGCAAAATAAATGGAACAGCACAGATTTAAATAAAGGCAGAATTTCTTTCTCCACGTATGCATATTTAACAAAAGAGAAAAAGAATATAGTCATTCAATATCTTTCTGTTCACTTTCTTACACAAATAAGTGGCATAAATATTCCTGAAAGGTGAATTTGGGACTCAAGTACCTTAAATATTTGTCAAAAGCAAACTTCTACTTATGATATGGATTTAGATAAAATCATTTTATTGCATAGAAGATGACAAAGAATTTCTGTAATTAATCATTATAGCTTAAATACTGTTGTCAAAATGTTAAATACTTATAAGGCACTGGCCATTGGCTTTTCATATACAAGAACAAACTTGCAAACAACTGTAATGAAGAATTACAGAATTATACAGTATTTCACCAAACAGTAATGTTTCAAGCTCTTGTGAGACCCCACTTGAAGTACTGTGTCCAGCTCTGGGGGCCCCAGTACAAGGAAGACATGGACCTGTTGGAGCGAGTCCAGAGGAGGCCATCAAGATGATCAGAGGGATGGAGCACCTCTGCTATGAGGACAGGCTGAGAGAGTTGGGGTTGTTCAGCCTGGAGGAGAGAAGGCTCTGGGGAGATCTAATTGCGGCCTTCCAGTACCTGAAGGGGCCTACAGGAGAGATGGTGAGGGACTGTTTATCAGGGAGTGCAGTGACAGGACAAGGGGCAATGGGTTTAAGCTGAAGGAGGGTCGATTCAGATTAGATGTTAGAAAAAAATTCTTTCCTGTGAGAGTGGTGAGGCACTGGAACAGGTTGCCCAGAGAGGCTGTGGATGCCCCATCCCTAGAAGTGTTCAAGGCCAGGTTGGATGGGGCTTTGGGCAATGTGGTCTAGTGGAGGGTGTCCCTGCCCACAGCAGGGGGGTTGGAACTAGGTGATCTCTGAGGTCCCTTCCAACCCAAACCATTCTATGATTCTATATATTCATTCTAACTGATCTGCCCATCATGACTTGAAGGTGATCTATTGGACCCATGTATTTAAAAAAGAAAAGCTTTCTCATACGTGAGCACAGTTACAAAGCTATATGCATCACTGATTTTAAAGAAAATAAACCTGTGTGCTGTCCTAGAAATTTACATTAATATGCTCTTACAGTGGCTTAATTAAATACTCACTACTAAGTACCACATTCTAAATAGCGTGACTTGTACAAAATTTAATTTGGAACTATTAAAAAACACCAGCTGCAAAAAAATAGAGTATTTCCTTGCAAAATCCTGCCAAATCAGCATACTCCTTTGGAAACGTCTATTACAATCCATTATCTGATCCCAAAGGATAAGCCTAGAGAAACTGTTATTAAGTTTTGACCTAATTCTATTATAAATATTTAGCATCATGGGAATACTCTGACCTCTACTCCTTATTTTGCTCTGGAGACATCACCTAAAGGAACTGTTCCATTTTAAGTGTATCAAATAATGGAATACTGGCATGTTTCTCAGTTTTTCTTAAGCAGTATGTTCCATGAAAACAAATAATATATGTTTTCCTTCATCAGTTTGTGTTTGTCTTGATTTGTACATAGGCTGTCATGCTCTGCATGACAATTGTTTCCATCTATACATTGCAGACAAATAGGGAATGATGAAATTTATTTACTAAATTATTAAACTGTTTACATGAGAAAATAACTTACCTTGCAAATCTGCACTGTCAACAAACTGTTCATTTTAAAGACCTGGCAAGTGTAAAATTAGGCGTTACAGAATTACAGGGTTTAAACAATAAGCTACTATAACAGATAAATACATACAGAAAGCCAAAACACTAAGAAAAAACAATTACTATTGAAGGAGGCCAAGTAAATAGTACCTTTAAAAAAAAAATCCCTTGATGGTTACTGTAATAAATGTACTAGAGATTATCATTTCAGCTGCACTTCACAACAGTAACAAGGTTGTCCTGGTCAGAGAAAACCTGCTTTTATTCCTCTTCAATTCTGCTTAATCACTTCATAGGCACTCACTGGAGCAAATACAGAGACCGAAATTTTCAAGCTTACATAGGACAACAAAATCCATTTCTAGTCACCAGAATAAAAAACTGGATTTTCCAATTAATCGGTCATTCTCTCCCCAGAATCTGAGAAGTTAAGCTATTTCACAGCAGTGCCTTTCTCTTTGGTATCCAGAAAATTGCCTACTAACTTCTGGTTTCAGAATAATGTTTTTCATACCATAGGCTGAGTAGCCAGAAATAAATCAACCTTACGTGTAAACTTTTAGGAAAGCGAAAAGAAAGACTTAAAGTATCAAACCACTTGCTCTGACTAGCAAATATACAAAGTCTGCTCATAGAAAAAATAGCACAGTATTAATCGGGTTACTATTCTACATTGTACTATAGCCACTTTAAACCGATGAGACAAATTTTATATATGGTATCAACAACTCCCAGGGTTTTGCAGAGTTGTGTTTATGAAAGGTTAACAGCAGGCACTAATATGAGTATCATGACTCTTTTCAGGCAGTAGGTGAAACCTTGAAGAAAAAGTGGCTCTGTCTTCAAAAAAGTGACCTGACCTTTGCTTTGGTGGGTTTTTACTCTGCAAGAAATAAAAAGCACTGCATGTTTTCCAATGCATCCTTTCTAGCTGATAAACTATTTTGTTCTAGCACTCCGCACAAAAGGACTACATTTTATAAAGATCAAATAGCATGTTATTAGTGCTAGCTAACGATAGCTCCATGCGTCATACTAGAAACAAGCTTCATAGACCTGGAATATGTCATATGAATCATGAACAAAGTAAATACATAATTGGCCAAGAACCTTTGATATGTTTACCAATCAGAAGTAATTCTTATTGAATTGAATGAAATATATTTAATTTTACAATGACTTTGCAGTTCTTTGGATATCAAAGGCATCACAAATCCAGCATGCGTATCATTTATGACACTTCTGCTCTGAAAATTTCTTGCAGCATGCAAAGAACTCACTGTAGGGTAACTGTGATGTGTTGCACAAGCAAACTAACCTACAAATGACCTAATAATTAATCAAATCTGTTCAAAAACTGCAATAGTATGCAATGTTTTTACCTGCAATCAATGAAATGTTTCTGAACAACCTGCAGTTCAGTGTAAGCAATAGTGGTTTATTATTGGACACAGAATACAGTGCTAGTGAAAGTAATTCTAGTATATGATGTGGTAGTAAAGAACCCCGTCTGTTAACAGACTTTTAAGTATTTAAATATATTTAAGTCTACTGTAAAATACTGCTTTTATGGAGCCAGATCCTGCAGTCTTTGCACAGCTAAAACTTCCATGGAAATCAATGGGAGCTTCTAAAGTATAACAGTAAGGACATGCGCAGGGTCACTAGCATAATACAGTTCTGCTGCTATGCTTTATGTGTACACTCAGACATTCTCGGTCACTTGCAAGAGTATAAGAGATCAAAATAGAAATCCATGTGAATTCAAGAAGATAAATACCATTTTTAAAATAAAGAGTATGTCTTCAAAGTGAGTATGGCACATAATGCATTTTTTGTTTGGCTAAAATATTAAATAATGCTAAAATATATTAACTTTGTCTTGAATATTTACATGTATTGAGTTTTAAAAGTGAATTTTAAAAGAAATCCTTACAGTAAGCTCAACAACAAGGACCATTTTTCAGAGAACTGTAGCAATGCCTATGATGGCAGAATTTGGCTCCATATATTCTGTTAGCAAAAAAGCCACACTATTTATATGACATAAATTGCTTTTTTAAATGTTACTAGAGTTATAAACACTGCGGGTCCAGCCCTACAGGTTATTCATTCAAATTTCAGGGAGAGTTTGCCTCCATGAACTACAAGGAACTGCGCTTTATTTGCAAAATCAGCTTGATGCTATTTTTAAGCAAAAACCAGGTATTTCAGATATAAACTTTTGGGTAACTAAAATTAAACCAAAGGGCTGATCCTCCAGACCCTACTCCTATGGAGATCCTATCCTGCAGAAGGTCCAAATCCTTCCATTCGCACTGGAGTATTTCCAGCCAGCCTTGCCCCAGCAAGGCAGTGCTGTATTCCCATTGACTTCATTGGGGCAACTCTAACGAATCACAAGACTATGGCTAGACCCCAACTGCGTTGTTAATAGGTTCGCAGATAACTTTTTATCATTATTATTTTTAAACAGTGTTTGTGTATTCTAATTTCAACCAAGCTTTGCTTCCAGCCGTAAACGCCGTCAGTTTAATGACTGGATGGTTCTGGGGTGTGTTTTTGGGAAGCGGTTGTTGCCAGGCTCGCTGCTGACTCGCGCCATTGTTGATTTCGCTGTTGTAGGGGAAAGGCTCTAGGGCGGCAGATAAGGCTGTTGCCATGGTGATGAAGGAGATTCCGAGGGAGGAGTCTGCAGAAGAAAAGCCCCTCCTTACTATGACATCACAGGTGGGCAGAGCGCGGGGCTCTGAGGAGGCCACGGACACAGCGCGAGTCACCAGCCGCGGCGGCCTAGCTTGGCCGCACGGGAGATGCAAAAGCCCCACACGAAACACAGCGTGCACAGCCCGAGGGACCCTCACCCACTCCTTAGCTTCCCCTTGGTGCAAGTTCAGGTTTAGTGGTGCTGGTTGAACTCTTCTGCTAAAGGATCTCACACCAATGTCATCACCTTTTCTCATTGACATGGGGAAAATACAGTGGGGTAAATAATGTAATTGCTTGGAGTTTTAGATGTTTTGACATGAAAATTTAAACAAAAATGCATTTTTCCCCCAAATAAAAGGATCTGTAGAAAGTACAGTATATGTCAGTTACTAGAAAGTTATTTAAAATTAATTTAAAATTTCAATTCTAAATCATGTTATCAATATTCACACCGCAAATATTCGTTTGCAATGCATATATAAAATACTCGTATTCAATGCATATATAAAATAAGAAACAGCCACTTCACAGTAGTATTATTTTCCACATCTCAGATCCCATCCCTAAGCTCTCACTGGGATTCTACTCCTGGTCCAGGTCAGAATATGTTATTTTGCACACCCCATTGCTTAATTTCTACAACCTCAGTCGAAGGAAGGAGGTAGTGTTATCACACTAAACCTTACACCTTGGAGTTGCCATCAAACCTTAGGTGGTTTCACTAGTTTCTTGAAGACAGTGACTGAACACTACCATAAAACACAGCACTATCATTTCACTACAAGAGTGGATTTTATTCCCTCCTGTTGCTCACATACACGAATTTGTTCCCTGAGCCAGTGCATTTAGTTTATTGTTAATATTTAGTGCACACAAGTTGTTCCTACTCATCAGGAGGTTTAATGGAAGTAATCTTACCACATAGTTGTTCTTATGTGAAAGCCTACAACAACAACCACAATCCTGATTTACTCCTTTCATGTTTTAGGATAACAGCTACTGTACTTTTCAAAAACATTTAAGATGCACACAAGGCCAGCACATAGTTCTCTTAGAGCATCACAGATGCGCTGCACTGATACACGTTATAGAAATATCATCTATTTGGAAACCAGGTCTGGCAATCTCCTCAGCCCCTATTGAACACCGTATTTTGCTTGTGGTGAACTCTAATGTCTGTGAAGTAATTGCACAAAGGATGCTTTTTAAGGCATCATTTCTAATTTTCTACTAAGTGATTATCAAACTATTAGAATCCCACATAAAATGCTGCTCCCTCTACCCACCCCACCCCAAATAAAAAAAAAAGAGCAAAATTTCCCTTGGCTTCAACAGGGACAGGAGTTCAGCCTGGGTTCACTAAATGTTTAATGCATCATTTGTAGTGGTTGTCTGTCAGTCTACTCAGCAATAGTCTGAGAAATTTATGAGTAAAATGCTTGTGTCTCAGTCAGTGTAATTTCTTCCACTAAACATAAATACCTACTTCCCTGCTATGCACCAAAGGGGTGCAGAAGCCAAAAGGAAGCAGAATCGAGTGAAAAAGTGAGTATTTTCCATAGCCATCTCTGCATCATGTACATGTGATGTAGTTATACGGCCATACTGCATACCTCATCTGTATCCTAGTTGTCGCTGTAATGTTGTTTTGAGATGCTGTCTCTATAGTGTGTACGTGTAAACCTCTCGTTCAGACCATTCATTCAGAATAACACACTGCTATATTGTGATATACATTTAGCCATGACCATCAAAGTGCTTGTGTCTGTCTTTACATGATGAAACAGATGGATGTGGTTGCTGCTCACAGGGTGAGCCACACAAGTTCCAAATCAGCTGCAAACGTCCCAAGCCAGATTAAATTGGGTCATGAGAATAAGGCTTGGTGTTTCCAATGTTATCACCGCCACTGAATCCAGTATGGACAAGTGCTTATCTTAGGAATTATTTACATTAGGTATCTCTGCTGCTCCATCCCTACAACTAAGCAAGAACAACAGAAGGACCAAGCACAGATAGGGGAGTAGTGGCTTTTCTAAAAGTATAAAAAGTGATTTCTCCCATTTCCCAAATCCTTGATGAATGGAGGATTAATCATGTCTGACTGTGGAAGCAGACTCCACGGGAAGCATAAGTGGAATCTGATACACAGAGAAGAGACTAAATCCTCATTTTGAGAGAAATAGTTAGTGATAAAATATAAATTCAGGGGCTGCTGTTAAGAGATGCTTCTTTGCTCCCTTCCTCTGGAAAATGTTAAAAACATATCCAACACAGAACCAGTCAGATAAATACTCACATTTTATTGTTATGCTCCTAGCAAAGCCCTGCTTGTAAAATATGACACTTATTTGTTGGAGTAAATATTGTGAGTTAAATTGTAATGACGTTTCCAATTCACCAATTATTTTATATCATCAGATCGGGAGGCAAATCTTCAGGTAACATGAACCAAAAAAGTACTGCAGACTCCAGTGGGGCTATGCCAATATATGGCAACTGGGAATCTTGACCATCATTCCAGCAGTAATGAGTATACTACAGTAAGCAGAGAGGTATTCTTGGTAATTGAATAGGCCCTTCAGTATCTACTTTTTTGTGATTCTGTCTAAATTACTTTCACTGAAAGTTACTGTATTGGTGTGAGAAAGCATTCACTAGTTGCCAAATTTTATACTTCAAGTATCAGAGTAAGCTTTCAGTACTAATTGGATTTTGTAGAACATAACTCTACATGATGTTGCTGTCTCCCTTTATCTTTTTAAAGATAATTCAGAAGAGACTGGAACAAATGAAAATAGGTATGTTTTTATATGAATAGAACCTAGAAAAAGTGAAAGAAAGTTTGCTGAAGGTTCAAAGATTAACTAGAAGTTAAGCTATGAACCAATATACTTCTAACAATTAGAAAAATAAATGAGAAAAATTGTGAATAAAGGTTTGATTTGAATTCCAAAATAAAATTTTTGTTTAACCTCCTCACAGCTTCTTTGCATTTGTCAGGAAAAAAAAAAGCTTACTTCAGAATTACATTCTAATGAGAAATGTAAACCTAAATATCCCCTGGAGCCAAAGTTTAATTGTATAGTCAGCTATGAAATTACCAATTTACTACAGGTCAGTGAACTTCAAAGGATCCGATTCAATAAATTACTTCGATCCACACTTATACTTTAAAATATGATTAACTGCTTTATTGAGCAGTAAAAAAGTGCATGCTTAAATGCCTTGCCAGCCTGATTTTAAACAAACAAATCTTGCAGTGTCACAAGAGTTATTTGTCCCAGATTCATCACACCTAATTTAGATTCTTCATTAGAGTACATAAATTGGAAAGGTAGTGATGGTAGGATCCCTATAAATATAATAGAAATAAGACCTGCAGGAGGTGATTCACGTCCAAGATGATTCCGCAGCAAATATACTCTCGTATTATATGGAACAGAAATAGGAGTCCATGAAAAATTCACCAAAAGGAAAAAGAAATGCAAAATATATATTGAAAGTTATCTGCACCTCTGTTTGTAACTGACAAATATGGGAACTGCTTACTTAGAATTTACATAAACTACACAGACATTGATCAGAGTATAATTTTGATATTGACTGCTTAAAATTTTAAGTTAACACACAGAACACTTAGGTTTTAGAATTAGAACTGGAAAGAAGAAATTTAAAAAGTTGAAATTACATTATAAGAAAAATGCTGAAATTCATCCTATCCCATGAAAAATGCAGGCTACAACAAACATGTTGTCAAGAAAAAAGAAATGTTTCATGACTACACCCCAATTAACTCCGCCAGATGCTTAAGACTTTTATAGTCTGCCTATGAGGTATTAGTATTCAGAGTAGGAATATTTTTTTATTTTTTAAAGTGAACTTCATTTGCATGCTATTTGTTCATCCAAGCACATTTATATTTGCTCAAGGGCTTATGATTAAGCCTAAATTCCACTGTTTGGATTTCTTCCCTTGGTTGGGCATTTTGTTCTGGGGTTTTGGGTGTTTTTTGGTTTTGGGGGTTTTGTTTGTGGGTTTGTTGTTTTGTTTTTTTTTTAAATTCTGATAGGAGATCTTTTGAATGTTTCCTTTCAACTTTGTAAAGGAAACAGAGTAAAGATAGCCAATATTCAGCTCCCAATGCTGTTAGTAGATTTTCTGATGTGTGTATCAAGGACTCACTACATGAATTTGATTGCATAATCACAGTTTTCCATACAAAAGTTCACAGTCCCATTTGAATGAATCATGTTAATTCTAAGCTTCTTAGCATTAGACTTGCATTGACTTACAGCCCAATAAGTGTTTATTGCTAAATAACATCATAACAGAATGGCAGAATGTTAAAGTGAACATAATTAACTTCTGTTCTCTTTTATACCAATCTAAACCAGAATTAACTCCATTTAACTAATTTATATACATTCATTTAAAAAAGGCAAAAATTATACCTGTTTTAGAAAATGACAAAAATTAAGTCTGGACTACACTAATACACTGTACATTCCAATCTGCTCTCTGAGAACAGTGGCAGTTTCCTCACTGATCTTAAGAGGACTAGCCCTGAGATTATATTAAGTTCTTTTAAAAGGATTCATGATGAATTCATTAGCTGTATTTTTCATTCATCTCAAATCTGTCTCAATTTATTATGAATTTTTTTGAGTAGTTTAGCAGGGGACAAGTCCTACTGATAACTCTTTTTTCATCCATTATTAAACAGGATAAATACAAGAGGAGTAAAAAAGAAAATACAAAATTAATAAATACATTCTTAGCAGTACAAATATTGATTGATACTTTAAGTTAAATACTGCTCAAAACTATTATTGCTTTTAGGTCAGTATGCATAATTTCAGCAGAAGTATTCTCACGAGTATAATAAAGTTGCCTTCACAATATGCTTAACAGTCATAAATTGGCCGCTTGCCTAAAGTTATACAGATTTCTGTCACAAATTAAATAACATTTTCCATGAAATAAGTTTTAATTTGAAATTACCATGGGAATTGATAGTGTAATTTTTTTCACAAAATAAAAATCTAACTATACTGTTTCATACATTTTAAAATGCCTCACCATTCCATAAACACAGAAAGATTTGGACATTTTTTGTAAATAATATATTATGCCATTTTATCCTTGCTTTTTAATATGCATTATTTATGAGGAATTAATTTTCAGAAATTTGTTGGTTCTTCATTCATGAATACTTCAAGTAAGAACATACTATCCTGTTAAAGAGTTGCAAGCCACGTACTACAGTTGTTCTATATTCAATGAACTTGTTGTTTGTACAGTGAAAGTGTTCTAAATTGCAAGTCCAAAAAAATTCACAAACAGCTTTTGAGTTTCAAGCTTTTCAATCTGCAGAAAACATTTCAAAGCAAACACACACCATGATAGATCCCCACAGAGAAAGACTGTATAACTTCAGAAGAAATTATGACTTCCGTCCTATGACTGCCAACAGTAACACATGCAAAACCACAGCCTTATTCTAGATATGCTACAGAACTCTGTTTTTAAAGAAAAATCCATAGAAAGGACAAGAAAAATCTGTGTGATTTCAAAGTAATTACAGCCTATATGCAAAGATACAGCAAGGGTACAGTAAAAGATTAATTTTGTTGCATAGGAAATGAACAAAGGGCACTTTCTACACAGTTGAAGATCAGTAGGAATGGCATAAGCTTCACAAAAATTAAAGCCTGTGATAAGCCATGATTTATTTGATATTGTTAATTCTCACCCTCATCTTTACAGTCTTCATGCTGCTATAGCAGTAGCTGTGCATCTTTCATCTTAATTGACATTTGATTATGTACCATACTCAGAATAGTGCACGAGGCTGTATACAATCCACTACTGCTGAAACTCTTGAACCTATCTATGGATCACTGGTGGTTCACAAAGAATTTCTATGTGCAGCTCAGTTCCATATGCTGGCAGCCTCCTTTACTTTCAGTTAATGAAAAACATTAAAGGATTTTCTAATATTTTGTAAACAATCATCATAGT
This sequence comes from Grus americana, assembly GCF_028858705.1. Classification (NCBI taxonomy): domain Eukaryota; kingdom Metazoa; phylum Chordata; class Aves; order Gruiformes; family Gruidae; genus Grus; species Grus americana. The sequence continues at coordinate 20,454,505 of NC_072860.1, forward strand.
TGCTCCCAGAGATACTGCAAGAGTACAAATGTAATACCTGCAATGTGAGTGAAACAGGACTCCTAGTTTCTATCCTCTGCACCTTATTTAAAAGCATTTGCAAACTGTCCTTCTCAAAGTCAGACTTCCTCTTCAGCTGGAGCTGCCACACAAAAAGTAATTTCAGTGAATGATACAGAAACCAGAATTTAGCATCATGAGTTACCACTTGTTCCCTGTAGATACTGTCATGACATTTCTGCCTCCTCCCACAGTATAGGTTTCTTCAGGGCTTTCTGAAGAGAGAACTTTGGATTCTGTCGCCTTCCTGTTCTACAAGACTCTCCCAATCTGCATTTACTCAGTTTACATGTCATATTTGTTAGTCCTTCAATTAACTAGTGGGCAATTTTAGGAGTACAGACAAGGTACTTCCATAAACTAACATTACGGAAGTAATTTCTTTAAAGGAACACTTTGTAATTTCTTACTAAGATAAAAGGAAGATAAATAAAAAATAAAATCTAACACCCAAGAAAGGGAAGCACTCTGTTTTAGTAAAGAGCTTCTTTTACCTGAAAAGTGCATAGAGCATGCAGATATTAATGCAACAGATTTACAGTAAATCATGTTTTTGTATGACTAGTAAAGACCAAGTTGTCAGTCACAGTCAAAATATGACAAGAGCAACTTTCCTCCTCTTTCCCCATGGCTCTGATCCAGCAAGACAGTTAAGTACATGCTTAACCTTGAGTTTTGCAGGACATGCTTAAGTGCTTTGCTGGAACAAGGCCAAAATGCAGGAGCCAGGTACAACTGCAATTCCCATGTGTAGTTTCCTTTAGACAGACCAAGAGCAGCAGAGGAAAGAAAGAACTGTGAGATATTTAGTTCTACCATGCAGCAATACACCATAACTTGTACAGGTCAGCACTTACAAACACAGATAGGATGCTACTGTGACACAGCGATCACACCAAACAACACAACTGCTGTTTATGAAGATGCAACATAAGCACGTTCTCATTTACTGATTTAGCCATCAAGCATAGGTTTTAAACACAGCTGGCATACGACTTTAAACATCCAATACAGTGTCTGTAGTAATCCTCCCACAGCTTCTCTGACTTCACACAAGCCCTCTGTCAGGTGTTTGCATTAAGCCCCAGGGCATCACTTGGCTTGTGTGATTTCAGGTAAGATATTGTCACCTCTGATTCACAGGCCACTCCACACACTTCCTACTACTTAGCAACATGGTACCAGTGATCACCTGCTGAGCAAGACTAGTCTTCAAATAGGAAACACCACCAAACTGCTCTTTGCAAGAAGGTGAAATTAGTTTGTCTCAGTTTTAGAGCTTCCCGCAATTCATGTTAGGTGGAAGTCAGTTATACTGTGCGGCCTGTGAATTGACTCTGTGTTCTTGTGAAAACCAAATATTTGGCTGGCACATCAGTTTTGTTGGGACAAATTCACACTACAGCGACAGAGAAAAGATTAGTATGACCCTGGCACAAGGATGATGGAAAAAGTCAAGTAGCAATCACACTTACTATACAATAGTAAATAAAGTGTGTGAGGTGGTAATTTTGATTGTGAAATATTTACAAACATGCTAGAAGAGTAGGTGGGGAAAAAAGGTAACTCATGCAATTTGAACTTTTAGCACAAAACTAGTGATTTTTATCTGGAGTTCCCTTTCCAAACCTCCCTCAGTGAGTAGAAAAGGAGGTCTTCCAGTTCTTATTCTCCCAAGATAATGATCCACAGACACAACTGTCAGGCCAATACTTCTAGTTATGCTCTAGACAGCAATAACCTCAATTTCTAGTTGTGGTTCCCATTTATTAGTTTTTAGAAAGAGCTAGTTAGTGGAAATGAATTCAATTGTTTCCTCTTACTCTAGTGAATGCCACCAAAGATCACAACGTGCCAGATAGATAGGTGCAGAGAACCTATTAAGAAACCATTGCTGTGTATCATACAAATTAATTAGTGACTGAAGGTCATGCTTTAGGAGATGCCTTTGGTTAAAAGAGCAATATAACACTTACAAACTACTCAATCTAACCTGTTCATTTATTTGTCCTGTCTCACCCAAGCAGCATACAAGTTTCTCAAAGTTCAAAAATACAATTTCTCCAATAGAAAACCTGAATTAAAAGGTTCCTGCTTTCTCCCATGCTCATTACCACACCCTGAGTTTTCTAGGTCAAACCACTTCACTGATGCAGTCAGCAACCCAACCACACTCTCACCAGCACACTGAACAGGTAGTACAGCAAAAGGTATAAGCACCCCAGAGCTGCCTTGCTGCTGAACTGTACAAAGGGATTACCCATTAGTAGCTTGGGGCTTTCTAAATTAGTGCCTTGAGTAATTCAATCAGCCTCAGGTGACAAAATGGGTAGAATCCAATCCAACTTGAGTAGCTAATTACATCTAAATTTTAGGTGCCTCTTGAACCAGTCCTTCTGAAATAAGTTCCATATATAGCCAGTGGGAAAGCTAGGTGCCTTTGAGAGCCTCCTGAGGGATAGCCTAAATTAGGCAGGCACAGTTTCCCTCTGGAGTTGCTTTTCCAGGCATTTCTCTCTCCCTATTGAACATGGAGGGAATTTAGGCACTTCATTTAAGAGAACTAGTTCACTATGTGCTCAAAACATAGGTGCTAATTAGCTGCCTATGCCTGACTGGAACCCTCCAATTTAGATTCCAAATAATTTATCTTAAAGACTAGCATTATGTTATGCCCTACTAACATTAAAAAAAGAAACAAGACAGCATGCATTGTGCACTACAAACAAATCAAGATTATGAACATAGGAAGAGAGTGTATAAAACAGGATGTCAGGACCATACCTTACTGACAGCCTCGGCATGCTCCAGCACTCCCACAGCATAAGCTCAGCACCCTAAGAAGCTAAAGCAGACAAGAAAAAACCCCACAACTTTTAGCCATGAGCAGGTGAATGTATCACTATAGATGCAGTGACTAGGTTGGAAGTTGCTCCTCTGAGCTGTTCCCCTGAGCACAAGGTGTGCTCCAGCTTCCTCTGCCTTAAGGCAAAACTAAGCTGCTCTGTGGAAACTTTTCACAACAGAACCCTGTCAAGTGCCTGCTCACCCCCCCACTTTTTTTTTCTTTCAATCAGGCTGTTCCCTAGATGTTTCATAGCTCTCTTACTACAACATAAGATATAGACTGGGAGCAAAGCAAAACCAAAGCCATAGCAGTTGCTTTATACATACATTATCTCACATTGTCTCCAGCACAGTAAAACACACCACTGACACCAGCATTGCAAGAGGCATCTGCATTAAAACCATAAGCCAAAGGCCCTGAAGAGGAGTGGGGAAACAAGTTTTTACAGGACAACAGAGCTCCTACCATGACAGCAGCGAGGCACTCGCTGTGCTCCATGCAAGGGTCCCTAGGGCAGTGCCAGGCCTGAGGAGAGGCCCTGGGGCTGAGGCTCCAGGAAGGTGTTTTACCAGGCAGTGCACTCCTGTGGGGGCATGGGGAGAAGGTAAGGCCTGGGGGATCTAGGGGCGACTGCTGGATGGGTGACTGAGGGAAGCTGAGACCAGGCTGGGTATTAGCTAGAGGGAAGAAATCCCTCTCAGGGGGCCAGTGCTGCACCTCTTCCACCACAACATCTCCCCTCCTGCCCCAGAACACCCAGACCCACCTGGGGTTTCATTTTTTTTTTTTGACCCCAAACCAGTTGCTCCAGCACAATTCATTAGGGTCCCACCTACCCGTCAGGCCTAGGGAACACCCAGAGAGAGAACCACCATGAGTTGCCTGCACCTCTTCCTTCTTTTCACACAGCAGCTCTAGGGGTAACATAGGGACCACTGGCCAAACCAGAGCACTGAGGAAAGGAATATTTAGCAGTAAAGGCAGCTGCAGGTAATAAACTACATCAGCTGAGTAAGTGCAGACAGCTGGGGTGGGGTGGGTGTTTAGGGCACAGAAAATGAAGACAAGGTGATTCCCCTCAGCACAGGCTGGGCAGTCCTGTAGCCCAGGGTGCTGAGGGGAAATATGGCAGACATGGCCTCCAGCACAGGAACTGCTACTGCGTGACCCAGCTTCTGTGCCTTGTCTCAGAGCTCTGCTAAATAATCCTTGATTTGAGTATCTTTAAGCTGTGGGGCTGACATCAGCCATTAGGTGACACTTATGACTCTCCCAGTGCCTCTTCCAAAGCACCAAAAAAATCCACAGATATGCTTTTTTTGGAACAAAAAAGTCCAATAGCAGTACTGGGGTGAGAAAAAGCACCTTCTTCTGTGGTGCTGCCTGACAGTGGAAGACTGTCACAGAAAATTCATTTGACTTTAAGAGTATTTTATACTATGGATGAGTCTCTTCAGATGTATTAGTAATAGGGAGTATCAGCCTCCACAGGTTTTAGATATCCTTCCGTTAAAGGAGCATGTGGGTTTTTTCTTTAATTAAAATAAATTTTATAAAGAAGAATTAAGTTCTTAGAGACATTATGAGAATTTATGGCACTCACTGGCAAAATAGTACTCAGAAATCAACAGTTTCAGAAGCTGAGTCTATATCGCTTGGAGTGTGTACAAATATTGCAGGCAATAAATACTGCGTGGCACCAGCCGCCTGGCTCCCGCTCCCAGCGCCGTTTCCTCCAGTGCTGGGTGATGTTGGGCAGCTTTCTTAATTTCGCTTTGCTTCTCTCATCTGCAACGTAGAGATAATACTTCTTAGCTCTGCGGTGGTGCCAGGCTTGATTCATGAATGTTTTAAAGCATTCTGTGATACTCACCCTGAAAGGTGCTTGAGAACCATAAATTATTACTTTAATATAGATAATAGTTTTCATCTCATGAATGTTTTATAGCACTACTCCAAATTCATGCCTGATATAACTCTAATAACTTGAGCAGAGTTAAACTAGGGATAAATTTGGTACAATATATGAGGCAGTAAAATGAAATTCAAAGTGTGAGACCGAGGACTTACCAAGTGGCATTGCATACACAGTAATGTCAGAAACCTACCCCCCCACCGCCTGCTTACTTACAGCAAAAATATCAGCTCATGGCACTCTTTAACATTAAGGTTTGATTTGTCATGAAATGGCTGCTTCACAACAAAAATGTTTTTTTCTAATATGTTCTATTCCTTTTAATAAGACACTCCTACAGCTTCCAGTACTTAGTCACGGGAGCATAGGACGTAGGACTCTGGGCCACAGGCCACTTCTCAAAAGAAATCATACCATAAAGAGACAAGCAGAAAACTTGTCAAAAGCCATTTTAAATAGTTAGGCCTTTTGTCCCCCTACCCTAAAAAAACACTGTTCATAATCTTCACTGCTGTGATAGTTAGAAAGATTCTTTTAATTCCCAGGCCAGATCTATTCATGGCCAGTTTAGATTTCTTTGTTTTCGTGCCAGCCTTTCTCAATAGCTGAAATAACTTTCCTCCTCCAATGTCATCTAACCACTCTCTATGTATACATAAAGAATAATTATATTCCTACTCAATCTTCATTCTGTTAGCCTAAGCAAGTCAAACTCTTTTAGTCTCCCTGTAAAATATGTTTCATTATTCCTCTGATCATTTGGGTGGCCCATCTCTGATGAATTTTGTGTATATGTTCACAAAGTAAGAGAGTCAGAGAAGAGGAACCTATTCGTTTTCTATTTAAACAAAAATGCCGCAAATGCAGCAGAAATAAGACACAACATAGTAAAAATTAAATTTTGATGTTTGCTGGCAAAATTGATGAAGTGGATATTACTACCAATCTTCTTTCAGTTTGATAGTGGAATTTTATCAAGGGACTTTGAACAATACACTGCTGGTATCAGACTACTGAAGGCCTGTTGCTGAGCAGGTCTTCCTTATATAAACAATATAATAAAGAAATTTCTAGGGATGCGATAACCAGATTTGAAAATAAAAAAATATTTGCCAGACATCTGCTACTTGATACTTCACTTGAACCCTAGAGAAATTCAGACCTTTGTTGATTCTAGTCTCCTTCCCCTCCACAATTCTGATTCTCAGCATTACTGCTGCTATTCCTGGAGTTTATCCTCTTACCCTCGCACCAGGTTTGGGCAATAAATTGCCTTTCCAGCTGGTCTTCAGTTTTTCTATTCTTCACTGTCTCCAGTGAGTGATCTTGGCTGTCTTGGTTCTCATAATCCTTCTTCATTCCCTCCTTCTCCCATTCTTTCCTATTAAAGAAAATTTCCATGGAACGTAAAGGGAAACTGGTTAAGCATCCAGATCTTATGCAATAATGTACCCTATTGATACACTCTTACAGATACAGAAACAGAATATTTTCTATGAAGTTTCTACATTTACAGTGATTCCTACAGAACCTCTTCTCTCTTCCCTCCTGTCCTCCTCCAAATGGTGTAGGACTTTTCTTTTTGCTGTTAGTATATCACAGAATAGATCATTGAAGATCCAGCTGATCCAGAGGCTTTGACAATCTTTCTGCTGGATGCTACGTTCACTGGAATATGTAACTTGTTGCAAAAGTGCAGCAGCTGTTACTGATGCTTCTTCCTGGAATGGGATGTGTAAATGCAGAAAGAAAAATGTTTTCAAGCAATTTTTGCTGGTATCTGTATTTGATCATAAAGAAACTTTTAAAATATTAAAAGTAATTTGGACAAGAATTAACTAGGCATCCACCTTTAGTTTTTCACCAATAGAAATGAGTAAGGACTGTCAGCAAATCATAAACAGAAAAATAAGGTCGTCTTAAGTCTTAAATATCAGTATTAGGTAAAAGTATAGGCTGGAGATAATGTGGGTACTGTAGGGCCAACTTTAATGGAAATCAAAGGTGTGCAGCTGGTATAAATGCAATTTCCAAACAAGTGTTGAGATTTACCCAATTAAGCAAGTACATTCTGTGCGTTGAATGAGACAGCAACCTGGACAATCAATTCGGAGAGTTAAAACCCCACATGATTAAGTCACCTGTAAAGTGCATCTGCAGTCTAGGTTTAGCATATGCAGAAATAGAGTTTGGGACAACATCACTGCCAGATTTCTAAATTAAGTACCCACACCTGCACATTCTGCTACACACTGTTGGGCAGGCAATCACTCACCTGTCTTCCATGTTACTTATGTAAATTGGTATTTCAGTGCAAAACTGTAAGGTCCTGGGCAAATGAATAAGTGCACATATTATACAGTCAGACAGCGTTAGGTACCAGCTTAAATCCATCAAAATAATGGACTTTTTATTTCAATAGCTCTGGTATTTTCTTGAAACTTTGTAATACAGAAATCAAGTACTGAACAACAGTGAATTTAAGCTGTTTTGCTGTAGTAACTTCAGAGACAATCCTGCTACTGGAGTAGCTAAATGCCAGTAATTAAGAAATATAAAATGAGGATGAGTAAATTTTTGGCCAGTTTTAATCCATACTAGCATCCTGAATTTAAAAGGTAAAATATATCTGAGAGAAAATTTGGAAAATTCAACAATGGAAAAAGAGTGAGAACAGAATGGAGAGAGGGAGAGCAGAGAGGATAAAAGTAAAGCTGAAATAGCTCCAGATGAAAGCAACAGACAGAGGGAAAACATGTTTTCACATTATTAAAGATAGCGTAAATGCAGGCCACACCATCAGACATTCATCCAGCTCAGCTTAGGTCTTGATCCTCCAATCAGAGATAGATTGCAGAGAGGAGACTTTTATTTATGAGACTGTTTTACTGTTTTGTCTTTTTAGTCCCTAATACATGAAATAGCCTGTAATATAGCCATTTCTTTTAGGTAGCAGAACCCAAATGCATTCATGCAATTACAATAAAAAGGGAAAACTGCTCATAAATAAAAGCTGTATTATGAGTCTTCACACAATGAAAACTCATGCAGGAAGTTCATACATTCACCAGGCTCCATCCACTGTCATTCATATGTCTTTGTATTGCAGAGAAGTGTTTTCTGTCTCAGCAGGTTATTGTTTAATGGGCTAATGCATATTTGCTGGATGAAATGGTATTGTGGAAGTTCTGCGGGGAGGCATGTTACTTGTGAAAAAAAAAACAAACCACCAAACCTAAAAAGGCCCTGCTTGGTCTCCTGGTGATAGAGAAGGCCAACTTCCCCATTGATTTGAAAGGAGTTACATCAGGCCTTGTATACTTTAACCCTACAGGCAATAGTATGCAATAATTGCTATGGAAAAATCACCCTTCTGCTTTATTTTTGTGCAATTTGTAAAACTGGAATACAATTTTGCCCCAAAAGAGTGACTAATTTTTCTTTAATTTTAAGCCCAGAGCTATTTGTACATCTCCTAATGGCAATATCTTACTCTCTCACAATCAAAATAAAGTGCATGATATTGTGAGAATATGTTTTATTTCTTTAAATTCTGCATCCCCACAACACGCTGTGACCCTGGGTTTTTTTGTTGCTAGCTGGTGAATGAGCAACAAGAAAGCAGACCCCTTCTGAGCCCCTCCATTGATGACTTTCTCTGTGAAACCAAACCAGAAGCTGTTGCGAGGCCTGTAACATCAAATACTGCAGGTAAACAAAATTCTTTACTATCCCTCACTAGAGAGAAATAATTTTAGTTTTCTCTTAATTACAGTACATTTTTGTCAAGTGATTTCTTGATTTATTACTATTTGCACAAAATTGCAAGCTGGTATTAAATTACAATTGCCTGATCTATTAGTAGAAAAAACTTTCTTCATTACATTTGAGGGCAAATCTGGTGTGATCCAAATCACATGTATTCTAGCAGATCTCTGGGGCTGAATTTAAGGGAACTTGTTTAAGTTCAACAGGAAGTACATATCAGTTTGAGCAATTCTCAATCTCTGTTTTTGCAAAATTTTAACCTATGGGAAAGCCACATTTAGTCTGGCTTTAACCAAACCCATTCCTTACTCTAGAAAGATTTTCTTTAATAACAGCTTGGATGGGATGTCAGAGAAAAGAGAAGTTTATCCAGGCTGAGTTCGGACACTTTATTGGTGAAAGGATCTAATATATTTCTTAGCTCCTTTGTGTTGTGAAGAGATAGTAGAACAAATAAGAAAAAGTAAGAGTGAATCCTGAAAGCCTTTTGAATTATATTGTATTATATTTGAAGTATATTGTCCTTTGGAAGTGTTTTTAGAGATTGGCCTCCTCCTATTTCGTATTTGTGCAAAGGTAATCAAAGCGGTTGGGCAGATCAACTGAGATATACAATAAAATCAGCATAGCACTACTATGTTCTATTGCTATCTCATAAAATGACTTGGCTTGTTAGAAGCCATTTAATTAAAATCTATATACATGCACGTTATTAAAATGAATAATTTCCAGCTGGGTGATTATCTTCACATCTAATTAATATGTGTCTAAAGCAATATGCAAGTTCTAATAACAAAAACTGGAACACTGAATTAAATAAAAATTGTAAGTAATATTTTTTCCTTTTATATATAGCTAAAGATATTATAGGGATGAATAGAAATATTTCAGGTTGTCTAAAAGAGTGGTGTTTGTTGTAAATAAAGTAAGTATCTGTAGATGCTATATCTGCCTTGAATATCTGTCAGATTTGGCGGGGGGGGTTAATTAGATTTGTTTAATAACAAAATTAAAATTTCTTATTCTATGAAGATTGATGAAATTCAGTGATTTACCCAGGACACAGATAAAGCACTGCAAGTGATAATACAAATTGATCTGTCAAAACCACCTGCTTATAAAAGGATCTTTTATGTGCTAAAAAATTTTAAATGTCACTCTTTGAGCAACTTTTAAATGAAGACCTCAAACTGAACATGCCTTTTATAGTGATACAGTCCTCAATAGAAATAGCAGTAGAATTTATAATTATATTCAATATTTATGCCCCAAAAGACAAACTGCAACAATAGTAGAAACCATTATTAAACATACCATTATTCCTTTATGACCCAAGAACTCCACTCAAGAAGCTGTCTACTCTTCAGCTTTTTCCATAATAGCATCTGGTACAACAGTAGCACCCAAAGCAGCTGTTACCAGTACTTGATAAATCATAAGATTAAACCAAATCTTATCTAAAATCTCAATTGTACAGGGAACCCTCGCAACCTAAGAAAATCTGTGGAGTAAGGCAACAGCTTTACACCTAAGATGTCTTTATGGTTTTCAGAGGAAAACCCTTTTATGCAAATCAAGTTTTTTTAAACTGCATTTGGTTAAGCACCTGAAATCCCTAGCCATATTTGAATATGCTGGTCATCATCTTTAGCCAGAAAACATACATCTGCTCTAGTCAAACGCAAATAGATTAGGAATTTTTTCCCAATTCAAACAAATTTTAAAAATTGAGCTATTTGAATTAAAACAACATTGAATTCTAACATTTTGTCTCTAAGTATTATCACCAGGTCTGGATCTCTTGGATCTTAGTGAACCTGTCTTACAAACCCAAAACAAAGCAAAGAAATCAGAGAATCCATCAAGAAGTGAAGGCTTAAAAGCTTCAACCCACAGAAAGAAGACAGACAATTCTGACCTTATCAGTGTGGATACTGAGCAGAAAGTCCAGACTGTCAGAGTTTCAGACAAGTCTTCACTAGATTTAGGTAAGAGTGTAGCTATTTTATCAGTGCTACATAGGCTAACTTAGCACAAGTTTCTCCTTGCTACTATCACAAAATAACGAGCAACACCAGAATTTTTGTTGCACTGCATTTTAGCAGGGAGTGTAACCTCTGTTCCACATTAAAAAATACTTGAAACACTTTGTCACTGTAAACACATTTCACTCTTGCCTTTGCCATTATACCTGTTAAGTTGTCACTAAATGTGCAAATAAAGTTTTGAAAGGATTCTTTCAAAAATAATTTAGTCAGGGTCAGTAAAATGGTAGAAAAATCTCTAGGGGTATCATGAGAAATTGGTAGAGGACACAAATCAGAGCCAGGCCATACTGGATGTCCTTTTCAGAACTGCGCATGTCCAAAATACATATGATATTTGTAAATACTGCTTTATCTATGCATAAAGGAGAAAAGAAAAAAATCCATTCTTGACAAAAGAGCTATATTTGTACAGATTGAAAAAAAAAAATCCCAAACACAACTCAATATCCTGCCAAGCGTGATCCATAGATGAGCTTTGGAAAAGGTAAATTTAATTTAGTTCCATCCAAACTAAATTACTTGCACCGCAACTGAGAAATTTGCAAGGTAAATGTAATTTATACCAAGGTAGCGAATTTTTCCATTCATCACCACAGAAATACTTTTAGAGAACTTTATCTTCAAACAGGAGCTGAACATTTGATTTTTACAAAGCTAGTCCAGCATAGGACCGAATAATATCAGTTGCCTACACAGTCATTTTTAAATGGTAGTCACTAAAGGAAGTTTTATTTTTACAATTTGACTACAATTAGGAAATTAAAAATACCCAAAACTATCAAATACTTAATATAATTTTGTCAACAGATCTAACAGAAAGCTGGAGAGGGACTGTTTACAAGGGCGTGTAGTGATAGGACAAGTGGTAATGGCTTTAAACTGAAGGAGGGTAGATTTAGATTAGATATAAGGAAGAAATTCCGTATGATGAGGGTGGTGAGGCACTGGAACAGGTTGCCCAGAGAATTTGTGGAAGCCCCCTCCCTAGCAATGTTCAAGGCCAGGTTGGATGGGGCTTTGGGCAACCTGGTCTAGTAGAGGGTGCTCCTGCCCATGGCAGGGGGTTGGAACTAGATGGGCTTTAAGGTCCCTTCTAACCCAAACCATTCTATGATTCTATAACTTACCTACAAATCACTGATTTTAAGTTGAGATTTCCACTGATATTCTGACCATGAATGCTAATAGATTTAGAAAAATGTTGTGCATTCCTAAATATTTTCACAGAGTATCAGCTAGAAGGGTGCACAACATTTCTGTATACTGGACCTTAACTAAAATATAGACTTTGGTGGTACCATTATCTCTATAACCTACATTTAACAGAGGAGATAAAATTTTCTGCAGTAGTTTCTTTAACAGAGTCATATTTTCTTTTCATATTTTTCAGTTGATATTCAGACACAGATAGAGAAATGGGATGATTGCAATTTTCACGGAGACAGGAGTAGCAAAGTCCACCCTTCTACAGAGAGAGCATCATCATCATCTAGAGCTCCATCAAAAGAGCTTTTATGGTACAACTTTTTGCTTTCCTTACAAAAATATTTCCAGTCCAGATCTCCTAATTCACAGAAATGCTCACTTGATGACAAGTCATATTTTTAAAGCTGTTATGATTACATTAAATGTGTTCAAGCAGACATTTTGGACAATGTATCATAAGCAAGTACACTATAAAATGACATTTTGCCAGCAATTTTTAATGTTGTGAAAAGTAGCAGGTGCAATTACTAAATAAATGGTGAGAATTCTAGAGGCATGCAGTGATCCAAAACCAACTGCAAGCATGTGAGTAACATGAGTAAAAACGGATACTTGGCAGTGATTTGACAGTCACTGGATATCCAGTGTCTTTTGGTTTTGCTATCAAGAGGGCAGAATTTCTGTGTATAACTGCAAGAGGCAAGATAAATGTCCAAGCCAAGTACTAGCTCTTTCACACAGTTCAACTAAAATTGCAGAGGTTGTAAATGAGGGAAGAATTGGACTTTGCCTTTGGGAACAGTTCATGTAGATTAATTCTGCTGCCTCCTTGATATGTAAGCAACATTCATTCACTACATTATGCATGACCATAATTAGCATTTTCATACACTAGAAGCAGTTTCCTACCAAATGATGCTTATCCTGTATCTTAACCTGCCCTTTTTCTGTGTGCTTCACTAACTTAGAGCTTTACACAAGTTTTTCTCAGTTAACTTGATTTTGGTCTCCAGAGTTTCATTTTCTAGGAAGAAAGAATATTAGGATATTGTGGCACAAAAATGCACATACACCAAAGTGAAGTCTTGTAATGTGGTGGTTGATTCTTAGACACTGACTGCAGGTACGGTCTTGTGTCATTGCCTAACCTCATTTTGCCTGGCTATAAAATAGAAACACAGAGGTAGAGGCAGAGTCTTCATTCCATTATACTAGCTTCAAGCCAATATATAGCCAGGGCTCTACTGGTGAATCAGGCCTGACTGTGTTCTGTTGTATTAACTTTTGTCTGCGACTGAAAAGCATAAGAGTGGGAACACTGAGAAGGGTCCAGGCACTTTTGATAACTGAATTTAAACAATTCAGTTAAAAGATATAACCTAATTAATCAGTATGTGCTTAGGAACCTGAAAGACATAAGGCAGCATGTCTTAGTGTGCAGTGGTGAGTATATAAACGCATTATTTCTAGGTCCACAGAAAACAGATCACAGTCTGAGCTGACTAACGTCAAGAGTGCCTTGGACTCTGATTCAACGTCAGAATTAGAACTTGCACCTGCAACACAGGTAAGAGGATTTGGTAGATTTATTAACAATAAAAGGGCAAGTTCAAATTTCTAATGGTTCCCTCTCCCTGTAATATATCTATTCTCAAGGTCTCTTGGTTAATCAGGAATCCCCAGAACTGGGAAATGGCTAAGGAATACAGGAAGGAATCATTAGACCAAGGTTCATTAGTAGTTTATCTCCACAGGTGGGAGAGCAGTGTGATCAAAGGACTTTTTCCTGCTGGAAAAGGAATTCTAATATGGAGGGCTATGGGCCGAAGGTTTGTAGATGTGCCCAATTCCACTGTCATGTTGTATATTGGACAGGACCTTGTGGAAATGATTACTTTGAGTTGTATGGTTTTAGATATGTATGTATGCATATATATGTAAAAACATACATTTATATATGCATTCACATAGATCTGGTTGCTTCTACACCTTCTTTCCTGCTTCTTATTTTTTAATGGAAAGATTTCAGGTTCAGCCAATGCCACTGGCAGGGGAAAAAGAGAGTTGTTTGGTGGATTAACTTGTAGTTGAAAATAATTTTCTCCTCTTCCACAGCTATTTTTAGGCCTGGACTTCAAAATCTTTCTGTCAGATGGAAAATCTGGAAATTAATGGAAAATAATAGCCTCATTTGAAAATGGAAAAATGAGACACTAAAATGCCAAATGCCTTTCCTGAGATTATGCACCAGTTTTTACAGAAAACAGAAATAGAACCCAGTTATTGGGATCCATTCCTGTGTTTTGGTTAGGAAAAATGTCTCCTTTACTTCTCTGCCATCTCTACATTACAAACAGGATCTTTTTTTTCCCTTTGGGAAGCCTAACACTAGTTGTAATGCATGGTATCTTTCCTTTCTGTGCAATAGATTTATACCTCTTGGTAATGGAAAAGATCTATTGCACAATGTCATCCACTTGAGACGGACAGTGTGTTTTCACATCGCTGTCCAGTTTATCTTGAAGTACCTCTAACCCCTTTTCAGGAGGCTGTCCCTCAGCCTAGTAGATCCAAATGCCAGGAAGTTTGTCCTCAACCGAGATGTGTGTATATCAAGTAGACAGTCACAGAATTTAAGTGCTGTGGCTTCCTGTAAAAGCAGTTACAAATTTAGTATATAACATCTCTACTTTATATTGTCTATTTCCTGCTTATCTTCCACTAGAACAACTGCAGAAGCAAAAATCCACATTTTAAATTTGGTATAAATTCAGTAAGTTGAGGCTCCATACTATTTTGTAAAATGACTGGTATTTCAAAATAAAATAAAAAATGGGAAGTTGAATCAGCCAACTCAAAAAAGAAGCAGAGTATAAAATTATTATAAAAATATGGTATATTTCATGTTTTGGTTTGGTTTATCATAAGCTGCTTTTTTTCAAACTCGTGATCCATTCAAGTCATGAAATGTTAAACTGGTAATTCGTAGTGCAGAGAAATGACCTGAAGTGAGAGTGTGTTCTTATTATAGGTAGTTTACTTAGAAATGTAGTCTTTTCATTCACTGCCTATTTCATCCTGCTTATACTCGGACTGTCAAAGTTGTCAGTTCCCAACGAACGGGCTCATCTGTCTTGACTGAGTTCTTAATCTGCTTGTAAAAGAAATCACGTTAGAGCTTCTATCAAAGCATATGTTTTCCATACTTTGTCCTCTATAGATCTTGTCTATCTATCTCATTTAAGGGTAACCATTGCATATGCAACAGATTCTGCCATGCCCTAAAGATTTCATCTTGTCAAACTCGCTGCAGTTTTCCATCAGCAATTTCTCAGACAATCACCTTCATCACTCATCTTTGACATGTTAGATTTAGTTCCTCAAAGTGAAATACTAAGTAACTAGGTCATATTTTCATTAACATTATGCAATCTTCTTAACAAAATCGTGTGTTTACCAGCACTTATGCCAATACAAAATCGCAAAGGCAAGCTTTGAATTAATAAAGAAGAAATGTGTCTGAAGGCTGGAAAGGGCAATAGCACAGTGGCTGTCATTGGATGTGCCCATCTAGCTTCTCAGTATTCTACTCGCATCATATGTTACCTATTATTAACTTTTAAACTGCATTGGCCCAAAGTATCTTTGTTCTTTCTTTTATATCTGCCATTCTGGAATGTTCCTAGTAACGCTTTTATTAATACTGAGATATCCTACAGTCTTTGGGGATTTTTTAAGGTTTATTTTTTCCCTTATAATTACAAACTGCAGAGGGAAATAATATGTTCAGTTGTATATGCATAAAGTCTGCTCATGTTTTAACTGTCTAAATGCCTCCTTGGGCATTTTGATATTTGAGATACTTTATTGCTCACTTAGAATGCATACACAAAACCCCTGACATGCTGAAAAACTGTACCTAATTCTAATACATCAGCACTCTTGGACAAAGACATAGCGCAAAGCCTGTAAACCTTAGAAATCTGTGGTTTGGGGCAGCAATATTTACATCGCAAAATTTATTCCCCACTTCTCCCAGATAGCTACAGTAAGACTAAAGGCCTTAGCTCTCCTTGGATGTACCAGCTATTCTAATGAAATGAAGACTTGCAAGGGACAGATTTAGCTCATTTGAAGACCTGCTCAAAAGTTAAGACTATAATTTAAGCCTTTCACCAACAGTTAAGGTCCAACAGCACATAAGCAGACTACAAGTGCAGGAAAGTGTGTGCAAATACATTGGAATGGAAGATTTTGTCCCTGAAGACAGCAGCCAGTGATCAGCTACAGCACCTCCACTGTAGAGTGGTGAGCATATCAAACCACAGTGTACACAGAGCGTCCATGCCTCAGACATACCCATTCCACCCTGACCCATACCCCACCTTGGGCTCCCCTTAAGGGAGGCAGCTGCAGAGTCCCACCCCATCACCAGCTGGAGATGAGAAGCTGTCTAGTGCTGGCACTCCATTCCCATCCCCTCTCCTCCTGCACTAGCAAAAGGCAGCGTGTTTGTTATCGGTGGGGTCTTTATTTCTGGGTATCACAACTCAGAATGTGACTCTGCGTTGTCTATACATAAATGCAGCTTATGTGGGTTTTGTTAATTACTTCTTTTTTTCCCCTCTGGTTGAGGCAGGTGTGCATTTAATGGAGGACAAGGTATATTTCTGTGGGGATTATGTGGGGACAATGTGTATACACTGACATGTGGCAGAGGAGGGGACTTCTGTCCTCTTCCCACTCACCTCTCTACTGCCCCAACAAGCTCACTCTCCCCTACTGCATTACTACTCAATCTGAACATCATGATTTACAGTATTGTCCTTGACCTAAGGAAACTGCAGTCACTGGAGATGAAAGATTAAAAAGTGGAAGTAATCAAACAGTCTGCAAGACCCAACTTGTAAATAATGAAAAGGCTAGGAACATAATTAATGTCTGTCGACAGAGTTTTGTGTCAAGAAAACCGAATTTAATTCTTTGATCAGAGTACAGGTTGGGTTGATAAATGTTGTTGTGTGATATTCTGCAAGATGTTTGAATTAATGTACTGTATTCTGATTTTAAAATTAGCACCACACAATGTGAATAAAGCAACTGCTAAACAGATTAAACTGGCTAACTTAAGTTCTCAAGTACAGTAGTTATTTACTAGGAATTGTAATCACATGGGGTTCTTTGATTCCAAAGAGAAACCATGATCTTTAATATTATTGATCTGAAAATAAATATGCAAGCCATTCCTGATAAAATTTGCATATGATACAACAGCAGAATGAAAAAAATGTAAATAAAAGAGTAATAAAAATGAGCTGTTGGCCAAGACATCTGTATAAGTACACATTCCAACACAGGCACTTGAAAAATCATACATTTCAGAACAAGAATGCAGGCTCTACTTACAACACTATGCTGGAAGGCAATTTGAAAAGAATCTATGGCTCAGAGTGTACAAGGATGTCAACATGAGTGCTCCCTGTGCAGTGCTGTGGCAAGAAGAGCATGTAGAAGCAGACATAATTAGTGGGAGACAGGAGATCACCTGATTTCTGTACAGAGAAACAGCAAGACAGGTGCTGGAATACAGGGTTCACTTTGGTTGACTCCATGGCTGCAAAAAAGATAAAGCTATAAAAAATAGAGAGAGTAAGAGAGACAGAAAAAAGGTTGAAATCTGAATAAAATGCCTCAAAATGAGAGAATTTAAGATCTCAATCTCTTTATATCATTTAAAAGACAATTAAAACCTGATTAAAGTCATCGGTATCTTTCCTCCGAGAAAATAAGGGGTACTAAAAAGTGCTTTAAACTACTGGAAAAAGAATAAGAAACGATAGTTGGAAACAGAAATTAAAATTAATAAGAGAAACAAGGAGGGCAATTAAATGCATTTGCAAACAAAGAGATAAGATTAAGGTCTCTTGATAACTTTAAATTAAATCCAGGCACCTTCCTCAAAGACATATATTCCAGGCAACCTTGATTTATTCTCTGTAGAACATCACTTTCATCCTGCGGATGTTGAGTGACAAACACCGACGTGATATATAGACAAAAGCATGATTTAAACCAGTTATCTCTTCTTCCCTAAGTTCTATTAATCGGTAAAATAACTGTTTAGTGTAGGATCAGTTTTGGTATGTTTTCAGTGACAACCTGAAATGTCTTCCTGGCCTCACCAAAGAAAATAAATGTTTTCCAAACAACATAGACCAGAGGTAGTAGATGTGAGAACAGAAACAATAGATCCTCATTGAAGACCTTCCCTCGCCCTTTGTGCTTCCTCTCCCTTGCAGCAAAGTCCAGAAGCCAACACAGAAGAATGCACACAGTGTCCCCCTGCCACGTGCTTCTCACAGAAATTGTGCTGTATCATTCTTCTCTAACTGTATGTGTATCATCAACCCAATATACACTGCAATCATCAATCTCTACCTGAGAGACCGAAGACTCAGGAACAAACCAGAAACTTTAGGGCTAGATTGACAAACCAATGTAATCTTTCTAGGTAAAAAACCGTGTGTGTACACACGCAGACATGTTTTTGACCATGCATTGCAAATTACTTATATGAACACCTAGGAATGTATTGGATGTTTCCTCCCAGCAGTGCACATTCCAACATTTGCAGATCCAGCCCAATGAGTCTGAAGTGAGCAAAATTAGTCTTTTAGCAATGTGGCTCATTGAAATTGAATATTACAAGTACAGTCATCAGAACTATAATCACGTAAATTAATGCAATTGGGACCATGGTCAGGCAAATGGCTAATGAGTTTAACCTCTGACAAACACAAGGGAAAGGATTAGCAGTCGGATCTCTGTTTAGCAAGATTAGGCCACTTTGTGCTTTTCTATGCCGTCATTGAATACTGTTTGGTTTTGTACTGTGCCTTTTGTGCAAAAAAAAAAAAAAATGTTTTTAATAAAAGAACAGGGAGAAACTTGTTATGTACTTCCAATGGGATCAACTGATAGTAAGGCACAAAAGAGAGAGCTGCTGATCGTAAAAAGGATTTGTCCTTCCAGTGAAATCCATAGCAAACCTGGCTCTCCAATGTGATCCCCAAACAGAACCTGAAAGAAAAACACAAAATGTACAGGGAAATGAGATGCTTTCCTCCTGGAGCATAGTGAGTGGAATGTGTTGCCACAGTCATAATACAGGAGAAGGAACAATTAAGGTAAAAATCTTACACAAAATAGTCAGCTCTTCCCTTTATAGCCCAACTTTTGCATTGTCTTTTCTTCGATATCTCTTTATCTTTCACGTGTCTTGAGTGAAAAGAAAAGTCTGGAAAAGATAAATTACTCTGCTTCCCATGAGGAATGATCTCTGCTACAGTGTAAGAGAATTCAGAGGAATTCATGCAGGGACACATGCATGCTTTGCCCAAGAAAAAGGCCATTTGGGGCTCTAGGCAATTAAGGAAATAACTCAGAAATGTGGCAGAGAGTATATCATCCCTTTCTGATTTATTCTTTTATTTTTTAGGCACGATCAACTAAGGAGCAGCGTTGGGGAGGGCCTCTTCTCTCCAGAAATCACTCCTTGGAGGAGGAATTTGAAAGAGCAAAGGCAGCTGTTGAGGTATTACTTCATTTACTGTTTTAATTTTCAGCTAATGTTCTATGGATTTCTTATTCATCTTGCAGCACAAGTATAGGAGAAAGTTGGAAGTGGATTATTTAAAGCAGAGAAAATATAAATTTCCTGGAGTTACTCATTCAAAATAGCAGTTTCTCTCTTTAAAAAAAATTAACTATAAACAAAGATTAGACAGAACCAACTATTCAAGCTGGATTTTTATTGCTATAGCAAAGGGGTCAAGAAAAATTCCCCATAAATGTAAGTACTTCCAAGTAAGAGTGAAACATATTTTTCCCCAGCAACTGAATGTGTGCAATCAGTTTTTTAAGTGCAGACAGAAACCAATTCTTCACAGTGAAACTGGAATTCAGAATAATTGATAAACAGAACAATTACCTGCTGTAATGGGTTACTGCGTGTATACCACTAGCCATGCGTCAATGCATTATTATAATTAGTGGTAGAATGTTAAACACAGATGTAATCTTATTTCCTGACAAATCAATTTAGTTGGAAAAGGTGCAGCTGTTTGAATATTGCACTTCTGTTTTTTTCACTACTACTTTTCCAACATGAAAAATGCCTCTGGAGTGTTGTCCTATACCACTAGTCCCAGCTGAAATCCTGATCCTGTCTAGAGACAAGGTGGCATACAGTTTTTTAACAGAATCCAATAAAAAATTAGATACAAGCATCGATCTTGAGCATCATATCTTCTCAGGGGTTCAGTCGGTAACACTTCAAAATCCCAGTGCCACAACAAGCCAAGACAGCTGCATCTTACTGAGGACAACAGTTCAGCCTGAGTTATGTAACAGCCACTGAAATGAGTTTTTAGGGTGGAAGGGATGAGGCTGTGAAACCGATTCCTCAAAACTGGTTATTTTTAGCATGAACTACAGTCTCAGTCTCCAAACGTCTGGAACACTTTAGGGATATTTGGCTTTAGATTTAACTTTTAGTGTCTGTATTTTAATACTCCCGTAACTCAAGTGTTATACCATTCTAATTCCAGTGTTGGCAGTTGAGCTATTCTAGATTAATATTGGTTGATTATAAACAAAACTAGGCCTCAATCATATGCTGGCTTCTAGCTAGAAACAGAATTCCTTATTCAATAAATTAATTTGATTTATAGGGCTTTATCATGATATGCTAAGGTAAAACTGCATGGTTTCTACCATGGTTTCTTAGGATCTCAGTGCACAGAAAATTGTCTCAGCGCACAAGACTAAAATGGACACTATCAGTAAGTTAGCTGTTTTATAAACTAAAAATGCATTTTTCTTTTATTTTCTGAGTGCATTGTTTTTTCTGATCAAATAGATTCTTTATAAACAACTGTTGCTGATGCACAATGGATTTTTTGATGTCGCACATCACACATATTTGCTCCTGGCAGGAAAGACTTGCTTTCACGTTGCCACTGCTTAAAATGTTTTAGATGTTCCTAATTGCACTGCAGACTGATCTTTAAGGTGGGACATGTTGTCCTGTAATCTGTGATTGTGACACAGGGATTCTGATGATGAACCTCTCTGTGTTACAGTTAATGGTTAAGCAAATAGTGCCAGTACTCTTGCAATTGTCAGAAATCATGTGTGCTGGGGAGTTCCCAGACATCCAGCAGAAAGATAAATTAGTTGAGGCCAACAACAGATTACAAGACATTATTGAATTACTTTACACAGTAAAGTAAGGAGGAGAATATATTGTAAAAAAAACCCCTGCACATTAAAAGGTCATTCTGAGGCAACAAAGACAGGTTATTAAAATGCCTTAATGTAGTCTCAAAAACAGCTATTAAAAAGAATCTAATTAAATGTTTCCCTAACTGTGTAGCTGGCAGTCTTATTCTTTCTGCTTAAAATAGAAACTTGAACCAGGTAGTTAAAATGTAAAGGAAAGGATTCTTTGAGACCTTATAGAGCAGTTATTACCATTTGCATATGAAAAGAGTTAAATTTTCATCCTAGCTAAAATGAAGTGGTAAGAAAGCTAGAGTGATTGAAATAAATTGCAGCCCATCTCAGAAAGATTAGTGCTTTCTTAAGCAGAGAATAGATACAGTTCAAAAATTCATCTTTTAGGCTTTGGATGGTTCTGTAATATTCTTCAACTGGGAAAGCTCCAAGTGGTAAGATTAGCCAGCAAACTGATCAAGAAAAGGAAGCAAATCTCAGGTTCTTTGTGGCCTAGTTCGAAAGGAATTAATTAACAATTCAGTAAATGAAGACACCAAACTTTATCCTCCACCCAGTATTCAATTTAGAGCTTTGGGAATGGTTTTAAGATGTCAAACTTTGAGATTAATGAAGATCTGGGAGGTAATTCTTTCTTAAGAAGGTTTAAAGATGTCTATGCCATTGGGGAATCTTTTAAGACTAAAGAGGTAGTAAATCAGCTTTTTTACTAGGGAGGGTCCAGATTCACTTGCAGCAATTGGGTGCTTGCAGACTTGGCTATCTTTTCTGTCATTCTGGAAATTGGATTTGATTTTTGCCTCATCCAATTGCTATACACATGAGGGAAGCACAAATACCTAAAGTCTTCATGATTTCCAAGTGCCATACCAAATATGTTTTAATGTAACCTTTCTAATACTTAGCTGTGTTTTACCAAAAATTGGTACTTTTGAATTTTTAAAAAATGCAAGCATGGGGATTCAGATCCATCCTGTACCTATATTCTCTTAAAATGATTGTTTTATCATGCACAATCCTATTGGTAATGAGTTAGAATAAATAAAAATGAAACCAAGAAAGTGCAAAAACTTCCAACTGAGAAATGCCTGAGATGGAAAAAAGCAATTTTGATACTTTCTTATTCCACATTTCCCTGATGTAGAGATTAAGCTGCAGATGCCACACTGTTTTGTGAGTTTACGCAAAAGAGATTTTGAGCTGTCCTTCTCAGCATCATTTTATTTACAACATCATGTCACATGAGCCATCTGCTGTATAATATACTGAAGCATCACAACATATTACAGCTAAATTATATGACATATAGGAGTAGGAAGAAGATGGGATTAATTTATTCTAGCCTAGCAAAACATAGCCCAGAATCATCAGCTTTATGGTTCTCATGAATACAGGTTAGAATTCTTTGTGTACCTGTGGTATTCCTGTCTCACTATTTCGACATCCCTTTTGGATGTGCCTAAGGCTG
Organism: Grus americana; assembly: GCF_028858705.1. NCBI lineage: Eukaryota > Metazoa > Chordata > Aves > Gruiformes > Gruidae > Grus > Grus americana. The sequence continues at coordinate 20,477,115 of NC_072860.1, forward strand.
CCTAAACCACCTTTTAAACTGGGATCTAGGAGCTTGAGTCATTCAGATGCATTTTATTTGGTACTCTCTCAAATCACAATGGGAATCTTTGCTTTGATATACATTTTTTATCTCTAAACTTTGCTAAAAAGGCATCCTTCCAATTTTGTTTTGAGACAATAATAGCTAAGGAAATCTCACGTAGTTGGCACATAAGTTTAACTTACTGTGTCTTTAACATTGAAGAGGATGTTGATGCAGTAATTCAAAGAAAGAACAACCACAGAACCTTTGTTTCTCATACATTGGTCAAAAAGGAACATTGCAAATTAATTTTTGGCAGGACAGGACAGGCAAAATTCTATTCTTAAAGTTCTGAAAATAGGTAAGTTTAGAAATTAGCCAGCAGTATTCAAAAAGTACACCCCACCTCCCACCCTCCTTCACTGTATCATAGGAAGCAAAGAGCCTGGAAATATTTTGCCTCCCATTTGTTTAACTGCTTCAGCATATTTTTAAATACTAAGAGTAAAAATAGCCTCTTTGACAAAATGCAGAATATTGTGCTTAGAAATAGTCAGATGGTACGAACATTTTTCCTGGTTGTCATTCCACTTAACTGGTGCAGATGATCTGTGAACATGTTAAATGTGTTCAACGGGTTTGAAAACTTTTTGTGTGTCCAAAGTAATTTGCCAGCATTAAGGTGGCAAAAACATGGAAATGAAGTAATTGGCACCAGTCATGGCAATATTATGGTATTTTACCAGGTGTCATAACGGTGCATGATCCAGTTGCTCAGTGCAGTTTTGCCATACCGGTTTCAGACAGCCCCCATGCTGGATGTATTTCGAAAGCTGTAGCTGAGACTTAAGCCCATTTGGCCCAAACAAACAAATCTTTGCTTTTAGTTGCAAAATAACGGTTGGGTCCTGGCCTGTGTCCAAGTAGCATATGATGAGCTGAGAGACGTTATAGCAAAGCAGGTCTTCTCCCCATTACATTTTTCCTCCCCCTTTGACTCACTATAGATAGACATTAAGCATGGCCACTTGAATGCATAGTAACTCATTAGCTTTTCAAGTGGAGTATGCACACAGTGAACTTCTGTGTGAATTATAAATATGTAATTAAGCAGCAGAATTTGAACTTAAGACTTAAAACCACTTATATGCTTGCTTATGCTCTGCAGAAATGTGATTTCATATGTTTCCAAACCATTGATTCATAAGGGATTTTTGTGGGGAAAATACAAGCAAAAATTCTAATATAAACAGCATATATATATGTATCTATTTATGATTAGTTCTATAAGCTAATCTGTTTTTAAAAGCATTACTATTTACTTTTCAGTAGCTTTATTAATATTAATCTGTAGGAAAGGGAAACTTCCACTCCTTTACCTCATCCTGAATCTCAAAATTACTGCTAGTAAAAACATGGTCAGGTAATTTTTTTCTTTGATACAGTGCAGATTTGCACTGAATGCAAAATAGTTGATAAAGACATCTGTTGAACAGGACAGTTTAAGGGATTCAAGTGCCTCTGGTCACGGCTGATAAAAGAGGGAGTGATCTGATTCATTATCCTAGGCTTTTCAAATCCTAAATGGACATTTCAGCACAGTCTCACAACCATTTAAAAGACTGTATTTCCTTCAAATTTGGAATGAAAGCAAATTTTGAAACCTCAGAAGTTGTTGGATAACAGAGTTGTCATGTTTTGTTCGCTTCTGTTACAAAGAGTGAAATTTCCTCTCCAGGAGTGAATGATTCATGTTTGTTTCCTAGTCTACAGAGGAGCACAGCAGGTACCTTCACGCATCCAATAACTGCATAAATCAGGCAGTTCTGAGTCTCCTGGAAGAAAGTGCTGGGTATCAGGAGGCACATGCTACATACAGTAAGAGCCAAAGGGAAATGCCTGTTAGATTTCTAGAGAGGGAATGCACCTTCCCATTTGTAAAGAGCCTTATGATTTACAGCAACCACACGTCATGTTAGCCAGCGCAAGTCCTAATCCTTCACACCTAGTCTCAAATGTTCTCATTGCTGACTCGTCCTAGATCTGTTAATAGTCTCTGCTTTCCTTTTTCCAAGTGCCAAGGAAGGAGGGTTGTAGCAAGTCATGCAATCACAGACTAAGCTCTAGTTTTGCAAATCATGCCTGGCTGGGGAGCAGTAGCAAAGCGGTCAGTCTGGTAATGAAGATTCAGACAAAACTATCTGGAGCAGTTTATAATACCTTCAACTAATTTTGATTAGCACCTCATTCTCAAATAGTTCTGTCTAAACCTCAATAGAATTATTTGTGCTGTTGTCTTTGACATAAATAAGCTTAGAAACTGTGCCCTCAGTAGTGTCAGTTCATTGAAGTTCTGGCCATGACCTTGTAGGAACGGGAGAACTTTGCAAAGGCTCGTAGTGCTGCACATATATTCTGCTACGAAACTGCTATGGAACATTATGACTAATGTGTGGAGGCTGAAAAAATAGCACCTTAACTTGGATTCTCCCCTCCTTTTTTTTTTAAAAATCCTATTTCTGTTTCTCGGCATCATTTTCTAGTAGCCACAGTGGTTCCCTCATTCTGGTCGTTACACATCCTAAATCTCATTTTTTTTATCATTTCTGTTTCTCTTGTATATGCACTTTTACCTCTTGTCTTTGAGGTAAATGTTAATCTTACTGTACAATTTTATAATTTCATAGATTCCTCTTACCAGCACAGTATATGATGCAATATTAGGATTTCTCCACTATGTAAAAACTGCCATTAATATTAATTCTCATGCAAAACACCTTCTGTCTAACCTTTGCCATTACTCTTTTACATATTTGAAAATTATGCTTGTGGGATGATTGTTCTCTTTTAAACTGTTTTATCTATTGTTATTCTTTAGCATGTATGCTTAGTTGATGTTTTCTTTTTTCTTTGTTTTTTTTTTTTCTTTTGGCCAGAGACTAGCAGCATTCGTTTCCTTCAAATTTTATGTAACAATTTGCTGTTAGCATCAATAAGATGCAGTGTAAGCTGCTGCAAATCCTGCATAGAACATACACTGCCTCTGAGATAAAGTTTTCTGTTGATGAAATGCATTCCAATATAAGAGATGAAGTTTAATTATATGGAATTCCAAATTCGTGCTGTATTATTTCAGTCAGTATGATTATTAATAGAATTAATACTGCTCAGCAAAATTGCCAGACTCAGACCACTGGTAGAAATAAATTAAAAGCTTACCATTTTATTTTAAAGTTTCATTGTTCATTTTCTTCCCTTTTTTCCTCCTTTTCTTCTAGTCAGACACAGAGTTTTGGGATAAAATGCAAGCAGAATGGGAAGAAATGGCTCGCAGAAACTGGATTTCAGAGAACCAGGAAGCACCAGGGCAAGTCACCATCTCAACCATTGAGAAGGTAACACAAAGGTTTTTAATACAGTACATCCTTCCTGTGAAACTTTGAGATGAGCCTCAGCTATTCAAGGGAACCGAAGAAAACTCTTTGGACATGGAATTAATTTTACCCAAAAGAGTTCATCTTCTTTAAGTGTCCATAGATTTGAAAGACCTTATCATAATGAGAATGCATTTAGACTTGCACACTGCCTGAATTCAGCTGAAAGGATCACAGAGCAAACTGCTGGATTATGGGCACTTTTGAAGACAAGTGCTTAAGGAAGAGCACCAAATAAAAAAATCTGGGCTGGCACATTCAAACACTGTTGAAGATAGAAATGATAGAGCTTCTGTCTTTCTTCATTCCCTCCATTGTATGTTTTAATTTGATTTATATTATGTAGCTGATATTAGCATACACCCTTTACACTGCAGTGGCAAGAGGAGAAAAAGGCTAAATTTAAAGAAATCCTAAAATAAACTCAGGTGCTTGCAATACTGTTCTGTATCTTGAAGGTTAATTGAAGATTTCAGGGTATCAACTGAACAGACATCAGGCTACAAGCACTGCAGGGAGTCAACTGCTCGAGGTGTGCTCTTTCCCATCAAATGGGATGTACTGGGCTGGCGCTGGGTTCGGTTCTGCAGTTACTGCAGTCAGTGTGAGTTGTTGCCATTATCTTTGATGGGAGCAGGAGAGCCCAACATGAATACCAGTAAGTATAACTTCAGAGCTAGAGTAAAAATAAAGAGAGCCGAAACATAAACGTTCAGTGATGCTGATTTTTTTAAACTTTTTGTCATTGAAATTTCATGAGGAATCTCATACTGTTTTCGTAGAACAAAGGATGTTTACATCCAGTTGGAAAATAGTCACTCATTTATTTTATAGAGTTGCCATTCCTTGCTACAGTGCTTCATCATGAGTCCATTATCTCTCTTCTCCAGGGTTATTATTTCCATACTGAGAATCCCTTCAAAGACTGGCCTGGTGCTTTTGAGGAAGGGCTGAAGAAAATGAAAGAAGGGGACCTGCCAGTTACAATCTTATACCTGGAGGCTGCTATTCTACAAGAACCCAATGATGCAGAGGTATTGACTTGTGTGCCTTTTACTGAGAAAGGAAAAGGGGACTCCCTTTAGCATGCAATGATGGAATGATTTCAGGGCCCAAACCTTTGCTAGTCACGACTGACTGAAACAGGTTGAACACTAATGGTGGTTTTGGAATAGCGTATGCCTTGAAATAGATAAAGGTGAGCTCTTCATAAGATGAGAATCTATTTTTGAAATTATACAATTTCCAAGCTGTCATTTAAAAGCATTCAAAAGAGACAATATTTCAAACCTTTCCTTCTTTTCCTGATGTTTTCAGACTATCTTTTAAACACTGCTATTGAAAAGGTGAACATTTTTGATTTAACAAGAATTTTGACAAATTTTGAAAAGTTTTATCAATTTCTGCAATATTGATGTTTTCAATGAGTATATTTTTAAAATCTGTTTTCTGTGAAACACGAAAAATATTTACAGTGTAAGTATCTAGGTCTCTTGGAATCTATTGCTACATTAAATTAAGCAGCAGTATTTTGAAAAGCAGAGACAATTCCCAGACTCTCTAGAATCCCTTAAACCTACATACCTTAATAATTGTTTTCCATAAAATTCTAGCATTTGAAATGTACAGTAACTCAAATTTAAGAAATCAGCATGTGATCATACACTGACAGAATACCTTTGCATTCATGGATTACAAATATTATCAGGCCCAAAGATACTCCAAACTGCATTGATTTGTACTGTTGGTATGCACACCACAGAAAAATCTGTAGTTAGTGCTGGACAGATCTGCTATTTTTATTCACCCTGCTGCTTAACAGTAATATTAGTTGTAACTCTGCTTGCAGTTGGGAATATATAACAAAATAACTCAATGATGATTATTTTTGCAGGCCTGGCAGTTCCTGGGCATTACACAGGCAGAGAATGAAAATGAGCAAGCAGCCATTGTTGCCCTCCAAAGGTAGATGAAGATAATTGCTAAATAAGGGGTCTGATGAGTACTAGGTAATGGAGGGTTAGGTATATTTAATGTTGTACTTATCCTGTAGCATGAAGCATTTATTTAACTAAGTAAAGCATTGACATAGATACAGAAATCTTCCTAGTGACTTCAGAGGGATGACTAGGGATTGATATTTCTGTTTTATTAAATAAGACCAATATTTAATCTGGTGATTTAAGTAGTTGAACAAAAGAAAAGTTACATGGCCTGATAAACATGAATTAGTCATAATGCAAATAAAGTGCCTTTTTGATATTCTAGCCACTTGGCATATTTTCTGTAGTCTGTCCTTTAATGAAGAGGTTTTCTTAATTGGAACGAGCTCCCTTGAGCTGCTGATTACTAAACTGACAACATTTTTAGGTTGATAGAGATGTGAAGATCACGGTATGCTTTTACGTAAAATGTCAGTTCCAAAATATCAGCATTATTATTATCTTTCTGTAGTGAGTTTTCACGTTTCCATTTGAAGCAAGTACCCTCTCCATATTCACTACATTAGCAATGGAAACTATCAAGCCATTTCACCTAAGGATACTCTAACTTATTTATACGTAACTTATTAGCTTACCTAGATAGAAATCCAAGGGGTTGCCTGATTTAGGGCTTGCTCATCCCTGCAGGTTTGAAAAAAGCAACAGTGATGTTCACAAAATAGTCTAGATTCTGGTTTCTGTTAATGGTATATAACCATAGAAAGACTACTCGAGTTGATTAGCTCCAGCCTTATCAAAGAAAAACTGAGAATTCAGGATGACTGAGAAGATTCATAAGGATGGAAGAAATTTTGTCTTCAAAATACTGTTCTGTATAGCTACAAACCATGTTAAACTGTTCACTTGAATTTACATAAAGCTTCTCTTTGTTTACTAGAGAGGTACTATAAAAATGAATCTACCTACATTTACTCTTAACCAAAATGATGAAAACAAAACTTGTATGCATACGTTTATGTACATATGTGTGGATGCCCAGAAATGTGCATGCATGTGTGTGTGTATACATATGCATAACGCACTTATCACAGAAAAATAAGACAAAGTCCCTTCTTTAAAAGTATTATTGGGTAGATATTACTTGTGTGAGTGATTTTTAATTTTTTTTACACAGATTATTTTGGAAGAATTCAAGAGTTGTATTTGGCTAAAAAAATACCTCAATACATTTTTATTTTCTGACTAGGTGCTTGGAACTACAGCCAAACAACCTAAAAGCCCTGATGGCCCTGGCTGTAAGTTATACTAACACTGGCCATCAACAAGAAGCCTATCAAGCTCTAAGAAACTGGATAAAGCAAAATCCAAAATACAAGTATATAGTGAAAAGCAAAAAGGGCTCCCCAGCACTTACCAGGAGAATGTCTAAGACATCAGATGAAAGGTAAATGCAGTGTAAATCCTGATGGTGGAAATCTTAATGACATGACTAGAAATGATGGTGCATGCTGTGCCCTCTTACTCTGTAGAAGTCTGGCCTGTTCCCTATGATCGAAGACTCTGTCTCTAGTGGCAGGAGTGGGAAGTCAACACAGAACATTTGGTTTAGCAATTGAAGGCTATTATCTTATGCAATCCCTGGAAGTTATAAAAAAAAGAAAAAGAAAAACAGCTAAAAAGAGATGCTTCCCCTCAACTCTCACCACTTTTCTCTGACTCTGCTACCTCTGTATTTCCACATCCCGCACCCTCACTCTTCAGCTGCTTCCAAATCCTTACCAGGCCTATATCTTGCTCCCCATGCGTGTGTTCTTCCTACTGTTCATCATATTTCCTACATACCAACCACGCCACTAGAATCCAGGAATGATAGCCATTTTGCAGTGGGACGTGGCTTCAGTTCACTGAAAATATTTGGAGGTAGCATCTGATCATTTAAAAGCCATTCTGGTTCTAACCAAAGAGATAGTGTAGTCATTTCATTTCACTTCAGTCCAGCATAGTGTAGGGGGAGCTGGCAGCCATTTTAAATAACAAAAAAATTCATGAGTTGCCAGCCCTTTCTCATGATTTCACAAGGCTGATAAATAAGTAACTCTGAATTGTGAGATGCATGATAAAGTCATTAAAGGCATAACCATGATTTATAGCACTAAAACACCAGGGTTATCTCACTGCTTGTCATTTTGAAGACAGGCCTTATGTTTTACCCTTATCACTAACAAGGCCTGGATTGACAAGATAATTTAGTATAAGCAAAAATAAAAGATGCAAGTTCTGCTTAATTGCTAAGTGTGTTACTCTGCTTTGGCTTCATCCCAGTGATATCTGCTGTTGTCAGTGCAAAGATTTTATGAAAACTAGAGTAGGTACAGAAGTCTTAAATTTTGGCATCTTTCTTCGGGGGTCTTGGCTAGTCACTTGATCTATTCCTCTTATGAATGACTACTATTTTTGCCAGTAAAGAACTCTCTTATTTCTGAGAAACACATCCAATTGTAGTAGTTTTAATAAGCCTTCATGTTATCTCACTTGGGTTCATAGCTACACTTTGACTTCATAGAATCATAGCATCATTTAGCTTGGAAAAGACCTTTAAGATCATTGAGTCCAACTGCTAACCTAGCACTGCCAAGTTCACCACCAAACCATGTCCCTGAGCAACACATCTATGTGTGTTTTAAATACCTCTAGAGATGGTGACTCAACCGCTCCCCTGGACAGCCTGTTCCAATGATTGACAACCCTTTCGGTGAAGGCATTTGTCCTAATATCCAATCTAAACCTCCCCTGGTGCAACTTGAGGCCATTTCTTCTCGTTCTAGCACTTGTTACTTGGGAGAAGAGACCAACACCCACCTGGCTACAACCTCCTGTCAGGTAGTTGTAGAGAGCAGTAAGTCTCCCCTCAGCCTCCTTTTCTCCAGGCTAAACAACTCCAGTTCCCTCAGCTGCTCCTCATAAGACTTATGCTCTTCATTATATAGGTGAACTTGTTTATTCTAGACATGAGTTTACAACAGCACCTGGAAGTAAATATGTGTCATGATGAAGTTGAAGAAGCTTTCAGATTTTAGGAGTATATCACTTCTGATACATCCACTATAAGGATTTTAATTTCTGGCTAGGCAATCAATATTGCGGTATTTGTAAAGAACTGTACAATGGAACTTTAAGTTCTTTTTCACCCTTGTCTAGCTCATTACTTGAAGAAGTAAAGGATTTGTACCTGGAGGCTGCTCACCAGAATGGTGATATGATAGACCCTGACTTGCAGACGGGACTTGGAGTTCTTTTCCACCTGAATGGAGAATTTAACAGAGCAATAGATGCGTTTAGTGCTGCTTTAACTGTTCGGCCAGAGGTACATTTTATGCTTTTACATTTCTGAGAATTTAGCTTTACAAGCAGTTTTCTTTCTCCTCTCTTGATCAGGTTAATATTAATGAGATGTCACTTCGGCCATTAAAATTTTAATACCTGAAATAGAAATGTTAATTACAAGACAGTCCCATTTAGAAGCAGATTTATACATGTCCAATTTCTAGCTGTGTGCTGATTAATTGTACTAGTTATATAAAGTTGCCTATAATCATGACTCAGAACCTCACATTCTGTGTCAATTACGAGAAAATACGATACCGTTATTTTCTGCAGTCCTCCTGACTTTGCAAGCAAAAATGAGCTATTATGTCCCTTTTTGACACCTGCAGTAGAAAACTCATTTTCTCACCAGGACTATACGTTATGGAACCGTCTTGGAGCGACCTTGGCAAATGGGGATCGAAGCGAAGAAGCTGTCGAGGCCTACACACGTGCTTTAGAAATACAACCTGGCTTCATTAGGTCCAGATACAATTTAGGGATAAGCTGCATAAACCTAGGGGCATACAGGTAAGTTACAAAACTGTGTAAACTAAAAAGCCAGGGATCATAACTACCAAGTGAAAATCCATTTTCTAGCTGGAGCTAAGAAAAAAAAAATTCAAAATATAGCTATGTATTCTCAAGTATTATAAAATTTTGTAATTATTTTTACAAAGTACTAACAAAGCAATGATACTTTTCTTATATCCACAAATTCTGCATAACAGAACTACTCAATTTCTATCAAAAGAAAATAAATCTCTCACTCAGCAAGCTGCTTAGGCATTTTTTTAGCTCTAAGTGCAAGTACTCTTACTATAATCAGTGGAATTGTTCTCACACTTAAACTCGGTCCTGTGCTTAAGAGCTTTTCTAAAAGAAAATATAAGAGCCTGTCTTTAGAAGGGAAACTTCAGTTAAACTGCTTCAAGTAGCTAATGCCATCGAAAATACTTTCAGTACATCCTTAAGGAATTAAGGGTGATATTCCAGGGTCCCAACTGTCACCTTAAGACCGTTAAGATGAAGGGGAGCTACACAGCAATGAAGACAGTATCCCCAGATGCATGAATAAACAGAGCTCTGCATTACTACAAGCCACGTGCACTTGTTTAAAGAAAATCAAGCAAGAATAACATAAAGAGACTGATGAACTGCATTGTAAAGTAATATACTTGAGTCTAGAACTTTCTAAAGTTTTACTCTAGCTGTTAAGCAAATTATCTTGCTTCTTTTTTCTTCTTCCCTACAGAGAGGCTGTCAGCAATTTTCTCACTGCTCTCAGTTTGCAAAGAAAGAGCAGGAATCAACAACAGGTTCCCCATCCTGCTCTATCAGGCAATATTTGGGCAGCACTTCGAATTGCTCTGTCTATGATGGACCAGCCAGAACTATTTCAAGCTGCCAATGTGGGTGATTTAGACATTCTATTAAGAGCTTTTAATCTAGAGCCGTAATAAAAAGTATCCACAAATTGATTAAATTGCATTAGGAAACAGAGAACTCTTTTACTACTCGTCTCAAAATGACCATATTTTCCAAAAGATCATGGCTGTAGTTCAGTAGGGGAATCCTCTCGGACGTTATTCGAAAAGGAAAAGTTCAAAAGCACAAAATATTGTAAATAAATTCAAATTCAAAGGATTGAAATGAGCTGCAGCTAATCGGACAAAGCCCTGATGAAACAGCCATTTCTGAAGAATCTTCATCCCTTGCAAGCTATATCTCTCTATATATACACAGCTATACAAAGAAAAATATATTAAGAACAAACCTAGATAATCGTTATTGCACATTAGAATGGCAAGCAATGCATCCAGGGAACCTGCTTATTAGCTCATCGCACTATGCTGACATCACTTTGCCCTGCAACGTGGATTCTCTATCATTTGGTTTCTTTGTTAAAAAGTCTTTTTACAGTCTATTTTTAACATATCTCTGAAAATAGATGCATGTAAAATGGATGTATTTTGCTTTGAATATATTTATTAGTTGGCAGTCAAGAAAATTTTTGCTTCCAAAGGTACATTGATTAATTTGGGCCCAAGTCTGCAGGCTCATGGAGTTGTAAACCATGTGCAATGTTAAGAGAACATTGTACATGGAGGTCTATGAGCTTAGGCCATGTACATATGGGACGGCCAAGTGTTGCCAGCAGAAGTGGTAATTTGCACTAGAATCGTTGCTGTTTAAACCAGCTATCCCTGATCTTGGACAGAGTATGACTGCTTCAAAGGAGCTCATAGCAGGATCTGCACCTATCTATGTACTTATGCACTTTAATCTTTCTTTTTGTAAAATAGTGCTATGCTTTTATTTTAGTTACTAACAACAGAATGTACAGGATAGCCTTGTTGGCATAAAGGACCAAATATCGTTTCCTGAAATGTGATGAGAGGGTTTTCAATATTCTTATGTTTAAAAAATGAAAATACAGTATAAACTGCAGTATCTATTAGAAAGATTATTCTATTATGCATCCATCAGCTACTACACATATACATGCACGTGCATGCACATACATGTCGTATGTGAATTATGTCATTTCAGAACGTAAGCCACAGATCTTTATTGCAAATAAAGAAGAGTCTTCGTAGGAGTTAATGCCTGCAGACCATGCTGAAGGGAAAATTTTCCCTGAAAAAATTGATCAATATAATGCTTGTAGGACTGAGACTCAGATTTGATCCTACTGTTACAACAAGCAGTAGCAAGTCTCAGTGACCTCCATGACAGCAGACTAAATCCAGCTGCTTAAAAACGTATATATGTACACACCATCTTATTTTTCCCTGACTAGATGAGTGAGGAACAGTACTGGGGGCAGTACACCGCCACATGATGAATGGATTGATTTGGCTACAGTCAAGCACAGCTAACCGTGGCAGTCAAAGACAGGAATAGAAATTTTTAAGGAGGTAATTTTCAGTTGCTGATATTTAAAATATTTTTCCTAAATAGTGAAAGATAAAAAGTATAATTAGATGGCTACCATGTTGATCTGTGGTCAGGAATTCGATGCGCAGGGTAGCTATCGGAATGTGTTAAAGTGGGACAAATAGCACATTTCCTATAAACAACGTTAAAAAAAAAATCCAGCTCAATCAGCTGGATAAAAAAAAAATCCAACTGCACAGATCACAGAGAGAGAAGCTGTGTGGGAATTGGACGGTTTCACCAGTACAAACCTAAAGTTTCTTGCAGCTGTCTGTTATTTTGAGCAACCATTTAAAGGAAAATTCCATGTAAGACAGTGTAATCACTGCATCTAATCACCAACTATAGTTTGTTAAATAAAAATAATCTGTTCAACCAATAATCAGAATCAACCTGGAAGTGTTCAAGGCCAGGTTGGATGGGGCTTTGGGCAACCTGGTCTAGTGGAGGGTGTCCCTGCCCATGGCAGGGGGTTGGAACTAGATGATCTTTAAGGTCCCTTCCAACCCAAACCATTCTGTGATTCTATGAATTCTCATTACAAAATAAAAGACTTACCCCTCACTCTCTCCCACAGAATAGAGATGTTGAAACAGCTACAGGATTTTTTTTTATTAATTCATTGTTTATATATATAATCCTATTTATCTACAAGCATTTCATAACTGATTCCTGCAACTTTCTCTAAGGATTGGTTACCATTGGAATGTCATTTTAGCTAAGTGGGCTGCTGTATGCATATCTGCTGACAACAGTTTGCTCTTTTGCTTTGACAGCGATGTGTGATGACAGCTCTTTATTGATAAGGCAGAGCAGAAGGTGCAGTGCAATTGAATCTGGAAAGTGATAAGAGAGAAGGGAGGCAGCTTTGAGAAGATGCTGTAAAGCAAAGGCATATGTGCTTAGATTTTGCTTGATGCCCTACCATCACACAAGTTCTTCTAGAATATCCTCTGTGCCGTCATGTATGATAATCAGTGCTTATCCAGAGGAATTGGCTGTTCAGGACCTTTATTTTTATACCTATCAAATAAAAAAAACCCCAACCAAACACAACTTAACTATTTGACTTCTCAGAGTCAGAATGACAAGGGGCATTTGATATGGACAGCAGTCAGTTCACTAAACCTCTTCTACTCGAGCATGTGGACAAGTAACAGCAATTCTGTTAGGAAAACCTAATACAACCCCTAGCCTCCCCAAAAAGAGCAAAGTAGGTAGCTTTTGATTTATCCTGGGATGCACTGCTCAAAACTCTATTCATCTGCTGACAGACACCCACACCCATGTGATCACCCATGTCATTGGTCTGAGGAAAGTTGTCTGTGTAAAGCTAGAGACAAATCGCTGGGGCTGAACTCTGCTTCCCAATGGGACACTCAGGCCCCTAGTTCATCACAAGCACTGCAGTTCTGCTGTACAGGACACAGGCTACAAAACCTGTCCACAGAGATTATGCACGCTCTCGGAGATTATCCTAACTGTTCTGTCCTGGTTTAGACAGCCTATGGCTATGGCCAGTTAACCACGCACCGCTGACCGAGACACTGCGTGAGGGAAAGACTAAAGCAGACACACTTAGAGGGGAGGGTGGCACATCTCCTCATACCAGACACCAGCTGTGGCCTGGTCTGTGTGAGAGAGAAGCCGGTGACTGAGCTCACCTCACTTGTAACAGGTCAGGCTCAGCAGCTCTTAGTACTTCTGGGGACTTCTTCAATATCCTGGGCTTTATCATCCTCCTTTAGCCCCCACTGCCAAGCACTGACACTGCAGAAGACAGGATTAGATAGAGCTTTGATCTGATCTCATTGTGTTTCTTAAATGTTCAGTGGCAAGCATGTATATTTGCCTGAAACAGCAAGAAGAAACATGTGAGGAGGCTACAGCATATTAACACCCTGAAGAGGAAAGTCATCTACTCGTACTTCTAACAAAGCATGAGGTAGGATAAATAAGGTGGCTGCTGAACAGTAGCAGATTGAGCCCAAGAGTGAGAGACAGGAAATCTGGGTCCTGTTCTCAGTGCTCCCTGTGAGCTCGACCAAGTCAAAACCTCCTGCCATCCCTGACTGGCCCAGGTGTGCGAGGAAGGAAGATGGGCAAAGAACAGCCATTGCACATGATGGCACTATATGAGAGCAGGGGAGCGCTGCTGTCTCAGAGACCACATGGGTGAGGTCAGCACTTGTGTAAATTGAAAGGTAACACACAAACACAAGGTTGTTCAGGTCTAAGCAGGGAAGCAGTTTTACATAGACACTAGCAATATCAGCACAGAGGGGACTCGGAGACATTTCATGATTACAGCTGCACGGCATCTATGGGGTGATGCCAAATTAGAGTGCTGCAATGGTTTGTCATCATCTCCCACCCCTGTTTCCCCTTCTTGTTACTCCCCTCTTTCTCCAGAGATGATTTATCACTGCCAGGTAATTGATTCCAAGTTTTTGAGTCTCTCTTCTATTTTATATCTCATGCAATTAAAAAGTGCTTTTTTAAGCCTGGCTTGTGACTGTCCCTCTCCTCTGCAAAGCTTTATGAAAATGTATGACCTATAAGTCTGATCCATCAAGCTGCTGAATGCTGAAAGTCTGTAGTCTTCACAGGAGTGCTCAGCACTTTGCACGATCAGCTCGTGTGCATTTATTCAGTTATTGGACAAGGGCTAGCCTCTGATACCACTGCACATGCTGAACAGGCACTGAAATCAAAGTGATTATTTGTAGAGTTAGGCTTTCTGATGAAAGCAGCAAGAAATGAGTCTATTGATCTCTCTAAACTGTAATGACTCTAGAAACCTTGTTGCAATAGACTGGTTTATGTCAATTTGAAGAATTGATTTGCTCTTTAGGTAAACACATATACATATCTGTATCTAATGGTATTTTCTTATGATCTGATAAATGACAGCACTTGTAAAAATACTGAAGGGGAGGTTCAAATGATACAAAACCTCACATTGCAATATTGCATGCAACTACATTAAAAATAACCACAATGAAATATTAACACAAAGCATGCAGTAACACTACCTGAGTTTATGCTTACAGAATGCATGCAGAAGGCCCACACATAGGGTATTTTTAAACTATTGATTGGTATCTTATGTGGGATATTTTAAAAGTACTTTGCATCTGCCAAACTCAAAACTGAGTTGTTATTTGGAACATGTTTGACCAAACGCAGAGCCCTTTTTAAATTCTATCCTTAGAAATCACTTTGTGTTGTGGATTTCATATTTGCTTCAAGTGTTTAATTAATGATGGACATCTGTAGTAACAGCTTTTGCAGACATGTTTCAGTATCCTCTTAAAAAGCTAAATGTGCGCAGCTTTCACAGTGATGCTAGGTGTTTGGATTTTCACATTTTCTTCTCTAGTCTAAACCAGATAGCACCAGAGAAAAAGATTCCCAAAACCAGTGAAATAACTATTGTCTCAGTCTACACTTTTTTACCATTGGCCAAGCTTTTCAAACTTGCCCACTAGCTCTGAAGGCAGCTCAGTGTCTGACTGTCCTATTTGAAATATGGAGATGTAAAACTTCACAGGATCCGAGTATCTGCTGCATCCACTGATTTCAGCTGCAGACACTTAACTCAGCTGAAAGCACATAACATCAAGTTAAGCATGAAGAGCTAATGAGCCAATTTAGAAAACTTGGGCCTGTCTCAGATGAAAAGGAGGACCCTGCCAACACCAGCAGATCAGCCAGGTGATCCTGTGAACATCCATAGGGCACACGTCTCCATAACACAAAAGCCACCATGACAGAAATAGTAACCAATGTCATTACTGGCAGCCACAGAGGCAAAGCCTGAGGCCTAAATCATTGCCAGTGAGAACTGGAATGAAACATAAATTGGTTGTAGATCTCTTTTGCCTAAACGTGCATCTGCAAAATGAGACATCTTAGTTGCCTTGCATGAATAACCTGCACAATTGAAAAACTGAGATTTCTGGTCACCAGTGTTGTCAGCTTAGCAGTCTGTACAGTGAATTTATGTAATAAATGTTTATAAAATACCAAGTATTCACAGATACAAGTGATGATAGACAAAATGCAGTGCACGTTGTGAAAAAAAATGGTGAGTATGCAATACAGTATTATCTACTATTCAAACCTCATCTAAGCTAGAAATCAGATTCCTTCATTATAGTTCTACTATTTTTGGACTGGTGAAATAAATCAGAGAAAAGGAGTGCCATGCATGAAGAGATCACCGACGCTTTGAACAGACCTAGGCAAAATGAAAAACGAGCATGTCACAGAATCCCCAGAAAGTTTCAGAGCCTCAGCCCACAAAGCAATAGGTATTATGCATAGGAAAGAGACAGAAGGAATCTAAAGTTTCCTAAAATCAGCTGTAACTTTACAAATGCTTGCACATGCGACAGCCCATTGAGCAAGCTTGCATGGTCAAGACAATGTGCTTTGATCTTTTTTCCCCTTCCACATTTACAGAATGCCATCAACATTGGCTAAAACTTTAATTTAAATAGCCTTTTTAATATCAGTAATCTATTGTAAATTCAGAAAAATCAAAACATTTATAAATATATTTTATATATCAGAGTATAACATATCTAGAGTAAAATAAATCTATATAGTTTTGAGAGGCATTCTGTGCGGCTTCTTCTATACGCTGTAAAGAGTTTGAAAACCTTTGCAATCTTGCATCAGTTTTTTTGGCTTTATTTTTAAGCCAACATACAAGAAAGAAGAGATTATAGGGTTGGCAGATACTTTCACCTGGGCCATCTGAAGAGCCCTGCTGCTGCGAAGACTTACATTGCTCACTTAACTTTTTGCATTGACAGTTAAGTGTAGGTGCAAGGCTTAGCAGTGAGGTGGGTGGTGGATGCAGAGGTGGGAGTTCAGCCCTACACCTGAATGTTTACATTCCGTTACAAAGGTTCATACTGACCCAGATTGAGAATCTGAGTCTGTAAGTACATACAGAGTAAAAGATTAGTTTCTTACTACAGGTAACCTTCCCTCTGTATACCTAACATTATCAGCTGTGTATAATACTAAACACAGACCTGTAGTTTACTGATGCTTTAATTTGATGTTTCCTTGCACTGCTCTTTAAAATAATCTATTTCCTCAAAAATGAATGATGTGCATATTGGACGCGTTAAATTTATTAAGGTCATAGGTTACTATTTGCAGAGCACCACATTTAATGTAGTATTTTTGTACTGTAATGGAAGCATGCCTTCCTTGGGTTCTTTTCCACATATTAAATTGTATTTATTTACCTGTATTTATAACTGTGCAATTTTTAAATATGTTTTAAAAATAAACTTTGTCTGTGGCTTCAAATATTTCAAAATCTCTTTTCAATTTGAAAATGGTCTTGACTATAATTACTTGAATTGAAAGGAGGGACCTACTTGTCTAAGTGAAATAAAGGATTTTTTAAATGAGATCTTCTATCCTATTGTTTACAATGTGAACATGCTTCTCTGCTTAAAAATTAAGCCCAGAAGAGGCTTTTTTCATTACCAAACATTTTTCATAAATTCATCATTACTCTGAGGTAGACTTATTTTTATTTCAACATGTTGATTAATTATACTTACAACTGGAATTCATACTAGCTGAGGTCTGGCCCAAAGGATTTTGAAGAAAAAGGGAAAAAAGTAGATTATGCAACTGCACACCTCAAAATTAAAACAGAAGTAATTACACAACGTTTCTGAAAAAACAAAGCAAACTTAAAGTGATTGAAATTGTGACTCAAGCAACATCCCATAAACCACAGTGGGAATTGGCTAGCGATGTTTTTCGGTTTTGGCTTTCATGTGATGAGGTGAAAGAGCTGGCAGAGTAGAAATGACATCATCTTATATTTTTGCTATGGGACACTAACATAAGCACAGACATAAAATTCCACTACACTGCTGGTCAGAAAAGACAACAACCAGCAAGGGGGCTGTGACAATTACAGCTGAGGGTTATTGACAAAGCAGGACAACATTGGCATCGATCTGAAGGCTGACACTCAATGGGCATGTGGGCTGCTCCACAAAAAAACAACCCAGAAGATAACAGCCTGTAAGAAGAAAGCTCTGTCAGAAAAGCCAACTGGCTGCTATAGCTTTAACCAGAACCTTCTACTAAAGAAAAGGGAACAGTCACTAAAAACACACTAACCCTTAGGATGCAAATAATGCGTGCTCTTGACTCTGGCATGTTTTGCCAGGAGATGTTAAGGTTAGTTTAGTTCTCGCTGTTCAAACGTACCAACAAAGAAGCAGCAGGAATGCCCATTAGTTATGTGCTCTGTAGCAACACAGACCAGGAACACAGCACTGCAGTCCTGAAGCCTAGCAAGAGTGGTTGGGAGAGGAGCATTAGTACCAAATCATACAAAGCTGCTCAAAAAAAAAAAAAAAAAAAATCACTGGGAAGGTAAAGAAGTCTGAAAAAAAAAAATCACGTACTCCACACCAGTTGTCAACCATGCACTATGTCTTCAATATTTTTACATCATTTGTCTTTCACCACAGCTGTCAGTGCCTCCGCGATTCATCTTATCCTTGCAGCACACCTAAGGGACAGAGAAGTGTTATTTCCCATTTTAGTGAAGGGAAACAGACACCAGGGGCAGTGTTAACTTGTCAGTTATCTAATATTGCCTTCCACAAGCAGTCCACAAAAGTTAACGGGTACAAATCCTATACAAGAAGCTCTTGCATGAGGTCTGAATGGGGCCCTTTAGCATGCACAAGGAGCCACGTGAGAACCTCTTCCAGTTGCTACAAATGCTGTGAACACAGTGCAGCGTGACTTGCAATGATCACAAAGGACATCTGTGATAGAAAAGAAACCAAAACAAATCATTAAATTTGGACTTCAGGAGCTGAACCTTCTTTACCTTTCTTATCATTCAACACTTCCTGTGTCCTCTACTTCCATGTCAGGAAATGTCACTTGTAGCCCAGTAGGTTTACCTCTTACCTCTCCCTCCAGTTCCTGGTCCCATGATCCTTTAAAGAGACAAAAGGGTTGCCATCCCTCAGTCTTCTTTTTTGGTCTATTCTTGCATCTGCCAAAGAGTCCCAATGGTCACACTGCTATGTAAAGCCCTTACACGTGAGGAAAAAAAGATTTCTCTTTTACTGAATTACAGACCAAGATAAAGCAGGATTTTGGGGGTGAAAAGACAACACTCTTCCACATGAACGTTGCCAGCTTTTGTGTTCAAAGAACGTCAACTGGCTTAAAAGTTAAAAACAACAAAAAATCAATTTTAGTTTAAATCCTATTTTCTATTTTTGCCATGTTTTATATCCACTCAGGGCTTCAGGATTTTTTTTTTTTTTCCCAATCCATAGAAGTTCCATGAGTCACAACAAATCAAGACTCTCACAAACCTCTTTGTTCCTTACTCAGTTTGGGGTTTTTTGGGGTTTTTTTGTTTTGTTTTGTTTTTTTTAAGTAAAACACCAAACATGACCACAAAGAATAACGAAAGAGGCAGCATCAAAACATACTCAGTCTATTCCTCTTCAGCTCACACAGGAAATAAAGCAGCAAGAATCCACATAGTCACAAGATGTGGGAATATTTGTTTTTAATTTAAAACAGTTGCAACAATGTCATTTACAACCTTTCTCATCTCAAATACTCTCCAAAAACTTAACAGTGCTTCAAGCAAACAACTCTTGAATGGTGCCAAGTAAACCAGTACAGACACTTCCAGGATACAACAGTAAAACCACTGAAGAGTGAATAGAAATCAGAAATTGATCTCAGCCATTATGGTAGGAAGGGCAATGGGAAAAGAATAAAAAGTTATGTCCAGTTACATATTTTGCATAGTCTTTCACTACATGAAAACAGTAAAGAAGATAAAAATGGCTGCTGCCAGGATGGAGAACAAAAGGAATGAATTGGAGATGCTTCTAAAACAATCAATCTCTGGTTGCATCCCTATTCAGAATGTGTGCTATGACCCAGTGGAGGCTGCCTAAATCAATGAAAATGGACTGATTCTTGTTTCAGTTACACCAAAGTATGTCAGAAGTAATGCTGCTGAACCCAGTGGAATTACAAGTAATAGCAGTCTAGAACATCTAGGTTTGTTTTTAAACCATAGCTTTGAATAAATTAAAATTTTATCCTAATTATATTTTAGCTAGGAAAATCAAATATGAGTCTGTGTCTACATGTGTTGTGGAGACTGGAGATTGTGACTCAGAATGAGGGGTCTACCGGATTCAGCATGCTGCTAGGAATGAGAGGGGAAAACAAGGAAAAGTTGTTGAGTTTTTCTTCCTTCCACTCTCCTAACCTAAGTGTATCATACAAAAAAGTAAAAATCAGTCCAAAAAATAAGAGCATTATTTGCTGCCAAGTCCTGGCTTGCCATAATTCTCAGGTTAGATTGTCTCTAACAGCTCAGTTATTTTTATTCCTTTGTTTTTTGTCAAGAAGCTCTCAGCACACCTAACCCCCCAACAGGTGTTGCAGTACCCAGACACATGGAGTTTCCTCACCAGCCATTGCCCAGGTTCAGCACTGAGGCCTGGCCCAGCACAATTAAGTGCACGTGAATTTTAGCAGGCTAAGCCTGATAAATTAGTCATCTATTCAGTACAGTCTGTTCGATTGTGGCTTCTGCATGATGAAGTTTAAAAAATGAAACAAATAAAACCCCAAACTCCTCTCCCTCACATTAGGCTGAAGAGTCAGGAGTTTACGTCCTGCTCCTCCAGACTGATAATGTTCTTCACACATAACCCATCGCAAAAGTGAGATAACTGGCCATTTGAAAAAGGAGGGAAGCCACTACTTTGGTAATTCCTCAAACAGTTGAAGAACTTTAACATATTTTCAAGTGCTAAATTTTAGAAGATCTATAAGCTTTTCCCCCTGAACTGCTCCCTGCACTTCTGACCCACTGGGTAGTTTAGGCAGGCAGTACACAAGAGTGATGAACTGAAAAGCTTTTCAGAAGCTGAGCTGCTACAGTTCACCTCTCAGAGCCAGAGAATGGCTCTCCCCTTTCATTTACCATTTCCAGTTTATCACCTGCCAGCTTTCCAAGTGTGCCTCCTATTAACTGAGATCAATCAGTCCCACAGCTATTCCAGTTTTACGATGTACAAGACAAATGGTTTGCAAGAGTCCAAGCTCCACCCTTAATCCTACGAGACCAGCCATGTTTCCAGTTTAATAAGGAACATGGGAACAACTCTGTTGGCCTCTACTTACCCAAGGTTTCTAAATAAAAAGGGTAGTGGCGACCAGATCTTGTTAGTTTATAAATAGCCCTTTAAGTTCATGAGGCAAGAAGGAAGCTATTATGTGGACTTCCTTAGAATATAACTGAGCATTCAAAAAAACTAAAAAAAAAAAAACCAAAAAACAAAACAACCACAAAAAAGGCCTTTTGTCCTTTTTCTACTGCCAGAATGAAATAGCACAAACATACAAACAGACATACAGAAGTTTTGTTCTTTCACTTTAAATAGAAGATGTATCACTGCATAATTTCCTGATCCCATTTTCAAATCTTGCATTTTCTGGTGAAATACACAAATATTCAAAACCTAGAAGAAGGAAAAATTAGTGGCAGCTTTTATTTTGTCCGGAACTGGTGGCTCAATAATTACAAGGCAGCTGAATCTCACAGGAGCCACTCACTCATGTGCTGGGACGCTGTTCTTTTGTGTCAATAAGAGCACTAAGCGCAGGAAGCTTTCCCAGCAATTACGTACCATTTGCCCTCTACTAAATTATTGCATTAGAATTTCTCTCAATCTTTTAAGATCAAAAACTGATTTTAAAAAAAAAATCAACAGTGTTTTTTGGCTCTGCATGAGGATATATGACCAGAGGGAGAACTGTTTTTTTCCCCAAATGCTGGAAAAAATAAAATTCCCTATTCATAACCAGATTTTTAATTTGGGTTCTCTTCCGTAGTGTGTAGCTGCCTGAATTTTGCCATTACACTTGCAGGCACTGACTGCAGAGAAAATGTTATTACACCTCCCTGCCTCTCTTGCAGTCTGTAAGGAGGATTTTTATTTCTTTTTTTACTGTTCCAATTTATTTTGAAGGCTCAGCAAGATTATATGAGGCAACTCCAGCAACAGTCTCTAAGCAGTGGCCAACACTTGCGAACCTTTGGGGTATTTTTTTGGAATCATGAAAGGTTTCACACTCACTACTGTATTTTTTCTAGAATTAGTGTTTTCAAATACAATTTAAAAACCCACATATATATATTTTTTGCCTGTGACACAAACTGAAATAACACCCCCAAAAAAGAAAGGAAAGGCCAGCCCCTACCTACCCACCCCTTCATCCCTGCCAGAGATATAAAACCCCTTTTAGAAGGTGTCTGTTGAAGAGATCAGATTATTGGTGTGTTTGCAAGTTTTTAAGAAAGCTGAAACATCATTTCAAGGTGTTTCTTCTTGTTGCATTTTTGTTGGTTTTGGGTTGGTTTTTCTTTTTTTTTTTTTTTGGTTGTTTGTTTTTTTGAGGGAGGGAGGGAGGCAAATCAATAAATCAGCAATTTTACTAAGCAATTTCTCCCATTCATGGATGGACCTACATATTTAAGCAATCTTTGGCAGAAAGCAGAAATGTACTGTGAATACTTTGTCAGAGAATTAATTTCAGCTGGACTGTAAGTGGTCTAAATGCAAATTTCCCTGAAATAGATATAATGAGATATTAACCCCCTCTTTACCTCCTTCATAAGAAAATAAAATTTAAGTAATAGCCTTGCCTTTCCTGAGGGTATGTGTTTAATTTTATAATCCAAAAGTCTGCTTCTTTTAGCCATCTGTAATCCTGAATCTGTTGGAAGAACTTGCAAAACAAACATCCAAGAGAAGATGAAGAAACCTATGTGTACAAAAATAAAAGTTACTATTTCTCTTTGGCAGAAAACGTACAGGGCACTGACAGGAGATCGCTTCCATCTCCATTAGTTTCTTAGGTTTGTGCATCAAAAAGGCAAACCAAAAGACTATAAAACTGAATTCCAACAGATATAACTTCAGCTGACTCTTCTCACTGTACTGAAAAAAAATCTCTTAAATAAGACATTCTGCTTTGAAGAACACTTGCACACCCCCTCCCTTCAACTTTATATACGATATGATTTCTCTAAGTGGTCTGGACTTTGATTGAAAACACTGGCTTCCAGTTACCAAAACTGCAAATATTCCTTCGTGGTCTTCCATGGATGCATGGACAGAACGGGCAGGAGCTGGGCTGAACTGGGCTATTTTTGTTCAACTCTGAAACTTCTGTTTTCTCCATATGCTAGCTGCAAACTCCACCAGTAATCTGCATGGTCTTAAGGTATTCTTTAAGGTGTACAAATTTAAAACAGTGTACTATACATTACCTAATGGAAATTTTCCCTCTAATACTTAAGGCGGCATCAAATGAGTGTTTTTAAATAAACTATAAACATCCCATGTTTTGCTTTGCTTTTTGGCCATCCAAGGGTTAGGGGTCTTTTGTTGGTTTTAGATTTTCTTTTTTATTGTACACTTTTTTGGGCAGGTTAAAAAGGCTTATGGCTTCTTAAGGCCTAACTTGGTATCCTGTGGTAAAAATAAATGTAGCCCAGGTCTTTGGGAGGTCGTTCTGAGGCACAGACTCTAAGGTCATTGTAGATCACCCATCTGAAATGGAAAAAAAAAGATTGATTACATTCCATGTGTCAACATCATCACAAGTTTTATCAGGGGCTTCTCAGACTCAAACTTCAAAGAGCTTAAAATCTAAAATTAGATATTGCAACAAAAGATCAGAGAAACAGCTGAAGCAGGTTTACTGGCACAGTCAGGAACTGAATAGGAAGAAGACTGTGCAGAGGAATGGGTAGTTATAGTTCAAATGAAGGAAAATCAAGGATTCCCAAGGCCAAATAGCAGCAACACATCAAAATCACAGCCAAGATCAGCACTGCTGTAGTAGCAATACTAGTATCAGCCCATAGTTTGATGGGTTTTCTATTGTTGGGGATTGAAAGAAAGTTGGGGGAAGCTCAGATAAACAAAGCTGGATACAGAACTGCTGCCCCAAAACAGAGATTTGGAACAGCAAGCACAGGAGAGCAGATGATACATTTCAGTGTAGACCTCAGTGGAATCAGAATTGACTCATCACATCTACAATCTGTAACAATCTTCATTTCTTTGGTGGGAAAGGTATACCTGGTAACAACATGTGTGTTTTGTCTGCCATGAATACACACCCTGCTCTGTACAGTTGCACACTTCAAAAGAAAACATTTGCTTATCCTTGTCTGTGTCTCCCAATTCCACTCACCTTCCTTCTTTTTTGAGATGACAAACATAGTGGCCACTCATTGTGGATGTTCCCATGTGGCTGATGAACCCAAACAGCTCATATCCTGTTTAAAAAATACAAATGGGACCATAAGTCTTTTATTGCTAACATTGCAATATGAGTCTAGGAGAAACTTTCTTTCTAATACTGGAGTAGCAGCTAAGCACTCCTAAGTCAGACTCTGCATCCCCAAACACAGTTTCTGTTAAGACTGCAGCATATTCTCACTTTAACTAGCGGTCAGATTCACTGTCAAACATCAAACCAATCCAAATCAAATCCACACAGATCTGTGCCCATGCGGCAGGGCTGTGATCACAGCCCCTACCAGGAGAGGGAAAACAGCAGATTCATTCCCAGTTCACAGAGAGCAGCACAGAAAGTGCCAAATAGGGAGATCATTCTGCTCACGAATTAGCTGTGTCTGTAAGTGTGATCACAGATCCCCTATAAATCAAACAAAAAACATGTTTATATTTCAGCAGCCCATAAAAGAGAGGACAGGAAAAAAAACCTCTTCCTTTAATACGAGGCCAGTTTTTGTGCTTAATGTCTCTGGAGAACTCAGCATTGGTTCTTGTTCCCCACCCATTCATGCCATTCACCCAAATTACCACCAAAAGTAAAAGGGTACCTTCTTTCAGGATATTGCATAAGGACAGGGGCCTGGATTTTGGTGGAGAGGGCTTTCTGGAGCCATTTTACAGTATCATGTTGGTTATCAGGATTTCAGGCACTCAGTAAATGGTCTCAGTCTATAAAGGCTAAGTACCACAAAAAATAATTATTCCAAATCTTTTTTTTTTTTTTAACCTAATGATAATCAATGTTTCCCATGTCTCCAAGAGACTTAAGATTGGTCTTTGTTTCTAATTCTATAAAGAAACGAATGTTCTTATATAATAACAGCAACCACAGAAACATAAATCAAATTGGCTGTTAATTTATTTTTTTTTAATAAGACCATTACAGTCAAGATCAGAGGTAAAAGTTTAGAACATGCTACAGTTATTAGAAATGGTCGCTAGAGACCCTTCAGAAAACGTTGTGTGATATCCTTACATTAGAACCACCGCTGAGCTTTTGTACTCTAGTGCTTTTACACTTAGAATAGGTTCTTTACCTACTTCACAGCTTTGACTGCTGTATGTTAGCTCCATCTTGTGGTTTATTTAGCAGTAGTATGACTGAGGATCTCAAAGAAAAAAACAAAAGAAAATAGCAAAGCAGTATATGCAGGATACCAACTATACCTGCCATTTTTGGAATAAGGAACTTGGTTGAAGGGATTATCAAATCTCCCATCAGACCACAGGAGGACAGAAACTCAGGTGGTCTGTAACAGCAGTGTTATCTTTAGGATGCCTAGCCTCTGAAGATTTAAACATTCTAGCTTTTCTTTGTCTTTTTATCTTATAGCAACAAGACAAAAAATAAAGCTGGGTCAGGAGACACTTACATGCTGTGGCAACAAGCAACTTGGACTCAGGTTATTTAGTGAGTCCAGCGAAATGAGTTCTCTGAGCAAACACAGCCCACTGAACTTAGGAGCCCCACAGAATTGGGCTCAGCCCCAGAAGCAAGATTGGAAGTAAATTGTCTGAATCATGTTCAAAAAACCCACGATAAATACTTTCAAAACAGCAAGAAGCTCTACGAATGGTGTAGGTGTGACGCAGCAACATGACAGCCACTTCTAAGCTGAAGGAGAACTTACTTCCAGACCCATCTTTGATCCTGGGTCCTTCCAACCCTGTCTCTGCAAGGATATTGGCATTAACATTGTTCTCCATATCCATCATGTCCAAAGCAGGCTCACTTTCTTCCTCGAGTTCAGGGTGGCTGAAGATCCATTCCATTGCACGCTCCAAATTATTGTTCTGCAAGTCAAACAAGCAAAAGAGCAGCCTTTAATACACTCTTTAGCATCATGCTGTGTGGTGCGGTTGACACGCTGGAGGGAAGGGATGCCATCCAGAGGGACCTTGACAGGCTGGAGAGGTGGGCCCGTGCGAACCGCATGAAGTTCAACAAGGCCAAATGCAAGGTCCTGCACGTGGGTTGGCGCAATCCCAAGCACGACTATAGGCTGGGCGAGGAATGGATTGAAAGCAGCCCCAAGGAGAAGGACTTGGGGGTATTGATGAGAAGCTCAACATGAGCTGGCAGTGTGCGCTTGCAGCCCAGAAAGCCAACTGTGTCCTGGGCTGCATCCAAAGAGGTGTGACCAGCAGGTCGAGGGAGGTGATCCTGCCCCTCTACTCCGCTCTGGTGAGACCCCACCTGGAGTACTGCGTCCAGCTCTGGGGGCCCCAGTACAGGAGAGACATGGAGCTGTTGAAACGAGTCCAGAGGAGGGCTGCGAAGCTGACTGAAGGGATGGAGCACCTCTCCTATGAGGACAGGCTGAGAGAGTTGGGATTGTTCAGCCTGGAGGAGAGAAGGCTCTGGGGAGATCTAATTGCG
Organism: Grus americana; assembly: GCF_028858705.1. Taxonomy (NCBI): domain Eukaryota; kingdom Metazoa; phylum Chordata; class Aves; order Gruiformes; family Gruidae; genus Grus; species Grus americana. The sequence continues at coordinate 20,503,600 of NC_072860.1, forward strand.
GCTTACCAGTACCTGAAGGGGCCTACAGGAAAGCTGGAGAGGGACTGTTTATCAGGGAGTGTAGTGACAGGACAAGGGGTAATGGGTTTAAGCTGAAGGAGGGTCGATTAGATGTTAGAAAGAAATTCTTTACTGTGAGAGTGGTGAGGCACTGGAACAGGTTGCCCGGAGAGGTTGTGGATGCCCCATCCCTGGAAGTGTTTAAGACCAGGTTGGATGAGGCTTTGGGCAATGTGGTCTAGTGGAGGGTGTCCCTGCCCACAGCAGGGGGGTTGGAACTAGATGATCTTTGAGGTCCCTTCCAACCCAAACCATTCTATGATTCTATGCTATTACTCATCCTTTGAGCAGAGCAAGGATCATGTTTGACAGCACTTAAAACTTCTAAGATACATACTCTATCTTCCTAGAAAATAGCATTCAACAAGCTCTCTGCAGAAGCTTGACAGATGGAAAAGAAACCCTCCCACAATTAATCCCCATGATCCCTGGTTTGTCATCTTGAAGATGCATAGTCTTTAGGCACCCAGGTTGTTTCTCAACAGATGGGAAACTTAGCTTCTTTTACCTTATTTTGCTCCACATTTTAACGTTCAAGTGAAATATACAAACCACCTTCCCAACTCCAACCCAGAGAAGTCAGACATCCCACACTTTGCCAGAAAAGTTCTATGCACATCAGCGACTACCTAGATTTTTATACGCGTGTTTCAAAGACATCTGAGCATGCACACGTACAAAGCACATAATATGAAACGAAACTCAAGTGCTACCAATAACTCATGGAACTCACTGTTGCCTTTAGCGCTTGAATTGCTAGATTTCTTTGGAAGCCCATGGAAATGATAATTGCAACGATCTCTTCGGGAGGTTGGTTATCTAGCCCAACAGCTCCAAATACAGATGCTCCACTGGAAGCAACTTCTCCAAATGCAGGTATGACCAACGGCTCAGCGAAGTCTGGAACAAACAAACATTAATCAGTTTGTTCTTCTGCCCCGCTGAACTGGAAAGTCAACAGCAAAGACAAAACAAACAACAAACAGGACCTCAAAAGCAGTCCTGAAATCAATGTAAGATCATTTCACTGGCCCAGTTGGGATTTAGATGTGTGGAAAGCCTTAAAAACAAGATGAACATGCACATCACAAAATACCAAGGTGGACAAATTCAGTGAGCAGGTTGGAACAACCTGGCACATCACAGAAGTGAAACAGCTGCAGAAAAGTAGCAAAGATTGGTATGGAAGCAATGATGACACCAGAATAGTAGACAATCCAGCTGATACATGTACAGATGTAAAATGAACTGATTCCATGGCTGAAATATGTCCGTTAAGCCCAAGTGAAACTCATTCCCCATTTACACAAGCAACACAAAAACCCACAGTGAAGTGTGAACTCAACCAAATCTGGAGTTCCCTGGCAAGGGAGTGCTCAGGTATACTCAGTGCTGAATCATGGGTCCAGACTTTGTATGGATGAAACACAGGAAGTGGAAAACATCTAGCAACTTTCCTACAGTAGATAGCCCAAGTTCTAAGTACGGCATGAATGCTCTAGCCTGAGATAGAGAAGGCTGATATGAAAGAAAAGCATCTGGACCACAGGATTCTTTGTACTTACACTTGATCACAAGTCAGCTTCCCCCTTAGCAGCATGGACCTAATCAAAGGGTGGAAAACAGACAGCTGGCCCACACCATCAGTGAGGACAGGAGAGTGTACTTCCGGTGTAGCTTAGGCTTGTTGTCTTCTTCTAGGCAGAGGATGCCACATAATGGTCAAGATCGGCATATTCCAGGAGCAGCTTAGGAAAATTCACTCACACCTCCAGGTTTCCTGGGGTGGGGAAGGGGGCCATTGTTTTTGTGTCACACGTTATAGAATTTCTACTGACTGCCAAAATATACAACCAGGAGTTGAGTTTAACCTACACCTTCCAATCACTGACCTGGTTCTTCCATGTGTGCAATGATCCAGTTGAAAGCGACTTCAGCACCCAGGTTGCCTGTATAGTACACAGCTTTCCGACATGCTTCCAAAGGAAAACCCATCTCTGCCAGTTGCATAACTGAAGACTCATCAATATCTAGAGCTACAAGAAAGGACTTTCTAAAAGTCTAATTTCATCTATTGTATAGTATTTCTTATTGTTATTCATGGTGCCACATCTTACAATACGCATGACTTGAATTTGTTTTAGTACCGCAATAAACCCACACCCATTAGAAAACAGCCTTGTACAAAGCACTACAGTATTTGTTATGGACTTACTGGTAATCTTTTGTCTCAGTAATCTAAATAGATCCTTAAACCTTGATGTATTCCTACAGGACTTTATTTATTACAAAACCCACACCAGTGGATTTCAAGGGGTAAAGAAGTTAGGTGCTGAGCTTAGCTAAAGGTGGCAGCCAAAAGTAATCACCTCTGTTAAAGGCAGGATCTTGCCGGTGAGAAACAACGGCTGCTGGATCTACCAGTCTCCAGTTGAACTTCATCTCTGAATGACAGGGCCCGACAGCTTCAGCTGAGGTCAGAGTCCAGAGGGAGCCAGGATCAAGCAGCTGTGACCCCCAGAACTGCAAGATCCTGCTGATAAGCAGCAGATAGAGGAGCAGCTCATATTCTGGCTACGCTGATGCTACTACAGAGTCTTAAAGGAGTCCTGCACACATGCAAGTAAATGCTGAACAAGTACAAAAATCAGCTGTTATTTAGAAGCATGCAGGGCAATACTCCATGCATTTCTATGAGGACAGAGAAGCGATTAGCTGAGCAAAAGCATGACAATTTTTTAAGCAGATGAAATACCAGTCTCAGAAAAATGAGATACGTACACTCCACAAAATGGTTCGTCATACGATCTGAAAATTGAGAAAGAAGAAGAAAAAGGAAAAGGACTTGTATGAAGGTGTATGAGGGCTGAGGAGATTCATATGGGAAAAACAATTCCATGTTTTTAAAGTCACAGAAACATTTGACCTCATACAGGCAGGGCGTGTTCATCCTTAGATCCCTGATGTTTTTGCCAGGAATTAGACCAGGGATGTTTCTGCCCAGTAATTGCCTTAACTCAAAGCAAAGCATCACTGGTACTATAGACTAGTAGGAAATATAGCTGATGGCTGACCTAAACCAACTTAAGCAAGAATCTATTTTGTTATAAATAAGGTAACATCACCCATGCACTTACACTAAAACTAGGTCAGTCCATTGAGTAAGAGGATAAAAAAAAATGGGCCTTGGTAAGGAACCTAGAGATAAGGGACAAAATTAAAACCTTTAGAGAGCTGAATTTTGCCATAACCTTTGCTCTGACACACAATTTCAGGTACTACCTTCCTTTCACATGCATACAGCAAACAGGGCAATCATATCATGAGAGTAGTTGCATTACTGCAATACTGAGGCACTCAAACATAAGTCACCTGGAGAAAATTGCAACAACCTGGAACTAAAGTCACACTATAAAAACATGACTTTACTTGCTATAAACCATTTCATTCTCCAGAGAAACCCAAGGAATGAGGATATTCCAATATTCTTGTTTCTGAACTTTAGCTTAAAAGAAACAGTATTTAAGGGGGGGGGAAGCAGCATAGCATGTTAATCACCTCTCTTTCTTTCTGCTCTACAAATATTTCAGTCAGTAGTTTTACATCAGCTCCTTGAGACAGAGCCTTTTTTAATGGGCTGTACAGCCCACATACATCCAGAGAAATGGACTACGCATGCATGCACAGCTGCTAGGGCCTACTGCAACCTAACAATTCTTGTAATTTAAAATGAGTAAGATTTTTAATCCTAATCTATGCCTACAAAGCTGTTTTCTTAAATTGTAGGCCTTTGTGTATTAAGTATTGTTGTACTGTGAATGAATCAATTCTGCAGACATGGTGTGTTTGTTGTTCCACCTTGAATCAAAGTGTTTCAAGTTATCCAAATAAACTCTGTGACTGAACAGAAGTTCGTCTGCTCAGAGCGGTACACTGAAATCCTACAGCAAATAATTACAGCAGCTGACATTTTAAAATTCCTTCTGACCACATACTGTACACAAGGGAGTATACAAGAACCAAGAGATTGATTTAGCTATAGTACCACCCGGACTACTTTATCACCACATTTTAGACAAAATTTAGTACAAAAGCGGTCAAAAGATAACAGCAGTTTAGTAACACCTCTTATGCTAATGTAAGAAATGAGTGGATTAATGCTCCACTCCACTTCTGACACCTATCATGAGACTCAGTGTAGAGCTCTAAGACCAATTCCTACACCAGGCCCTGGGAAGTGCACAGTGACTTTACTGAAAGGGAGTCATGAACGTGCACTAAATGTCAATGAATGGACAGAAGACAGTCTCTGCACATAGCTGTTTTACATAAACGCAGGGGTCTGGTGAAGATTACAGAGAATCAGTATGTGCTAGAGGGAAAGGGCAATACAGGAGAGAAGTCAGTAAATACCTTTTGGATCATCAGGAATGATAATGGGAGGAGCAATGTCTGGAAGTTCCTCTTCTCCTGGCTGGAGACCTCTGGCCCGAAGATGGTTGATATCCAGGAAATCCGGCACGTCTATAGAAACATCTATAAAAGTAGAGAAACAGGCTAAGCTTCTGAATCTGACAAAATGACCTCATGGTGCAACCTACCCCTTCAGAGGGGGGACTCTGGTACCGAAGCTACAAACACAGCCAGGATTCTCCTGAAAAGAGTTATTTAAGAAATTTGGAACACGAAAGCACAATTTAACTAGGAAGTCAGACTACATGAAACTGTATTTTAACTCCACAGACGTGATGGATTCATTTAATTTGTCATAAAGAAAAGAAGAAAATTTGTCATAAAAGAAGAATCAATTAGGATCTTCACAGTATAAACTTGAGAGTCAAGCCAGGTCCTCATTATAGACCAAAGTGTGTATACCTTAAAGATTCTTGGATAGAATGAGAAGGTAAATATAAAAGGCACATACCAAGCTTTTTGGGTATCCAGTCAAGGCCAAAGGTGAATTTCTTTATCTGCACCACTAAGTACTCAGGAAACGAAGCAAAACGAGAAGTCCTGGGAAGCATGAGAAATACAAATCAGTGAAGGCAACAAAATCACAAATGGCACAGATTTCAGTACCTCATGCACACTGAGATGAGTAACTTTAGACCTGAGTGAAATGATTACTGATGGATTTTATAAACATAAATTTCACAAAAAAAAGTTTTCAAGTACAGTGCAGAAGTGTGGTAGTAGCTTTCTATACATTCATATCCTGAATGTCAGCCCAAACCCTTGCAGACAATTCAGCTTGTAGGAAGATTACAGAAAACAAGTAATATTAAACTTCCTTACTCAAGTTGCTCTGAACTTGAATGTCAGGAAATAAATTCTGAATGATATATTGGCTAGAACTTCAGGGCATAAGTTTAAAACTCAGCTCAGACAGAATGGAGTAACAATTAATTCTGCTTTTTTTCTTCCCCATTCCCGTTCTAGTAACAGTAGCATTGTCCATGAGTTATCAGCCCACCTATAAAGCATTTCATTAAGCAAAGATTAAAAAAAGCTGTCATTTGTAGTTTTTCACATGAAAGTGCTATATAAAAAACCTACATGATATTCTTATTGAGCTACTATAATATTTATCAAAATAGAGGATGACTCTCGAGTTTACATGGTTCCCTGATATTTGCTTACTTAGTGAAAAGAAAAAGTTTAATCTTGAACACACAATGTAACATTATATGTAACCACCATTCTCCTCCTCTATACTCCCATTTTCCCCCACATTTAATCTCCTGCATCCTTCCCTTTATCTTTTGTTCACATATACCATCCTTTCTTGTAATTCACCTAACTCTGGGTAAAATACAGTAAATGCATCATAGATACAAGGACTTCCTACCATACTATAAATAACTACTTTCTAAATTCTTGTTAGCATCACCTTGCAATTTTAGTAACTTTATCATCTGCGGCATGAAACTTTTGAATTTTAAATAGCAAATTATTCTTCATCTTTCAATGCTTTTAAAGACTTAGGGGATGAAGAACAGCTAAGTTACAAATTAACCCTGGATCTATTTAAAGACTAGAATGTTCTCCCAACATGTTCATAGGTAATACAAAAACCCTTTATATTTCTGCTGCATTTTTCTCCACCATGTGCACTTGTCTCCCACTTTTCAATACAATGTCAGTGAAACTGTATGCTAAGATAGCAACGAGTCATTGATATGTGAAGCGATCTAAAAATAGAAGGTACCTGGCCACAGCAAACCAGTTGCAGAGCCCAATTTTCAACCACTCCTTGCTGCTGACAAAAATGGAGCCAGGTAAGAGACTAACTCTTGTTCTCACCAAGAAATACTGCTCCTGAAAATTTCACAGATCTCTCCTGCCCTCCTGTTTCTTCTTAATGCTTTCTTAAGCCCAGTATGTTCCTGGTTTCTTTTATCTACCTCATTATAAACCCACAAGATGAGTTCTTTCTTTTATTTGTCCATCCTGTACCACAGCGCCATGTAAGTGACAGCAAACTTAACAGGTGCCACCAAACACTGTAGCATACAAAGGTGATGGGTTGAAATCCAGACACAAACAAGGTTTTCAGCATAGCACTTCACAAATGCAAAAATTTCCATCCATCTAAAGAATTTTCTCACAAGAAACAGCCTTTGTTTGCTTCACCCTGTTTTGTTGCCACACAATGTCCTTCAGCATTTTTAGTCAAATGAAGACACCAAGAGACTAAGCAGAGATTCAGGCTATATCTCCTACCACACAATACAGAACTCTATCACTAGTAGATACATAGGGTCCAATTTTAAAATGTGGGCAGACAATTAAGCTACAAGCATTTAAAGTTTAAGCTCTTAACAGCCAGATCGCAACACCTCTAGGAGTTTGACAGTTGAGAACAATTTATTTCCTGCTCAATTGCTCATTACCACTCTCATCAGGCTTGATCTGCACATTACATTTACAAGCCTCAACACTAATACAACGCCAAAGCCCACTATACCTTTTTCTATTTCTTTCTGCATCATGTCCAGGTAGCAAGATAAGCACACCTCATGACCATATAGGTTTTTAATATGCTGCCAGACACATACTTACTTAACTCCTGCAGATTTTGCTTGAAGGGCACTGCTCCAGAAGTCCTCTACGTTGTTTGGTTCAGAAAAAGCCTGCAGACATGCGCTAAATGGGATCTTGGCACGAACAAGCTCTGGTGGAGGTCTCCTTGCAGCTTCTGCTTCTCGCCTCTTCAATTCATAGGCAATTAATTCATCTGAGAAATAGATATGACACTAAAAGCTAAACGAACATGGTCATAGCTATGATGTCCCTTACCAGTCTTATTCTGGCAAGTTTTAGAACTGCAAAAACCTACTTATCAACAAAACTTTTACATGGCTCTAATTAGTCATCAAATCTTTTTGCCTGCATTGGGATCAGAAGCTACACTTGCAACTACATCTCTTTTTTGAAGGTTTCTGTTCATGTTGAAAACACAGAACTGGAAAGAGTGGGCAACAGGCAATTAAAATCTTGCCATGACAGCCAGAATCCTGTGTTAACAGTAACACCAACTACCCACTTATGAGCTCTATCTGACTTGGAAAATTATTGCTGTCTGTATCACCTGACTTTGTAGACAGGACAGAATTATGTATGATCTAGAAAGAGTCCTGACATTGGCAAGTTGAGCAGCACCATATGTTAAATTCATAAACTAATATACCTCCTGAGCCATTACCTGGAAATAACACGCTCTTTTATAAGCAATAGAATCATCACTGAAATTGATGAACAAAGAATGCAAAGTTCTCCAAAACTTAAATTTTCAAATCAAAATGGTCTTTTTAAAATATATCATCCAGTTCAAGGAGTTGTGGGCTAGTGAAAGGCAGTAGGTAGAATTCTCTATCTTTTACTATTTCAAAGGATCTTATTAAATAATTAGAATAGTTTCTTCTGGCTTTAAAATATTTTAAATTTTGAAGTTATGAAGGAAACCAGAGGCACATCCCCCTCCTAGTGTTCCTGTGATGTCTCCTTCACTTCCACCTCAAGCATACATTTATTCTCTTAGGCTGCAAGACTCTTCACCACTGATTGCAGGACAGTAAAGCCACAAACTGATGCATGTTTAAAATCTCCTTTAAAGTAAACCAAACCAAGTAACTTTCCCCTGATCAGTTCATTGGTTTGATTTGCCACATTGCTTTGAACCATTCTGTCCATATAGAGAGACCACATGGGGGTGAGAACTTCATTCCCTCGTGGATCAGAAAGTCACTAGAAAGTCAGTCAATGGACCAGTTTCTTTCTTTACCTTTGTTTGTTGCTGCCTCCATGGCAACAGGTAACTGCATGATATAGTCCACCCTCTCTGTGTAGCGGACCTTTCTGGACTGGCAGCATTGTGTGCGTTCTTCCACCAGGAACCGGAAAACATCACTAGGGTTTTCTGAACCTACAGGGTTCCTCTGAAAGCAATATTAGATCCAATCATTTAAGTGACAATCGTTAAAATGACCAGAGAACCCAAAGGCTGCTGGTTGGTTTATGGCAAGCACAAAGACACCAATCTTGTACCTAGATCCGACAGCTCAGCTTGCATTTTATTGCATGCAGAACTCTTGCACCCACAGAGAATCCCACTGAAGTCCACAATGTCTGCACACACAGCAGCATGTTCCTACACATAGTAACTTGCAGAGTATGTCCCTAATGAATCTGACTGAGCAGGTGGGACATTGGCAGGTTACAATAAAAATAGAAAGCTCAGGTAAATAACGTGGAGCATCCTTTCAGCAAATAGAATTGCTCCTACCACTCTGAATCTGCATTGAAACAGAACAATCAGCTTGTAGTTCATTATCCAGATGGGAATGTCGTACAAATAATATACCTCCCCTTTATTATCCATGCTAATGTCTGTTATCAGGCAAAAACCAGAAAAATGTCTTCCAACCACCCTATAATCAGTACATGCATTTGGGGATGTAGAACATCATGCATGCAAATGTGAATAACTCCATCTAGACTGTAAAATATGAATAAACACCCTCGATTCTTGGGAAAATAGAAAAAAGACAGAGGAAGGATGGAAAAGAAAGAAATGCTTTAGCTCAAAACTGCATGTATTTGTAAATTTCCTTTTCAGAAAGACAGCATTAAAATTCACAGTACTGATTCTTTTACACACAGCATTGAGCTGGAGCTCAGTGGAACTAATATTTTATACAGAAATATTCAACCGACAAATCGTCACTTTGCTTTCAGCAGAGGAATCCTTCCTTCCATAATGATTCAATGACATACAGCTGGGATTTGTAACAGAACTGGACATGGTAATTAGTTTGCTCCCAGCAATGATAGAAATTTGGAATTAATAATAATAATAATAATAATAATACCACCACCCAATTCATTAATATGCCAAGACAGACTTCAATATTGTAAACAAATGGATAGCATCTAATCATAAAATGAAGAGCAATTTAAAAGGACAGTCACATATGTTTATAAATCTGTATATCTCTTGCAGTTATCAGTAGCATTAGCCTTACATGTGGTCATGCTAGAGTCTGAGGTAAAGAGAAGAGAGAATTAAAAAAATGTTTATAAACTAAAAAACATTTAAGTTTGTGCCATTTTCTACATATCCAAGACTAAAAGAGTATAATAAAAAATGAGACACTCAGATAACAGCTCTGCCCTCATTGTCTAATATAACCAAGGAAAAAAAGCAGTAATTCAGATTTTCTCACCTCTACTAGATTTATAAGATGTAGGAAAAATTCCTGTGCGTCTTGTTGTCTATTAGAGGAAAATTCTGGGTGGCCTTTACTTATAAAGGCCTTAAACATTCGGGGAGATATTCCATTGTGTTGAGGCTAAATAAAAGAAAGAAAAACTTTTTTAAAAAGGATTTTATTCATTCCTGGACCAAGTATCCCAAAGTCACTCCACTAGATCTATCTATGGCCTATTTCTGCCACTGGAGAAAATATAGTTTCGGTTTCATCTGGTTTTCCATTTCAATAAAAAAGTGGAAAGGGTCCTGAAACATGATTTGGGGTTTTTTATGACATAGTTCCTACAGTGTTCACTCTATCTGATTTTTCATTTGCATTTGCAAGTTAAGAGAGATTACTGAAGGTTTCGTAAAGGTCAGTAGTTTTCAGAAAGCCTAAAAGCCTACACTGTTTTCTAACATTTGACATTCCTTTCAGATCCCTGTTCCACCTAAAAGTATGTGGGCATTGAAGCACTTTGGCATATCAGCTAGCAGCTTTATTCAGGACAAAACCTTTCCAGAGATATCTATAGAATCAAGCAAAGAACAAGTAATGTGCACGGCACACATTCCCAGATGGGTTATTAAGGACAGACAGGAATTTTCAATTTGCAGGAGTTGGTCATGTTGAAGGACTATAACGTACTGCCTTTAGTTTCCTACTGATGTAACTGAACGGCTATCCCAAATCAGAAAATCTCTAGCTTCCAAGACAATCCTAGTTTTGATTTTCTCACCCTCTATACCACTTTAAGAAGTCTCCCCAACCACCTTAAATTGCATCCTCAAGACAACACTACTTATTATCCCTTTTAAATAACATTTTTGAAAGGGTCAGAATCTTTTACTCTGATTTGCCCTCATCCTCCATGAGACCAAATAATTTTCAAGACAATCCAAGCAAAAGTATATCTTTTAGTCAGCCAATCTCATTCTTTACTACAGTTGCACTATCATACCAATATAAAAATAGAACAAGAAGCATGAAATGGAAGGCACATAAAGCACACACTAAAAGAGCAAAATTTTATTCTTGGTTTCACCAGGGTAAGGTATTCCTAGACCCACTGAAATCAGCAGCAGATTCTCAATTTTAATGCTTTTTCAATTTCTGGCAGTACACCAGCAACCACATTAGGCTAGGATGCTCTTTAAAGGCTCTTGTAAAGAAACACTCTCAGTATTGCTTGAACAAAGAGATGTTCTAGGAATTTCTGAATCTTGGGTTATGTATCACTTCAGTGTCCTCAGCTGCCTTTCATCAAAGCTAGGACTGGGGAGACAAATGCATAAACCAGCTCCAATTACTATACACCAGGTTTCTTTCTAGGTTAGAAGTAAGAATATGGCAAGGTGGCACATTTGCCCTGATGTATAATGTAATGAGTTTGGAATTAAGCCTTGTTTCCATCTATGCACTTTTTACTGGCCATTTAAGCAGAGAGAAGAGAAACATGCCATGTGTGACAGTCTATAGAAGAGGATTGGATCTTGCCCTCTAAACCCTTTCCACCTCAAGGACAAGAAAAACAACAAAAGAAATGGCCAAGCTCTAAACAGAAAATCAAGTACTAGCAGATGACCCTTTAGGCTTTCAGCCTGTTTTTAATGTTAAAGTGGGTCCAAGAAAACTGCTGCCATTTCCAGGCTAATCTCCTGTGGTGAAAAATTTTAACTCCACACTACCACGAATATTTATAGAATACCTAGCATACTTTCCTCATCAACAGTTGCAAAACAGTTTAGCTAAATATAGACTGTGCTGGACCACTGCAGATCTCATATGAATGCTTTTACAGGCAACAGCTCCCAAAAACTTTGGATGAATTCCAAAGACCCAGAAAGCTACAGAACTTCTTTGCATGTAGGAGGGGGAGGAAAAAAAAAAAGAATAAAAATAAAATTAATAATTGATTTTATAGACACAAAGCAGAAGCACTTGAAAACCCTGAAGGCCTAAAATTCTATGCATTTATATTTATTATCAATGTCAGTACAACTCTCCAGATGACAAAGTACTACCTGTATGTATACCAGTATTAACAGGGGGAAAGACAACCTACACACACAAACAAAAAAACCCCACAACCAAACCAAAAATGAAACCGCAACCCCCTAACTAACAAAACAGATTTGTAATTCCATGGTGAGGGAGTGGAGAAAATATCTATACTTGATTTTTTTGCTAAATAAATCTTCAATACAAAGAAGAAAAGCAGTAAAAGCTTTGAAATCTTAATACATGCTATGAATTGCTTGATAAGGAAGTAATCTGAATGCATGTAACTACAACTTTATTAAACTGAAGTTATGACCAATACAAGTACTGTTAAATTCCAGCAGATGGCTACTGCTACCTGACAGGGTTTTATACGATCTGCCATTAAAATGTTCTCAACATCTCATTGCTAGTAGTGGCTGCTGGGCTAAACATGGAGATGTAGCTTTATTCCCTGAACTTCCAGCACATTATTCTTCATTCATATCCTGCATGCATTTAGAAAGCAGGTCAGTCAGTATACGTAATTTAATGTGAGGAGTCTGATGAAATCTATTCCACTATTCCTTAGTCACAGCAATACATTGATAAGTTTTAAGCTTTATTTAAAGGAAACAAGCAGGATTCATTTGTTGTTCCAAAAGAATAAATAGCTACTTTACAAAGCAATTACTCAGGGACATAGGACTTTCAGATCATGCAAACTACTCTGTATCAGATCTTTGTCCAAAATCTCCTTGGCATTCTGATTTCAGAAGGAGAAATTCCTGTATCAATAACTGATAGATGAAGGTAGAGGAAAATATCTATTTCCATGGAAACTATCACCTTACTTCTGTGACAGAAGCATGGATGACTTCTACAGTGTATGAAACTACAACTTGGTATCAGAGATTCTTTCTCCAAAAAGACAGCTCTTTTCTACAAGTAGTATTTTCAGTATTGGTTATTAGTTGACCTTTAATTTTAAATATCCCATCTGTGGAGTCTGTGGTTTGACTCCACATGCTGCTTGGGGTCACAATAACAGAGGCTGGCAGGGACACAAATACATTCTAGGTCCAGTTTTCCCAGCATCACACTAAACAAGGTGTTTCAAGGTAGATAGTTTGAATGGTAAAACAAATCTAAAATAACAGATTTGAGTAGATAACATTGTCCCAATAACTAACATTTTGCTTAAGATAACTGTTAATGGGATGACTCTAGGGAAAACAAAGGTAATTCCAAAAGCAGCAGAGTTTGAGCAGAAAGGCAAAATCTGAACTAATCTTCTCACTCCCCAAAGGCTGATGGAAACTTACACCAACTTAAAAAAGATAAGAAATTTTCCATCTCACCACTAAGCTACTGACAGTTTTTCTTCTTCATAAAAGCAAGCAAGAACAGGTAAAAAGATAAACCAGCAAATCAGGCAGTTCCCATGAACCTTGTTAATACAAATAGATCAGTCAGGCCTTCGTCAAGAATCATCCTTACTGCTAAAACCAAAAGACTGTTGGACAAAGAGTATGAAGAGGCTTCCCGATGACTGTGAGAGTGAATGTATTCATTGCTGGATGAGGGAAAAGCACAGACAGATGAAGACAGATCTAGGGATGTTACAATGCCAACACATGCCTTAATGATTTTTGCAGCATAAGAGAAACAAGCAACTTTCATGTTGCAGAACACCACCACAAAGACACTATGAAGATTACAGAACCAACGATACTGGAGTTCTCAAAGCTAGACACTAGCTAACTATTGTGAGCTAAATACCTGTTTTGCTGCAAAATTACTGCATATTACAATGAAAATAAAAAGACAATCTCCCACTGGTAACACTCACTATGACAGAGAAATAAAATTCGTTATTATATGAACATGGGAAAAAAGGTTATTTCATCCTCCAATTCCACTCTCCTTTGTGTCTGGCATGTTAGCAATACAGTACTTGCCTCTCAGCATATCTTTGTTCTGAAATTGCCTATTCTGAGAAAGCAGATTCCAAGGTTTTTTCTGTTGTAAATTATTAAAAATCAGGACATATACATTGATCCCCCGAGGTTGTCCAGCAATTAGAGTTTCAATTTATATCCAAACCCACATATAGTCCTATGTTTCCAGGATAGATCCCACTGGCACAGACATGCTTCTACATGATTTCTGTACCATGAAATACTTGAATAAAGCCCCAGGGCACATGGCTCTGCATGGGCCCTCCTTCATCTACATGAAAGCCTCCAGCACCACTTAATCTTGCATTACCTAGACAGCTTCTCCTGAAATCAGATGGAATACTGTCAGACACTTCCTGGAAACAACTCTTTAGCTCTTTATACTTCTTTCTGAAATTTAAAGAGGGTTTAGAAGTTTGTTTCCAAATACTCAAGACTCTCTAGATAACTTTTTTTTTGTTCCTCAGAAAACATAAACGTAAATTGCAAGTTCTACACACTTTTGCTCTCATCACTGGAGCAGCAGAATACTTCATTAGCAGAATCAATGGTTGCTTTAATGGTTTGCACAAATAACCACTGACTAATATATTCCTGACTAGAATCCTGCACATTCCACCTTGCTAAGCATCCCATGCTGGATCCACACGTGTTCTTCAATGCCCGGCACCTGTTCCCTTTTCTCAGGATATCACTTTTACCTAGTTACCAGGCTGTACAAACTCAGTCAAATACCTTGTGTTCTTCTTTCATCACCTGCTCAATAAGCTCAGATTTCATGGGTGGCTTAGAGTACTGGCCTGAAAGGAGGCCGTGTCCCAGTTTAGCCCTGTAGGGAAGAAAGTGGTAAGGTGGAAACGAACGTGAGAAAAACAGAAAAGAAAATATTTTTATTCCAAGCAAAAAGAGAGGTTTACTGCCTTTGCCCCCCTCATGAAACATCATTACCTGCAGCTAAGCAGGCAAATCTTCCCATTCTACCTTGTGCCATATCTCACTTTCAAGCCCATGCAGACATGTTGTTTTTCCCTGCCATTAAATTATTTAGATTCTATTTAACTTGACCAAGTAAATCATTAAGAGGTGTCACTTACATCTGAGTGTTGAAATCTTGTGTTGGATCAAGAGGAGAGTAGTCAAATATTCGTGGAAGGTTTCCCACGTACCTGGGAAGCAAGAACAGATCAGAAACATTGAAATATTGCAGCTAGATTTACCCAAGGATATCCTAATAGATCCTCGGCCGTGACGTATCAGTAGGCTTCCTCTGTGCTAACAGGTCAAATTTTGCATCATAGCAATGACTTTATCTCTGGTGAGTGCTTCTATCATGGAAAAATAATAGTTAAAAAATTAGGAAATGGACGCTGAAGTTTTGCTTAGAAGCTTCTAGATATAAAGGATATGGTGGTGGTTTTCGTCCAGAATTTAAATTCTGTTCCTTGATCTTGAAATAGCTGCAGGATGGTATTTCTCAAAACAATAGAGCTGCGCTGAAAACCAATGTACTTTCTACTCCTAACCAAAATCACCAAATAAATTCTAAATTTGTATCAGGACCAAAACATGTAAAAAGAATGTTTCTATTGAGTTTCTTCAGAGAAACAAAGTCTAACTCCTAACAATAAACACTGAGGTATACACTGTGCTAGCCAGTTTGTTGGAAAGTGAAGCATTTAGTAGCACACTATCTGAGCATTGCTCCCCTTGAGCACAAGGGAAAACAGGCTAGGTAGGTATGGCCATGTTGAAAGAACGCCTCCAATTTCTGCCTGGTCCCTCTTTCATCAAAAGATCTCCACTACTTTGTTGATACTAAGTGCTCCAGGTAACTCCAAGTATCAAGCTGTGGGAAACATCCTCCCTTAGTAAAGTCCATTTTGACATTTTTGAAAACGGAGGTAGGAAAGCTGGCATTTAATGAATCTACAGACTGTACTCCATATGGCTAACAAAGTAAACAAACACAAGTTTTCTCTTTCTTCTCCAGAAGGCAATTGCTACATGAAAACCTGGGAGCCTTTCCAAAATCTAGAAGCCTTACTTCCAGCACACACACTACTACTGCTGTGGAATGAAAGAGCACTCTGAATTTTATTGCAAACCATAGACTGTCCTTTATAAAAAGGCTTCTCTCTTTGGAGTGATGTGTTCCGTTTTTATCAGTCAGGAATATTTCATTTTCTTCTGTTGTGCTTTTGCCCTTTTACTCTCTTAATTATTCAGTGGACAAATAAGCTCACACTACCCTTTTCATTAAATGAGGTGGTTTTTTTTTTTTAAAGTAAGAATTTTAATTACAAAATGCCTCTGATAGTTTCCCTCTTCTTAGCCAGACCTGCATGCAAAAGATGCATTGCTTTTCACCAGCATGGATCAATATTAACATGTTTGTGCCAGTTCATTTTTTTTGCACAAACAACACTGCAGCAATAGAATGATTCCTGCAGTTATACAAAGGCATAGGCCAGTGCAAAAAACCCTAATGTGATACCGATGATACCAAGATAAATAGACATATGTATGTATGCATATAAAAAGCAGTACAGAGCAATCAAGTTTACGAGGTGGCACGTGATTTCCCATGACTGAAGCTAAGCGAGTAAGTTCTGATTTCAAAAGCAGATTGGGTTTTATGTTCCAAGCTTTTCCAGAACAGAAAAATATAATCATTTAATCCTCTAAGCAGCCACTAAACTGACTGAAAAAGACCTGTTTGCAGGTGAGACAAAAATTAAAATACCATTTTGCTTAGAAGAACAAGACTGAGGAATGCAGCAGCTAGTGACAAGAACTAGTTCGAAGCTACTTACGCTCGCTGGAACTCTGGGATGCTGAAAATGGCTTGCATGACGGCATTGAGGTAGCAACTATTTCCCAGGTTCTTCATGCCAGTGTATCCTGGGCCATACATGGGCTTGAGTTTCGCACCAGCTTCCTGAATCACTTCCCATTCGGAGACCCTTGGTTTTATATCGTTATCTCTTAGTCCATTCTCTGTCTGAAAGCAACAAGATTTTTTAAAATCTGTTTAACTTCTACAACAATTATGATGCTGCTATCATCATCACCAACTTTGTAATCTATAGGCTAGAA
Source organism: Grus americana (assembly GCF_028858705.1). Taxonomy (NCBI): domain Eukaryota; kingdom Metazoa; phylum Chordata; class Aves; order Gruiformes; family Gruidae; genus Grus; species Grus americana. Next base: position 20,520,449 of record NC_072860.1, read on the forward strand.
AAGAAGACCTAAACCAATGGATAATAGGAGGTAAATGCCACGTGTAGGACTATAAGCTACAAGTATCATTCTCCTGTTTCTCTCCCACCCCCAATAAACAAACAAGATCATGGTCAGAAGGCTAGCAGCTTGTTCTTTCAATATACCTCTTAGCTCATTAGCACAGACCACTGGCTCTTTGAGTGTTCCTAGTCGTGACCTCAATCCCAGCTGGGCGCTTCACTTCTCTTAGGGCTGTAACCTCAAGCCTCAGCATAAAAACATTGCATTTTTTCAGGTTTCATATTCCATTTGTAATGGCCAGGAATAGCTGCTGCTGTAGAAGCTGATCCTAGCAAACAAACCAGATTAAAAGCTGCAGATCCAAGAACTCTGCCCTTCTTTCAAATTGGAAAAGCCAAAATTTGTGATGCTGAAGTTTCTCCCCTTTATAACTCAGCTTTCAGCTTGTAGGTACATAGCTTGTTCACAGCTTGTAGGTACAGGTCACTACACTGTCATTGACTGCTCACTACCACTTCACTAAGAATTTTTCAGACTGGTCTGAAAACAGGAGGTGAAACCTTTGCAACAGCTGAAACTAAGTTTTCAAGGTTGCTGAGTAAAGAAGGTTTTCCAGAAAGACCATTGGATAAAAGAGACTTTTTATTCATGATGTTGCAAGGAAATGAGTATACCAAATATATTATTAGTACCATGAAGGCCTTTGAAACTGCAGTTTAACTCTTCTCTATCATTTTAGAGTTATTATTCGTTTTCTCTCCACTTGGACAATGAAATACATTAAAACAGTGTCAGGTTTCTTCATTTTTAACAGTTTCCATGATCAAGTTCTCGTAATACTAGTCTATGTGCTCAAATGAAAAATAAAAAAACCACCCACACCTGTCTTCATAACCATGTTCCATTCAGACTTCTTAGATCATTTAAACAGAACTAGAATCAATATTCACTAAGATACAAATTATTAAAAGGACTTCTTTACTAATACAAACCAGCAACACGTTCAGGAATGGGACCCTTTTTGCCCCAGTCCGTTTCTAATGTACCACGCCATAGATCATGCTACTTTCTAGACTTGAATGTATTTTTTCATTTTGTAATGTATTTGTTGACAAGATCTAAACTGAAATTTATAACTTTGCATAAAGAAACTTTCAACCAGTTTTTAATTATCCATTGCTTATTTTTGCTTAAGATTTGTATCTGTTTACACATGCAATAGGCTTTCCTTCTCTCACTGTAATTAAATATTCTAGATATTCTTCTCTAATTGAATGAGGTTTTTAATCTTGAAGGAAAACGGTATATCACACATGAGAAATTAAACATGTAAACTAAAGGCTACAAAGGAACTCTTTTGGAAGGCAGCTTTTGGAACTGAGAGTAATGATTCATTCATCTCAGACCTCAGAAAATAAAACATGAACTGGCTGGCTGAACTTTACAAAACTAAATACTATCGTAACAGTCTGAAGGAATCACACATATCATATATAAGTATATAGTAGTATCATAAGTATAATTCTTTTCCTGTTTCTCTCTCAACCCCAACTAAACAAACAAGTAAACAACAAACTACATAAGAGACAGATTTCCTACCACTTGCATCTGCAGCATATCAATTCCAAAGTGCGCCAAATGTTTTGCTATATGTGGATCTAAGACTGGCTCCTCTTCATCAAAGGAATAGACATCTACAAAAACAGAGAGAAACAGATGAGCTATAGTATCAAATGTTATCCCTTCTTTTTGTTTACTAACATTGCATTCTCAGTACAGGACTGCTTGTACAAGATGCCTAATTCATATTCTCCAAGTTCGGTTACAACCAGTGGAAAAATGCATGGACATCCATATAGCTCAGTAAATATCTTAAATGTTCTTAATACAATCACCTCAACTACTCTCCTCAAAAGAAAGTACATCCTCTCACAGTATTAGAACCTAAGAATATTTATACTGATCACAGTATTCCCTACCCCACCTCCCCCAATATAAGAAATTTGTAGGGAAAACAAGGAACAGGGCATGTAAAATTCTCAGATATGTGGCCAGTCCACATTTTGAACATGGTAATAAGAGATTCTGAATTTTTGTGGAGCTACTACATACAGACAGGCACATTAAAACTGTGAGTAGATGGGGCCAACTGACTACTGCCAATGGTATTTTAATTTCTAGTACAATTTAAGGAATCCATTTATTCCCTTTTCCCACAGAGATGCAGGGAGAACTGAGAAATTATTTATTAGAAAGAGGTGTTTATTGGATTGGACTTTGAAGATTAATCTTGTGGTTAGGGAGAAAGATTGATTTTGTGACTGAGGTGTCTTGCTTCATTGTATGGGAGATCTGGATTTCAGTTCTAGCTCTATGATAGGTCTTTGTGGCCTTAAGTAAAAGCCCATAAACATTTTGGCAGAGCAAAGTTCAAACTGTGGAGGGACGCAGTATGTCTAGTGATATTTTCATTATGAAATCAAGTTTAATAAATTCAACAGAACAACAAAATATTTGAGAGAAAAAACCTCATTTTTAGTGTTTACCAAGCAAGTCTTGTAACGAAGTTGAGTCCAGAGTAGGTTTCACCTACTTGAGCAAATAACAATAAAGCTGCAAGCATCATAAAAGGGTATGAGTGATAAGACATACAATAGTAAGACTTGAACAGGCCTTCCATCTTTTCTCTTCTCTGGCGTCTTCCTCTGTAATGAAGAACTACTGCCCTACTTTGGTCTCTACTCATACCAAAATCCAGAATACCTCTGCCAGTCTGCCTGCACTTCTCTCAGCCATGTTTCCTTCATGCCCAGCAGAGTTTCTCACGGTGACCTTGCCCCATATGATCAGATCTAAGCTGACAGAGAAAACTTAGCCAGGAGAAAGATGAAACAAACTCAGAAGAGAGCAGGAATCCAGATAAAGTCACAGCACAAATACCACATCTGAAAAGTCCTTACCCTGCTCTCTCCTGGCAACTGCAGACACTGACTCTGACTCAGCCCATCACCTATGTAAGATTTTAACAAAAAGGCTGCCTCCTTGAAGTCAGTTAGTACCAAACCCACACTGAAATGATAGGCTGAAGGTTAGCAAAGACCTCAAAGACATAATGCAACTTTTAAACTTTACCAGCACTATGAAAAACATTAACACTCTCAACCCAGAGAATTGTGCTTTTGAGTTGTGCTGCCAGCTGCTGATTAGCCATCAGACCCTCTATTAACATTGGTCCTGATGACCTCTCTGGCATGCGTGTGGCTGTAGCTGCCCATCTGCTGGAATTCCACTGTATTAGCAAGTGTGCCCAAGATGACATGACTGTTCATCCACACACAAGAGATCACAACATTCCCATAGTCTTCTAGTGAGGTCACAGCGCAGCCAAAAGATCCTGTAAAGTTCAAACACCTAAAGGAGTGAAATTACACATCAGCTGATCTTGGGTGACTACTTTCAATGTGGAAGCTTTGATTTTGTTTTTCCTCAGCTCTGGCAACTGAAGAGAGTGCAGCCATCTGGGACTACTGACCCAGAGCAGCAGATATGGAACACAAGATACATTAATCTTTGCTCAAGCCCAGCTCTTGTGTCATCTACCTTAGTACCTTCTGCTGTGTAGCCAACTTAAATTCATGGAAGACACAGAATTCACTTACTTAAAAAAAAAAAACACCAACAAAACCCAAAACAAAACAAAAACACCAACAAGAAACCCCCACAAAGAGCAACAAGTCAAAGAAAGAAGAGGAGAGCCCCCAAACACAGGTCCGTAGTGCTGTCATACTGACTCTGGTAGATAAGGAATGCAGACAAGTCAGTGAATGTGACACATAAAAGCTAGTATCATTAAAGTGAGAAAGGGGAAGAAGAGAGGAATATAAGGGGGGGAAATATCAAAAAAATTCAAGAAAGATTGAGACAGACAACACAGAATTTTATTAAACAGAGAATAATCATTATTATTCATATCATGGTAAGAAAAGAAAAATAACAATGCTACCTGTACTTCCTTTTCTTCCACAGTTCAAGTTTTACACCTGTTCTGGCTGTGTAGACATCACTCCTTTCTACTTGATGGGTAACAGGCAACAGCAACGTTGTCTCTGAAGAAACAAGTTGCACAGGATCTCCCAAAGAAATATCTGACTCTGGGGCATCCACATTGGCATCCACAAAGCTACTCATTCAAGTACCTGTCAGACAGGGCTTCCCACTGCCAGACCTCCATTCCCTTCCTCAAACCAGTTTCAAACACGCGACCTCACAATGACTTGAAATGAAATCTAATGCCATTGTCAAGAGGGCAGACTGTGCTACTTGCTGCCTAAGTAGTACTCAATCTATTGAGGCAAGCAACTTTTCTGACTCTCTCATGCATCCTGTCCAAGATCCAAGAGTGGAAAACAGAAATTTAGTTCAATTTCTGCCCTGATTCCAGATATGTTTGTTGACAGAAAGCTACAAAATGGGCCTAATGCCCCAGAAATCTTTCATAATGTATAAAACACAGATTTCTCAAGAAAAGACAAGGAGCTCTCCTCTGTTCCCTCTATGTACACGTAGGGTAAGTATAAGTAGAATACTGGCAACACCGCTTTCTCTTTGTTAATGGTGTGAAAAAGGAATAAGATATTTCAGCAGAGGGACTAATGCTTATTACTCCGCTACCATCACCTCTTCACCTCCAGCCCAGGGAAGGACAAACCAGACAGACTTTGCATCACAATCAGCTACGGAGCCTCCTTCCTGAAGCTCACCTGTCATCCAGCCCTATTGAGAGGTTATGATTACCACTGCAATATAGATCAGAGAGAGAATAATAACTAAAAAGGAAACAAGGAGGGTTGGGGGAGGGAAGTCTTTTCTATAGGGAAACCAAGTAAACGTCATCCAGAAGAACAAAGGTCTGTGGAGAACAGCTGCTGCCCCTCATTCAGAGGGAAGGATGACAGCCTGTCCTTTGTTATCCAAAAGGCCAAGTAAGAGAGGAAGCAGCTGATCGGTGGGAGGCAGGAGGACAGCAGCCATAAGGAAACAAGTACTGCTGCTAAAAATGAGAAGAAAAAAAAAATTGGAAAAAACACTAAAGAATATTCTGTTTAATTTGTAGATGCAGTTGAAAGCTACAGCTGGGCAAATCCTAAACACCTTCAACAATTGAGAGATTCAGATAGAAATCATCCAAGACCAGGCTCCTGCAAGGGAACAATATTCCATCTGGGAGAGAAAAGAATGAATTTTGCTCAGTGTTTCTGTGGCACAGCTGGTTGAATCTGACTACAGTCTCCTTTCCCTGACACTGAATAGGACTTAAAGATGAAAAACTCTCAAGCGATGTGTGTTAAAAAAGGGACTGCTCTAAATACCTATTTTTCATCCATATGGTCATAAGCACTAAAACCAAAATATAATCATGGTATGTGTTCTTCTGTTTTTTATTTCTCCATACAGCTGCAGCAAAAGATCTCTTTGCTTATGACTTTTTCAGCTTCTCATGTTTTAACTCCATCTAATCCTCACACACCGTAATTGTCTCAACAGTAACACTGCAGAACGTTACAGTCGAAGAACATGCAAACAAGGATACATCTATGGCTTTTTTCCCCTCTCAAGATCATCAGACATTTTACAAATGAGCATCACAGCAGCCCCATGAAAATGAGCACTCATTAGATTGAACAAAACGTTACCAAAACAATAAGGAAAAATAGCATAGATTCCAGTATGATAAAAAAACATGCATGCTGATAAGAACAGACTTTTCTGACTTTAAAATTCATTACCCTGTTATTGTTTCTATGTTACACGAGATTGAACCATTTGCCCTAGCAAATGTAGCAGAACTGAAAAATACCACTTCTCTGGATTCTGCTATTTCAAAATACCACCATTCTTTTATTATAAACCTACTATTATACTAACTCAAAAAACTATTTACAGCAAATATAAAATAGGAGAGGAACAGATAAAAAAGGTAAGGGCTTTCTCTGAATGGAGTGTGTGTTGTTCCATTCCCCCCAGACCTGATCAAGATTCACAGAATTAAAGAATTTTCCTTCCATATCAGAGTCTCAAATATTTGCACTAGGAAGCACAAACCCAACTGGTAATAGATATACACTGTTAGTCTCATGCACAAAAGATACCCCATCTCAGAACCTGCCAGGTGGCTGACCTGCTCCATCAGGAGTGATCGTTCCCAACTTCACTGCCAAGGGATAACCCGTCTCCTTGTAGTGCTCCATTGCATGCCCGTTCCCCCCACTGCCGTCAAAGAACCACTTCCCGCACAGCACTGAACCATCTGTCAGGTTTAGCCACAGATTCTCCCGCAGGTCACATTTTGAGCATTTCCAACCGCTGCAAGACAAAACAGGAAGAAATGACAGAAATAAGTAAGGCAGGAACCTGTCCTGTATTTCCAATAATGGTAGGTCAAACCAAACATACACTTGCAGCCTGGAGTCAGGCAAGAGAATTGTTGGATGAATTGCTGGCTTTAGTTCTGTTACTCTGGACTGTACTAGAGAGCCTACAATGTACAAACTTTATTACTCTCACCTGGGGGGAATTCTAACACCGTTGTCTAACTGTACAAGGGTTTTGGCATGTTTAGATGCCTGTAGCTCTTCTTCCCAGGAGTCAGGTTCCTGCTTCCTGTAGGGTGATTTTGCACTGAGGAGTGCATCACAAGCTATCGTCACCTGGAAGACAAATGTATGTCAATGAAAACCTAACACAATTCAGTGATTGGACAGAACTTGGCATTCAGCCCATTGCTAACCACATACAGAACTGGATATCATTAAGGCTATTTTTATACCTAAGTATGCACGTATTTTTCTACATTGCAGTTGTTATTTTAGCAGGAGAGCAAGCACATGTACTATGTGAGCTTCCTTGAGACAAGCTGGCATCACAATAAGGGAAGGAATACAGGAGGTAAAAGGAAATCCAAGAAACAAAGACAAAGCAGACTTAAAAGTTACTGACTCTCTATTATACCTGGTTAAGAAATATCTTTATGTAAAAACAAGCACCACATGTAAGAAAACAAAGCACCATCTCGATAAAAACTGAAGCAAGAGACAATTCCTATCACCACTTGCACACACTCACTGACCAGCGCTGGTAACTCTTCTATATTGGGCAATGAGATTTCATAGTGATCAGGAAATATAACGAGTTTTGCTTCATCTTCATATTCAAAGTCATCACTGTTGAGATCGCCATTTGTCTCTAGATCTGGAAAACAAGGTGGGGAATGTTAGGAGATTGTCCCGAGACCAAGGTTCCTAAATTGTGGCAGGGGTACCTGACATCAGCCTGCAAGTTGACACTGTCAGTGGCTAAAAGTGTTTGTGAAATCCTGATCTAAAGTGAAATCTGACCATCCTGCAAGAGGATGTTCTGAGGACCGAAATTTCCATCTTAATCTCATCCCCAGTCACAGTTGATTTGGCCCCTCTCCAAGCAGTGCACTGTTGCAGACATCGCATTCTGGGAAGCGGGCTAACAAAATTCTGCTCATTTCGGACAAAATCGGGATGTAATACTGCTGTGTCTTTTACCCAATATCTTGAAATAGTATACAACGTGGAGACCAGGTCACACTACCCATGCCCAAATCACAGAGCAGGAGCAATGCACCTCTGTTTCAGCCCCCCATATTTCCAGATCACAGACCTGGCTGAAACATGCTATGGCTCCCATCCATCTTGAACCTGTGGCCTTTCCTCCCATGAAGATGTCCATGGCTGGAAGTATTCCTGCATCTCATCCGTAGTCTCAAATAGCTACAGCAAGTACAGTTATGCCAGCATTATCCCTCTCTTGCTAACTCCACTCTGTAACCAGTGTAACTATCTGTTTAAAAAGCACTTCTTAAATAAAGCTTTCCTTTGAAGATTGAGCCTTCCATAGTGTTTATGTACACTCTTATTCCAGTGTAAAGATAACTTTTTTGCTTAATTAGGAGCTTTAATCAAGCAACAGCAGCTAAAATGCTTATCCAGAAATAAGTGGACCCAGAGAGAAGTCAGAAGGATATGTAAGTAACTAAATGGCTAGTGTTTATATCTCTAGCTTCATCAAAAACATAATTATCCCATAGTGACAAATCTTGCTTGGCTCCTTCCAGGACAACTGAAAAAGTTAAGACCAAACGTGCATATTGTGTCAGACATTTCGCAAGATTCAATTGCAAGAATAACCTAGGCAAGGATGGGATCTTATGGATCCTTCTCCCATCTGGAGATACTGGATCTACTGTACTCTTATGTATCAGACAGTCACTGACAGAACAAGGTTCAACCAAGAAAGAAGATGCATTAGTAGTAGCTAAAGTTGGTTCTTATTTTCACTCCAAGTACATGCGTATGCTTAACGAGTCACTCAATACTAAATGAGCATTGGCAACAATCACTGCACCCTGGGAATGCCTGAAATCTCAAATGTATATTTGGGAGAGAGGTGAGGATGACAGAGGCCAGATTCAGAAAACTAAGCTCTCTATTTACCCAGTGGGCAGTAACAGCCTGAACATTGTAAAGGATAAAACAAGTATCAAAAGATATTTTAGCTTGATCTGGAAAGACCACTTTGAGAGGAACATAATCCAGTTTCCATTCAATTCTTGGCTCACCTGCTGCACCAGCTAGTCCTGAGGGGTGACAACACCCTCTGTCAGTAACTTCCAGCAGTATGACCTCTTTCTCAGAAACAGCCAGTAAAAGAAAGCCCCTTCTCATCAGCTGAATATAGACATAAAAGCAAGAACTTTGTCTTATACTGAAGCATGACATTTATAAAGAAAATATTAACTCATTACTAATTCCCTGAATCACCCTATTTTCATAATGATCCCTTCCCTTACTGCAGCATAACAGAGATAACCAGTGACCTCACTTTACTCTGGGCTTCTTTCCTAACTTGTATTACAATTCTGTGTTTTGATAAAGGAGCGAATCTCAACAGATGCAGTGTGCAACAGTAAGCACTTTTGCTCTGTGAAGTAAAGAAACTGAGTATCTCCAAGTTGATGATACATATGGCAACACATCACAGAGAATTTTCACTTAGCGGCCAGCACAGCAAAACCAAAAGTACTGACCAGATGCTAAATATGACAGAGGGTCCTCAGAGAAGATAAAAACTCAGCGTGTGTTCAGACAGGTTTAAAGGCAGTAAACTCCCTTTACAGGGCCTGCGGTTACACATTTCACTCAGCCACCAGAGGGAACCTGAGGACAGCTCACATCGGCTGCTATTATCTGTAGGCATGTGTAAGACCTACAGTATTTTCATTTCCTTATGATATCGACATTAAGTTTGTAGTATTTACAGTCTGCTATATAGAAACAGCAATGATACAGTTGTCTGCCTTCAAAATTCAGGCACACACTTCAGCTCATTTCACAAGCCAGACAACAGTGACATAGTGGCTTCTTTACTGGTACTGACCTGACCTGCATTTGAACTAGTGATCCAGGGATGAAAGACTGAGTATCCTATTAGCAATCATCCACTGCCATCTAAGGACTTCACACACTTAGGAGCATCAGCCTCTTGTGTGCAATGGCTAGGGAAGGAAAGTCTTTTTACCTCCTCAAGCTTCATATCATCCATGTTACCAGAAAAGCAGGAAACGATGTCATGTCAGCATGGCATTCTGGATGTCTGACACACCGATATGGCAGCATCACACTTCTTATTTTAAAGTTACACACAGTCTTACAACAGTTCCAGGAAAACAAACAAACAAAAAACCCCATGAGTATTTAACTGGCGATTCTGCTTTTGAAGGTGACCATGTAAAGCTGGTACACTTCCACTCCACACACCTACTCCCTCTGAATAGGAATTAAAACCACCACTGGTCCTTTTTGGCAATTATCACTCTGAAGACAGTTTCTCAAGGTTCAGATCCAGTACATAAGAGTGGAAAGGACTTCTAAGGTCACTTACTGAAATCCCTTGATACAGCAGATGACCATATAATCTAATCTCTTTTGTTGACTGTCAGACAGCCCCCTTAATGATGTCCAGTTGAAAACCCCCAAATCACTACTCAATTTTAAATATTGGCTTGCACGTGCTGAGAGTCATAGTTACTAAGTTCAGTAAGAAGTTCTATCTGCATTATATTTTCTGTGCCTGTGCAAAAGCCAACACAGCTAGGAAAGCATGGCAGCAGATATAATAAAAACAGACAACTATTACTTTAGAAGGCAATGGAGCCCACACAAGATGAGGGCAGAGGTTGACCCCATAGCCACCAGGCACCATGTGCAATCTGCAGGCAGTTTCAAACTTGGATTTTAAAACTAGAGCCCCCAACATAAGGACATGGAGCTGTTGCAGCAAGTCCAGAGGACGCCACAAAGATGATCAGAGGGCTGGAGCACCTCTCCTATGAAGACAGGCTGAGAGAGTTGAGGTTGTTCAGCCTGGAGAAGAGAAGGCTGCAGGGAGACCTTATAGCAGCCTTCCAGTACCTGAAGGGGCCTACAGGAAAGATGGTGAGGGACTGTTTACAAGGGCATGTAGTGATAGGACAAGGGGTAATGGCTTTAAACTGAAGGAGGGTAGATTTAGATTAGCTACTAGGAAGAAATTCTTCACTGTGAGGACAGTGAGGCTCTGGAACAAGTTGCCCAGAGAAGCTGTGGATGGCCCATCCCTGGAAGTGTTCAAGGCCAGGTTGGATAGAGCTTTGGGCAACCTGGTCTAGTGGAGGGGTGTCCCTGCCCATGGCAGGGGGTTGGAACTAGATGATCTTTAAGGTCCCTTCCAACCCAAATCATTCTGTGATTCTATTAATTTGAGAGGAATAAAAGTAACTAGAAAAGAGGAGCAGAGGGAAATCTACTTGTAAACGGAACATATTTGACTAAAATTTACTCTAAAGGCATTGAAAAATAGGAACTTCCAAGCACTATACTTCATACAAAGCTGTTTCTTGGACAAGGATGTTCTTCCAAGATGCACTAGGAATAGAAGAATCTCTGGTCAAAAAAGAGTTTACTCAGTTCTAAGACTGAGCCACAAGACAACCAACCAGTTTGTAATCTTTTTTAAGAGCTGACAGCTTGATGGTGAATGCCCACATGACATTGTTCCCCTTCTAGTGGGCTAACAGCTTTACGGTGTCTCCTCAGAGCCCAAATTAAACACTGTGGTCACTAAAACAAAGTGTCCGTAGGTCAGAAGTGTTGTGTTGGGAGGCCAGGACAACAGGCAAAGCAAAATAACAGACATGTTAAAACAGAGGCTTGACTGATGATGTTATTTTGGGCAAACAGTCAGTAGAGTAAATTTACTCCAGCTCACAGGCATCCCTTTAGTGACGGTGAGAAATGCATTGCTGCTGAACTGACTGAAAACAGCAGCTGGAAGTGGAAGACAGAGTACTGTAAACCAACTCACCAGAGGGGCAGAAAAGGAATGCCCAGATCAGATTTAGACAAGTTACTAACTGACTGCACTAATAATAGTGGCATAAGGAGACTCCAGGCAGGACCCCCAAACAGGATTTCCTGTGCATATGGATGTGTCTGTGTGTGTATGAAAGGGAATACAAACATGAAAATTGAATGAGGAAGTTGACTAGCGAGCCTACAACTAATTCTGAAACCCCAGAAAGACATCTTTGTAATCTGGGCTTGGTCCTGCTCTCACTGAAAGCAATAGAAAAATCTGTATTGACTTGGAAGCAGAGGACTGAGTCTTTGAGACTGAGTCTCAAATAATTTCTTCCTGAAGCCTCTAAATAACAATGAATTGCAGCAGCAGCACTTTGCAAACTATAAGCTATTCTACTTCATTTGTCTTCAGACACGTTTGTAACACTGACCTTATCAGATGAGCTATAAGAAGAAATATTAAAAAAATTCACTTTACAGTCATAACATTCTCCTTTGTGGCAAAAGGAAAAGCAAAACTTTCTATTAGGATAATTTGGATCATTCACTACTTGTAAATAACATTCAAATTGCTTGCAACATCTCCAAAGCATTAGTATGCTGTTCTTATTGCTAGACATAGACCTTACCACTTGGATTTCTGGCACAGTCATGTGTTAAGCAAAGCTAAAAATTCAAATTGATAACTATTTCACTAGCAGCATTAGCCTTTGTTAATCTAGCCTAATTTCCAACATTCTACCTAAACCAGCAAACTATTAAGACTGTTAGTGTAAGGTAGTGATCATTATTTTATACTTAACTCAAGCTTAGATGGCAAAGCCAGAAAGCAACAGGTTCACTCATGGTCAAATCAGTTCCACTGTTACTGCTGGGGAGTATGCACAACTTTACTTGGCTAAATTTAAAAATATTGTCACTCAAATCCTCCTAAATCACAACTTTCCATTCACAGATATAAACTCTGTATGTGCTTACTTACATAAATATAAATGTAAACCACTCCTGGTAAAAGTCCTCTTCAGAAGCTTACCAAACAAAAACATCCTTACTGAAAACAGGGTTCTGCTACTGACTGCTATGAGATCTAGGAGAGCTAAGGGGAGCTGTGCTCAAATCCAGTACACCCACTCTTATGAATGGTCTTTATGCTTGGAAACGGTAGCCATAAGCACATTCACTGCCATAGGCAGGCAGGTGCCACCCAGGAAAAGCTCAGCAAATTTACATGTTCTCCCAGACTCTCTAAGTGGAAGTTTTCTCTTCCTTTCCGAGGCCGCCTGTGAAACCAGCTGTGTCATGGATACTGCTCCTCACTGACACTCCTCTCACCAGCAATTACCATCCTCACAGTTCTGCTGACAGAGCTGTTGATCTGAGTACTTCAAAACACTATTAATTGATGGTCTAAGTTAGCCCTGACTTTGCTCAAAACAGAGCTCACACAACTTGCTGCACTGGCAGATACTGCCATGGTAACTGAGCTGGAAGAGGACATCTGTCTACAGACAAGTTTTATGACAGCCACTCTGCCAGCTCTGTTTAGCCTACAGTCCAGGCTCTGGCATGGACCAACAGATGCCCAGGAAGATGGTACCAGAACAAGGCAAAAATGCGGTGATTCCTCCCTCAGTGGCACTTCCTAGTTTCCAGATATCTATCTGGGGTTTTTTGTTTGCTGGGGCTGGTGTGTGTGTGTTTGTTTGTCTGGTTGGTTTTAGAGAAAGAAAGACAAGGGAGATACTGCACGCAGCTGTGGTTTCTCTACCTTCCAGATATCTATCTGGGGTTTTTTGTTTGCTGGGGGTGGGGGTGTGTTTGTCTGGTTGGTTTTAGAGAGACAAGGGAGATACTGCGTGCAGCTGTGGTTTCTCTACTCAAAAAGAGAGGTTCACTTCTTATTTATAAACCAAAATAATAGAGAACAAAATATAAAATATCACTCTACTCCTGATGTTCCACTTGATTCTTTCACTGCTACTGACAACTGAGCTGGCATTTTCAGAGAACGACTCACACCATCTCTCTCAGAACTACCTTTCTGAACAGCAACAGGTAATTTAGACCACATCACTGTGGACACAGTTAAAACACATCTCTTGTCATCTTTGCATTTTTCAACATTTACTTCATCTATTGTTTAGTTACTCAGTAACACATTAAAAATCGCTTTTAGATTTAATCTCTTGGATGATGTTAAATCAACCAGCAAATTCTATTTCCTCATTTCTCAATCCCTTTCCAGACCATTTACAATCACATTAATTCTTCATAATTAGAACACTATGAAGGAGTCTGCTGATAACTCCTGGGAGTAACAGGTCCAGGGGGACTCTGCTGGTAACTTTCTACCATAAGAACTGGGCCTCCAATCCCTTCAATACAAGGATCTTCCCTTCTTATTCTACTATCCTTTTTGACCAGGATCTTGTAAAAAAGATCACTGTACACTCTGTTAATTGAATTGCTCTTATTCACATAGTCACTGAATATATAGGGGGACTACTACACAGAGTGCCAGAGTATTCTGGCAGACTCTGAACCATTACTCCACTTTGGAAAATCCACAGTGGTTCTCTTCTATTCTGTCGTATTTATACAACTTTCTATCAATTCTGATCCATTCTTTTTCTTCTAGATAGGCTAATATGAAAATTAAATTTAGTGATGATACTTTTCCTGGTCCCATCATGTCCTTTTTTTTTTTTTTTCCCTCCACAAAACTGCTATCACATTTGCCATACTGTTGCTGCTTTAAAGAAGAGGTTGTATACCAAAGACAACAGTGCAGCTTTTTCTTATCTGAGAGCCTTGTGAAGTCATGGGGAGCTATCATCTTGTCCCATCAATTAATTCCTTTCCATTTTACAGATAGGACCTAAAACTTCTTTGTGCAATAATCACACATACTGACAAGCACAAAGTATCTTCAAACTTGCTAGCCTAGATAACAATGCAGTGAACATACTACTCCATGCATCGTGATGCAGTCTGCTTTAAATATCACTCCAAATCCCCTGAAAACTTGCACAGCCTGAGCTGAAGTCACCACATTCACACTGCCTAGTAACATTTAAACAATCTAGATTAAAGGCAATTCATACATTTAAATGCACAGTGTTATTATGCTTCCTGATTACATAGAACACTCACAGCCAACACCCTCCAGCCTTCTCCAAAAGAAAAACAAAACCTAATGCATGCACACACACATGCACGCACTTTGCTGTGGATCTTTTAATGTTTAGGGAAAGATAAAGCTTCCAGTTGACTGACCCAACAAGTCTATGTTTCTATTGCATTTGCTGGATAGCAGCGGCGCTAGAAAGTAATCAGTGAGCATCCAAAAGATGTTTTCCTAATACTAAGGAGATTGAAAAGGGTTTAGTATCTTTAATAGCTTTACATCAAAGAGGATTATAAGCAGCAATGTAACAAATGCCCAAACTGGATTGGCTTTGTACACAAAGCTTAAATCTCCGGGCCTTCAGGGAATTATTCAGACACCTAGAAACACAGTGATATTAGAGTTAACAATTGATCATGGTCTATTCTTGTCTGGCAGGGTAAGCCCTAAAGGGCAGGCTACATATGTGGGCTGATAATAGCCAGTTTGGTGCAAACCTCTACAATAGATGCCCAAGGTCACAATGAGAAAGACAGAACTAAACCAACCTGTTAAAATGAGAAGTACAGCAGCTCCAAACCAATGAGAAAGATGCTGGATTAAGAGATAAGATGCCAAATTTTGCTAACCATCTCTGCTGCTGTCACACACAAAATTATCAAATCAGCTCACCTCTCTGTGCTTTCATTTCCTCAGCTATGAATAAAGACAGGAATAATTCTTTGTTCTTTTCTTTAAGCATGGCCAAAAAATAATAAAATTTGCTGAGCCAAAGAAGTGGATACAAAGCATCTGTATGCATGGAAGTACTGTCTCAAGGATCAGAGCAGAGTTTTGATATAATTTTAACTCCCAACCAGCAAGGGCTGCAAAGAGGACTGCAGCAGAAAACAGACCAGATGAGATGCACTTTTGAAAACGTATTAGATTGCAGGAGTGCTGGATTAAATGGTGATAGTTCCGTGTGCTAAATCCACCTCAGTCAAAGTGCACTGCCTCAGAAATTCACTGGGACCAGGACACTTGGAAGTGCTACACCAGATCTATTCAGTGGGAACAAAATGCTCATGTGCAAGGATGGAATCTGAGGACTCCAACACGGCACGTCAGAGATACTATGCCATGTACACTGTGTACTGGCATATCACAATGACAGGAGCCTCAAGAGGTATGCAGTAAATCAGCAAGAATAAAACTTGACCGTGCTTTTGTACTTCTTGTTTACACTCACATCGCTAACACTGTACAACCATTGCTGCATTGCAGCCAGCTTTGTTTCTGAACCAATTATTTTATAAGCATCCAGCGACAAACATTATTTTCAATATGAACTGACAGTAAATGGCATTTAGACCAGCATCTGTGACTTAACAGTCTCTTCCTACAAAAGAAGTTTCATTACTTTATGACTCATCTTAAGACTTTTTTCTCTCAAAGCTCTCCTTGCAAAACTTACTCCAGACATTAATGGCAACAATTTAATCGATCACAATCTGCAAAGGTCTCTTAGGGACACATTCCACAGATCAAACCAATTCCAAAGGGAGGCCATGCTATTGTTTCCCCTTAGCCATAAGGGCTGGCAATTGTAAAGGAAACATTTAACCTCTTCATTACCAGAAGAAAAAAATCACTATTCACTACTAATACAGAGAAAATAAATAATAGATGAATAAGAGAAATACCACAAGTGGTGGGAGGAGGGAAAATATAGGCATGGCATCAAGTTCTCCTCATCCATATTTATGCAGCCCTCAGGTTTTCTGGGTAATCTGAATCAATGGATATTGGATGAAATGGACACGGTAAGAAAACTGCTTTCCATGAAGCAAGGGGATATAATTGTGGACATCACAGAATAAGAGTTGGTAAGAGATGCTCATGATATATGTACTGTTCCATTCATTATAGGAGAGACCACAGCATCACTTAAGAACATTTACCTGTGGAACAACTTTGGAATGATAACAACGCTTCCTATGATCAGCTGCTGAGCGGAACAGTGCCACACTAAGGCCCTGTTATATCTAAACATGAAGTATTGATAAACATTTTAATAAAAGTGTGCTTTGTGGATATCACAAAGAAAGAGAAGGGACAGAATTGGTCAAAAAGTACCTATCAAACCCTAGGCTGTTTGAGAATAGTTGAGGGCCTACTTTAGATTAAAATGTTTCATGTATACATAAGTATCCCTGAATAGGCACCAAAATTGCTAAGAGTTACTTGTCTAGACCAACTTTAAAAACTAAACCCAAAAGTTTAAAAAAATAACTCAACAGAAAAAGAAAACCCACAAGGAACCCCAAAAGCCAGACACAATGGTGGACAGAACCCAAGTACACATGCAGACAGGGCCAGAAAAGGACTGTGTGAAAGCAGCTGTTCACAATACCTAAAAATAGCTTAGCATTCCTCCTTTTTGGTAAAGCTCCACCAGATGCCCCTGGTACCTTCTGGAAAGAGAGAAAGAAACAATTAAAAATCCATCAAGTGAGACAATAGTAAATCAGCAATAACCCCTTACCATCACCATTTCCAACACACACCTATCTGTTCATGGTCCTTCTATTATATCACAGTCCTTGCTGAACAAGAATGTAAATCCTCTTCATTCACCTCTGACAATGGGATTCAACTCATCATTGCTTACTACCTTCATGGAGTGAGAAAGCCACCATCCGAATCCTTCATACTTTGCTTTATTAGCAATTAAGCAGAGCATGTCTCTTGGTCACAGTGGGCGACTGCTGTTCTAGCAACAGGACAGGGACATCTAGAATCACTCAGACCTCTCACCACTAGATACCCTACAGTATTTCTTAATGACAAAAGCTGAATTTGAGAGGGGAAGAAAAAGCTATTAACTGCATAAAAGATTCAATCCTTCATAACCAATTCCAGTATGACCACTTTACTGTGATCTATTAGTACAGCTAATTTTCTTCTATCCAGAAAAAAATGCCCTTTCCATCAGGATCCATGCCTGCTTCCATTAAGATCAATCCAAACTGCTTTCTTTAACACGCTTTTCTATGTTTTCTTAATATTAGAGAGTATGGAGGAAACCTGACAACACTCAAGCAGTTGTTTAGGGGGAATTTTATTTTTTAATTTAAACTCCACAGCAGAGGATAATAACTTCCAAATGACATTCAGTTTCAAGCACTACTTTCCCAGTTCAAAATACCTCAAACCACTTGGGCAAACACTAGTAGCTGAGGAAACGTAAAAGTGAATGCACTTGCTTCTTAAGCTGTTTGTTAACAGGCACCATTAAATCAAATCAAGTTAAATCAAATAAGCCTCTGTGGCTATAATGCCAACATGATGCATTATGTAGTGTATAATGTTAGTGTAACTGGTGAGGTTGTTAGGTGGCTTTTTTTTAATAATAATATTGGGATACAACAGGTGGAGAGAAACCAGCCAGGAACCTGTCAGCCTAGGGCAAGTTCATGTTTGCCTCTGCTCCTTGGTAGGTGAAAGGGTCACATATTTTGGGTGGTTCCCTTAACCATGTAAATAAAGCTTTGGCCAAAGCAGACTGCTTGAATCATCAGTGAGGTCTTATACATCACAGGAAAGTTTTCCATTCTTAGAAAGAGCAGATGCCAACTAACACTCCTTGGCTGCAATTAAGAACAGAACCTATTATCCATATATATGACTCCTAGGGAAAAGGAGTCCGGGTTGCAACTCCAGCATTAAAAAAAAAAAAAAAATCCTCAATGAAGTGAAAATAACAAGCAGGACTTTTTTTTCCTTTAATACTACTGAAAAGCAGAAAGAAAGTAGCCAAGAATCCAAATCTAATTTTAAAAAGCAGCAGCAAGATACAATATAACCCAATTACAAATATATTATGAATAAATTACACATACTCCCAGGATTATAGCTTCAGAACTAAAAAAAAAAAAAAAAAAAAAAAAAAATTGTTTCCAGTATTAGGAAGCTCCAATTGAATTATGATGTCACCAAGTGGGATGTTGAGAAAGTCATTAAGACTAGAGATTTCAAAGAGGAAGAAATCACATGCAGTGTTTATCACTGCCAGCCTGACATCAGATATATTCAGCAGTCTGGAAAAATCAAGCTGAAATATTTAAACTGGAATTGCAGATGCTCAATACTCCTGAAAACCCCTAGAACCTGACAGTTTTTTACCTCGTTTCTCCACCTGTCAGAAATCACTGAAAACATTCCCCATTCACAAAAGAACTTTGGCTTCTAACAGATGTGACACACCCAGCAAATGGGAGTCCACACAATGTGTCAGTAGTGGCATTAAATTACGTTTGTGATGCTTCTCATACAAGGTAAGAATGTAGCCTATTCTCCATTTCCCTTAACTGCACCATTGCCACATTTTTTATAACAAGGCCATCACTGAATAATATCCAGGAACTCATCACTGTAGGAAATTTCATGCTTCTCTGATCAGTGTTTTCAACAGGGCTGAGGTATCACCAAGCTAAAGCTCTGCCTGGGACTGAATACTACCCAGACAGTTGTATACAACAGTCATACGCTATAGAATTTTTAAATCAGCTACTTTCCTGAAGAGTGAAATTCAGGGAAAAAGAAAAAAAAAAAAAATCACTTTTCTTGATATAGCTAAGAATTTTACCAGAGGGTGCTCCAGAACTTGCACTTGCACACATTTCTGATGATTCAGCAGATGCCTCTGGTGCTGATCTGCCACTGGCAGATACTTTAGCTCTACTTAAGCCAACAGGCTGAAGATCTGACCCTTATTTTCCTAATTGAATTGTGACATGATACACAACTCATGCTTAAACCAAGCACCTTTGGAAGCAAGCAGGGATTTCTGCAGCAATACAGTGCATTCTGCAAGGACGATGCCAAGGAAACCACAGGCAAGAATAGCAGCCTCACTAAAAGAATCTTAAGATAGCATATCCAATGCCTTTGGCTTTACCATATCCCATGCCATCAAAAGCTTGGCTTAAAAAACCAAAGCCACAATGCAGCATGTGCCAGACACTTCATAAAACTGCTCCAATGAAGGCCTGATATTTCACATCACTCAAAAGAAAACACCGATAGCACGTAAGAAGCAAACAGTCATGGTAAACAAAATCCACAGCTAATGTATGAGGAATCCTATCTATGAACCATGTTAGATGACACAATCTTCACCTGTACTGTATGGTCAAACACTGTTTTCTGCCACATGACCTAGCGCACCAGTGCGTAACCACCTTCAAACACAGATGCCAGGCTCCTCTGCTACATCATGATTCACAAGGAGAAAAATAGGAACCACTGAGCCAGTTCAATTGAAGGTGTACATGACACCGAACAACAGTTGGTATATTTCTATCTCCCTTTTGGAGTTCTTCAGCCTAGTCTTTACTGAGGAGAGGAATTTTTGAGGCCTTATTTTAACCCCAGTTTACCTTAATATTGAAAATTCTCAGGTCACATGCTGGAAGAAAGTTATGCACAAGGAAAGCTGACAGGATTTCTGCCCACCTGTCTCTAGTCCTAGATATCATCTTTCAAGAGTGTTAAATTCACTCAGAAGAACTGTTGCTAAAACTAGATTAGGATCTCCAAAAACTCTGTTAACAGTGTGAAAGAAAATGTTGCTATCACCCTTCCAAGGAGAGACAATTCTAAAGTATAACAAACATCATTAATAATCTCAACCTGGGAGACATGCAAACCACCTCACTATAATTCTGATAGAACATGAATAGTCATCTACTGGAAATAAAATAAGTGGTCAGGGCACTTTACATAACTCAGGGCCTTCATCAGCTTTTCATTGCTGTAGAATGAGAAATGTGAAGTATTCTATCCCACTCCAAGCAGCTATTTTGGGCCCTCTAGCTTGCCAAAAGAGACAGAGCTTACAGGAGAGTGAGCTATAAGCAAACCCAGTGCCTTCCATATAGCTCAGGTCAGAAGTCATCAACAGGCTTTTAAAGATCCAGACAAACCACAGACAAACAGATGTTATGAAGCACAGGTTATAAATGACGGTTGATATGCAGTGATATTATGGAAGAACAGTGAACATTAAGTTTGTATGTATACATCCATGTGTGGGGAAGTGTAAGACTGAATGAAGGCTGTGTGTGGCTCTAAAATCCAGCATTAATGTAAGCTAAGCTTTAGTTCCCAGGCTGGGTCAGGATTAAGGCTCATGATTTAATTGTACAGAAATCTTAGGATGAAAAGAAGTCTTGTCACCCTGAGATGACACTTCCTATAAAAACAATTGTCAGAAGCTTCAAGCCAAATCTGAGCCAAACCCAGTAATTCTACACTTCAAAGGCAGGTTTCAGAAAAGTGTTTAGTTACCTATAGTATGCATGTAATATGCAGACAATATGTATGTGATATGCAGAAGCGTGTAGTAAAAAGGATCAGTGGAAGTCAGGCAACAAGATACCTTTAAGATCTGACTCTTTAGGGCTTTTGCTTCATCTCAGAACTGAAGGTATAGTACTGGTTGGGATCCATGCACCTGAATTTGGGATCCAACCTCAAATGTGAACATGTTCATTTCTGTCATTCAAGATTTGGTCTATGTCTGAAACGCATTACCTAAACAAGCATAAGAGACCCAAGAACTGCTGGAGTAGTTAGTTGGGAAGCCACAAGTCTCACCTCTATCACATGTCGTTTCAGATGCAAATATACACATTGTCCTGTTTTCCGGTAATGCCTTTCAATGTGTTCCCTTCCAAATCCCAGAAATGTGTTCATGCACACATAGACACCTCCTTCTGAATCCTAAAAGGAATGACACAAATAGTTACAGCACAGAAGGAACTGAACAGGACAGAAAGGACTCGGCAAGCAGAAAAACCAAAGAATTGCAGACCCTTTCTGTTACCAGGCAAGCACTTAAAACATCACTTTCATAGCACATCATGGTGTTTACATTATCAGTCCTCTAAGAAACTTCCACATCATACCACAGCCTATAAAGACTCATTGCAATGGGTTACTTTACAGCTACAGGTTAGTGAGTGTCCAAATAGGAGACCTAGAAGCTAGTCTTGAAAAATTCTGCTTGAGTGCCAAATCCACTGTTGATCACAATCTTGTGCAAGAAAAAAATCTCAAGTGATCTTACAGGTCTTAGAACTGGCTAACAAGAAAACTGGCAAGTGTTTTGTGAACATTCTTCAGTATCTATCAGGGATTCTCTCTATTCATGCAATTAGAGTGCTTGGAGACAAGGGCACTACAAAAGAAATATAAAGATACATATTCCTGGTACTGATCACAAATGCTGACATTTCGGTAACATAATTGGGCAGGAGTCCCATCACTTTTTGCTTTCCCAAAAGCTGGGTGTTGATGCTGGCTGTTATCAGGATCTTGCTCTATTTTAACACTGCTCCCAGATCTCTCCTACATCATTCAGACTGCCAGGAGGACTTTCAGTCATATGGCTCATTGGTATTGGAT
Organism: Grus americana; assembly: GCF_028858705.1. Lineage (NCBI taxonomy): Eukaryota > Metazoa > Chordata > Aves > Gruiformes > Gruidae > Grus > Grus americana. Next base: position 20,542,457 of record NC_072860.1, read on the forward strand.
CAATTTTTTAAGCCCTCTCTAGCATGTATTGTTTTGAATAGGTGGTGCATAACAAAGATTGAGCCTTTCAGAAGTACTGTGACCTTGCTTCTATTGTGAATGCGTTTGTGCTATTGAATAGTACAGAACATCTCATCTTAAATTCCCCAAGGAACAACATGAACTAAACTCATCCATAGGCACCTTAGAAAGAAATAATTAAAAAAAGTCATTATCTCCAGAAACAAGTCACATTAGGCACATATATGCGCATAATCATGTATTGAGAATCGTTACAGCAACAATTGCTTTGACAGGATACCATCTGACAGTGCCACACCTGAAACATATTCAATACAGAAAACCAAGTAGCTCTCTCCTGTCTCTTCAAGACTCACAGGAACCTCCGCTCTACCTCTGAGCCCAGACAGAATCCCCTCTCAGAACTAGCACAAAGCTGCCCATCCTGCCATGCCAGCCATGGCATGAATTAAGCTCTCTCCAGTTCTGTGGACTGGAACAAGTAGCAGAGGGCAAGTCAGACAGAGATCACAGCTGATCTCCGATACTTTCCTAACCAGCACCAGGTTAATATACCTTATTCTCTTCCAGAAAAGGAAGCCGAAGGGCTAACAGTGTTGAGCAGTTGTTGCTCATTTGATACCTGGCACAGACCAGCTAGGGCCTGACAAGTCTCTCCCCTCCCACCACCGCCCCACAACCAGGTTTGACTGTGCCACTCTAAACCCCTTTAATTCTCCCCGACCCATTGCAAAGACTGGCACTGAGTATTTCTGTAAGACTTGAAGGAATCTATACTTCCAGCTTACCTACAACCCTCATCCATACCTATATGCTACTGTTCCAAACGTGCTCATTTTTAGTAATATAACTAAAGCCGGAACTGAAGAACTGCCTCAAACACCAATAAATACTGGTACTTCCACAGCAGCCAGCAGAGTCATGGAGCTGAAGAACAGAACTCTAAGAGAGACCAGAGAATGCTGTTTTACCCCAAGACTTTAGAAAACATCCATCTCTTTCACTTTTCTTAATGAGAACCAACACGTACAAGCTTCAGCTTTTTGGATTTAGCTGAAAGATGAACATGTAATGAACTACACAGCTGTAGCTTTAACTACCTCAAAAGGACAGAAAATTGCATTATGTATTCCAGGGTTCAAACACCTAGCGTGAAGCAAGGGTTTAGACTATCTGCCATTCACACTTAACATATACCATGAAGTCATTCTTTCAGCATCTAGATATCAAAATGATTGTCTTTGCAGAGTAAACTATTTAGCCATCTCATTTCTGAACCTCATAACCCCTATCCAAGATTCTATTAAAAAAAAAAAAGCCAACACACAGCTCCTTTGAATTTGAAATATTCACAGCCTTGAGAACAGGGCTGATATCTACAATTGAGCTCAAAAGTAATAATGTGGTCAAAAGAAAACTCCACATGAGGTATTCAAAAATATTCATAAGATACAATTGTATTTAAAATGTATTGCATTTATTTTAATTTCCACTAGTCTTTCCCAGATTTATCTACTTTAGGATCCCTTGTACCTTTGCTGTCTGCTCTTATATCCTGTATTCCAAATCCTTTTGTATTATCTCCTGTGAGAAAGTCGTAGACGTGTCCTCTACAAGAGAATTCTATAGGTACCCAGCCTAAATAAAAATATAGTGTTGTCACTCTACAATCTCAGAAACTTTGTTTATAATTCTGTTTTCTTGGAGACCACTCTCTCTTTTTCTGGAGGTAATCCAAGAGACCACTGAACCGTTTCTGATAAGCAGCCTATGACAACAATCTGACACTTTCAGTATATGAGCTAAATGTAGCATCTGAGTAAGTTGGTTGTGGTTACTAACAAAACAGTTATTTCTTCCAGAGAACACAGGCAGACTATTCTCTCACACAACTTAGAAAGAAGTGGACAGACTGTTCAAAAGCCTAAAAGGTCACAGCAAAACAGGGGCACGTGTGAAAAAGCCACCTTTGCAAAAGGCTGTATAAAGGGTTAGGCCCCTGTTTGGTGCTCAAAGAACACACTCAACTGTGATCTAAGACAGGCTTTGTGCTGGTGAACTTAACCCTACTGAGCACACAACCAGCTCTGGAAGGGACGATATTTTGCATAGGCATGTAGGTCTTTGTAATCAATATTCATTTTAGACGTGTGTGAAAGTTTAGATGTGTTACATTCCTCCAGCATAAAGTACAGAAGACACTATTTTACACCAGAAAAATACAGCTTGTCCTGAGAGACAAAAATAGGAATTTTAGCAGGGGGTTTCCCCTCCTCACACTAGCCTCAGCACGTAGTGGGCACGTAGTGGGAAGTTTAGGTTAAAGTAATATAGAAACATTGTCTTCCTTTATTACTCCAATCTAAAGACATTGTTTATGAGGGCAGAAGCTCATACTTGCTGCTCTGGCCTTGATCGCTACCCAGAAGGCCACTCAAGAGTACACTAGTCTTCCTGCCCTCTGAACAGAAGGAAAAGTGATTGCTCTTCACTGTATTTCTTCCTGTACTTTGCTGCTAAGATGGTCACAGTATGGCAGGAGCTTCATTGATAGAGAGAGGGAGACACACCGTCCACACCAGGGAGAAAAGTACTAAAAAAAAAAGCTCTTCTTACTTATTTAGATAACAATCCACGCTTTGCAGAGGTAGGATGAGAAAGGAAAGGGGCATGGAATCCACAATGAAAGAGAAGTAAAATGCACCAGAGTTACTCCCTCTCAGGCCTGAAAAACAGAGCAAGTAAGCTGATGGATGAGAGGCCTAGCAAACACAAACGCAAGGCCACAAGGAAACAGAGAGAGATCACCACCTCACTTCACACATGCTCGTGGCACCAGACACTAATAGCTTTCAAATGCTACTAGTCTGATCAGGATTTGAACTAATGACCTGTATCTCATTACCAAACCCCCTCATTTAGACCCCTCAGGGAAATCTAGGGTTTAGCAATTTCAAATCCTGAGGTGGCTCAGACAATAGTGCATTTATAAAAATACAATTGCTGTGGTGACCTATGAACACAGCAAACAATTACAGACTTGGGCACAGTGTCTACTGTACAGGTGTTTGCTTTAGATCCACTAGAACAATGGTAAAACTTGCTAATACAGGTATCAGAGAAGAGAGTAAAATGGAACCTCAAGTCTTCACAAGTCTCCATAAAGAATGAAAAGTTTGTTCATCCTATCACATATAAAGTTAAAAGTGCCAGTTACGACAGAGGGTCACTGGCTCCCCTGTACCTTCTGCCTTGGTTTCCATGAGAGTGTTTCCCTAAAAAAACCATGACCATACAGAACCATTACAGGTTCTATTCAGAGCATCTGTTCATCAGGAATCACCATAATTAATCTGGCTGTAGTCACAAGACTCCTGTTGTATAATTACAATCCAACGTTTAATATATTTGGGAAAGTTACAGGAACATCCCTGACATACACATATCACATTGAATCCCACAATAGTGTGGCTAAATGACAGATATTTTATTTCAGGACAGGCTTAAAAAGAATAACAGAAGTTTCAGCACTTAATATTCATCTCAACAATACATAATAGTTTACAATGAGGAATAAAAAGAAAGCCTGTATCTCTGTCATGCACCAGTACTACTTCCATTGAAACAAGAAAAGCAAACAAACAACAAAACACCAAAACCAAACAGCAGCCAACCAACCAACCACAACAGCACATAGACATGGCTCCAGCAAAACAAGTTTCCACTGCAATAAATATGGTAACTTTGGGGGAGAACAACCCAAAAAAACCATATGCCGAAGACCAGGAATATTCTAGTCACATTCAGAAGGAACATGGGGTACCAACACTGACGTAATTATGCCTTTTAGACAACTGTCCTCTGTCAACCAAAGATGACAAGAAAGCAATGGTGACAAAAGGAAAGCAGAGAAGGAATAATAAAAGGGTAAAATTAGGCATCTGATAGGAGGAGAGGGGGAACCAACAGAATCAGAAAAAGGAACTGACGCAGACATACACAAGCATTGATGTGAAAATATATACAAGCAGTGAAGAGGAGCCATGTACTACTGGAAATGGTGAAAGACATGAGAGATGGGGAAAAATAGAGCTGTGTCAGGCAGAGAAAGAAAGGACAGGATCAGGCAGTTGGAAATAAGGAACAGGGCTTCTAATAACTGGACTGTTAGGTTCAAGTGCAAAAGAAATCCTTCCCTTAAAAAAACCCCCAACAACAAAAAACAAAACACCAAAAACAAAGAAAGAGAGAAACAAATATCAAAGTTGCTATTTACTATTTTACCACACTTTGTGACAGCACCATGCAAAATACCGAACAGCTTGAAGAAAGTACATGTCACTGAAATAAAAAAATATATCAGGACTCTGGGGTTCTGATGTTATGTGGACAACCAGATAAAGTTATAACAGCAAATACATTACAGTTCTGAATGGTTTAAAGTCCTCCATGTTCTGGGTTAAGTGCTAACTACTAGGGATGGCACTGAATATTTCCCTATGAGCAGATTATTTCACAATAGCTCAACAATGATGTCTGGTAGCCTCACTATAGCTTGTAGATGGCACATGGACAAAGCCAGTTCAGTACAGCACTACAACATTTCCTGGGAAGAAAAAAAGCTGTGTGGGCCAGTCAGACACTAAAAAGAAACCAAACCACCATTCCAAGAGGTGGATTGACTGCTCACTCATATGCATAAATCATAGGTGGACTCCAGAGCAGGGCATACATAATTCCAAAGCAGTACCTTGTACAAGTCACATTCACAGGCAGGGTCAAGGCTTCACAATAAGTGAGCAGATACAATGGCAATACTAACATTAGGTCATGAGTACTTTTAACCTGCAACCAGGAATGCAGAACTTCCATCCATCAGTCAACACTGTTTGGGGTCAGATTATCCAGGTGCAGATTGCGTGGGCCACTGACAGAGATGGATCAATCTATCACAGCTTACTTCCTAGCCCAAAACCTGTACCGCAGGTACTCAAGCAGTACCACCTGTGCTGCTTCCAAGGCAGCTGAGATTCAGAGACAGCCTGATGATTTTTGCTTTGTGCTAGAGCCCTAGCTGTACAATTCTGTTGGTCACAAAGCCAGTGCTGTGCTTCCAGGACAGAAAATCTGGGGAGAAGAGTTGAGAGGAAACCTCATGTTTCCATAACAATTCAGCAGAACTCCATGGCTGTATGTTCATCTGGACCTCTGGATTTATCCTCTAGCACTCCAGGTACCTTACAATCAAAGTCTCTCAGCTACCCAAAATATTCAAGCCCATCATCACTCTGGATAGCAGGATAACTAAAGTTTGGTCAGTCACGGATGTAGAGGGAAAGCCTAGTAAGATCCAAATGTAGATCAAGCCCACAGATATGCACAATGCACATACCCACTGCTTGTTCTCCGAAGTTTCATAGTTAATTCTCATTTGTGAGCCACTTCAGGCACAGCCCTTACTGATTTTACCATTCTCCACCTTTGGAAGACCACTTAGTTAACCTCAATGTCCCGGTGCACTCCCAGCCAGCAAAACACTCGCCCATGGGACAGCTTTGGTATCTCCCTGTGATGCAACAGTACAACACTGTTCTGATTTTTCAGGTGATCACCCACCACCAAGCCTCAATAACTTGCAGGTCATTCTGCAGCAAGGCCAAAGTCTTTTTTCTGGAGTATTCAATTTGTCTTGGTGTATTCAGTCCTCTTACTGTTTCCTCACTGCTGCTCCTGTCCCATCAACAGAAACAAGATATCACAGCCTACCCCTCCCAGACAGTGGCCTCAGTGACTTTCTCATTTTCTTCAAGGAATATTGACCAAAGGAACAGCCAGATATGAGGTGCTTATTTCTAGAAAGTTTTATGCAGCATGATTGCCGATATCCATTACTCCAAACTCTCAAGGATTTCAGTCTCAACTGTACTATCTAATAAACAGCCGAGCATCAGCACAGTTTAGCCTTTGGGAGTCATCCTAACATAACCATTACAGAGTCCCCGAGCCACAAAAATGAAGTCAGCAAGATTCACAAAGGAAGCTGTTGTCAGCAGCAAGGTTTTCCAGCAGAGTGAAGCCAAGCTTTAAGCTGCTCAAACAAACACAGTCCTGCAATCTACAGAACCAGACTGCTTGGTCCTGTCGCTGTGTTGGACTCATGCCCTGTGCTGTAGTTGTAACCAATGCCCTTAGCAGGAAAGGCTTTGGAGCACATCCATAACCTGCACATAAGCCTTTCCTATACTCCAGTTGGTATCCCTTTTCTAGCACTTGCCTCTCCCTCAGATGCATCTGGTCTAAAATGATCAGAGGTCTTTGAGACAAGGATCCCATTAAAAGGTGGAATTTCCAGCTGAGTATTATACTTCTGTATAAACAATAAGATAACAAAACATTATATAAATGCAACCTTTTTGCCTCCTGCATTCTACTGAACACAAAGTTCATCCACCATAAGAGGAAGAGAGGCCACAGCGGACGAAAAAGAAGAGAAGAAATCTACATTGCAGGGCACAGATACAGAAAAACAGTCATCAGGAGGTACTGCGTGTCAGATCTGAAAAATGAGAGGTGCAGGATCTCACGTGTTAATTTGCAGGGAAGCATCCAGAGATGCCGGCTATTGCCGCTGGGCCAGTCACTAGAGGGAGCGATACTCAACATGAGGCCTCGCTTGTGCCTTGTAGGCAGCCATCCTTTCCTTCTCAATTCCCATATAAAGAATCAGTGGCTAACTGCAGTAGGAGCCCTCATCAGGGAAATACAGGTTTTCTAGAAGACACCAAAAAATCCCAGAAAAGTCATTAAAAATTAAGTCATAAAAAGGCATATTTTCTAATCTTATGAGACAAGCAAACTAAAAAGTGTCACTAGGGCTCTTAAGTGCACAGAAATTTGCCTCCTGTTTCTGCCAAATTTCCTGGAAACTAGCCCTAGTATGTTCTGTTGGAAATAGGCCAAATCTAAGGACATGAATTTCTCATCTGTTTAGTGGTCTAACAATACTACCTTTCTGACAAGATCATCGTGCTACAGTTAATCCATGTGGAAAAAAAACCACTGAATATCCACTTGTACCTCTCCTACATTCACACTTCTGAAGTCTCTCAACTAATGACGCTGTAGCACAAAGGCACCATTGTTCTCAGATCTTCACTCAGGGAAGTAAGATTTAAAACTCATGGAAAGGGAACAGTAAGTCAACCAATTTTGAGAGCAATCTATGTTCCTGGTTCCTCACCTCCTCCATCAAAAATGATAATCTGGAATTTTACAATGGATAATGAAACCAAGAGCATGTTTTTTTTAACACTGATCATTTGCTTTAATACTATACAAAACAAACCACCTGTGTATCTTCTTTCGAAAAGAGGCAGGCAGCTCAATAGGAAGAGGCTCACTTAGGTTATACATAGCTAACCTGAGAAAATAAGTCACTAAACCAACCTAATACAAAGCATACAGAGATAAACATCTCCCTTTAGCCAAGGCAACAACTTGTCTGTACCCTTTCACTTTCCTTCTGGATGAAAACCACAGCTTTGCTATTTTCAATTTGTTTTACCCAAGAAAACACACATTTGCCCTTTAGAATCGTCATCCTAGAAACAATATCCAAGCATCTGTTAGATTATATGGGAATAAAAAATCTGAGACAAGTCTTTTGTCTAGCAAAGCTGAGGAGTGGTATGGGCTGAAAAGCCGTGGAAAACAATAGAAACTGAGACTTTTTTTTTAATGGTACTGCATAGGTTCAACCAAGCCTTCTGCCCAGCAAACGCCTATAACACAATTTAAACAAAAAGCTTTAACAGAGGGCAACATTTTCCAAAATCTGAAATCCCTTCCCCATAAAGTCAAAAGGATGATTTTTTTTTTTTGGGGGGGGGGGGGGGGAGGAGAATCACACATGGTGATTTCAATTCTTTTTACTACTTTTATACATAGTTTCTTAAGTTTTACTCAAATATTTTATGTTTTGTTCAAATGTAGTGTTTTACCAAACACAGCTTTTGCTGTGTTTACTTGAGACTTGTTGGGGTGATGGTAATTGGTTGGTTTTTAATTTGTAGCAGTATTTAATAACCCTTCCTACTGGTTAACAGAAACTTTTTATAAACCATAATGTCGAAGACGACTGAAAGCGTTGCTAGAAATATCAACCATGTGTTCACCCAAGCAGAAATTTGAAGGAAAAAAATCGCAATACATTGATTTCTCCCCCCAAAAAAACCCAACCCCAAACCTTATTAAGTATATAATGCAATTAGCGCCTCCGCAGTAGAGTCTGATTTGGCAGTTTTAATCAGACCGCCTCCCAGTACAGTCAGGACTGCTGGGTGACACTTGAGATCTGAAGAGTGTGGGTAAAAATAACCTCTGTTCAACAAGACATGATGAACACCAGACAGCTGAGTCACCTTTAAAACCAATTCTGATTTTCTGTATTAGAAGGAATTATCAAAGAGTGAGGGATAAAGGATTCAAAAAAATCTGTCTGAAACGTATCTTTCATTGAATATTCTGTAATATAAACCCTGAGCTTCCTTTTGATTGCTGCCATTGACTTTAACATCAATACACAGTGCTCAATCACCTCTGGGAAACCTCAGCTTCATGTAGAGAAGCAACTGTTAATAAAATTTCAGCTCCGTTTAAAAAGTGTAATTTCTAAGCACCCATTTCTTACATAGCATTGACTGTTACTATCTACAAAGGCTTCCAAGTATTATCAGCAAAGTTAAAAAAGAGTTAGGCCCCAAATCTGCCACTGAACACATGCAGTCTGTGGATGTTTTGCAAGACAGCTATAACATCACAGAAAGTTTACTGTACATTAAACATTGATTTAAAAGCAAACTACACAAGCTAGTGGGGAAATACTACAAGTTCGCTGAAGTCCAGTGATGTAACTGAAACATAGGGGAGAGAAAGTGCTTCAGGAGGACTTTCACACTGATTGAGCCTTTACTTTGGAAGCTTTCTCTGAAGATTTTAAAAAGGAAAATGACCACGGAGACAGTAGGAAAGCAAAACGACTGGCACCTGCTAGCCAAAATACACACACAAGAATGCCAGCTACTGCCCCTTTTTACTACCTGAGTGTGAAAGTAAAAACAAGGGCTCCCGGGGGGTGCGGGCACCTCGGACGACCAGAGCCCATTTCCCAGCAGACAGGAAAGTTTCCCCAAAACCACAAAATCCCCACGTCTAAGCAATCACCTCAGACCGCCTTAAGGAGAAAAATAAATAAACGAACGAACGAACACCGCTACCGCCTACGAGCCGGCAGCGATTTGCCGTGAGGAGCCCTGGCCGCAGCAGACCGCGCACCGGGCGCGCAGTGCGGGGCGGTAGGGCAGGGCCCCCGCTCCGCCGCGACCCCCACGCGTGGCGGGGGAGGCACGGCAGCCCGGGCGGAGAGGGCGAGGGCAAACCTAGCAGAGGAAGCCACGGCAGGTGGAGGAGGGCGGGCTGGCAAAGGAAGGGATGGGGAAAATTTTTGAAGCCTGAGGGGGAGGAGCGGCCCGAGGAGGGGACGAGGGGCTGCCTTCGGAGCGGGGGGTGCAGCGGGGAGCGGGGAAGGGGCCGCAGGAGGGGCGGGTTTGCCGCAGGGCGCCGGCTAAGGGCAGGTCGGCAGCCCGCGGCGGGGAAGGGGAGCGGAGGCAGCCGGGGGCGGTTTCGCTGCACTCACAGGCGAGTCGTAGGAGAAGGCACACTCCGTCTTGTAGACCCGGTCCCCTGACTTGGGCACCCGGATCGTGGGCATGTAGGGGACGAGCAGCTCGCCCAGGTCCCCGGCGGCCATCTGCGCATCGCCGCCGCTGAAGAGCGCGGCCCGCTGCATGCTCTCTTCCCCCCGGCCGGCCGGCCGGCCGACGGCAGCGAGCGGGCAATGCGAGGGCAATGGAGGCGGAGGGCAACCGGGCCCGGGGCAGGGCGCGGCGGCGGCAGGAGCCGGGCCTGAGAGAAGGGGGGCGGAGGGAAGATGCTATTTTTAATCCAATGGCAGCGGGAGCGGCACCAGCTGCAGCGGCGGCGGCACTCGGGGGTCCTGGCGAGGGAGGGAGCGAAGGAGGGAGGGGCAGGGCGGCAGGGGCGGGCCGCACCCGGCGGCTCCCCGCGGCCTCCGCCCGTCCCTCGGCGGCGGGCGGCGAGAGGTGCCTGCAGGGGCGGCCGCGGGCCTTGGGGCGGCGGGGCCGTTCTCCTGAGGTGATTCCCGCCCTGCGCGCGTGCCACGGGTGACCGTTAGGTGGCAGCCGGCGTCGCGCGGCCGCTCCGCTTCCCCGCCGAGGCCCCGGGGGATCCTTGGGGTCCCGCAGCCCTGCGCGGCCGGGGCGCCGCGCTACCTCCCCGGGGCTCTGCCTGCAGGCGGGGCCGGAGAGGGACCGCGCACCCTTGTTCACGCGTTTTACCAGAAAACCTTCATTTCCATGAGAGGAAGATGGAGACTTTCCTCTCTTGGTCTCCCATGTAGCTCAGAGCAGGTTCCCCTTTGAGTAGTAGTACCCTACTTTATTTATTTTTTTAAAGCAATTAAATACTATATATATACTAATTCTCAGCCTTGGCGGTTTGTAACCTGCCGGGACAAGCAGAGTACGCTGGTACGGAGGGACGAGCCGCCGGGAGACAGCGGGAATGCCCAGGCTAGGATGCCCCAGGAAGCCTGCGGCAGTGCCAGTAGCCACGCACAGATTTGGTGTCCTGAGGGACAGTACCTTTAGCTTAAAATGACCTTTTTTTTTTTGGTGTTTGTGGCGTTTCTCTTTGATTTTCACTTTGAAAGAATACTGTTAGGGGAAGGAGGAATACAGTGAAGTAACCTTGTAGGAAAAAATACTGGAATTATATTATTTCAAGCAATATCTAATAACTATTGCATATGCCTGACAACAGCAGGATGAAAGAAATGACCGATCCATTTTAAATGATAATGTATATTGTATATAGGCCTTCCACCTATAGTCCACATGATACAGGTGATGTGACTTTTGCTAGAGCCACCTTTTACCTCAAAGTTTCAAATGGTGGTTCTAGTAAAATCTCAATTAAAAACAGAATTGAAAAATAAGTTTTTATCCAGCTATGAAGAAACAGGCTGTGAGAGTGAGCAGACCAGTGCAGTCTGTTCTCAGCAATTTTTCTAGCAAAAAATCAAGTGTTGGGAACAACGTGAAATACTGAGAGCAGAATATGATGTCAATGGAATGGCCTTAGACTTACTCAAGACTAGATGTTACATCAAAGACTTGTGAGCATTGTTGGATGCTGGATAAAAAACAGAAGTTAATACAGGGTCACTAGACAAATGTATTTTGCCTGAGAAGGCTTTGTGCTTTTTTAATGGCTTCTCTTATGATTATCTCAGCATTTATAAACAATGAGAGCTATAAGATGACATACAAACCATCTAACCTGAAAGACTGACTCAAACTAAAAGGACAAGTCAAAGCACTGACACAAAATCAATCAGAGTCTTTCTAATGTTTGGCAGTGCTAGGAAACAGCAGACGCAGTCTTTGCTTAAAACAGCTTATGCAATGTTGCTTATTGTGAAGAAATAAATTTATGTGTTTTGATAGTTTGAAACCACAAGATGATCAGGGGTTACTAAAGGACTTGGGCTTATTGCCTTTAAAAAGTGGGAGTTTTGAGTATGGACGGACAGTTTATGGTCACAAACTGTAAGAGGCACTTTCCATCACTCCCTTGAGGGATTTAAATCTAGAGGAATGCCATGGCCAGTAGAACCTGAGGAAACACATCCCTCTAGTGGCAAGTCTGCCACATAAGGAGAGTACTCTCTATATTCCCTATGTAGTGTTCGAAAGTGGTGTAGCAGAATAGCTGCACAGCAGATATGTGAGTGGATGTCCTCAGGTGCAACTTACCTTATTTGCCTTACATATTTCTTAACTTGTTCTTGGTTAATAACGGCTGGATGGCAAATTTTTACTTCATTTTTTATATAAATTCTTTTTCTTTGCTTTTTAATTCCAGTTCACTCTGGAAAAGAAGCCTTTGAGTAATCCTAAATGATACCAGGAAGACGTTACCATCTCCAAAATCACTTATGTGGCTGACCTCTCTGCGCTAAGTGCATTGGAAGTATAAAATTTGAAGTTTTCATCTTGAGATTTTGCTGTCAAGACTTCCATTTTCATGTACGAAAAGTTGTGTAATTGCACAGCAGAAGATGGTATCTGTTCACCCAGCGGTGACAAGATGATCCATAAAACCTGTTAACTAATGCCAACCTATACCATTCTCCCTGGCTTGATTCTTGCTCTTCAGACACCCAGCAGTCCTTTCATAACAATCTTCAATAAGCAGTTTCCTATTTTTCCCTTGTTCTTCTTACTAAGCCTGTTAGAGGAAGTAGAAAGCTCTCTAGCAACACTATCCATAACTTGAATACATTGCTAAAAATGTTAGGTATACAGCAGTTACTAGGAAAATAGTTTAATATTTGTCCACTGAGAGTCTTCTTTCTCATGAGAAGTTTTACATGACAGAGCACAGACTTCAGCTTAGGAACTGGGGAGTATTTTCAAGACTACATGAAAGACTTAGGCTTATAAAATCCTGTAAAAGTCACTAAAATGTGAATTTATATGCACCACACACTTTTTAATGTTTAAGAACCTTTCCTTTGCTTTCTACTCCTACATCTGACAGTGTAGATAGTCATAGGTCTAGGCAAGCACCTCTGTCTTCTGAAAACACCGGAGATATCTGAGGTAATACAACCAAAGCCTTGTTGAAATTAATTTTAAAGATTATCCTCCCCACAACTACTTGGCATGGATACATATTTAAAATATGAAAGTTACATGACAATGGTAGGTAGCCCTCAGTAAGAGTGTTATGAAGTATTAACATATTCCTGAGCACTGACTGTGTTTTCATCAATGAAGCTCCTTTCTGCCACAAAGGGAGTATGTGGCTCTGGTTTACATCTATTGCCATTTAGATTAGGAAGCATATATCATAGCAAAAGCACTCATTATGCTTTTAAACCTCATTTAAAAACAAACTATTAAAAAACTCCCAACCAACCAAAAACCCCCAGAACAATGTAGAAAGATGTTCCAGAGAGAGCACTTTTTAGATGATCTACACAGAGAATTGTCCAGTTCAGAAAGATGCACAAAGTCAGTCATCTTTGGGGGTGTTTTGGGGGATTGCTTTTTTGTTTTGTTTGCTTTTTTTTTTTTTTAAAGAGTCTGTTTAAGAAGTCTTTTACAGACACAGACTGTATAGGAAGTGAGACTGGAGAAAATGAAAGAGCATCAAGCATAAATTATGCATACACAAGAGGAAAAAAATTTAAAACTGGTGACAAAACTAATAAAGGAAGAGCAGCATGGCTGACACTATCAGGGATGAAGGGTGTTAACAGATATCTAAAGAGAGAAACTTTTGAGATAATGCAGAGAAAGTGATAGCAGATGTTGAAAAATATGCAAGTTGGGGAAAAAATAGTGAAAGATGAGTTAGAGTACAAGTAATGAGAAAGAATGTATTTGTCTAAAGTGGTAGATATAATCCTAATATTCGAAAGATCTGAAGGTATTTTTCTTTCTTAGTTCATCTTCCACAAATTATTTGACACAAGGCATTGTGAAAGAAAAAAAAACTTACAGTTTCTTTTACCTTTCATGTAAAACCTTAAATACTAGAAATCACATGATGAAGACTAACATTAACAACTTGTTTTACATATATTAGATCACAAAGCCCATTCTACACTGATGTTCTGGAGAAAAGGTGTAATTGTTGGCAACTGACAGAAGGCATTTTTTCTGATTAATAACTTCAACAGCTATACAAGCTTAATTGCTACACAGTTTCTTTCAAATTATCAGAATCAACACAAATATTGTTTATTTTTATTCATTTCCATCAGCGAACAGCAGGATGTATATTACCTAGCTCAGTCACAATTTGTCAGTATGCATTTAAGATCATGCATACTGTCTTAAAATTGTTTAATTGTCAGGTGTGGATTTCATAGAATTGTCGATAAGATTTTTATCAGGTGTTTCATAATGATACCAAGGTCCGTCTCCCCTGTGTCTCATCAGTCTGCGTGCCTCCAACTCCATCAGCCTAAAGAAAAGAGCAATAGACACACTTGACATGAAATTTACTGGGTTTGATCATAACACATATCAATGTTTAACATCAGGGCATTACTGACAACAGCACTGAGTTCAGCATCTATGATTTATAAATACTACTGAAACACAGGTAACATGAAAATATGAAGGGTTCAACTAAAGCATGAGCTATTACATCCTTCTATTTCTTTTTTTTTTTCAGCAAGTCATCTCACAAAAGAGTAATAAAATACTTGCAGGACTTCTGTCACAGGTTCTTGCTTAGTAAGGGGCTAGACAGTTTTGATACAGCTTTCAACTAAAAATAAATAGGAGCAAGAAAATCAGAAGTAAATGTGACGGTAGAAGGAGCTATGCTGTCTTGGTCCCAGTAGCCACCGTCTGTGGAACTCAGACTTTCTTCTACCACCACAGTTTACTCTGAGTAAGTATAAAATAAACTCAGTACAACAATGTCGTTGCTGCCCACAAAATTTTAAATAGCAACAAGGAACATGACCAGTCCTGTAAACTGTCTTTTAGCTACTCAATTAAGCTATGAGCATTAGCAGAGGCAAAAAGAGCTGTCCATTTCCTGACTCAGGAAGGCAGAGCTATACCTTTATAAACATGAACTGTTTTGAACAGACACTGTTGTTTTACAAGACTGCCCTTGGGTCATTCCAGTTCTGGTAATCTTAATACCGAGAAGGCAGGGACTACAGATACTGTAACTTCCACTTCATCACCAGCCAGCGCAGCAAGCACTGGGGGTTGAGTAACACATGAATAAGCATGTCATGTCAGCATCCAACTCAGCAGGTTAACCAAAATAAATCAACTCTAGTATGTATCAGTATTTTAAAACACTTCAACTATGTAACATACCTCAGTTCAGTTTTCTTTGCTTCAACATCAAGCAGAGCCATCTCTTTCTCATAGTTCTTTTCAGGGGGGTCAAGGAAGTAACGAGCTATCCAGCGACTTATAGGATGCTGGAAAAATACAGAAGCAGTGATTATTTGTGCAATTTCTAAGTAGAAATGTCATCATAACTTAATTAATTTTGTGTGTTCCCAGTCCTGAAAACGTGTCATCAACACTACGGGTGCTGCCATTCAAACCATAACGGTAAAGTTAAAAACATGCTTTGTAAGACCAGAACCCTAGAAAGCTGTATTTCTTTTGCCATTTTAATACCAAGATAACCTGCAGATTACTATTCTGTAGAAAAATTAGAAGTTAATGGAAGACAGGCCATTTATTTTCTTTCTGTTGAAGTAAAGTTCCTTGAACTGCCACTGTAATCATAGGAACGTATTCCAAACCTCCTACCGTAATCAGTGACATTTTAAAGTTTTGCTTCCACATAGAGGCCATTTCACTAGGAACAAGTGTCTAAGTGAGTTGAAACAGTCCTAATAGTGTTGCTGAATTCAATTACTTCCTATCAAAACCAAAAAAATGCTTGCAGCAAGAAGCAAGAGACTAATTTTAAGAAAATATAATGAAATGAAAAACGTATAACCTTGAGTTTCTGACTATAAAAATCGTCAATTCTAGATATAAAAGCATGTGTGATGTTGGACTTCGAAACAACTAGCAAACAATACAAAAGAAAGTAATGTCATTTTAAACTCCAGTATCTTAAGATGTTGTAGTTCCAGAGCAAGAAACAAAGACAAGACCAGCA
Source organism: Grus americana (assembly GCF_028858705.1). NCBI lineage: Eukaryota > Metazoa > Chordata > Aves > Gruiformes > Gruidae > Grus > Grus americana. Next base: position 20,558,276 of record NC_072860.1, read on the forward strand.
TGCTAAGAATAAAGAGAACTGAAGGCTGTTCTTACTACGCAGGAATACTACAAAAGAATTCTTGGCATATAGCTTCAGCAGTTTACTTGCATAAAGCTACAGATCATTTGCATCTACCTGTGTCAATAAACAGATTTCCTACAGCAACACGCATGTTCCATAAAGCTGAAAAAAAAGCAAGTTCACCAAAATCATAATTGCACAATTTGAGTTCCATTACACTGATACCCAATGGCAGGGATATGGCCATCCTCATTATCATACTCCACACATTTTACTCCCAAAAGTATCATCAAGAGGAAGGCCGTCCATACCATGCCACCCTTTTACACATTACACTCACTTTGTAATATTCCCAGTACTCTGGAATATAACCTTCGGGAATCTCTGCAAGTTCCGCTTCACCTGACAAGGAAAGAAGGAAAGGAACATTAATTCAAGTACTTTTTTTGTCATACCTTATATCTGCCTTTCACATTAAGAAAAGATCATTATTTCACATGAAGAGTATTTAATCCCTCGATCTGAGCTGTATTCAGAAAAATTGGACTTGTAATTTTTCCAGACACTTCCCACTGCCTGTATCTAGCTCACAGACTTTAAGCCACACAACAAAAGGGTGACATTAGCAGCTATACAGAAGAAATAACTAAGATCAAGTCCACAGAAATGCCCTTTAAAGTATATGAGCTGAAAGCATGGATTTTTCCTCATTTCTTTATTACGTTAATTCCATATTATTACAGTAGTAGACTTAAAAGACCTATTGCCAAGCAGAATTTTGGCTTTTTTACTAGATATAAAGGGACAGTTGTAGTGTATGCAGCCTTCTTAAAGAAGTATGTAAACCGAGGTAATACAGATTCCTCATTTGAATACAGAACTGTTCACTAAACCTCACTGAGGTTTGAAAGACTGTCAAAAGATGGAATTTTTCAGTTTTTCAAAATGTAGAAAGCTTTTTTAAAAAAGCAACAACTAAGGAAAAATAAAAATACCAGGAACATCTTCTATGTACTTATACAATATTACCATAACTGTTAGGCCTATTTCATGGTCTTCCAAAGAGCAAATCTCAAAAGATCTCTTTTTTCTATCCAGCACGCTTAGTTTCCATTTAGTAATTTTGACCGTGTACTTGGCTTAGTCATGACAGAGCACTCACCAATGAAGATGTTGACATATGTTATGAATAGTGCCGCTGGTATTCCCGTCAGAAATATATAGAATCTCTGTATAGGGGATAAAAAGAAAAAGAAACAGTATGGGAAATTCAGAAATCTGACAAAATTTAGGTGAGGTTAGTCTGAAAATGATGTAACAGCCAATAATTCTTAGATTTGCATTCATACGTTAGATAGGGTCGTTGACAGCTTGCTGCTTAAAATTAGTTCATTAACAAACTAGAATACAGAAACAGTGATGCTGTGTCAGTCCATGAGCCTATTTAGTTCAGCTTTGAATTTCCCAGAGAGGTCAGTCTCTGCAGCAGCAGACAGTAATGCTTTCCCCAAATACTGTCTCAGCATCTTGTGATGACTGGCTTCAGCATTCAACTGTAACGAGGCACTAACACCAATGCAATATAATCCAACATAAATACAACCACTGCTGGCTTTGGTAACTGTGGAAGACAGATAAAGGAAGCCCGATCACACGAAGGGACTTGTGTCGGGTTGGCTGTTACCCACCATAATAGGCTTTAGCTGAAACCTAGCTTTTCAGGGGTCGAACTCAGGTCAGGCTTCCTAAGTCTAATCTAATCTAATTTAGGTAACTGAAGACAAACCCTGCAGAAGAGTAACCTAATACATTTTAAAAAGGAGGATGGAGTGGAAAGCATTTGTAGGCTACTCATATATGAACAGAGACACATAATTTAAGAATGCTGCTACAGCATTAGTTGAAGTACCTATCACAATCTTTGCCATTTAGCCAATCTTTTTACTTCACCTGGCCCTGATTTTACAACATATGACAAAAACTTCTTTAGGAGGAGGAGGACTGGAAATTCTTGTTTATGTGAATAGCACCAACCACATTTTAGATGCTGTCACGTAAACAACTGATAAAATTGTATTTTAGACACTCTGACACCATTTGCAAGGGAGGAATATATATACTGAATATTATACTGAATGTAATAAATTTGTCTTTAACTCACCAACAAGTTCAGAAATCGAGTGTCATAAAAACTTGTTGCCTTGATAATAAACATTCTCTTCCCGTGGCCGCTGCTATGTCGTACAGGAGCTGAAAATTGAACCAAAGTATTATGTTTTTTTCCCCCTTTGGTGACTGTGCCAGTATACGGTCAACAATGCATGGTGTAAAAAAAAGGTATACAGCAGCAGCTGAGTAGTTACGAGCTGGTTTTCTGGAGGATACCAATGTTCCTAAAATCCCGCCTGACATAATTTCCTAATTTGCTAGAATGAACTTATTTTTCCTCCAACTTTAGACATAGATCTATTTCTACCTGGAAGTCCCAGCCAATAAATCGCTGAATATCATTATAGAGGGCCAAGTAAATTCACAGATTAGTATATTAGGACGTCTGGCCTGCCACCAGCTTTGATCCACGTTCTAACCAAGAAATGTAATTTCTCAGAGGAACGGAGATCCGTGTTGCCCCCCCTCGAGGGATCCTCCCGCACCTGGGACGGGTTTCCTACACCTGCTCAGCCCAGGAAGAGCCGCAGCAGCCCGTAACGGTACCGCCGCCCAGCTCCGTGTTCCTGCCCCGGCTCCACAGACACGGCAGCCGAGAAAGGCCCGAGCCCTGTGACCGCCCCGAGCCGCGGAGCCGAAACGGAGCCACCCGCCCCGCGGCCCCCGTCCCGCACCGGCCGAACCTCCCTGAGGCGGCGGCCCCGCGGCCTCCCGCGCCCCTCTGCTCAGGGGGGCACCTCTCCTCCGCTCCCCAAGGTCACCCTGCCCCTGGAACACCCGCCCCCCTCATTCCCGCCGCCGAGGCCCTACCGACGGTGCCGGGGAGGCGGGCGGCCCCCGCAAACCAGGGGAGGCAAGCACCGCCCGCCACACCGCTCGGCGCCCGCCGAGCTCCCCAGGCAACCGCTGCCCGGAGCAGCAAGCTCATGGCCGCCATAGCTGGAACTGGCACGGGGGCGGGGCCAGCGGCGCCGCTCTCCACGGCAGAGTGAAGCTAGACAAACGCCATCTTAGCAAAGGGCAGATCATTCTGTTTCCGGCGCCCTCGCGGGACGCCATCTGCGGCGCCAGGCATTGTGGGAAGGGCGGCTGGGGTCATGGCGGCCGCCGTGGCGATGGCAGCTCTGTGCCGGCGCTTCACGGCCGCGCTGCGGCTGTCAGGAGCGCGGCCGGGCTCGACACTTGCCGGCCTCCCCGGGTAGGCACTGGAGCGGGGCAGGCTGAGGCTCAGGAACCGGTTCGGGTGGGGACAGGCGCGTTGCGGGCCGTAGCGCCGTTCCCGGGAGGAAGGAGAGCCGCCCTTAGCGGCCTTCGCGTTCCGCGTTGGCGGGAGGCAGGCAGGCTGTCCGGGTGTCCTGGCTTCTGAAACCTCGGCTGAGGGCTGTGCAGTGGCTTGTGTTGTAAGGCACCGTGTAAACGTAGTATTGAGGGTTCCCCTGTTTTGCAGTCATCTTGCTTCCAGCGTGGGGTTTTTGTGCTTATACCATGTGTTTACTGCTTTTGCCATTTAGTTAAAGTCGTTGGAGAAGGAGGTATTTTTGTACAGTGTAGCTCAAACTTAGTCTTTATTTTATTTTTCAAATTCTTGTATATCTCTGAGTATAGTGAAATGATAATTAGATGAGATGAGGTAGAGGAGAAAACACTGACCTGACATTTTTATGAAGTGTTGAACTCGCATCTTTTGCCCGAGGCCGTGGTGTTCATCTGTCTGTAGGACCTGTGCCTTTGTGAGTGAAAGAAACATTCTCATTTAGCCAAATATTATTTTTCTTATCATACATAGTTTTCCTTCTAATTTTTATGCAGATTGAGGCTGAATCTGTTCCACAAGAACCTAGCCAAAGCTGAGCCCCTCCATCAATTGAAGTTTCTGCACACTACTTTGTCTCGTAAAGGTCTGGAGGAGTTTTTTGATGATCCAAGAAACTGGGGAGAAAAAACAGTAAAGTCTGGTGAGTTATATTTCGCTTTTCTGATAGTGATTGTTGAGCCACTTGTGCTCAGCTGGAATCTGACCTATTTTTTTGCATTATAGGACGTATGCATAGCTACATAAAACATTTTTTTATATGTATATGTACATACATACACTTATACATCTTTGCGCCTGTTAATTTTATTTTTTCTGTGTGTATTCTGTGTTTATGAAAGCAAATAGACACTTTTTTTTTCAGAATAAGAGAACTTTGTTCTATTAAATTGATTATTTTTTTATTTTTTTACAGGGGATGCATGGAATATAAAGCAGCTAAGGGGCAAGAGTAGTGAAGACTTGCACAAACTTTGGTAAGTAAGTTTTAAGTGAAGTAGCTCCTCTTCTTTCAAAGCAGCTCTGCACATTTTATTAAAATGCAGCTAGTGAACTTATTAGCCAGTAAACTTAGTCTGCCATACAGCTCTGCGTGCTTAAGCCCGGTTTGGGCTTAGAGCAGCCCAAGTTCTGGTACTGCTCAGATACAAAAGCTGTACTGCAGGTGGTTGTGTGATAGTTGTGTCCAGTACAAAGGGTTCAGGTTTGGTATGAAGAGGCTGAGTTTGAACCGCAGGACAGACTTGGCTGGAAATGACTTCTGGTGAGGCTAACCACTGCATTCCATCGGGTTGCTGAGGGCTGCATCTGTCCAGATTTTGAAAGACTCTGAGGCTGGAGATGGTGTCACCACTCTAGGCAACCTGTGCCAGGGCTAAAGTAGTACTTAATTATTACTGTGAAGAGCTTTTTTCCTTGCTCTGTCTTGTCCTTTTGCTGTGAGCCTGTAAGAATAGTCTTGTAGTGGAAGACTATTGAGTGTAAACCTCTTCCCTCCTCAGCCTTCTTTATTCCAGGTTAAGTATATCTGTTTCCCTCAGACTCTTCCCCTATGTCCATGTACATCAGCTCTCCCCTGCCCACCTCTGCTGAGCTTTCCCCAGTTGGTCACTGTCCTCTTGCTTCTTTATTGTGGAGCTAGCAGGTGTAGGGTATGGGATTATAGGTTTGACAACTGTGCTTTATCCAGCAGGGTAGCGAGTGAATAACTGCCAATGCATCTAGAAATTATTTTTGAAGTTTTGTGCTTTCTGATCTAGGTATGTCCTACTGAAAGAAAAAAACATGCTTTTAACTTTAGAGCAAGAATCAAAACGACAACTCAAGCCTATGCCAAGTCCAGAAAGATTAGAAAAGGTAATTTTTCATACTAGCTAAAACTGTAACTCTAAGTCTTTAATGAAATACCAGACGGTCAGTTATTTCATATCTGTTCTGCTTGTAAGTTAAGGTTTTAAAGCACCCATTCTTTACTGTTCCAAATTCAGCTGTTTCATTCAGTCAGTCCACAACTGAGAGATTACTCATGATGGAACTCCCTAGTGTATTTTACCTTTGAGTGTATTTTAACCTTCACTTTTCCTTTACATTTTGCCATAGATCTTCATTTAAGATCTTTTAATTTGTCAGCATTGTGTTTTGTTGGCCCATCCTGAAACTATTTCCTATTTCCAGGTAGAAAAATCTATGAAAAATATAGACTTGGTAGTCAAAGAAAGAGAAATTGCTTTGAGGCTTTTACAAACTGGCCATGAAAAACCAGTACCTGGCGAGTGGAGACATGACTTCCTAGGACGGACCTACTGGTATGGAAGAGAATTTTTGTTTTGTATGTGTGAGTTTTTCTTGTACTATGTCTCTTTACCAGAAAATCTTTATCTAATCAAGACAGGATGTATATATTGTATAGAAAGAAACATGTTTTTTCATCAGCATTCAGGTGCTTCTTGAGTTTTGGGGGGTGGGGGTGGGGTGCGTGCCCCTGTGTGTTTAGTTATTTTTTAATGTGGTTACAATTGTTGCTAAATAATCCAATGGCAATTGTTACTAGTAATTGTAACAACATTAGTTCCATGTAACTAATATGATTTCCCTACTTTGAGGATGTCTGTTACTACAGTGATACTGTAAAACATGAACGAACTAGGGAATACTGTTCAAGTCAAACCATCAGGACATCCCCTAAGTATAATGCAAAATCCATGTATTGGGGTCAACTGTGTTTTGAGTGCACCACCCAGAGTATCACATGAGACCACGTAAATGGCTGTTGGAATTCCCTGCTAGTCTTGGCAGATATTTAACTTTGTTAGAAGCTTCTACCTTTAGAATTATTTATTGTTCAGGTATTACAAGTTCTTCAAAGTTTCAGGTGACGACACTGAAGGTTCTGGCAGGACCAGCTATTCCATTAACCAGTATTTTACCCTCATCATACTGGTATTTAAAGCACTATAGTATTCAGCTCTGCAGTAACAGTGTAGATAGCAGAAGGTCACACATTATAACAACTGTGACTTTTCAGTTGTTAGCCATTTGTTTATCCATTAAATATAAATCAGCAGCGTACTAGGTGCACTAACCACTAGATTTCCTTCTCTAAGGATAAGGCTTCTGTATATCTTTCTGCTTGGAGACACTGTCTGTAAAGAAGGGTTTGCCCATCTATTTGGAGTCCAGTCCCCAGTTAAAGCAGGGGGAGAGGGGCAGACACATGAAAGGGTCTTTAGGCACTTGCAGAAACTCTGCAATACACATAATAGTAGGTCTGACACAATCTGGATGCACTGAGTCTGCACAAGCCATCTGTGTGGCCCATATGCAAGAGAAACCCCAAACAGAAATAATTGAGTCTGTATTTAGAGGAAAAGACTTATGTTCAAGCAGATTTGCACTTGACATGACACTCAGACACTGGCATTTAAAAGAAAATAGTAGAAACAAAACACTCTTCACACACAGTTTGTTCACATCAGCTTTTGAAAGTCTTCTTATGAAGGAGTAACTTTAAAATATAAATGCAGAGAATCTATATCTATATTGGGCACTCTCTTCAAACATCTACAGTTTTTAAAGCAGACCACTTTCTACAGAAAGACGCTGAGCTGTAGAGTTACAAACCAAGCCAGTAACAGAGTGGAAAGTAAATACCCACATACAAATTCTGCAATCTGCTGGTCAGACCACTTTATCGCTGTACTGTAACTAAGTGTAACTGGCAGAATCCAAGAATGAAGACAAAAAGTATACATTCTATAATCACTTTTATCTATCTCTAACAGGTACAGTTACAAGGAATGGCCAATACCATGGTACTTAAACAAAAAATACAAGAGGAGGAAATTCTATTACTTACCTCATGTGGATCGCTTCATCAGGTAAAAAGTTCTTTGACACTGAAAATTTTCTGTTCTGTTCTTCAGTCCTCCTTATTCCACTTGGCAAGGAAAAAATAGTAATAATCCTGTTTCATGGTTTGTTGTGTTTTGTTTTTTTTAAAGCTAGCAGACTGAAAATAAGGCTTTTTAAAATTACAGCTTGCTCTGTTTCTTTTTGCTGTTCCCATCTTAGTTATTAAGGGATTTAGTTATCTATGAAGTTGCACTGTAAAAGTAATTTTACATGCAGAGTACCTAAGATCCTCCCAGAGGTTGAATTTCTGTAGAATTCAAAAGCAGAAGAAAAAAAAATAGTTTGCTTTATAGGCATTTTTGCTTATCGCAAGCAACTTCAATATTGAAGTTGTTAATTGCTGGGAGCCTCTATTTGATTAGGGGGCTGAGCTCATAAAGGATGTTATGAACTTATCTAGAAATTAACCACACGGACTTCTTTATTTCAGGCTCAGACTTGAAAAATCTTTACGTATAAAGGCAAGAAGGCAAAACCTAGAGAGAACGAGGCAGAAGGTCTTGGAAAGGAAGTTCCCTCACCTTGCTGTAAAATCTCAGAGCCAGTAACATCCTGGAAGAGTGCTGCAAGCAATTGATTGAGTATGTTTGTGACTGGAACATGAAAAAAGTTCTGAAACCAGTGAACAACTTGACTGAGCGTTCCTGAGAGTCTCCATGTTTGGTTTTTTTTTTTAATCCCATGTTTGACCTAAATTAAACTCATGATCTGGAATTAAAAAGCAGCTTTGGTGCCTAACTCAAATTAATCCTAACAGTTGTTTCTAGAAACATTTGAAAAATGGTGTATTAGCCAGCTACTATAAAAGTGAGACATACATTATTAACAGTGAAAAGCAGTAAGTGACTACCAGATCAAAGTATAAAAAGTGTAGGGATAATATTTACCTGGTTTAGTTTAACAAGTGTGTATTAAAACCAGACAGAAACATGAGAGCCTCTGAAGCTCACATATGAGCTTTTGTTCCCTGATCATCTGAGTTACTGGTATGTGCCTTAACTTACATGTGCTTTCTACATAAAAGCATGGGAAAATATAGTTTTCAGTCTGCTATGAGGAACTTTTTCCTTGCTTTAAGTTGGCTTGTTAGAAATTATGAAATATTTAGCATGTGAACTTTTAACAATGCAGTCTTTCTACCTCCATTTCTAGATACCTATGACAAATTCAAACATTTGTGCAATGCTTTTTTGCAGTATGCAAAGTGTAGGAAGACTGGTAATAGTCTGTGAAACTGAGGTAGAAAGGTACTACTCTCATTTGATGGTAAACACTTCATGAAAGGTTTTAACCTTCAGATGTGGCTGTGTAGAATAAAGTCACAAATACTAGTCTTTCAGGAAGCAAATGTGCTATGCAATGTAATCTGATAAACCAGGGGAACTCCAAGGGAACCAAAACCGTAGGACAGACATGTCTGTCTCCATCTTGACCTGTAGTTACTCCTCTGCATCACACAAAATACCCACTTCTAAACAGAAACTCTTTACCATGGTGAGATAACCCCAGAAAGTGTTTCGCTCTCCATATGGTGCTAGAACATTCACCAGTACTACCACTGTACTGCAATTCTTTTAAGAAGACAGAAGTTGATTAGATGTAATGAAACCTAAGCATGACACAGAAAGCAAGCTTAAAATGCATAGTCAATTCATGAAGAAAACTCAAAAAAGCCTACTTTATATCATTCCCTCTAGCTAGTCAAGTCATACTGCAGTGACACCACAATAACTTTGTAAAGCATTACTCCTTGCAGTGTGCTCAGGTACAAGTTCAGTTGACATTCCAAACTCTACTTGAATGCAAACTAGACTTTTTCTTCCAGTATGACAATAGCTGTCAACTTATGCCACCTTTGTAGCTGACTACAGTTTGCCTCATTTTGGGACAGAAATGTGGTTCGTCAATAGCTTTGAAAATCTAGAGTAAGCAACTTTGCCTCGAGAGCAAACTAGTGGTTATCATGATAAGACAAAAGCAGGCTGTTTTGATAAATTACTTTATTGTGTAGAGGTAATGTGAAACTGCTTTCAACTAGAGGCCTCATCATTATTTACCCACAAGGTCTTTTAAGATATGAAAAATGTAGCAGTACTGTTTACATTTTTTTAAAAAAAAAATCAGTCAAACGCTATTTGGTTTTCCCCAGCTTTTAAAATAAGGAGCAAAACTTCATTGTGTCCCAATACAGAACATCACACAGTTGTAAATTAAAAGTAAGCTTAACCACAACATAGAGCTGCATCTTCACAGCCAGTTCCTGCTGAAAAAATAATCATCCTACTTCCTGTGACCCTGAGTGCACACTCCCATACAAAATGCAGGCACTTCTTGACCCTGCTATGAGTCAAGTGAGGGAGGTAAACCAACAGCAAACAAGTAGTGACTGCCCCGTCAAGTTACAGCTCCCTGTAAACAATGTCAAGCCACATCCTGAGGGTCTTCTGTGACTATTCTCTTGCGGAGACAATTCTTTGCCCTGACTTCCCTGGCTCAAACAAGTTTTGCTTCTCGCCTATATCACAAAGGCATTATACACATTCTTAGAAATCAGGTGGAAAGCACTGATTGTTTACTGAAATTGCTCCATAATAGAAAATTAGAAAACCAGTGCTTAATAGAACATTCACTTCATGGAATGCAGCACTTTCATTAGAGAGTAAAAGTTTACACTGAACTGAGTCACCTATAGTAGATCACTAAATACAAACTTTCCATTTTTAAAACAGAAGATTGACTTTCTCTCCAAGTACTCACAAAGTTGTTCAAATATAAAAGACCAAATTTTATTTTTTAAGAGAGAAGTAAGAGCAATGTAAGGCCAAAGTACCAGCAAGGAAGACTAATATATGAAAGTAGACATGAGATTTTTTAATAAATTTGCATGGGCATTTGCAAGGTTATACCTCTATCTATTAGCTAACCTGTAAAGCTGTTCCCAGGAAAAGATACTAGAGAAAATAGACATTTATACAAAATTATAAAATGCTTGTTACATGAATTATTGCTTTACAAGGGATGTAAACATCCTTTTTCTATGATAGTACCAATTAGGTCTCTCAAAATTTCTAAGGTTTGTTAAAATGGAACTTGAATTATGCAAAAGATCCAATATAAACTTTCTACAAAAAAGAGTCCATCCCATTCCTGAGTATGCTAAAGCTATAAAACAGAAGGAGCACTGAGCAGGCAGCAGTTTTCACAGTAAGAGCTTTAAGGACATTTTCTTTCTACACACTGTTTCCCTCCTTCTTCATACTCTTGTTTAGAAATCCACATCTGTTGAAAAGTACCCTACAAAAACAACAAAAAAACCAAAACAACAAAACACACACAATAAAAAAGAATAAATCAGAAGACAAATGAAGGGTAAGTGAAACATGATTAGCTTTTCTTAGGAGGAAAACCAAGCAAGTCGCTACATTAAATGAAGTAAGAGAACTTGACCTGCTTAACTATCTTGTCCTTTGAGTTTTATATTGCTAGCGATTAAACTAAAGGCAGGAAGTAGCAGTACTGAAAGCTGATTTCAATCTCCCTTTCCCACACTGCCAAATGAATCCCCACAATCCATTTCAGTACTCAGTAACTTGTAGAATTAAGCTCGGAAATATGATGCAGAAACAGGTTTGCTACTTTCATGGTATACAATCTACATGTCATTTCTAGATACCGTGTTTCAAGCCTGCACCTTGCCATTGAAAACAGGAGAACGTGGCAAGTTATTTTTTGATTGGAAAAGCTCATCTTGTCTTGTTTTTTAAATAGATTCCCTTCACCTTACCACAAGGATAGAAAAGATTACGATTGCTACCGTAGCACAAACTCTGCAATACACACATACATGGAATTACATTTTTGGGTGACAGCACTGCTTAGCATGGAAACATAGTAACACAGGTTTACTAACCAAAGAAGCCAAAATCGAACCACCAATCCATGAGCTGAACCTCCGCTCCACCGTTGTGTTGTTCGCTATCAACTTCAGGCGCATGCTCTGAATAGAAAATGAGGTAAAACAAAAGAACACTTAGACAAATTGTAGGCTGGTGACTTTTAGGGACAAGAGAAGGACAGCACAAGAAACTTGGTGTATGTACCAACAAGCAGGTGAAAAAGGTCAATTTTATTAAACTTGCAATAATGCTCATCTGCCTTGTAGTTAGAATTAAAGAACAGCCATAATGGAACAGAACACGTGTGGCTTTTATCTGGCCTCCCAACAGGGCGCAGCAGCAAATGCTTAAGGCTAGAAATAGGGCAGGTAGGGAGCAATACTACTCACAGTACATACTGTCATCTCCAACACTGGGCTACTTAAAATGTGCACTGAGACTAAAATGTCAGCGTTGCTGAACGTAATTCATCTAGTCCTTTTTGGACCCATTCATTCCTTTTGCTTTCAAAATGTCTTGTAGCAATAAAATCTTTGAATTTCAATGGGCTCCTCCTCAGCTATTACAAGAAGCAGTGAACAACTATCTTGCTCATTTTCCCATAACATTCATGATTTCAGAGTTGCTACAAGCAGAACATTTTTTCTTGAGTATGAATATTCAAGAAATATCATAAGCTATATGTGCTCTCAAGAGCACAGGTGTAATGTATTAATACTTTCTTTGACATCAAATGATTAAAAAAATACAAATGTGTTAAATCACCAGGTTTTATCTATGAGTAGGTTGAGTTATCTGTAGAATCCAGGAAGAACAATTCCCATGACAAAGTGACAAGACCTTAGGCAAAGTCACTGAATGTGCCTCAAGTTAGTCAGCAACACTTCAGAAGACAGGCCATCAAGGGAAATAGTGACTGTTGCTTAGGGACAATTACAGAACTTAGAATCACAATCTGAAAGCAGGAATGGAGAATTAGAATATTCAGAAAGCTGTTATAATATCTGCTGGAAGTCATCTCATATAAGAACTTTTCAAGACTTATTTCTTTAGAAAAGGACAAGATTTCTTACTCCACAGAAATCTCTTCAGCTGTTGGGTTCCTAACAAAGTCAAAGCTATGATACATGCTTGCCCATTTATGCGGCAGAAAAGCAAAATTATATGTAACTCAACACAATAATTTAAAGAGTTGTTTTACCGGTGGAGTTTTCTGAGACAGCTCTCTGTTCAATCTGTCTGTGAAACTCTGTATTAGAGTGTTTCCTCCTGCTACAATCACACTGCCATAGAGGCCCTAAAAAGAGAATAAGAAACCTACAATACTAACTCTGAAATCATTCTGAAAACAACTGTTCCACAGCATAGTGAGGAATGGCACACAAATACATATAATCAACAGCAATAATGCATCACTTCACACCAACAGTATTACCTCTCCCAATCCAATAATTTTTTTAACTACTTGAAAAATATTTAAAGACAACTTAATATTAAACTATACAAGGAAGACAGAAGCTATGTGATTAATGATTCTAAATAATTTCACAGAATATTTTCTACTATAGAGAACCCTACACCTACAGATACCTCCTGTATCTGAACTGTTAGTTTCCTTACAGCTGGACGTTCCAACCACAAAGGAAAACCCCACAGCACTGCAACAGTTTACAGTCTCACTCACACTGCAGCTGGTGAAGACAAATCATGCCTGGCCTACTCAGCCAGCCTGACAACACCAGTTAAAAGGAAAAATTTTTGAAACAACCCCCATGCAGTCCATATCAAAGCTGAGTATTTTCAAAAATGACACTTGAGAAACTTAGAATATAGTTTTAAAAACAAAGTTTTCCTTTAAAACCTCTTTTCTTCCTTCTGCTCTCTACAAAAGTTCCGTATGGTTGGTTATGTCTAGAAAGTATATCTGCCATGCCCCAAAACTTGAAGATAACAGTCAAAAAGTTATGAACATAAAACGCTCATCTGAAGCCACTCCAATGTACATTATGCAGTGACAGCCACAAAATCTGGACATTAGCTATTTAAATATAGGTATAAACACCGAGTAAAAAAAAATTCCTGATTTAGCATTTTTAAGACAAAACAGTAATTGTGCATATTTCTATATACAAATACTTAATACTTAGAGATTTTAATATGTTTATCATTATGCTAGGAAATCCACATTTCTTCATCAACAGTGTTCTAGTTCCCCAAAAATCCTTTCCACACAAAAAGAGCTATGCCTTAAAATAATACACATCTGACTAACACTTACCGGCCTGATGTCTATATCACACATTCCAACGCTTGTTGTGACAACGTGGCTCACACCCAACATCGTGTTACCAGATAAACCCTAGAATTAAAATTAGTAATCTACACATCATCACTTCAAAAGAGCAAGACACATGAGCCCTAGATGAGTTGAACTTACAAGTATTACTAGAGAGGGGGCTAAGCAGTTTAGGGAAAGAAAAAGAAATCCTATTTTCCCATTGAGCTCATCACCACCCATTTTGAACTACATTTCATCCTTCACTTGCCCAACCCTAATACAACACAGGCAAATTCTACACCCAAGAGAACCACACATTGTAAACAACACATACAGATCATGAAATTAAGAACATCATACAAAAGGAAGCCATGTGATAATCTAGTAATTTAAAGCCTTCCAACTACTACATATCACAGTTGTTTTACCTTTACATTAGAAGGGTCAAACAATCCCTCAGGAATTTTTAGACGCTCAGCACCGAAGTCACAGTTATAGCCGTTGGGGAACTCATAATGAACTGTTGGCATCTGTGCTGCTACCCTGCAGCATCAGTCAGAAAGTAACACATTAAAGTGCTATGGAAACAGGATGTTATCTAAGTAACATTATAAACTAAGGTTTCAACAGGAATATTGTGACTTATCTGACTTACACTTTCAATAACATTTATTATGATCACATGCATCTTGTAATATTAAATAAAAAAATCACCACCTGGATGTACACTGTACTTCTACTTTCAGAAACAGTTTTTATCTAAAAATTTCTTCTGTAATAAAACCAGCCAACAGCAATGACCAGGCTAAGCACCCCATGCACAACTGATAATTAATTTTACAAGAAGGAAAACAGTGACGTACTGTTCATCATAGGTTGAATCTGATACTTGGAGGACAGAAGCTTGGAAGTCCTGAATGACACACTATGGAGTTAAGAATAATATGGTTATAAGAATTTCAGTCTTGAATTCTATAGAATGTATAGAATTGACACCAACTTTTTAAAGATTTTTCTAGTTCTCCAAGGGGAAAACCTGATCTACTTGCAAACAAAACTTCTTTATGGGACACCTAGGGGAGTTTGAGAGTGGGAGAAATGACCTACTTACATTACACATGTAGTTGTGCCAAGACCTAGTGACCTGGGGTAACTTCTCTTTTCTCTTCCAATTTGCTGGCGACCCCTCACGAACTGCCTCCTGAGATTGTAGGAAACATGATCATCAGTTACCATTTCAGCCTCTCCTCAAGCAAACACTTACTAAACAAAGTTACTTTCTCACCTTTGAGGCAATCATATAGGGAGGAATTATTTCTATGTTCATTTCCTGAAACAATTCCCGGCACTGCATAGTAATAAAGTCTCCTGCAAGTGGTGATTTTACAATACCTAGGAGACAAAAAGGGAACCAAAAACCAAACAAACAAAAATAAAATCCCCACCAACCTGGAAAGTACCAAAATCACAAATAAACTCTACCAATAAGTTATTTGTCAGTGAACACTCTTAGGGGTTTTTTTCCTCCATATTTAAGGGAATACACAGATTTAAAAACAATGATAAAACTGTAAAAGCAGAAAGCAAGCTAGGTCGACCTTGATACTACAATGCTGTTACCCATGAAAATTTTTACCTTGCTGAAGTACATATCCATCATGCACTGGAATAGCAGTGGTGTGTGTTGCTCCACTATCCAGAATGAGGCCTGTAGATCTCCCATTAGCAAAACTAGCCAAAATGATTACAGAAAATATTGTAATTCTTACTTTAGAAAAAAAAAATATTGCCGTACATTTAGAGTATAACTAGGAATGAGCACCCTGATGTGTTATTCCTTGTTATTAGTTTAAAATAATTACAAATATTAATCTGAAGGCTCTGGAAATTTCAAACTCTAATGTCTGTATTTAGTAGTCTGGACAACACTATTTCAGGTCCGTTATATTCTTACCCAATATACAATAGGGAAAAAAAAAAATTAAAAAAAAAAGAAGACATCGCCTCCAAGGAAAACAGTCAAATTGGGAGAACTTTAAAACTGAGCTCTAAAGCTTTAAAGTTCAGAAACAGAATTTGTTTACTTCCTCCTTAGATGTTAATGGAAAAAGTAATTTGAAAGGAGAAAAGTTATACATGCTGTTATACTAGGAATTGCCTAGAATAAGTTTACTGTAATTTCCTGGTGTGGGGCAAGGGGAAGCGGTGAAACATTCCAAAGGATACGCTGTTAGAACAGCAGTTTTACACAAGAAAAAAGCAGGGATGTTGTAGTGTTCAAACATCAATTCGGTCAGTTTTTCACGCTTTGCTCTAGTATTCCACTAGAAAAAAAAACAAAAAACCAAACCACAAATGAGTGACCAAAAAGGAAGATATGTTTATCTTGATGACCATTAGAGCATACTAAAAGAATGCTAACATAATAAAGAAGTAACTAGAATTATTATAGCTACAGTTTCAAATCATATCAAAATTCTAGAGACACAGATTTCTAGTAATTTACTGCCTTAGAACCTTTTAAATTCCAATTCTACTACAATATACTAATGCTTATCTATCACACAGAATTAAGTGATACATACTTTTACTGTTATAATAGAGATTTCTTTACACTTCTACAGCTCTTCCAGTATCAGTCTCTCAAAGAATGCTCTAAAGTAAGTAACATGCCCATTTTACAATGGAAAAGGAACATGAAATAACTTGCCCAGATGAAAGAAAAATAAATCCATATTTTCCTGTTTCTAAGGTATCTTCCTACAGTTCTACTCTACTTGTGATTAAGCCAGGATATATATCAAATACTCTACCCATTACTGAAAATGTGAAGTTTTTTCCAAGCAAATACATTAAAGTAAGATTAGTTCTGTAAGGACAATGTTAATGGGAACCTCTATTCAGACACCCACTGAGCCATTAAACATGAAATAACAATCACAAATTCATCCATAGTCCACAAGCTACAATTCAACACAAGGGAATAATGGAAAAGAAAATCCTCTTCATAAGGTTTTATAAAGGCATAACTTTTGTGTGGTATGCCTACTTTTTGTATTCTTACTTTAAGATCTGCCCTTCAAATGCTGAGCATTATTAAACGACAGAAACCTTGTCTACGTATTTACCCAGAAATTTGTATTCATCCACTTACCTTACAGGGCCATTTACAGAAATGAAGACAGAAAAATTAAAACTTCTCCATTATAAATATTATTCTCTGTCACATAGTATTAGTTTTAAGGCTGAATGATGTGACAGATTTTCAATAGCATTTTATTAAGCATAACTTAACACATAATAAGACATCCAAACATTTTTTTCTTTTTTTCCAGGCAGTAAAATGAGATTATTTTTTTAATTTTTACTTCCTTTCAGTACATAAAAACCAACAGCACATTGTAAATACTAACAGAACTCATGCAAGCTATTTAAAATCATTTTCTTTTTCAGATGTTTTTCTTAAACAGATTACTTCACAGAACCTGGCAAAGTACTGTAAAATTGTTATTTCTGTGGTTAAGTTTTAACACTCACAACCTACAAGCCAATGTCAGACTTGTCCAAGACTAATGTCTGTAGAGTGAGCAAGAAGATACAGTTAAGACTTAACAAAATGCAAAGCCACGTTTACTCACCGGTGCTTCAGACATAAGGACAGGATGCAAACTTGCTTCAGATTTAATGTGCATCTTGTAAGTGTGATCCAAAATTGCCTGGAAACTATCCCAGTCTTCAACTGTAACAACATTGAAGCGAGCAGATTAGTTACTTCTAAGTTTTGTTCCATTTCATAAATATATAAAGGTTTTCCAATGCCTTTTTTGTGTAGAGCTCTTTAGTCAAAAGCTATCCTCAGCAGACATATACCTCCTTTAATAGCTTTGCAGAATTCTCTTCCTCTGTAATCATCACAATCATAACATTTAAAGAATTATGCTGAAAGTCCACTAACACTACACCAACTATACTTCATGCAATTTGTAAATCTGGTGTCCGTTCCTATGGCTTCCATTGCCTTACATAGCAGCTGTTTACATGAAAGCTATGACTTTTTGCAGCCTACCAATGCTATTTTAAAAACAGGTAGAAAAAGACAGAGCACCATACTCATTCCATTTTTTAAAGGTGAAATGGCCTCCATATTTTCCCTTGGAACTCTCAGGGCATTGGTGTCTATGTAGTAAGTCGGGCCCCCTTGTTTGCCTTTGTCACCATCTATCTCCATCAGAGTGCTGCCATTGTCCCTTTCTAGCACCACACCAATGGCTGTTGGAAAATCAACCTGTAAGGCAAAAGGTAAGCGGTATATGAGAATTACTAATGGTTTGGGTGGGTTTTTGCTTATAAATTCAGAGCTTTCCTTATACAATACAGTCAGAACAAAACCTGGCATATTCTGATAACTCATAACTAACACACAAGACCTAAGGCATAAATACATGTTGCATTTCCATTGAGTCACACAGATTCTCACCTTTGGACAGTCCTCACCCGCATAGCCTGCCCTCACTGTATACGAGCCAATGTCAAAAACAAGAGCCCCAACTTCATCTGAAAAGATTGTTAATAAAGAGATAGTGAATAATTATTACACTCTACCACAATCCTGACCTTTCCCTACCCACTGTCTGTTGTGCTTGTAAAAGCAGAAAAGCAAGTCAAGGCATCTTTTTCAAGGTAAGGAGAAACTTCTCTATTCAGAACTCCAGTTGCTGGAGAGCTATTAGAAGACTGCAGATAGGCTTTAATTGGGACATTGCAATACCTTCCTTCAGCATAGGTAAAAAGGGGAATTTTAACAGAAGGAGAACATAGCTGCATCTAAATAAATTACAAGACAAAGCTTTCCAAAAGTACTAACTTAACAGTCACACAAAGCCAGGTGAGCTCAGACCTCCCAGAGGTGATCAGAATTAGAAAGGTGGGCCTGAAAGCACCATGTAAGTGAAGGCTGCCCCACCATGAAGTGCCCTCATCCTTGTGGGCCCCAATCCTCACTGAGGTGCTCTGCACACCCTCAAAAAAAAAAAAAAAACCAACCCAAATTCTGAAACAAAACATGTGGGCTTTAGTCCTCACGGAAGGGTGTGCAGAAGTGCTCTGGAAGGAAACTACACTCCAGTTTCTGAAGCACGGGATCTTCTCAGGCCACCCGGCACCCGAGCAGCGCTAATTCAGCCCAAGGCCACGGCTTGGCCGGTCTCCGGGGGAAGCATCTCAGCGAAACGACGCCGGGAGGGACATAAACAAGGCCTGCAGCCTCCTCCTCTTCCTCAAGCATGCTGCCACCCCACGTCTAAGAAACGGAGGGACCAGGAGCGTTCCGGCTCTGCTGCGGAGTTGTGGGAGAGCCGGGCCGCGGCCCCCCCCCTCCCCGCGCTCGGGGCCTGAGGGAGCGGCGGGGAGGCGGGAAGCAGCCGGGGGAGGCTTGCACGCGCCGCCTCACAGGACGGCGCCGAGCTCAACGGTCTCGGGGCGGGAAAGGGAAGAACAGGCAAGCGAGGCGGCGCCGGACTCACCTCCCCCATACACGCCACCACTCATGGCTGCCGCTGGGCCCGCGCCGCGCCGCCCGGCCCCGGTATCTGCCGGCTTCTCTCCTCAGCGATCCAGCAACAATAGCACCTTCGCCCCTCTCTCCACCAGCCACTCAGCCTAACCTGCAGGCCGCTGCCTTCCCGCCAATAGCGACGCCGCCGCCGCTCGCCCTCCCACTGCGCGGCGCCTCGCCGAACTGCCGCTCGGACGCAGAGGCCAATCGCGACTGGCAGGAGGCGGGGTCATACCGCGGGCAGCCAATCCTGAGGCAGGAAGTGGAGGGCGGGCAAAAAAGTAAGCAAGCGTAGGTGCAGTGCGTGGGAGCGGCGGTGTGAGGAGAGTAGCGAGGTGTGAGGAGCGGGCTGGTGAGGCCTGGGAGGGCAGATGAAGCGGGGAGGGTTGAGGGGAAGGCTGCTGGGTTCGGCGGAGTGGGGCAAGGTAGCTCGGGAGTCCTGAGGGCTCGTGGGGTGGGTTTGCTGCCGCATGAGGGGTTACTGAGGTGTGGGGTGAGTGGAGAACCTCCAGGGGAGAGGGGCCGGCTGTGGAAAGGAATGACAGTTCCTGCAGCTGGGCCCTGCCTGAGTCTTGTTACTGTCGCTGCTCCTTTGGGCTCTTCCACTGAGGCTAAAACGTGTTTAAAGTATATTTTGATACCCAGCCTTGTGGTGTTTCCTTCTTTCTTGGGGCACTCCTTTGCGCCTCAGGTCTTGATCCCTGAGGCTAGCTTGTCTGGAGAGTAGGGCAGTTCTGATTTGCTGGCTCAGCTGCCTGTTTAGCAATTGAACTTGTAATTAGGATTTCACATCCTCTCGTTTGGCGTCAGAGTTCTCAGCCAAGCTTGGTGTTCGGCCAGAACAACCAGAGAGGGGAAACTATGAAGTTGTAGGAATTAAAGGAAATGAAAGACAGACACTTAAGACATAACCAGAGGTTAGCATTAGAGAAGACTAAAATTCTAACTGGAGAATATAGGAATTGGCTTAAAGTGCAAGCATTCCTGGTGTGCACTTTTTTAATTCCTATATGAGCTTTTCTTTTCTTTTTCTTTTGGGGAGAGAGGTGGGAGGGATGTATGGCCTAGTATAATCATGAGTGTTCTTTTCTAGTTCAAATAAGATGCATAGCTTATTTCTGTAATACTATAGTAAGGATCTCCAAGTGATTATATTTAGTCAGCATAATAGAATGGCATTTTATTCATTACCTTTACATTTACCTATGAAGTGTTGCATAGCATAATGATTGAGCTTAATAGCAATTAATTATTGGACTGAATAATAAAAAAGTGTTTCTTATATTTTCACTGTAAGACAAATAGAAGTGCTTTGAGTCTTGCTTTGTCTTATTTTGATAGGGAGTTCAGAACTTTCTACAAAGCTATGTTTTTTTCTAAGTTGTGTCTTAAGTTTCAGTTATATCTCCTTATTTACACTGAATTTAATCAGTGAGGTAAGAAGAGAGATAAAATTTACATTTGATGTACCCAGTAGTTTTATTCAGGAAGTTTGTAAAGCTGTTGTGGATAGAACAGATTATTACAAATTTCAGCAAACTTAATGCTAGTGAAGGAGAAAAACAGCCTACATGTACGTGTTTGCACTCTACCTCCCAAAATGCTGCAGTTAACGTTAGGCTGATGACCAGCAGTCCCCCTTTAATTCTCATCCTGAATCAAAACATAGGAAAAATATTAAAATCCAGCAGTAAGGGACAACCAGTCAGGTGGGGGTTTTTTAAGCACAATTATGAGGCTATCGGGAGATTGGACATACTGTCAATGGCAAGGGATTTAATTTGATGGATAGTTTGATTCTCTGTTTCTTTAATGAGCAAACTCCATAATTTTATTGTGCAATTAAGAAATTAGAAGTTTTTACATAAGTTATAATACAACTGCCAAATATAGATGCTAGCATTAGGAAGATAAATATAAATACTGCTGTTTCATTAATTATACTTCATAAAGTCAGTGTACCTCAATTTTGTATTACAAAATCTTTTAAAGTTAATGCATTATCATGATTTCCAGCATGTGGCACTAATACTCAAGGTAGAGTTGTTGGAGGAGGAGGAATTAATTGCAGATGGGAAAAGCATTTCAGAAAATTTGGAATTAAAATGCCAGAGGATCTTCATTTAGCCTCTGCTTGTACTTTATTTTGTAGTAATGGTTCATTGTATTCATATGATAATTGACACTTTGAGTCAGGTCCTGCTCTCTACACAAGAACTGGTTATGATTGATCTACAAGCCAGAAACAACTCAGCATTCTGCTGCTTTATTTTTCTCCAGTATCCCTTTAACACAGAAGAATTCCTGGTGATGCCATCAGAAAAATGTGTGTTGGAGTGAAGAGGCTTGTGGCTGCATGAGGCATGCAGAGAGGGTGTGCCTGTGCTTGACTCATCTTTACTGCTCCAGTGGTTGATCGGGACCGATAGTAGGAACTGCAAGGTAATGTGCACTCTAAATAATGTTGATATCCAGAAGCCTCAGGATTTGACGAGCGTAAGGACATAAAGCCAAATCTGTGTAATCCTCAAGAAGCCTGGAGGATACGGGGAAGGAAATTTAGACTGACAGCTGTCTAGGTCTTACTTTTCTCTGCCTTGCGCTTTTATAGGTGATTACATCAGTGAAAAGTGTATGGAACATAATCACTGTGGTTTGATATTTTACAGTGACTTTGCTTTACAGCAGTGAGGATAAATCTACAAAATTCAATGCACAAGACATATAGACTCCGGGCATCTTTTTTCAGCAGAGTCCAACCTTGCTTAAAGAAACACAAGTCTAGGGTGGTTTCAGTGAATTCCTGCACATCATCCTATATTTGCATAAGAGCAGGTCAAATACAGAGTTTTGCCAACACTATCATTAAAGTACCCAAATACTTTTGGTTTTTCTTAAGTATTTTTGCTTAGTTTCCTCAGAAGCAAGGATTATGAAATCAAAGTAGATAGAAAGAATGAATGTATTTTATCTGGGTTCCCATGTTGGTACAAATGGCCACGGTGTCTTGGCAGGAGTTGCAGGTGCAGGCATAATGCAAACTATGTGCTTTTCCTGGGAATATCGCATACTGATTTGCTGTATGTAACATTGTATGTAATAACTCTAGAGCCAGACACTACCATAAATTGTCCATAGGAATAAACAGAAGAATAATTTTCAAAGTGAGGCATGAATCAAGACACCAAATGATGATGCTTACTAGTAAGCAAAAGTTAATTTCATCAGTGATACTCTGGAGAATCTGAAGCTTCCTGATTATTGCTTTGAGGTTTTTAAAACTTCATTAAGATGTAATTGTTTCAAGCAAGTGCATTCACCTTTCTACATTGCTTTATATTACCGGAGAGTGATGTATATGTCAAGCCAAAACTGAACAGAATGATGTTTTGTTTCTCAACAAGCTGCACTTCCCCATTGGGTGGCTGATGGCCTGTTGTTTTTGAACAGTGCCATACAACTGCCAGTCAATCTCCCAGACTGCAGCGCCAGCTTTTAGATGTGGCAGCAGACTGGCTGTGACAACGGGTTATTCATAATGTCTGTGTTCCTCCTTGTTTCTTGATTGCAAAATGCATGTTAAAGGTTTTATTTTTCTTATTTTCAGAAGAGACCTTAAATATTTATGTGAACTAAAAAAGTGTCTGTAGATGAAAAAGCAAAATAATCATTGATACTCATTCACTCAAGAACTTTGTATGACCTCTCAGCTTTCCACTTTAAGTACATGGATACTTTGTCAATTGTAATATTTCCCTTCTTTTTAGAGATGCTGTGAGTATAAATACACTATCATCCTCCTTCTGCAGAGAAAGAGCTAGAACACAAACTAAATGCTAAACCTCTCTCAAGGGCCTCACTATTGCCACACCTGACCTTTAGTTTCTTACCTCAGATTGGAATCCAAGCTCTGAGTTATGTTTCATATAAAATGTACTAGAGACAGACAACTTAAACCTGGATTTGCAACAGCATAACCACTGTACAGGATGTTTGGGCTTAGCAGTTGAAAATGCTGAGGAGAGGAGATATGTCTGAAATCTGTCTGTGACTCCAGCAAGGCAGTCACGGGGATTATGTCCCAGAATCTTCTTTTGGAGCTCATGTGTTTAACTTGTCCTTTTGTAAAAGACCCATGACTCACTCTTGTTTTAGAACATGATTGAAGGAAGAGATGATGGTGCTTGCTGTTACTATACAGTCAACTGTCCATCACCAGTAGATGGCCTGACTAGTTTTTGGAGAGAGGAGAAAAAAAAAAAAAGAATGCATGCTGAGATTCCAGCTGACTGGATGGAATAATAGCGGCTAGGATACACTGAGAATGGGGGGAAAATCCACATAATATTAGTGCTGAACCGTGATTCCTGTGAAACCAAATTGGAGGACTGTGGACCACTTTCCTTGTTTAGCTCAGGCACAGTATGAATTGACAGAGCCAGATTAGGTGTGAAGGTGGTACAGCAACATTTGCCTGGAACTGGTTCTGAGATTATAGGTCTGTTGAGCTAAACCAGCCCTGGCCAGAACTTAAGTGTGCCTGTATTGCCCTTCTCAAATGAGTCCCTTGTATACATATGTCTCATTTGGCTCAGATCTGGCAGCACTTACTGTTTCAGGCTTAGTGCTTGGTCTGTAGTCACTTTGGATTCCTGCAGGGCTTATTAGCTTGGCAGCTGGGCCAAACCTGACCTGGCTCAGTACCTCTCATCTGTACAAACAAAGCTACTTACAGTTGGGAAGCCAGCTTAGCCTGATCTTTGTGTCAGCTGAGCCTTACCACTGTATAAGGCGTTTTGATCCCTTGTGCTTCCTACTGCTAGAATGGAAATTTGGCTATAATAGCTGAGCAGGTAGCATGGAGTACAGATCTCCTGTTTCTTGGTCAGATGCTCTGTCTTCAGAACCTCACAAGGTTCAAATTCCTATTCCCAGCTTTCCAGGAGTGTACTGTGTTGCCTCACTAGTAGTTTTGAACTGTGATACCATGCAGCTAAGAATCATGGCACTGTGCAGCCATAGGTAAGGAATTCAAAAGGCAAGCCTGCTGATTAACCTATTCCTCTGATAGCCCTGAGTCCCTGTTTCTGCATATGCATTCTTTATTGGGTGAAATAAGGCAATCTTGGGAGTAGGGCTGTGAGGGTGTGCTAATCAACGATTTTATAGGAGCTGTGACACTTTTTGTGTACCTTTTTGGAACCCTATTAGGCTTGGAATCGTGGCCTGTTTTACTATAGAAAGCTATTTTCACTTGACATCTGGAAATGCTTCTTGTGAAGGGGATTTTTTGGTGTAACCGTCTATTCTGTGCAACATTTGCTCTACTACCAGGAGAGGGCATAGGCAAAGCGGGGCAGAGACTTCGGCAATCAACATCGATGTTGCAGGTTTTGAAAAACAAACTACAGTAGCATTACTTACCGGGTTTCAAAACCACAAGGTATTTGCTTGGTTTTCTAGATTTATATATTACTGTATCACAAAAAAATATTTTTATTAACTTAATTATTAAATGGTAGGTCACTCAGGAAAAATAATAGCGTATTTGCTGGGTGGTCATGTTTGCAAAGAGATTGTCACTTTTTTCCCGAATTCATTCAGGTCATTACTATGACAAGTATGTACTTTATAATCCAAAATGAGTATGTAGAGCAATGTAATTGCACTGCAGCAAGAAGTCTGATGCAGAAAAGGGTGTGCTTTTATTCAGGAGACGCTGGTTTATACAGGGAAGCTTGGGATTGCAGTGCTTTATCTGGATATTTATTCACAGAAAATCTGTATTCTAGGGCAGTCACGCTACTACTGTTCAAAAGTATCAGCTGCTACATTACAGCATGAGGACACATCTGTATTAATATGCTCCATTTTAAAAAGTCGTTGAGGTGGTAGATAAGATCTTTGTATTATTTGATGATCATTGAAATTGCTGTAACAGATAAGTTGATGGCATTTTTAAGAACTATTATAAGAATTCTGTTTTTCATATCACATGCAAATTTGTAATCCCTTTTTCTTTCACTTATGTGGTTATCTTTGGAGTCTGATTCTTCTCTCTCACTACTTTTACACTGGCACAGAGTCTTTTATTTCAGTGCAGCAGAATTGTAGCCAAGAGGTGCATCAGGCCCAAGAAATCTTCCTTGCAAGTGAAATTGAGAGGAATCAGTGTTTCCAAGTGTTGTCAGGAAAAGATGTGGTACAGTGCAGAACTTGAGAAGATCTGCAGATGATGAGCTTTCCTTGAGTCCTGATATGTCAGCTTATGTGTGTGGGTAGTCTTCATTATTTACTCCTTTATATGAAAATTAGCTATGGCATAGGGCATACTGACTAGGAGGGTGGTCGGGGATGTTGTTTCTCACAGGAAATAAACAGCATATAAGAACGCCACTCCATGACAGTTTTGGTATTTTGTATTTTTTAATTTATTGAAACTTTTAATTATGGAAGGCTTTTGGGGGGAGAGTTTTATTGTCAGTCGTGATACTTGTTTTCTTTGAACAATCAAAAAAAATAGAGATAGAAAACTGTAGCACTGTGGGATGTTTGTGGTAGGGGAGAACTAATGTGGGCAAGTCTCAGGTATTTTTAAACAACTGTTTTTCGGAAACTGGGCTTATGCAACCTTTTTGATTGCTTCCACAGGTGATAAGGTTGCAGCATAAGCTATATTATATTAGTTGACAACAGATAATCCATCTAGAACATAGAATGCATGAGTATCTTTACCCTAGTAAGAGCTTTGATCAGAAATTTTTGCTTTTTGAGACACACAAAAGAATCCAAACATGAAACATGACTGGAGGAAACCAGGCCTTTTAAGCTACATAAGATGGAGCAAGACTAATGAATTGCTGGTTTTGGATGCATCTGTGTTAAAGAGCAGACTGTGTCTGTGAATTTGATTAAAATTGAGTACTAAAAGATACTAACAGCAGTTTGTTCATATTCAGATGTCTCCATTTTCTGAATGTTAGTACTTTCTATTCCTTAGTTTATCTCCCTGAATTTCACTGTATTAGTGTTCCCAGTTAAAGCCAATTCATGGGAAAGCCAGAGAACCCTGAAAGCTTATAGTTTCTGCTACTAAGGAATCTGCATATCTTTCAACATGGACATCCTTGACATCAGCTAGTCTAGCTGCAGTATTGCTAATGGAGAAGAACAAGTATACTAATAATGGGTTTGGAATCATCCAACTGACAAGGCACACATCTCTTGTCTAGAAGGACAGGGAGAGAAAAAAATATTTTGCTTGCTTAACAGTGTATTCTTCAGAATCACATTCATAGCTTACGAAACAAAAATCATCATTCACCCCTTTCTGATGTTCTGATGACATGACAGTGTAAGGGCATTTATAGAAATAATATGTTCTGATAGGGTTTTTCTTATTTTATTTTCCATAACTTTCTGGCATATAGTGCATTGGGCCTGCTAAAACCTGAGCTTATATTCTCCAGCTAAAAGCCAGATTGGAGTAGACACACATAAGAGGAAAGACAGAACTTGGAAAGTATGGAGAAGACCCTGTGTGATTGTCTTACGCTAGGTGACTACAGGCATGTTTAAGTGGCTGTATTCTGAAACATGATGCATTTCACAAGCGTTTAAATGGTTGATCCAGAAAAATGCTGCCAACTTTTATCTACTGACTTGAGTGAGCTGATCCTTTCCTGGGATGAATAAAATCAGTAATAACTTACTTATCTGATGATTTCTGTCTCCAGTCTTTTTTTAATGTACTGACCAATCTTTAATTTAATTTTCTAATGTATAGGCAAATTTTATCAGTGTATGGAAAGGATTCTTTAAGGATTGGCAACCCAATTTTCCATCAGGCACTACGTATGTTAGACTCAGCAGCATGGCTGACACAATGTCACAAAATGGGTGTAAGATTCTGTCATCGTGCTTCTTCCTAAGACTCCGTTAGATGCTTTATTCACTGACTGCAGTTCCGCACCAGTGTCTTCCCCTTTCCCCAGTTCATTGACTGGATTTGTCTCCATTGTGCTGCCCAGAACATTCAGATGAATCAATCTTGTATATTGAGACAAAAGCGAGTTGGTAGGGTTGGATATGATTAAAAAAGATGAAGGTTTTGTTAAGACCATCTTTTTGCAAAAACACAGAAAGTTCTTGTATATTTAAAACTACTTTTTGGTCTTACATAGTAATAACATTTCGTACAAAATATGTCCATGACAGGCTGCATTTGTTTTTAAAAGGCATGTTTGGAAACAGATTTTTGTTCAGTTGTGGTGATGAGTGGAAGGTAGGTAGAAAGTTTGTAGTTGGATCTGAATTTCCGCAAAGGGTAATTGTGAAAAAAATGAGAAGCTTAGATTTGGACCATCAAAGAGAAGACTTACATGAAACATAGAGCATGCATTGTCCATCTACATATTGGTGAACTTTGCCTTCTGTGATTTCCAAACACGAAATAGTGCTTTCTGTCCTCCTTCAGGAAAAAAATGTAATATCAAAGGTAATGTTATACTGAGGTTTCACTTTGCTCAGATCAAGATAGGTCTGTCCATTATAATCCAGCAGAACATTTGCTATTATGTTGCGAGAGCTTAAATAATTAAAAATTAGTTGTCTTTAGCAGATAAATAAAGTACACCTAATGGAGCATTATCTTTTGAATATCCTTTCTGTTCATTACTTGTTTTGTCATAAAATTCAGTCACTTGCAATGGCTCGTTTAGCCTTTTTGAAAAATTGTCATGATAAAAGTGCACTTCCTTCTTCCTGATGGCAGAGGGATAGTAAATTTTGAAAATAATAAAAATGAAGCCCTTTCTTATATAAACCTTTTCAGTGACAGCACTGAAAGCACCTTTTAAAGGAGTTATAATCTTTATTCACATTGTACAGCTGGGGAAACATTTTGTGAGAACTCATCCAGCAAGCTAGTAGTGTAGTTGAGTTAAATAACTTGGGTCTCCTTAAATCTCAGCTCACTGCTCTAGTCACGAGGACAATCAAGAGCCCTGCTGCTGATCTAGTTACATTTTCTCTCAGGTAGATGGTGATTCTGTATAGATCTAACACTGACCGGAAACAAGTGGAAAAAGAACAAGTGAAGATACTTGTCTTTCCTCTTGTTATTCTGCTTTCAAATTGTGGGGCTGGACAAGATTCAGTCAGATCTTCAGTCTGACCAACAGCAACCAGAGGGTAAGGCTAATTTACACTTGGTGTCAGTAGGCTCTTTCCAGGTGCGGAGCAATGGTGCAGCAATGTCATGCCTTTGCCACACCCTGAAGCTGATGGCTGTCAGTGTTGCTACATCTGTAAGGAAATCTCACTTTTCCAGAGCAACTGTTCTGATAAAGATTTTTCTTTTACATCAACTTAATTATTTGATGAAGTAGTGCATGTACTTCTCAGTACAATTATCAGTTCAGAGTCTTCTGTTATACTTAGAAAATCGTATTTTTAACAGAATTTCTTTGGTAGAAGTGTATACACTGTGCTTAATATGCTGAGTGTTCCTACCTTCATAGTTTATTTGCTCTTGAAGGATGTGGATGTAATTTTTTAATTTGGGTGTTGGCAAAGTTTCTTGCCATTATTCTTGTATGAACAAGATGGGCTTCTACAGCTTGTCTTTCCCCTTCTTCAAGGACACATAAATTTGAATCCATCTAAATTTCAATGAGTGCTAAATTTTACTCCAAAAAGTCTTAACTAATTGAATTTAGGCAGGTAGGTGCAGAAATATCCTAGTTGCAGCTGCTGGTTACTTCTGTTTCATTTCAGGTTTGAAGTGGGGCAGAGTTCAAATACATCTAATGTGTTCTTATCAGGAGTTCAGCACAAAACTCAGTTGTCATGGTAGAGCCATTCCCATCCAACTTATATGTAATAGCTAAGTGGTTAGAGCAGCTACCCTGGTTCACTTACTTCCTCAGCTTTTATGTCATCTCTGAGAATTGTGCCCTTTCCTTTAGGTTATAAAATGATCTAAGTGCTAATGCTTTCCACTATGCTCTTTGAAAGTTAGCCTATGTGCATTTAGGAATCCAGAAATTCTGAGGTCCAAAGAAGAGCAAGTAAAAGGATGCCTGATCCTGAATTGTAATTGGTAACATATGCAAGCAGGGGTGGAAGATGCTTTTCTTGGGTTTCGTACCCAGAATTCCTTCAGTTTTACTTACTGGTGTAATGAAGAGTGGTGCGGATGCTAAAGAATCTCAAAGCAGATTTCCTTTTTATCTTGTGATTTTTTTTTTTTTCCATCTAATTGTGGAAGAACTAACCACACCCAAATTTCTCTAGCTCCATGATGGACACATCATAGTGTGGTCAAATTCACTGTGATCGTGCTGTGCAAAAATAACAAAATGCTTTTTAATTTGTTCTCTGATGTTTGGCTAGAATCATGTCTTCTTTAGGCAGAGTATAGTTATCAGTAACACTAAATACAACTGCTAATGTGTTTATTTCTGGTGACATAAACACAACTCTTGTACAATTTGTACAAATGCATTGTTAGGGGAAAAATGAGGGTATGAGAACTAATGTGAATAAATATAACAATAAGTAACTTTATGTAACAATAAATAAAAGAAAAATACATCCACTCTTGTCTTAATACCACTGTGAGCTATTTTAATGGGAAATTTTAACAGAATAGAAAAAACAGAATAAAAAGTGTCTGAATTATTAAAATAATCAGAAACCAATTTGCTTCAATTAAAGACTTAAAGATGCTCCCAATGCTTTGATTAAGAAAAAAATTAGAAAGTTTCTTATTCACCTCGGCAAGCATCTCTGCAAAATGGAAGGTCCCTTGTGCTCCTCTGAAGCCATTTAATGCATATGTGAGCATGGATTCTCAGAACTATCTATAATGCATATAGTGCTTTCTGCTCTCAGTGGCTTTTTTCCCACTCTCTTTACGTCATTTGCCATTTGTGAGGGTTGCCAGGGTAATGACCAATCATCCCTGGAGAGATGCCTGCTAGTAAGGACAACATAGGCTTTCTCTTTTTTGGTATTCTGCAGTATGTATTTGAGAGCTATTCTAGCATCAAGATTGCAGAACTTTTGTTTAGTTAGTGGGGAGTGAAAGTTTGCAGAGTATGAAATAACAGCTTACAACTATTGAGGTAAGTGAGGATTTTTCTTTTGTATTTTATTAACAGCTCTGTCTGGATTTATTCAAAATACTGAGCATCATTACCATTTTTTTTATTTTTTTTTGCTATACATGTAGCTGACCTTGAAATTAGTAATAGCAGAGAGGTTTTGCCTAATTTGAACAATGAAATCTTAGTCGTGCTGCATATACAGCAGGTCAGGATTTTATTCTCTCTGTAATTATGAATCCCACAGCCTTTCTCAGTACATTCACCATATACATCCACTCATCCCAAAAATATTTTCAGAAGAATTAATTAAAAACAAAAATACCCCACAGTGTGTTGTAATGCAGATTACAGAGCATTAACTGTGGTTGCCTCTAAGGCAAATGGGAAGTTCTGAATAGTCTTCATTGTACTGTATGTATATAATAGGCCACATCAATTGGAAACTGAAAATCCAGAGTTGAGCCCTATCCTGTAAGATGTTGAACTCCTGTTGTTTTTAAATTTTGTCTATTAAATAGACACTTGCAGGCCCATAGGCTAACTCTTTGCTCACCTGTGGGCAATAAAAAATAGAGCCTCCAGATTGCAGATTTTTTTTCTGGAACTGATCCTATCAGTAGAAGCTGGTGGTGGTAAGTGCCTTGCAGAATGGGCCCAAATTTTCTTTTTTTGCACGTGAGGGGACATAAATAATACATAGGAAAGGAAGCAAAAACAAAACAAAAAAATCCATGCAGAAGTTGCCAATGACCTTAGAAGTTTCTATGCCGTATTTATGTGTAATCTGGGTTATGACACATATGACTTAAGTGGTTGGTTTGGGGTGGGGTTTTCTGTTGTTTTAAATGAACTACATTGGAATTATTTTGAGTCAAGAGCATGTTTGTTGGTACAATATTCTGTGTGCCGGCTTCCTGAGAGAAAGGCACAATTGACGAGGTGATTGTAATTTTTTCTGTAGAATTGCTAAGGTATCAAAGTTCAAAATAGTAACTGTCTCATAAAAATTACTATTTGCTGCTTAATGTATTTGCACCTATGCATAGCTTCCATGTGCTTCACATCCTGGCAATCTTACATGTCATGATGGGCACGACATATATTAACCAGAATAAAGCACATGCATTTATTTCACTCTATTTCCTGCGTATTGCAAATACATAGAGTGTGAGTTTGACTCTCACTTTTCCCCAGTGGAAATATACATATAGGACATTTAATTTAGCATGGTAAATTCCAGTTGCTAAATTTTAGATGCTACTGTGTATTCAGATATGTTTATGATAGCTTTGCATTATCAAAACAACTGGAGCACAGCAGTGAGTCTGGATATGTATGTATGAGAGAGAATTGAGAGTGACAATTTTAGTCTGAGGTGAAAATGATCTTTTCAGCAGACTGTTGAGAAAAGATGTTTGTTCAGAACGTAGACCTGTTTCCTCTTTTGAAAAAATTGTTACTGTTTTTTTGACATCTCTGTTCTGGATATCACTTTTAAGCAGTTTAAGATATGAATAATAGTTAAATGCTTACACTGGAGAAAAAAAATCAGTAAGCTCAAAGAAAATTTATCATTTTCTAATGTTCCTGGTTTATCAGTATTCCATATGATTCCACAATTTTTAGTAATCTGGGAAGCAAAACCACAAAAAGATCGCTTTGTATTATTCTAGGTAGTGTCTTATGACAGAAAAAGAATATGATGACAACTAGGTAAGGCATGTGAGTTAGTAAAGTAGGTTTTCAAATGAGAAATTCAGAGGTAAACCTTTCTAGAGAAGATGGTGGGTAGCAACCCTCAGTCTTTGTCTTTCTGTTCACCTTTTTCCTGTCTATCTGCTTCTTCATCTCCCTCTCTCCGGCTTGAAAATGCTCTGTGACTGTGCTATGCAGAGAATAGCATTTACTTTCAGACAGTGGGACAGAGAGGTAGAAGCTGAAAGGAGAAGGGAATAAAGTCTGCGTTGTGAGTTGTTCACTGTATGTCTGTCAACAATTACGGCAAGGTATTTGTGGCTCTGAGGAGTGATGCATGAGATAGGCAATTCTGCAGCAACAAGTCCAAGAAATCAGGAGGCAAACGGACTGGGAGTAATGAAGGAAAGCTGTAAGGTTAGGTGGAACTAAGTGGTTTTGTGGTGCTTGTACTGGGAGTGCAGTAAACTAACCAAGTAGTAGACAACCAGGGAGCAGGCTGTGAAGATTCCTGGAGCATCTTGATGAAGCGGGTATGCAGGGTTTGGGGTGGTGGGCCTGGGAGGATAGGTTGGATAGAGACAGACACTAAAGTTTGTGATACAGTATTTACCCATGACACAGTTTAAGTGCTGTTGAGCAATGTAACCCTTTTAATGCCATGTATTTAGAGCGGTGAATTGCAATTGTTGAGCAATGTAACCCTTTTAATGCCATGTATTTAGAGCGGTGAATTGCAATTGTTTCTTTATCTTTTACTTTTGAATACGCAGAAAAGATGAGGAAGAATTAACAGCACAAATAGATCCACTGATGAAAAGTCAGGCTTCAGACCAGGATGGAAAAGTATGGCACAGGCTGGGAAACAAGGAGATACTCATGAATGGGAAGACAAGTTAGGATGACAAAAGAGAAGCAGTGCTTATCCTAGAAAGATTGAGACATGCTGGATAAGTGCAAAAACATTGTAGCCCAAACTCCTCATCCCTTGAGAAA
The DNA here is from genome assembly GCF_028858705.1 of Grus americana. NCBI lineage: Eukaryota > Metazoa > Chordata > Aves > Gruiformes > Gruidae > Grus > Grus americana. The sequence goes on from NC_072860.1 coordinate 20,591,202, forward strand.
CAGAAGGCAAAAAATAAATGAAAGTGAACAACTGTCAAGTGAACAATAGTTTCTAAACATAGTGTATGACAAAGCAAATCATTATTGATCACAGTATTAGTACTATCACTGCACTGGACAGCTCAGCCTAAACTGTGGCCCTTGCTGTTGAGGTTAATTGTCACGAGACCTGATAGATTATTTTATCTGACAGGCGTCATCTATCCATGATCTGTCATTAGCTTTTGTGTTGTGTTTTTTTTGTTTGTTTGGATTTTTTTAATGAACAGTATCTCTCTTAAAGGAATACAGTGAGTTTCAATTCGTGACTGTAGTGATTAATGAGACCATCTGATGAAAAATTTACTAATTTGTTTTTATCTAGCCAAAGCCCTATGGTTCTGTATTTTGTTGCTGTTTAGAATCTGAGCTGTTATTGCATTACCTGGGCCTGACTGTCCACTGCTATGAATAAGCGTAGCTCTATTGCTTCTGGGATATGGTGACATAATTCCAAAACTCTGATGTGAAATCATGAAATGCATATATTCAGGGAATTAGAGAAATAATTTAATTGCATGAACTTAGTTAAAGTGGCACCAGAAAGCACAGGGATAGTTACAATATAAATGTCTGATTTCAAATTGCCAGTTACTGACATTTTTTAAAGAGTGGTGAAAATGTGCTTTATCATCCAAAGCTGCAATCCAGGAACACAACAAAGGCATACAGAAGGAAAGTTACTGTTCCTTGACCAGAAGTACACATAGTTAGGAAAGATTGAAATTTAGTATGTATTACAGTACTTTTCCACATCTCTCTTAAAGTGCATGTTAAGGTTCACTTTGAACAAGTAATTAGAGAGAAAGTGTCTTGTGGTTTAAAACAGAAGTGGTTGTCAGAAGATGGTCATTATAAAGCACTTTACTAAAAGCTTCCAATTTATACTTTTAGTTCTATTTTCAATGATTTAACTTGAGTTTTGTTGCACATCTGTAGGCTCTAAGTTTCAGAGAGACATAGATGCTTTTGAACATTGGATCACTTATTCCTGAATCATTACGTATTTACTGTATAATGTTGGACAAATCCATTAAACACTGTAGGCCTGGCTTCTTCCCGTATGTAAACTGGGAATAAGTAGTATTGACCTTATCAGACTGTGGATGTTATCTGTTATTCTTTATGTAGTGTTTTGAGTAGCCATGTTGTTCAGGGCCTAGTTACTTGGATATGCAAAGTACTACAACACACAGCCCTCTGAGATCCCCCAGTTCATCTTGGTTTTCTATTGTAGTTACAAGGTCAAGTTGAAATAATTCATATGATTATAAGAGCTTGTATGAAAAACTTTCCTGGAGAGCAACATCTGTTATCTAGTGGTAATAGTGATTCAAAGGAGCTCTCTGGGAAGAGAACACAGTCTGTCTCACATGAACAGGATGACTCAGTAGTTCACATTTGGAAAAAGAAACATTCTCCAGGCCTCACAAACGTGATTCTGGAGACTCATTACATGCATTATTACATGCTTTTGTGAAGCTCTCTGACACAGCACAATGCGAATGGTTTCTGGCAGCCATGATCCTGTCTTCTGCAGAAATGATACCAAACCCTCTGCAGTGCCAGTGCTGGAGACTGACTCTCATTCCTCTCCGATTCTGCAGTGGCAACACATGTGGCTCTCATTTCACATGCTTGGTAACAAAGCTGAGTAGCTGGGTGTAACTGCTAAGGACTCGAACACTTGCTGAAGTCCCAGAGCCTTCTAAGTCCTGACATAGGGTACCTTGTAAAAACTATCCCGTAACGTGACAGGACTCTGCCACACATGTACCTCTTTATTGATAAAGTGTTTAACTGCTGAGATTGTAGCTTGGGCGAACTTGTATTACTCTGAGTATTATGGGCTATGGACGTGCACATCAAATTTCACAAGGATTTGATTTTATTTCTCATTTTATCTAAAATTTGAATGAAATTCAGTCCTCCTATAACATGACTGACCTTGCTGTTTCAGGCCTACAAATCAAAGTAGCCTTAGAGCTTCACCTAGATAAGTGAATAGATGTTGATTGATGACTGCAGTTTGGTTCAACTGAAACTACACAACTGAACTACATTGGGGTGTTCCAGTCCTGTCTACTTTCACAGAGGCATGCATCTTGCAAATATTGCGCTACACAAATAAAACTACTTGTAGGTGCTATGTAGTAACACTATGTAAAATGCTATAGACCTGAAATACCGTACAGCTTAATTGAGTGCAATTTCTATTTACTTCAGTGGGTGTTTTATTCAATTAAGGATGGCAGAATTTAGATCACTGCCTTTGACTTACATCATTGCAAATATTATTGATGCTTATAAAGCTTTCAGGGATGTTTCAGGCTTTTAGACCACAAATTGACTGCAATGTGAAAGTCTTGCTCGGGGCTAAGAGGAGTACTTATACCCATCTCATCTTTCGTTTACTTATTCCTGAGTCTTTCTGTGCTATTCCTTTGGGAGTGTTCATATAAAACACGCAATTTAACAAAGAGGGGGAAAGTAGGGTTGTCTTAGTATAGCAAGATTCAAGTTTCAGTTTTGCACATTAGAAGCATGCCTTTCTTATTTTCTTGCCTAAAATGTAGAAGTGAATTTGATTAATTTTAATTCTCATAAAATGATGAAATTAAGGCACAGTAAGTTTAGAATGAATATTGAGGAAAATTAACAGTTTCCAGGGGCAAGCATGTATACAGTGCTTGAAACTTTAAAACTACGCTGTATGAAGCACTAGAAATTTTAACAAAAAGAACTAACCTGCTTTGGCAAGAAGGGGCTGGATGTCATAAAAGAATTTTTAGCTTTCTAATCTGCATGCAATATAAAGCCAGTGCCTGAGTTATTCTGCATGAGTAGTACAAGCAGGCCTTGAGTAACTTAATTCTGACCACTAAGTCTCCGAGTGGCACAGTAACAATATGGAAGGGATAGATATCCTTCTGCTGGTTCTGTGTTAGGCCCTGGAGAGAAAAAGGATACAGTTTCTACACTTTTCCATTCAGTGCTTTGGGGAAAAGCAGCGAGTAAACCATTTCACATATAGGGTGTGTAATTGCACTTAATACTTCTTTTTTATCTAGAATCAGCAATGAAACATCTAGAAATAACATTTTTATATATAATATCTTTATTTTTATATATATATGAAAACAAGAAAGTAAATAAAAACAAAAGAGGTTGGTACAAAAGAGTATGGGCACAAGCACTTTTAGAACATGTATCATAGAAAACTGATTGCATTTCAGGCAATATATTCTTACTATAGATCTTCCCAGAAAAATCTGCAGAAAGAGCTAGGAAAAGTCACACACATACACAGGCATATATTTAGGTCTATTTAGTAAAATTTGAGAAATGTATCTATGGGAAAATTGATACACATCCTGGCTAGAACACTATTTAATTCTTAGGTGAAGTGAAACTGGACTTAAAAAAAAAAAAAAAAAAGTAGTCTCCTTATAGGAGGCATTTTTTTTTGCAGCAGAGACCACAATAAATGTTATCTGTCAGGGAAAGAAACAGGCTATTTAAATTCAGGCAGCATAGCATCTTCAGGCAGAAGGGCTATTTTTAACTTCAGATGTAGCTTAATTTAGAAACTGAGCAGTTGAAGTCCCTTTTTTTTTTTCCCACTCCTCCAACTGGAGATTTTTTATAATGATTGTAGATATCCTTGTGTGAAGATACTGGATAGAATAAAAAATACATTATCCTGAGCTTCAAGGTCATGAAAATACACAGCTAACCAAAGCAGTTTTGTGGCAATATTGTCATACGTGTGTAAACACAGAGTGTAGATTGGATCGATGCACTATTTTGTAAGCATAATGGCTACTTTGGCAATTTACCAGGAGGCTGCATATAATTTTTATATCCATTTATGCAAGATCTTACCCAAATCTGTATTTTTTTGTAGGAAGTGCTGTAATTGCGTATAGCCCTATACAACCCATGATAAAGCAAGTGTAAATTTCAATGGTTTCTAAGGGAGAAATATTTATGAGAAAACTGGCAATGATTCCCTGCACTGATTTTTCTGAACCAGCTTCTTGTATTTGGCTTTGTTTGTAAGTTAATCACAAGAATTGAGAAGCTCATCTCGTTACAGAAGATATTCAGCATTAAGAATTGCAGATTTGACTCTATTAACTGATTACAGGCTTTTTAATGTATTCAGATTCAGAATATGAAAAAATCCTCTCACAAATGGAAGTACTTCCAAGATGGCTTGTTGCAAACAGTTTTCTTGCATAATTGCATACTCTGTGTCACTCAACATTCATCTATTGAATTGCAATAGCATTTCAGCATAAAACTCAATTCTAGCTGAATTTTATAGTTTACCTGTTCAAGCTCAGCCAAAAGCGATTCTGAAAGCTATTCTAGTTGCATAACAATAACAAAAAGCAGAGAGAGACATGTGCCATTGCGACAGAAATAATTGGGTTATTAATAAGCCGAATGTGACATGGAAAAGTCGGCTCTATTTCTGAGCATAGTGACACCTTCACCATTAACTCTTAAGCACACACATCTTCTTACAGTTTCTGGAATGTTGCTTAAATGGTTGAGCATTTGTTCATGTACAGAAAAGATAACCTTTTCTGTAGCTACCGAAAATCCTGCAATTATAAGTGAAAGCTTCTGCTGCCATTTATTCTGTAACTTATGACAGCTAAAATTAGAGGCTTTCATTCCATTGTTTTTATACATAGGGTAGCATGATGTAATGTAGTAAGAACATCATAAAACAAGTTAGAAATTTAGAGTTATAATCATTAATGTTGAATGGAGGTTAAAAAGAAATATCGTCTAAAGCTGGACTACTCCTGAAATGCCCACTTTGGATGGAGATTCTTTCATCTTCCTCTTAAACATTTGTTTTTGAGGAATGCTCCTTCCCACGGCTACTTCCTATGTGGAGGGTGTATGGGAGTTAGCACAGAAGCTGTTAGAGCTGTTAGGCTCAGCTGGGGGGCTTCCTTAATTCTCTGCTGGCCAGACAAACCTGAATTAAGGCTGAATTCAATCTCTGGGAGGCATTTTAGTAGTGCTATCAGGGTAGGAAATTAAGACTGTGACGCACAGTTTAGATTGGGAATGTGAATTTGGAGCCCTTTCTTAATGAGGATTTTCTTTATAAAAAGCAGATATATTGCACCAATATTTGCTGAAGCGTTTCAGCTTTAGAAAGAGAATGTGTTTTTTCTCATCAAAGGCTTGATCTGAAGCTTGTAGCAGAAGAAACACTCAGCACATATACTTTCTTGGTTTAGGTATGTTGGTATGTTGTCAGGAGGTGGGATTCAGTTTGCCTATTAAAGAGGTTTGAAAAAAAAGACTAAAAACCATCCGAAAGGAGCAGTGCCATTGTCAAGAAAAAGCTGAAATCGTATAGAATTGAGGCTAACATTTTTGGTCTTACAGAAACATAGGATATACTTTAAATAATTTTCTGAATGGCTTTATAAAATCTAATCGGCTTGAAATTATAACCGTCCATTTGTATCTGCTTTGTTTTCATTCAGTTTGTAGTAAAGAGGAAAACAGCTGTTTTGAGAGCAAATAGTAATTCTGTTTTCAGGCATTCTAACTTAAGTAGCAAAATGCACCTATGAAGAACTATGGTGACACAGATGACGAGGCTTAGGTAAGGCTAGACTTTGAGACCTGAGTTTCAAGTAAAGCTAGGGTTTCTAACAGCACTAAAATACTCGGAATTATCCTTAGGAGATTTCTGCCATTTTAGGCCAAAATCTTCTGATGAGATTATAATTATAGTCACAAGTAAGGCTGAACTAGAAAACTAATGACTTTTGGTTCTGGATCCAACCTAATGATAATAATTAGTTCTTATTTAGTACTTCTCATCCACAGATCTCAAAATGTTTTATAATGAAGGTCAATATCACGGCCTTATTTTACAGAAATGGAAGCACAGGGAAAGGAAGTGAGTACCTAAGATCAGATTTTCCTACCTTGTCATTTCCTACAAATTCCTGCCTAAATGTCCAGATAGATTTGTGTCCCAGAAGCATGAGCAATCCAAGCAGGCATTCAGTACTACCCTGCTAAGAGTAACAGAAATTCCTACGTAGGAAGGTGGCTGTATAGAATACCCCCAGGGTTTCACAAGCAGCCCCCTAAGACCTGCTCAGTACTGTGCAAATTCCTCACTTTGTCTCCAGAGGAATTGAGATACGGATATTCCTGAATATATGGTACTCTGCTGTATATTGTGTGTCTTTACCCTTTATAAATCCGTAGCATGACAGATTCCATGTTTCCCCTTGTAAAGTGACCGCTGTGCAGCTAGGAATATTTTCTGCAGCCATTTACATCTCTGTGACCTCCCTGGGAGGTACTGACATCTGCTGTATAACAAAGTGAGCCTGGTTTTCCTCTTTTTTTTTCTTTTTTTATGCCTTTCCTCCTCTGGGTAGCTACCAGCTATTGTGACTGAGTCACTTCTAAAAGACTTGGTAGTGGTCCATGCTATAACCTGCAGGCTGGATACAGACCTGATGTATCTAGTAGGGTCTCTGAGAGAGATGGAACCAAGCTGCTGGAGCCTCCTGACCTGTATCTCTGATCCCAAAACAGTGACTACACTATTTGCTGTCTATCTATATAGTTTGTGTAGACTGTTTCCATTGGCAGGGAATCACATGCTTAATGTATTGGCTCTTCTATAAGATTTTTATTATAATTTTTTTTTCTTCAAGAAGTTTAAGCCTTCTCTTCTGTGTCACTTGTTACAGAATTTTTTCGCTCAGCAAAGAAAATGTATCAGTGTTTTCCATGCCCACAAATCACAGGAGGGAGGACATGCAGTAGACTGGAGTTTTTATTAATCGGTATGCTGTCTTCTCAGAAATGGGAAATTGATTTTATCGAAGTGTGACAAATTACAAGAAGTAAATAAATTGATATTTAGGTGAAATACAGGACACTAACAGTCATACTGTGTGTCTGATTAATTATAAAAATACCATATGCTATGCCTATATAGGGATTTTCACACATCAGTATGTAAGCAGTTCACAAACCTATGTAGGCATCATCTTCCCATGTTATGTAGATAGGGACATAGAATCATAGGATCATTTAGGTTGGAAAAGACCTTTAAGATCATTGAGTCCAACCACAAACCTAACACTGCCAAGTCCACCACTAAACCATGTCCCTAAGCACCACGTCTGCACATTTCTTAAATACCTCCAGGGATGGTGACTCCACCACTTCCTTGGGCAGCCTGTTCCAATGTTTAATAACCCTTTCGGTGAAGAGGTTTTTTTCTCTTTCATCTTGGAGAAGATGGTCACAGATGAGGTACTAGAAAGAGTCAGATTTAAAAGCGCATGCTCCCTAGAGGGGATCAAAGACTGAGATGCTGTTTAGACATGCAAACAACCAGAAGTATCAGAGCAGGAAAGAGCGTGGTTGAACCAGTTAGAGCGCTGATAAAATCTGCTACTTTTAGCATCAGCAAAATTTGTGAAAGTAATACAAATAGAGTGCAGAAACACAGGGAAAGAGATGTGTAAGGCAGTTCCTATTGCCTATCCTTACATGTCTAATGTAGGTGCCTAAAGGAGGAAGACAATTTTTCCTAGGCTATTGAGAGATTAAATGCAGAGGATGTTCTTTCAGTATAGCTTCTGCTCTGAAGCACCTCCAGAGGAGCCTGACACTCTTCACTGATTATTTAGGAGACTTAGGTAAACTAACTGCCTTCCTTAAGCCCTTGAGTTTGGTATTAAACTTAAGCAGTGGTAAAAACCAAGTCCATGTAGGGTCACTGCAAAGGCAACTTTGTACCTAGGACTACAAACCTAATATTGATAGTGTTCTTTCCTTGTATGCCATCACCTTGGGAAGCTTCCCTCTTCCCCTCAGACTTCTCTTTCTGTTCTTTATATGACATTCAGATCTCATGTGCAGAGGCTGAATAGTTTGTCTGAAAGACAAAGAAAGTCAATGGAAGAGAGTCCATTAGATCTGTGCATTGCATTTTTAACCGAATCTAAAGTCAGACATACTCAAGGACTTTCCTCTTCTATGTTCCTTCCTAGAGGTGGGAGGTTATTTCTCTAATCAGGATTGGCTTTTGTAAAAGTCCCTGGAAAAATCATAAATTGTGCTGTTTAGTTCAAAAAGATCTCTGAAAAATAGAGAAAAGTTCATAATCAAAACAAGAGCAATAGTGTTTGTGGCATATTTGATTTAATAAGAAAGCACTATTTACCAGATTATAACTAAAATCTGGCTTTTCATTAAAATGAATGAAAAACTGAAACTCAAAAAGGATTAAAATTTTTTATTTATGGTTAAAAATACTTGTTTTTAAATGTTGTTACTGAAAATTTTGCATCCAAGGTCAAACTTCAGATCTGTTGAATTCTCTGTCCCTTGCATCTCACTTGCAGCACTATTACCACTTTTCATGTTTCTCTGTTGCACTTGTCTTGTTTAATACAAGACAAGAAGCCATGTGGGTGACAGCTCTATACCAACAAATCTTTACAGACAGATGCTACGATTTGATCCTGATACTCACGGTATGTTTTACTTACTGCTGCAACTGGGACTTAAAAATATAAGCATCAGCTTTTTTCCCTGTTTATAACTCTATAAAAAAGTCTGTTCTGACTTAATGTAATATTAATAGGAAACTATTTTTAACCTAAATGAAGCAGGGGTACAATGACATTAATATGTTTTGTGGTGCAAGAAAGGATTTCTTCCTTTTGGCTGACATTCATCACCAGTTCTTGCATAAGCATTCACATACCTAAATAAAGTAGTAAGAAAAAACTTCCTCCTCCTATTAAGTGGCTCTTTATACAGAGAAGATCAAATTCAGCTGATAATGTCATCAGGAAGTATGTGCAATATTTAAAATCAGGTTGACAGTGTAAATACTGCTGCAGAAGAAAGAAATGGCAGTTTGCCTCAGAAATGATGTTACAAATTTCAGGTTGGTCCTATGACAGAATTAAGGAGAGACTCATTGATTAGAGTTTTTACCACTATGTGATCAGTGTTAGATTTAGGAGTTATGGGTGGGAATCTGAAAAGGAATTTTGTGTGCTGCATGCCACAAAACCATTCTAAAACCCTGTTGGTAGACTGACTCTCTAAAATGGCTTAGTGAAAAGTCAGTTACTGAGCTTATATGCCTGGACAGAAAATATTACATAATATATGTTAAGGAACAGTTTAGCCAAAGGATGAAATAGGAATATGTTAATTCTTTTCTGTAATTTTGTTTGATTTGTTTGATTTGAAGTTTAGTTCTTGTGTGAACAGGTCCTTTTTCATTGGCAGTTTTGGTCGTAAGGTTGGTTGATTAACCAGACCATCTGTGGTCATACAGTACTCCATAATATAGAGGACAGAGAAATAATTTCAGTTAAAATAAAAATTATAAACACCGAGCAGAGATGCCCTCAGCCAGAAAATTAGGAAATTAAATCCCTCATACTTAGTATGGAATAGCAATATCATAGTGGGTATATTCCCCCAAAACTGAAAAGTTAGGAATTGAGCAAGGAAACAGATGTTTATGCAGTATGGTAATTCAGTCTTGGAGATGACAAAAGAATGAAGCCAATGTTTTATTTAGGAATCTAGTAGTATTTTCTTGCATATGTAAGTAAGGGTAAATATGTGTAAAAAATGGACTAAAAAGAATCTCAAGGGAAAGAGCACAAGGACGAAGAAAGAAACGCTTTAAACGTATAAAGCAAGACTTGTTCAGTGAACCACTCAAACATTTGTAAAAAGTGAGCAAAGTGGTAGCAAAGACAGCTAAAGGGAAATGCATTTTAAAATTCTAGCAAGTAAACTTTAACTTCTAAATATAACTACTGTAATAAATGACTTTGGAAAGTTATACATAGAGACACAAAATATCCTCAACCCTGTGGTTGAGAAATGTCATGAATTCAATGGAAAAATACACTAACACTGTTCATGGATGCATGTTTTGTGGAGAGAAAATTTGTTTCCCTGATATGTATTCATGAACAATGAATTAATCCGAGCCCTTAAAATGCATGCAACCTCTGTCTGTGTTGGTGCTAAACTCTTCTAGTGCCAAAGAAAATACATACACATACAAATCTACTCATTGCACCATTGTTAAGCTTTACTATTCTTTTTCTTTTTTGGATGTACTTTTTAACTGTGAGGAGTGAATAAGCAATCATAGTTTCAAACATGTTCTTCTCTAGGCAAAACCGTTGGTGAGCAGCGTGCTTCCACATCCCTAGGCCTACCACTGTGTCATCCCGTTATTTCTGGTGCCAGCAATTCCTCTGTACTTGTCTGATGTGGGTGCTCCTACACTGTGGCTTATAGCAAGCCTTTCAGCTGCGTTTAGACAGACCCTTTAAATGTCCCTCTTTGACGTCAGCTCAGCTTTGGGGACTAGTTGGTATTTTTCATGTGACTGATAACAGGAGGCTTCCTGATATAGCCTTTCAAAGGAATGGGCAAAAGCAGCACAGCATGATTCTCTAGGGGACATCATCTTTGATACTTGAAAGGGACCTTTTCATCTTGGGTTTTGAGAGACTATGCGCCCAACATGCTAAGGAGATTTAGAACATCCTTGTTTAGATTTTTGCTTCAGGAGATTACTGTCTGATAGTTAAGAATGAACAAAATCCAAGGTAAATTCTGTTTTAATTGTTCATTGAGAAAAAAAAAATTTCACGAGATTTTTCAGCCACGTGCATGAGATTCCAGGTGCTCAAGGTGTCAAGTGCGTTTAGAGGAGAAAAAGGAAAACTGTTAATAAGGGGATATTCCTGAATAAAAACAGCACATGCCATTTCTTCAAGCAATTGGTATTCCTGGTTAGGTCATTGTATTAATACTTGTCATTTGCATAAGCAACTGTTACAACTTGTGTGCACATACAAAACAAAGTGTATTGTACTGCATATAAAATTTATATTCAGTATAAAATAAGAAGGAAGTGGGACACTTCATATGAAGGCTAGGATACAGATTAACAGTTTGGTAGCTGTGACCCACATATCAAATGAATGTTTTACCTCAGTTATCAGTATAGTTGATGAGAGCAGTGATAATTCTATCATATGAATTATGATGATGCACTACAAGTTACAGCAGCTGGCATGGAATATAATTCCCAGAATGCTGAAGAAACTGTAATAATGTGGGTTTGTAGTGAGTCTGAGTTTTTGTTTTATTTATTGGGGTTCTTTGGGAAGTTGGGGTTTTTGTTTGTTTGTTGAGGTCTGTTTTTTTCCTGTGGAAAATAACAAGTGTGGACCTATTTTGGAATAAATTGCAACATATTTTTATCAAAGCTAGACCATAATGCTCAATATATTTCAATATGAGAGATAACTGTTTTCTTAGGAGTAATAAAAGTGGGCTTCATCCACTTAGATTCCATGAACCAATATCCCACAGGAAACTGTTCTTGAATTTGGAAATGATGGTGGTGGACACAAGAATTGTGAGCTGGCTAAAGTGCTGACTAAAGGTAATATACAAAAGAAAGTGACAAGGCTGGAGAAACGTTACTAGTGGTGTTTCTCTGGCATTAGTGTTGGAACCTGTTGTATTTAATATACTTACAGGTGTGTTGAGGTGAAATTCCCGTGTAAACCAAGTTTGGGATGTACTGCCAATGCTGAGGAGGACTGGACTGTCATTCAAAAAGAATTAGACTAACTTTTTTACAGCTTGCTGGTAATGTCATATAAGTAAGTAGCATACTGTACAAAGCCATGTGCTTTGGGTTCAATCATTACCTCATCTATAACCTGGGCCTTTATGAACTGGAAGTAACAGAGGTAGAAAGAAATTGGAGTGTATTCAGTTGACGGATGAGTATGATTAGATGATGAAATATAATTATCATAGAAAAGATAATGGAATCTTGGAAGGTGAGAGCTTTTTAACAGAGAGTGGGAAATATTGGTGCCACCTTATAAGGAGCGTTAACTCCTTTTGAGTATTTCTACAGTTGTGTTTAGCTATTTTCAGACAAATGAACTTAAACTATGAGAGGTGCAAAGAAGAGCTACAGGATGAGCAAGGGAATGAAGCTCCATCTTTTGAAGGGAAATCAGAAATGCCTCATATTCCCAACCAAATGGAGGTTTCTAGGGTGATGAATCATTAAATATACTGGGAGAAAATATTGATAAATGGATAGGTTCAATGTCACTTAGCCTCTCTGCTGAGATAGCTAACAAGCTGCCGATTGCTGCCTGTTCAGTATTTTTCTTTTGTGGTGTGGATAGTTGACCGGTGTTAATTCCAAAAGTCCACAAAAGTCTTGCCTTGTGACACTGACAAGAGAATTGCCAGTAAGACCAAATTTTTGTTAGTACTGTAAAAAGTATCAGCAGCCTTAAAAAATGCATACCGTTTTTCAAATCTTGGCTGCAGATTACGTGCAAAAGATCTTACTGAACTTCCTCCTGTTTGGTCTTTTGAATTCAGTTCTGGTGGTGTCACTCCCTTACCCTTGCCTAATGAGCCAGCTCACCATGATGACAGCTGCTGCTGTCTGGTTTTGACTTTCGAGAGCTCCATAAGTGCGAAGTGTGATGACATCATGCTCCCTAGGGTGTCAGTTATTAGCTGCTAAAAATAGTTACAGGCAAACACAGAATAGAAAAATCAAATGTCTGTTTAAAGCACTAGTGAATGGGAGGGTAAAGAGATAGAGCTCAGCTGAGGGGCTTTCTATTTAAATGCAAAGGCAACAACATTGGACTACAGTCCTGGCAAATGTTGCAGATGATGCTCTAGGACTTGTGAGCTGGGAGAGCCCACAGAGACAAGTTCATCCCTGGTGCAATTCCAAAACTGTCATGGTAAGTGAGCTTTTTGTGTTTATTTCCCACTGGTTAGGTTCTCTGATCTGAGTAATCTGTGTTTTGCAGTTCTTAATGTAAGTGTAGCCATGGGATTCACAGCACGAGAATGATGTCAGTGTTACTGCCAGTATAATCACTGTTCTATCAAAAATAAAGCACAAAGCAATATTCATAGTGTAAAATTAAGTGTTGAAAGGTTAAGAAATAATACACAGTAAAAACTATATGCAGGCATAAATGATACCACCAGTCTTCAAGTTCAGGAAAGTATCCTGCTCAGCATGTGTTTGGGGGCTCTTTGGTGCAAGTTCTTTTGACATCACTTATAACCTTTAGGCCTTGATTACGGAACTACGAGCTAAGACAGGCTTGAAGACAGAGGTCACATTTTCCGCTTTTAACTTGTGTTTTGTAATGTGGACTTCTGTTTAATGTTTCTATGGTACTAGCAAGGTGTTTCAGATATTAAGCTACTCCGAATTAAAGCTGATCTAATAAAGAAAACACATATAAATACAGAAGTGGTTCACTGAACAAGTCTTGCTTTCATATAACATGAAAGTTAAGAGGAAACAGGACTGGGTGTCTCAACCTTTGAAAATCTCATCGTGGGTTTTTTATACTAATTAGGCCATGGACTTTCTGTTCAACTAGTCCTATCAGTGGTGTTACCAGATTTTTCTAACCTGAGCTACTCATAATAGTCTTTTCTACACTTAACTGTCTAAGGGCAGGCAGGGGTAGCAAGATGAAGCTGTGACTCTTATGAACACCAGAAATTCTCATTCCAAGTTACAAATGCTAACCTACAGGCCTGAAACTCCCTTAGCCAAAGTATAATCTTTTTCTCACGCATTCGAAGTCATGCACAACAGCTTCATGGTGATTCAGAAGCATCAGAGATCACTTGTAACTAGCACTGGTCCCCTTATCAGGCAGAACAACCTGTTCTCCATCCAACTTTTGCACCCTGGCCCCAAACTGCCTGATCTCCTGTTTGGACCCAGTACACAACCTAAAAACACAAGTCTGCTGATCCTACAGAGCCTGACTCACATCCCTGTCAACCACTTGCAGCAGCCTTCCCCAGAGGGAATGAAGAGCTTGATGGATGTTGTACTGCAGGTTATCAGAGTGCGTGCTAATGAAGCAACAGATCCATTACAGTATTTATCCATTCTGCAAGATCCAATTACAGGAACTTTGTGAAGTATAAAATAGTTTGATTTTACCCAGTGTTCATCCTGTAAAAGATGATGTCTGTAAAAGATATTCCCATCCTATCATTATTTCCTTGTGCTGATTCATCTATGTTCAAGATTGTTTAGAGCCAGGATTTGATTCTGCCTTGTTGCTGATAATGTTTTTTGTAAATCTGTTTGATAATTGTCATGGATAAAGCTGAAGAATCCCTGTCTTTTGCTTGCAGGGTGTGACATGTAAAGTAGAAGTTTCTTTTGCTATTACAGATCAAAAGGCAGGGAACTGATGTAGGAATTATTGTGTGAAATTACATTGTCTCTGTTATGTAGGAATTCAGACAGTGATTGTGATAGTCCCTTTTGTCCTTTAAAAATGAGAATTTATGACTCAAAGGTGCTCCTCTGTCAGTCACAAAATTTTTACCATTATACTGAATCTTATTTTAATGCTATAATAACCTGCCCTTTTAGTGGCAAGTGTGGTGTTTTGAATGCAAACTGGTTTACAGTCATTTTCTTCAGCCTGCAAAACAGGTGCGCGCACACACACACACAAAAAGAAATATGGAAGAAATTCCATATTCAGTGGTGGTGGCTGGAGGGGCAAAATATAATAATAATAAAAAACCCTTATTGAAAAAGTTTTCCTCTTTGCACGGGTTTGTGAGATTTATTGTTTTTAGGAAGGGGACCATTTTTAGGTGACTCCTTAAAACTACCTGAAGGAGAAGCATCTGAATGAGAATGATAATAAGAAATGGAAATACAGTGAAGTTCTTACAACATAAAATGCATAGTTTTTAGCAGGTGGCCAACTTTACAAAGATTTCCTGCTGCATTAAATTTTCCTTGCTGTATCTCCCAGAAGGCTGAATGTTGCTATCTCCTGCAGACAATGCAGCAACGCCCTTATTTTGTACTAGTGAATGATTTTTTTCCATTCACAAGCTGTTTCAGTATTCCAGAGCATCTCACTGCTCTAGCATGCATTTATCTGAATTTAAAGTAATTTATTTATAAAAAGATTATTCTCTCTTGGTTTGGGGGATATTGTCAGGGATAAAGGCACATGCAGTAGCACAAACAACTGAGATCTTCTGGCAGACTTTTTGTCTGCTTAACGCTTTCACTTATGGCCTTGACACTGATTATAATGCCAATAGAATAAAATATCATCTACAGAATATAATTTCCTGTTCAAATGCTGGCAAAGTAGTGCTGACGTGGCACATGCTTATTGCATCATCTATAGGTGGTGGCACTGTCTTGCTCTGTTCTGTTTTCAAGGTTAAACAAAGAAATGTACAAAATACTCTCAGCAAGAACTACCTGAGCCTTAGGCCTGACTTCAGCTGAGCATTTAAACCCTTGTGCTATGCTTTTTGATTCAAATGGACCTGCTGTGTATGGAAATTACTCACTTTAAATAGAAGCAATGTAGAAAAGTGAACTGTGTAAATGATTGTGAATGGATCTACCTGATTTTTGTAGAAAATCTAAGGATGATGGACCTAAATAATCAATAAAATTAGGGTTAAAGTCTTTGTAAAACACCCGCGGGAGTATGTATTTATCAGTTTTACATATCCTGAGCTAGATCACACTGAAATGACGGACAATTCAACCAAATATATGCCTGGAGTATATTTAGATCCAATAGCAGGAAGCTGAGTCCAGATAGATTCAGACAGGAAATGAGGCATATGTGTTTAATAGTGTGGGTCGTTAAATAGTAGCATCTCTAGACAAGAAACACGGGATATTTCACATGCACAGTAAATTGAGGGTTTGTCTGCATAAGACTACACAAATGTAACCTGAATTAACTAACATAGACAAGTTAAAGAATCTGAGGCAGGAACTACTTAGGGAATGCAGTTGACTGTTGCTGTAAAATGTCAGACAAAAAGATTAGAATAATCTCTCTGGCTGGAAAATACATGAGTCTATTGCAATAGCTCGGTCCTGTATGTGCACAGCAGACAGAGAACAAGAAAAGGTTTTTATTCTGCTGCATAAGATATTAATGGCACTGTCTCACCATGAATTTTCACACGATTAGATAGATAGATCATGTCAAATCTTGGCTCATCACCAAGATTACTTGCCATAAAATTTCTGACATCAGAAGATGGACATCCATATTAAAGTGAAATTTGAAGATTGTCTAATATTTAAGTTTGTGAGACAGAGTCCTTGTCCACAGAAATAGTGTTGTCAGCAGCTCTGTTTGAATTAAAGCTGCAGATTGGATCTAGTCATTGGTGCTGATCTCAATTTTTATGTAGGACATAAATTGAATACATTACATTTTCAAACACACCAGGCCAGCACTCTCTGACACAGACACCAAAGCTTAAGTAAATGGGAGCAGACAGTGTTTTCTAGCCCGAGGTGTCAGACCATTAGAAATTTCAGGTGCCTAAATGTAAATGTAGTATAGACATCCAAGTTGAAAGATGTCTTGAAAATATATCCAAAGATATATATTATTCTGACACACACTGGAATCAGCTATTACTACTGACACTGCCAACCTAGCGAAGGAGTCTTTTGATGTATTTCAAGAAACATGTACATTCAGTGTCCTGTAACTGCATCCGTAACTACCAGCCTCTCAGGAAAAAACTTGAGAAGGCTGTTTTTTGTTTTTTAATCGTTAACTTTGCACTCTTGTGCTTTCCTTCCTCTCTAAGCTTCCTTTTTGTGAAGATGAAACCCAGTGATGCAGTGTTTGCCTATAGGCGTCCTTTTTCCTGTGAACATAGAGAACCCTGAAGAACAAATAAACTTTTTAAGTTGCTGATCTTGCACGTTTGCAAATTCATTGGGAGATTTGGCTCACATGTAAGGACACAAGGATCCGGCTCCTAGGGAATAAACGTCAAAGAACATGAAAAGAAAAGCCTTAGTAGGCACTGGGACTATAGGAACAAAGAGTGCTTCCAAACTGCAGTAGTGAAAACCACTGGGAAATGTGGAATAGTCTGACAGAAGCAATAAGAATGATGATTCTGAGTCAGGCACTGAATTGGGGTGGGGGTGGGGGGAGAAGAAAAAGAAAAAAAAAAAGAAGTTCCATCCAAGTGAATTAAAGACACTTACATTCCTGGAAATGAATTATTTCCTCTTTATCAAAAAGGAGAAAAAAGACAAAGAGGTTAAGAATGTAATTATATGTTGCAGAAAGAATTCTATGGCAATTTCTGTCTCCCAGGCTTACGTTCAGGGTACTAACCAAAACTCTGACACACTGACTGACTTTCTGTAGTGAGTCTCAGCAGTGTTGCCTGCACTGCCTATTTACTTTTCAGTACTTCCTCTTGGAGGCTTTCTTTTAGTCTATGTTCTCAGCAGGCTTTTAGAGGAAGCTCTGGGTATTATTTTTTGTCCAGAATAAACAGAAAGCACAGTACTGTCTTCTGTGCATAAGCTCTCTCCTTCCCTTGTGAATTTACAATATTGTAGAAAAAACAAAATGACCACAGAAGTAGTGTGTTGTTAAATGATCACTCAAAACTAGTGCTGAGGACTTGGTTCCTTGCTTTGTCAATGACTTCAAGCATTATCAGTTACGTAATTTACTATTTATGTCATGAAGGCCTTCAAGGAAGTGCTAAAGCCTATGAACCATCTCCCCCCTTTCCTATCTTGGGCTCAGAATATTTTCATTCCATTCGTCTCTGCTTAGATGCAGAGTGTCTGAAGACTGTTTCAGAATATCTGTTTTCAATGCACACTGATGTTTTGCCAGTCATATGTCATGAGGGAGCGTCCTCCCACTGGTATGAACAATATGACCGTGAAAGAAGGCAAACAGTAACTGTATTATGTCCTCCAGAAGATGGATAGAAGTTAGAGGGAATATGTTTTTGTGCACTGTGTTTCAGGGCCTTGCTCATCAGTTGCACAACACTGCTAAATTTGTTTCCTCGCGCTTACAAATGAAATTAAATCAAGGTTGTAAAACAGAAAATTGTATTCATATGCTTTGTAGATGGATGATGACAGACATACCGTAAAATGCTAAAAAAAAGATCAGCTGCAATTAGTCTGTAAAGTACATAATCACCAATGTGAATTTGACAACCAAGATTTCAAATATTTAACTTCATTCTGTCCTATATACTCCCTAAGAATGTCTTTTTGTGGTGATTTTGTTGATAGATGGAAGTTGGTTGTAAATAATTACATTAAGATTCAGTTATTCATAAAACTATCATTTAATAACAAAAATCAATTTGCTTATGAATGCATTTAGGTTGCTGCACTGAACATACCCAGACTCCTATCCTCCAGGCATTGAAGAGGGTCTCTGTCATTCTTCATTGGCTGAAGAGTAGAAAAGGCCTGGGGCAATCTCCTACAGACTTTTTTCTGGCTCTCCTGGTATGATGCCCTGAAGTAGATGAGACACTGCTATATCCTAGAGACCATTGGGTTAAATTAACCAGGATATAATTAAGATTACAAAAACAACCTCAGAAGTTTTATGGGGTTGCAAGCAGCATTCTCTCTCCTTATCCCAAAGAAAGTTTATTCCTTGCTACTTCCCTTGAGAGAAGAGTTAAAAATTCCCTATTATGGAATGAGGACTGCCCAACAGATAGCCAGAAAAAGCAATATGAGAACTAGCATGGCCAGCTGGAGCCCAGCCAGTATGGCTGTGACTGGTGATCCCCTGAAACAAAACTGTGCAGCAGAAGCTGCTGCCCGCTGCTGCTGTAGAAAGCATCCCCCAGCAGGTGCCACCTAGAGAAGCCAGTGATAGCCTGGCCTGTGGGAGTTGAAGACAAAGCAAGGTGAATAGGAGTGAAAGAAGAACAGGAAGGGGAACAGTGGGAAAAGGAATTAATCTTTATTTTGTGTGCTGGAAAGATCAAACTGCATTGCACTGTTGCAGTGTTTTGAAGTACATTTTGTCTCAGGACCTGACTCTCCTTATGCCAGTTTAAGTCATCAGTTTAATACACAGTGATGCAAATAAGCATCAACCCCTGGCTTGTCTACTCATAGAGACAAACATTTATGTTGGATGCTTGCTTTTTAGCACAGTGGTGAACCAACAGTGCTAAAACACCATTTGTTTTGCTGTGTTAAGGGAACCAGCTATCACTGTAGCCACGTCACTAAATCACATTACAACCCTTGGTCTAATGACATTTGTATAGATCTCCAGCTCTCTACTATTTGTCACTAATCAGAGTAGTCTGAAGATAATCATGCAGGGACATTATCCCATTTGATGTTCTTTCCCTCTACCTTAGCTAATCATTTCTACAATGCACACACAAGCCAGCATATCCTGACTTCTCCAATTCCTTTTGCTATTTATTTTTTCTTTCTTTTAGCAGCAATGATTGAGAGATCAATGAGGTTATTGTGCCCGGTCTATTGCACAACTCCCCAGTTTCCTGTTGCGGTGGGATCTACCAGGAAACTTAAATCCAAAGAACAGCCAAACCTCTTCTCATACTTCCTCTGAAAGGCTGACCAAGCCTGTGTAACTGGGGTAGTTGATTAATATTTAGCCTTAAAAGATGAAATATCTTTGTATTACAGTATGCCTCATCCCAGTGGAGACAATGTTAGGGTTCATATTAGCACTACTGGGTGCTTTTGTTTTCTCTTTCTGTTTTAGCAATGAAAAAAAAAAAAGGTGATTTTTCTTCCGTTAGAGGTGCTTGAAACTGCAATGAATTTCATGAAGTGAATGGAATTGTTCAGGATTTTAATCAATGTAGCTGCAGAATTTGACCAGCCATCTTAAAACCATTGCATTTATTTTTAAGATTCAAAATGTTATATTGATAATTACAACAATTGTAGGGAATATCCTATTATATTGACCTTGATAGTGTCATTAAACATAGTGAATACAACATTTGCTTGCTAAAATGGAAAGATGAGATGCTCAGTCACTTAGAGCTTCATATGGTAATCATCAGGAAAACAGCTCCTTTTTTAAATGTAGCTGTCAAACTGACAGGTTGCAAAAGAAACAGATTCCTAGCTATTCAGTAGTTATAAAAGATCAAGATGATCCAGTTTAATCAGACCATCAAAGAGGGAGACTTGAATTTGTTGAATTCAAATCAGGGCTTTTTTGTGTTTGCTTACTTGGGCTGGTCCTAACCACAGGTTCATAAAAAATTCCTAATAAACTTTTGAGCTGTTACTCATTCCAAGATGGCACTGAAGATCAAATAGCTGTCAATTATAAGGTGGCAGAGACTTGAATAAAAATGCAACTGGCTTTTTTGAGAAATACTTTGGGTTGATTACAACCATTTTGACATCAGATGCAATCCTTTGCAAGTGCAGATAGCAACTGATTCTGGCAATTTTCTTACGGGAATTTTTCCAGGGGGATTTGATGTAAGCAAATGTCTCTGAAAATAAGCTGTGGATGCACTACAAGGATCACTTAGAAGTCTTTTCTGAAAAAGACACCTCTGTGTCTGCTGTAGTTTAGACAAGATTGTATAACTTTATTGATTTCTGACCCTTTGTCCCTGTCTGGCACTCAGCCTCCACCACTCTAAACCAGCCTTTTCTTCTTTGGACTTGTGGAAACCTTGGGTTTTTTCACACACTTGTTAATGTATTTGCCAAGATACTCGGTACTTCTTTGCAAAGGTGCTACTGCTCTACTGATTGACATTCAGCATGGGCAGGCAGAGCAGGCCAAGGAAAGAAGCAAGAAGCCAGAAAGGAACAAAAACCTTCAATTTTTGAGTTCTTATTCCAAATGTCTTTGAATTAGCAGCTCTGGGCCCTTCCCAGCTCTTGAAGGAATGCCAGTTCAGTACAGTGAGTGAATAAGGTGTGTGCGGGGGCGACTGCTTCTCTGTCAGTTGTGAGAAGCTTTATTTTAAAAAGTGCCTCTTTTTTTGCCAGCATTACAGAGGTTTGAATGGTTCAGAGGAGCTGGTAATGGTTTAGGGAGGCTTTCTTGTTTATGGCATGTTGCCCAGTCAAATCCAGCCTAGGTCATTAGTGACCAGAAACTCTTACCTTGTTAACAGTGTCTGATGGATGATGTCAACTGTGCCTGAGTCCAGTTTCTAGCAGAAAAAGCATCACAGAAACCAGTATTGCATTGTTCCTAACTGACTCTCTTGCAAGCAAAGGGGGGACAGAGCTGTGCCAGCGGGTTCATTCGGGGCAGAGCTGAGCTGAGGCATGCAGCTGTAGCAAGCTTCCTCCACTGCTGCACATCCTTCCCGTCTCTGCAAAGAGAGAACAGTAGCCTGCAAAGCTGTCAAGCTGATGCTTTCCCCAGCATTGAAATGACATGCAGTGAAAACAGGCAAGCAAAATGAACAAAAATACGAAGCACCTTTGCTAAGGAGCACTGATTTATATCTTCTGGTAAAAGATACATGGAAGAGCATGAAGGGTTTCATTCAGAGTTTTGGACCAAAGCCCTGTGTATGTGAGGAAAATCATTAACACACCATTAGCAGTCATGTGTCAAAATGGCAATTAGTTCTTTATTGTAATCTCTAATTTTATTTTATAATGTTTTTACTATTTGTTTTTTTGCATTTTGCTTATTTGGACTCTCGTACCGGTCATTTTCACTTTGCTTATATTTATTTCACTCCTTTGTTTGCTCTAATGTTCTTCCATCTGAAAAGCTCTCATGTTGGGGAACTTGCTCGGCAGCAAGGGTAGAAGGAAGGCAGGTGGGCAGGGAATCTGAATTCTGATTTTGGCTCTGCCACTGGTTACTTGGCAAGCTGTTTACACCACTCTGTGCCTTACTTTCCCACAGAAAGAGACTCATAGTCGAAGAACAGTTTAAAATCTTTGTCAAAAAAGAACTGTGCATCTACTAGTGCTGTTTACTGAAGGAAAACACAAATGAAACCGAGTATTTTATTCCATGTGCTCCTTAAAGTGTATATGAGTTGATTAAGCCCAGTAAGTCTCTGTTCTTCATTTTCCTTTCCTGAATTAGGTCCAACTGTTGAGTCATCATTGATGCACACATCCAAACCACTATAGACATCTTAGCCTTCAAATTGTAAAAAATCCAAAAACATTCTAGATTCTTCAGCCCATTTAACAGATGTAATATGGAAGAAGCAAATCCTAGTAACTAGTGAAACACAGTTATAGTACAGATCTGAACTGGCACTGCAGAAAGTATGTATTGCTCTCTCCTTAAATGTTGTCTCTATTCCCTCCCCCCGATTTAATTTGGATAAACTGTCCACCAACAGGGCACAGTAGTTTGTTAAGGGCACAGTTGCTGTATAATTTTATATTACTTACAGTCTTATAAAAGTGTTGCAGGTAACAATGGAAATAGTGTCATTTCTCTGCCTAGGCCATGGTGCCATTTCCAGTATCATTAATTCATTGTAACTGAAACCCCTTTTCCCTCAGGAATGGCTGGGGTCATAGCAACAACGTTGATGCAGATGCAGATTAAGAGCCAGTAGCAGCAGTGTGTTGAAAAGCTTACTAAAAATGGTCTCTGTCTCTCTGTAGACCTGCAAACCCAGCCTCTTGTATCAGATTTCCTCATTCATGACCATAAAACTCTTCAGGTACCAAAAATTCTGTAAGTTAAATGGCAAAACTTAAAAATTGCAAGCTTGAGTAATACTGCTAACAGCTCAGTGTAAGCTCAACGTTCAGAGGAAGGTGAAATACACCTATAATTAGTCTAACATGCAACACTTCTTGCTGCACTACACCTGAACGTTAGCATAGATTCCAAAACTGAGGAATAAATACCCTTTGCCATCTTTACCATAATGCAACTGCAACTCACTGAGTTAAATCCTTAGTTCGTTTACTGATCTTCACCAAAGCGTTTGCCAGCGTGACACCTGATAGCTTGGTATTCTGCTGTCTGCAGTTAACAGCACTGAGCTGTGTTCAGTGGGACTGTATTGTATTTATGTACCGTGGGCTTTGGCTGTGTGAATGCCTTCATTTGTTGGTGGCACTATGCAAATACATAAAATAAACAATATTACACCTATTATTTTCTAAGATATTGGGTAGCAGTGGAATGCAAGAATCTTTCATTAAAAATGTGAAAAGTAGTTTGATTTTGTTGTGATTGGAAACTTGCTTATGTTTGTAAGAATTTCTAAAGCTAATTAATGGACATGATCATGCTTCTTCAGTTGACTTCCTATCTTGTTCCGTAAAAGGGCCAAACAATCTCTGAATGGACTGAACAAAATAATACTTCTTTAATGCTTCTTTCTTCGTAATTCCACTCTTTTACTACCCATGTCAGTTATTGAATGCTTTGTTAAGGTCCTTTCATGACTTTTCACATTTTCTCTTTTGTCTCCACTCATTCCACTTTATACCTGGAACACAACTTTAATGTACATTACGCTCTTCAGTTGTTGACAAAGAAGTAACTGAAAACTCTCAAAAAGTGATCACTTGCTGTCCTACGTGCAGCTAACTAGTCCCTGTTTGCTCCCTATTATGCACACAGTAAAATCCTTGGGGTTTAGGATTAGGTTAGGTATACGGTAAAGTAATTGTAATTTCCAAAGCAGCATCTAGAAAATACCAGTCATAAGAGTAAGGAGAAGATCTATTTGGCTGAAAAGGGTCGGGAGATTTTTCAAACTGAGAGTTAAAAAGGGATCTTCATTGTTTCTGCCCCTCCCATCTGCTGTTCTCTGCAGCTGAAAATGGGGCAGAAAGCCAACATCATGACATTTGAGCAGACAGCAGTTTATGGAAGTGTCTATTACAATTCCACACCCACACCCTTGGTAGAAAGGAGCCTTCTCCCTGGCCATTTCAAGCAAAGTTGCTGCCAGAGAGTTACAGTTGATGTGACGCTTCATCCCCTGAGTCTGGGATTTGTAGGCAGACTCTTAAATTTTTCTGTGTAGGTTTTAAATACAGATTCCCCTTCCTCTGCTTGCCTACTCCTCTCCCCCTCTAGAAGAAATCAAAAGAATTTCCAAAACACACTGTAGAGTTTTCTCAGCCCTCGCGTGCCATTATTACAAGTGGGTTGGACTGCGGCATCAGAGAACTTGCAGAAGCACAGTGATTATATGAGCATTGCCTTTTGCCTCATTTAGTGATCTTAAACATTGGTGAAACACCTTGCAAATTACAGTAAGCACAGGAAACCTGCTACTGATCTCTCAGTGTTGCAACTGGTCTTAGAAGAGAACAGTATAGATCAAATGGCTTTTTCAGCCTGTTTGATTTTTGTTGCTGTTCATTTATGATGAGCACTTTCAGCAGTTCCACGAGTATCCTTCGTCATTTTGTCTGAAAGAAATATTAATATATATTACTCATAAATACGTGCATACATATAGGCCACACATAAAGCATCCATGCATATATAGCCACTCCCCTTTCTTCTATTTAAGTGGTGTTCAGTGATTGTTCAGTTCTCTTTAAAGGATGAGTCACCTGGCTCACTCTAGAGTCAGGAATTCAGACTGAAAACTGTAGCTGCACAATGATCCGACTGTGCAGCTTGATCTGCTGTTTTACTGGACCTCAAAAAGTAAATGCACTGACATCCACTGTTTCTTCAGTCTCCTAAATAACAAGAAAAATGCTATTACTGTGTCTCCTTACATTCTCTTTCGTTGATTTTTTTATTTGAATTAAATATTAGAGAATAAGCATGTGGATATAAAAGGAACTGAATTATGCTGGATTGGCAGCCCTAGAAACTGAAGTTCACTGTTTTTTGGTAGCACAAGGACACTAGTAAAACACAGCAAGGATACTCCCCTCCACATGCCAAATTAAACAGTGATCCAAAGACCAGAGCCGATGGTGAGCAGAAAGTGCAGTCGCCATATGCATTCTTTCTTGGATTTCTAGAGAGACATGTACACAGCGTGAACTAAACTGCCACCTTAGATGCGTTTCATGCAGAGCATCAGCTGGTGAGATCACCGCTCCTTGGTGCTGTGAAAGGTCATCCATATGTAAGCAGAGCCACTGACAGAATGACAAAAGATGATCATCTCTCGCACTTCAGTTGTGCGGCTGAGCAAGTGGAGGGTTCTTGAAATGAATGAATGTTAGACTTCAGTAAGAAAGAAAACAGGAGATTGAAGGTAAAGCAGTAAAACCTTTGCTTTCATATTTAGGAATGAGTTGAGGAAGGGTTATGTGAAGATGGACATGCTTTCCTGTCATGTATATAGAATATAAAGATAATATGTGTAATCCTGCTTAACAGAGTAATTAAAATATATCAGTAAATTAAGTGAACTTTTAAGTCTCTGGCTCTTTATAAGGCTTGAATAAAGAATGATGTGAGATTGCTCGCTTATTAGTAAGGGGTTAATCACCATTTTAATTCCTAGATCTGAAGAGAAAGATGGAAAGGTAAGGGGAAAGAGATGTAGATTATTGTATCTCACCTGAATAGCTGCATGGATTGCAGTAGCACAAATGCTGTCAGACATAAACAAAGAATGAGGACAAAGCAAAAGTGTACATACTGCAGGAGTGGCCTGATTTAACCAATGAAAAAACCAATGATGAAAGAAAACCCGTGTTGCCATTGTAGAGGTGTCAAGAAAGTGGATTGTTACATCGATAAATTAATTCTGAAGTCTGAGTGAGAAATTTATTTTTTTCTTTTGTTTTCCTAAAGTCAGTCAAAGGGCTGGTGTGATTCAGTCACACCAGTGGAGGGGATTCCCACTGGATCTTTGTCTCTTAGTTATCTGTCTCCTGAAGAAACATGATTACTTCATGTACATCCTGAAGTGTTTTGGGAAGGAATTAGATAATGGGCTGATGAAATGTGGGGGCTTTCTGGAACATGGAAAGTACCAGGCTGACAATGAACTCTGCATTTCTCTGGAACCAAGACAAGACATGCATAGACTTCAGCAGTATTTCTAGCCATTTAGATTATACATGTGCCTGTCCATCTTTATACCTTCTACTCTCTGGCCCTGCCAAGACTGGGGAGGTTTTTAGAAAATGTCTCATTGCTTCCTAGTACCCGTTCACTGTCCTAACATGCAATATTTCACAAAATTTCCATCAAAAGGGTGTTTAGGGTCTGCTGGAGCTATCTGAAAACTGAGAACTGAGGTTTTCAGTTACCGCTGAATCAGCACAATCTCCAAACAGGTTCCCTCCCTCTACCTTCCCTTTGGAGATGTTTCAGACTCATTGGGCAGGAATCCAAGCACTGGGGGCCTCCAGTAGCATTTAATCTATCAGAAACCGAAGTTGCTTTGTTGGCTGTAGTAACTCATAACTCAAAGAGAACATGTTAGAGAAACTGATCTAGATATTGATTTTAAAACTCATCTGGCACTGTAGCTCAACCTTTCTCTTCCAATGCAGAACAAATTGATTCCTTATATAAATTCTAAAATAATACGAAGCATATTGCTGAACTGGCATGAGAATAGCTTAATTAGGGGTAGCTCTGATTTTGCAGCGTAGGGTTTGTCATATGAAACCAGTGATCAGAAGCAGAACTGGACAAAAACTGGTTGTAAAATATTGCCAGTAGCAGGACTGGGGATTTCTGTTTCATTAGGAATTCGTAACTTCTTCCTATAGTAAATGACTAAACAGACTACACAGTAGGTGAGATGAGTTTTATATGGAGAGGCAGGTTTTTTTATTTGTATCTGTTGATCTAAGAAAAGATATTCCTCCTTGCAAACTTTGCTTTGCTGTTAGCCTTGGACCACCACAGCTGCAGCAATGCCACTCCTGCAAGATGAGTTCCCCTGCTGAGAACCATGTCCTGTGTGCTTCGTTTTCCCAGTCTGCAACTGAAGAAACGTCCCTGTCTCCCAAATGAGTCATGAGGATAAATTATGTATTTTTTATAAAATGTTTTAATTTGCTCCACTGGAAGGACAAAGACTGATAATTTCATAATATGTAACTGCCTAAATATGATCTGAACTTTCTCGGGCTTTGCTTACTGCCTGTTATTTTCCAGAGCTGTTTCAAAACAGAAGATGAGAAATGATGTGCTCATTCTGGGACCATATCTTGTCAGTAATCACTACTCAAAGATCTGAAGATTGAATTAAGAAAAATGTAAGGGAACAAACGTAGTTTAAGGGAGAACTATCCTTGTGCTGATTTCTCCCTTTTATAAAAAGTTAAGCAACTTATACAGTGATACAGTGACTCTGAGGAAGTTTTTTTTTCTCTTCAAGTATGGTTCACAAAATCAAACTCATTCCTTGTTGATTTTTGCTATGTGATCACTCATTAAATGCAAAGTAAACATGTTGCTGAATGACATCTGTCCTTTGGATAAATGGAGGACAGATGTATTGCAGTGCAGGAAAGCACAATATAGACTTTGCAACCAGGACAAAGCTATTAAAATAATAGGTTTGAGTCAGTTAAGGAAAGTGCATAATTTTTTTTTTAAATGGATTTAAGATAAGCAATGAGCTGTTTCATTACAGTACGTACTGTATGTTCCAGTATGTACTACCATTAACATGGAGCCATTTATCAGTAATATACTAATAGCTCAAAGATTGCTTTACCTGCAGTAGTTATGATACTCATGTAAAATATTTTATGAAAATCTTGAAACTTCGTGGTGCTGATGGTGTGGCAGACCCATGCTGAGAAGATGGGTGATGCAAGCATCCCATCTTTAGTGTTGGAGTCCTGACCAGGGCTGCTTATGTTGGCTGTGCCGAGGCAATGACTTTTACAGAGGTGTCCCTGTGGTGTCAAGGTCAGTGGAGCAGGCAGGACTCGGAGAAGGTGTGGCTGGAGCATCCCACAAATTAGCTATTAATATAGTCTCAGGTCTCACGTTGGCTGTGACTGTAGTTTGGCAATTTGATTGTAATTTTAGCACGAGACATGGAAGAGCAGATGGATCCGCACTGAGACTGCTACAACCTTGGCAGTCAGTCTCTGATGGTCTTTCTGCTTTCCATGTGTCAGGATAAGGATGGGTGCACCACTGAGGGATGTAGGATCGCAGTTTTGTGAGAAATACTAGAGAATTGAGCATCTGTTCACACACATCACTTCCACCTTGCTACTAATCAAAGAGAAACACCCCAGCCCACTGAGCACTGAGGGTGAGATACAACTTTTATTGATCAGGTCCACAGAGGCCAGGGCTGCTCATGAGGAGGTAGCCGAAAATGCGGAGCTCAGGGCCTCACCTGTATCACTTCCTAACACCTGTAAGCAGCTCCACAGGGGCCTGGCAGCCCTGGCCTACACCTCCTGGCCAGGCCAGGCCCTCATGCTCCTCCCCAGGCCGCTCCAGCGGAGCAAGGCAACACGGCCATCGAATACTGGGGGGCCACTGGAAAGCAGCCATTTGGATGCTCGGGAGGTGAAAGGCTTTATAGGCAACGTGTGCTCCCCTTGGCTTCATGTAAAGGAGGAGCTTTGGCCACAGCTGCACTAACGATTTGGTGGCCACCTGTGTGCACCAGCACCCGCCCTGGCAGCAGGCGCTGAGCCACCCCCCAGGGGATGTCTTGTGCTTTGCCGGCCTGTTCTCCGCCCTTTGCTCCGCACCACCCCCTGCCAGGCCGGACAGGCCCGCAGCCCCCACCGGCCGCCCTGCCGGGAGGCGAGAGCCATTGCCGGCTGCAGGGAACGGAACGTACATGGGCTGCCAGCCCTCAGCCCAGCTGCTGCTGCCGCCCGGCCCGCCGCGGGCTCTGCGGCACTCGGCCGTACGGCTGTACAGCCGCCGCTACCCGGGGACGGCTTCTCCCCCGGGTGCCCGGTGCCGCCAGGCTCTGGGGCGCTCACAGGGGGCTTCCGCGGGCACTGCGGCTCCCCCGCCCCGAACGTGGTCGCCCTACTGCGGCCGAGGGAGCCCGGCCTCGCCTCGCCTCGCCCCGCCGCCCCAGGCCACGGCGGGCTCGGCAGGCCTCGGCACCGGGACCTCCCAGGCGCTGTCGCTTTAAGCGCTCTGACGTCAGCGCTCCGTAGCCATGGCAACGGCCCGTCACGTTGGCTGGGTCCATGCGGGAGGGGGAGGAGCTCCTCCCGTCGCGACCGAGCGCCATGGAGGCGGCGGCTCGGTGACACCCGCGCGGACCGTTACCCGGCGGCGGCGAGCCGGCAGGTATTTCCCGCCCGGGCCGCGGCGGAGCGGAGGATGCTCGCAGAGCCGGGTCCTCACCGGTGGGGGGGTGAAGCCTGGCCGGCGGGTGGCTCTGCCCATCCCCCGGGGCTCGGCGGGGACGCCTCAGGGCGGCGGCTGGTCCCGCGGGGCGGCCGGCGGCACCCCCTCCCCGCCCCGGCGCTGGGGAGCCTCGGCCGGGCGGGGCGCGGCGGCACGGCCGGGCTGCGGGGAGCCGCGGGCCTCACTTCCTGGTCCGGCGGCAGCAGCGGCGGCCGCCCCCGCGCTTTGCCCCACCGCAAGCGGGGCGGAGGAGAGGGGCTGCGGGCAGGCGGGCGGCGGCCGCTCGGGGCCGGGGGGAACGTTCCAGCGCGCTTCCCGCCTGGGGCGGCGCCGCTCGGGCCGCGGAGCCTGGGGGCGGGCTCGACTCCACCACCCCTCAGCGCGGACCTGGCGCGGGGTGGGCACGGAGGTCCCCGCAGGTCCCCGCGTACGAGGAGGGTCGCGGGGCCGCGCCAGCGGGAAGCCCCGGCGTCCCTTCCGCCTTTGCCCGCCGTCGCGCCCCCGCAGAGCCCGGCGGGGCCGCCCAGGAGCGCCGCAGCCGCCCCGCGCCCACTGGCCCCCGCCCCGCCCCTCGCGGGCGGCCCCATCCCGCGGGCGGGGGGGGAGCATGGGCGGCACCATCGCGCCGCAGCGCCGGGGGGAGTGGGCGGTGCTCGGTGGGGAGAGCCCAGCCGCAGCGGGGGTGAGCGCTGAGGCGGCCGCGGGCGTCGCCGCCAGCAGCGGCCCCAGCCCGGCTGGTAGCACCGCTGCGACCCTGCCAGCAGGTAAAGCCCCGCCGCCGGGGCTGCGCTTCCCGCCGGGGCGCCGGCTGCGGCCGCGGGTGGAGGGGGCCCGCTGGGGCGCCGCCCTGAGGCGGCGGGCGAGTGAGGGGCGCGGTCCCGCCTCGGGGTTGCGGGCGCCGGAGTCCGCCGGGAGCGGCCGGGCCCGGTAGGGGTGGGTGGCATCGCCGGCTTCCCGTCCCCACCGCTTCGGAGCGCGGACATGCCGCGGCGCCGCACCCAGCTTCCGCGGGGACGGTTGGTGCCGGGGCAGGGCTGGTCCTCCGTGGCTTCGGGAGGGCTCCCCGGAGGTGGTGCCGGGGGGGGAGTGGAGGGAGAGGCTCGTCCCTCCGGCGGTTCCCCAGGCTGGGGGGCGAGAAGCGGGGCGGGCGGCTTTAGCCGCCTGGGGAGTCGGCAGCATCGAGCGTCGAGTCCCCGGTGCCGCCAGCTCCGGCACGGCTCCGCCGAAGGGAGCCCGCGGGACCTACAGCCCTGCTGCTGCTGCAAGTTGTGAGAGCAGCCGTAGGTGTAGGTCGCAGAGAAACCGTCTTGCAGGCAGGGTGCCCCTTCTAGCTCTTTGTTGCCGAGGGTCCTCAAGGACAGACTTGGCGCTGAAAATAATGGGATTAGCAATGCGGGTGGCACGTTGACCTGTGCACTGGGGTGTTCAAAATGCTTCTGTCATCCCAACAGCATCAACCAGCCCAGCAGTTTGGATTTAAAAGTCTGTACAGCTAGCAGCAACAGGCAGTTTCCAGGATTATGGAATATGTAGGGAAACTCTTGTCTCTTTATTTCTGTACCTATCTAGAACTTGTTTTGACATTCCATAAATTCGTCTTGTGGCAAGGGGTTATGACTTGAGTGCATTGCCTGAGTGTTGTGACGGGTAAATCTGAAGGTACTCCCCGTCTTTAGGAAAAGTGCAGAGTCATTAGATGCTTTTTGTGTCATACTTCATAGGTATTGCTGGCTTCCGCATCCAGATATTTTTGCAAAATCTGCTGCTTTTTTTAATTTGCACTAATTGCTGAGGTTATCATCTTTCATTTTTCCTTTGGTCGCTGTTAGAAATCATGAAAAGCATCCAAATTGCTTTTATCTGGTAGACAGCAAGTTTAGTTTATGCTGTAATATTATTTGAACCAATGCAAAATAAGCCTCTGATCTGTTCCCTCCTATTAATTATATAGTTTGGGAATAGACATGTTGTCTTTTATAGACTGATTCTTGTAGCTTGGAAAATACAAGATTTTCTGGGCTGGTTTTCAGTCCTGAAATAGGAGCACGGTAGGTCTCAAAGCTAAGTATGAGTTGAGGAAAAAATTGCTCAGAGTTTAATTTAAATATATATAATAATTTTCTGAAACAACGGAATAGTAGCTGTTCTCTGCTACCTAGAGAGTATTAGGAAACATGAAGGGAAAAGAATGGGAACATGGTCTAGAGAAAGGAGGCAGGTAATCAACTTCTAAAACCCACCATAAAAGCACTGGGAGAGATGAAAACTGAGTCTTGTGGGTTTTATGCATTCAGTGGAGTTCTGTGTTCTGGTTTGGTCTCTGCTTTGAAAAATGTTTTATCCGTTTTCTGCTGGGAATCTGAGCCGAGGATTGCTGGATGAGCAGCAGTTCCCCTGTGGTAGCTGGGTGTTTTTCCTCCTTCGCCAGTTGTCAGCGCAAGCCCCTTCTGGTTCCTAGGGGTTGCCGTGCTTCACCTGCAGAGTTAACTGCAAGAGCAGTCGATGTGCTTTCCAGAATTTCATATACCTCCCTGAGTATAAATAGAGGATCCAGAGATTTTTGGTAGTTCTTGTGGGGAGTAGTGGGAATACTGGGGCACATGAGCCTGCACAGTCAAAGGGTGTGCAGAGGAAAACCTAAAACTCCTCTTTGACTTCTACTGGAAATATTGGAAATGATGTAAAAGGTGCTCGCTAATCTGGCAACTAAGTGTCAGATATAGTAGGTGTAATTACTGGTTAAAGGTGGGGAAAGTCTGAAGTAATGTTAACAGGAATAATAACCATATCAACAAATTCAAATGAAACAAACCACATGACAAACCCCTTTCAATCCTGAAAGTCTTTTAAGGGGATGGGAATCTTCAATTGGTTTTTGCAATGTGCGTTTGTGATTCTTAAGCATCATAGGTGTGGTGAAGTTAATTTGTGTTTCCAAAGAACAGACTGATTTTTATCTTGGAAAAAGGGGGCTAGGAAAAAGGAGGAGATTATAAATACATGGATATGTCTTGCTGTTTGCCTAATATGGCAACATATAGGCAATATTAAATTATGTATTATTTCTTTAAAATTAGCAGGTTTTACAGTAGATAATGTAGAAGAAATATACAGATTTCATATGTTGAGAACAAATACTATAATTATAATAATATCTTTCATCTGTTAATCATGAAAAAATTGAGTTTCAGGTTGCAGGGATGTCTTTTTCTGTATTCTGTATTGTTAAAGTAGTTCAGCAAATAGCTGGTGCTCTAGCTCTTGTTTAGCCCTTTTCCCTGAGTGCTTGAAAAGTTGGTCTTGATAGACTGCTCAAGTCATTTAAATCTTAAGTAGAAAATTTTTGGCTATAAATGTCATCTGTTATATTTATGTTGGATAATGAAAGTCAACTATATCTTCATGTTGCTTAGTTGAGTACTAGTATATCTAGTGTTTAATTTGTCCAAATATTTTTTTCCAAACAGTTTCTAAAAAACCTGGGACTCAAATACCTCATTAGAAAACTCTGCAAAAATATTTTTCAATACAGAACTGTGCATAGTTCTCTCCTAGACCATTATGCAACTTTTAAAAATTCCACAAAATGTATGAATATAAGATTTTTGAAGGTGAAGTAAGAAATTAAAAATTCCTAAAAAAACCACCATAATATGCAATGCATTGTAGATCTTCCTCGGTTACTTGCTTCTCTGCCAGAGTCATAAATTAAGACTGGTGTGTCACTGAAGACATAGTCATTTGATTTACTGTTTTTTGTTTCAGGAGGCACTTTAAAAAAGTTTCATCAAACTAGTAAGAAATTCAGAATCTCTGAGCTCAGTGTGCGATGCTTGCTCATGGAATGTAAATACTTAGGGAGAATGATAATGCAGTGATTGTGTTTTGTACTTAAAACTGTCTGAGAATATCAATGCTCAGATTAATGCAATTCCCAAGTGCCTGGAACTTGCCATTTAGAAAGTATGCATAGTATTGCTAATCAAGACGATATTTTTAAAGTTCCACCAAAATTTTTCTCTCCTCTAATTGGACGCAGACCTGTCACTTATTTCATCTTCTGAAGTGTGTAATTAAATTTAGTTGTTATTGTTTTGTTCTTGTATGAAACCTCTGTGTTTTGCAACCCAATGTTTTGTAATAGAATTTATGTGAAAGATGCTAAACAGAACTAAAGCAAACGATCACGCAAAACATGAACGTATGCTGTTCTCTTAAGGTTGTGGTTTGATATCTGATACTAGGGCAGAGAGCTTCATAGAGCTTTCTAGATAACATGAGACAGTGCTATACAAAGCTGTAGCTTTAATTAAAAAAAAAAAAATCTGTACTGTTTAGGATTGTGTTAATGTGTGCAGCAGTGTGTGAACCATGAAACAGTCCATCTTTGCCTGAAACAAAGGACCCAGAGGTGAACTTGGTGTTTTGAATGGATGTCAACTTGGATGCCATCAGTGATACTTGATGTTCTGATTATTATGAAGTGCTGTAGTTAGTGTAGGGAAATACCATAATGAGAAGATGAATGAGAACTGAGCTGAAGGTTTTTAAAAAAACAGAATTCGACCAAATATAGGTGGACATTGAATAGCAAATAGTTATGCTATTCAGTGAAGACAGTTTCATTTCCTTTAAGATGTTTCAACTTCCAAAAGTATGTGAAATGCTGACATACAGTAAAACAAATTCTGATTCAGTTACTATAACTCTTGCAGCCTGTTGCTGTTTGAAAGGACTTGAACTGGAAAGGAGGGGAAAGACAGAAGAGCCTGACTGTAATGGAGAGCAAAAGGCACTTTCAAGTTCCACCTATTACATAAAATTACTTATTTGGAGGCAAAATAGGTTTGGCAATTTGCAGAAGTTGTAGTTTTCCCCTCCTTCTTATGTTAGATCTCAGACGAATATTAATCATATGGATTTTCAACATAAACCAAGTGTTTGAGTCATTGTGAATCCTACTGTTTTGAAACACTAAAAGAGCTGAGTACTGTTAAGATTAAAATTATTTTATAAGATTTTACTTTTCAAATGGGGTGAGGGGAACAAAATAAAATCATCAAATCAGTCCCAGGATTGAACATGTTTCTTAAATGAGATTGAAGATCTTGGAGCTGCTCTTGATGACTGGCTTGGCATCTTTGACAAGAACCAATAACCTCCTCACAGTCAGTGGTGGGAGCTCTTGGACCTGTTCAGTTTGTTTTCATAGTGCAGTTTCTAGTTCAGGTGGTCAGCATCTAGTCTAGCACAGAGCACCCAAGCAGTTTCAAGGTAACTTGATGATTTGATTCTTGTTGGGTTATTTGTTGTATAATTTTTTTCTACCCTGTATATTTTTTAGTGTAGTAATTATTTCTAATATAATTGCAGTTGTGTCATTTTCTGTTTATATATTAAAATGCAATTTATGTGGTATTTGCACACATTTAAAGTCTTGCATTAAAATTAAAGATGCTTACTCACGATCTAATGTTAAAACACATGTGGTGTTTCTTTTAATTAGATAAATTTTGAATATTTGATCTGCGTATTTTTCTGGTGACCCTTTCAGTTATGACTGATTGCTTTAAGTGGTTGTTCATGTAAACCAATTTTATCCCTAGTTTGGAAGAGGAAGATACTTTCCTTCCTTCAGATTCTTGATTTAAATAGAGCTTAGTTGTTACTGGGCTGAAAGAAATATTCACGTTGCATATATAGATGCTACGCTTGTCAAAATCTGATTTAACACACTATACATTTAGAGCCTCAGTGTGTATCTAGTGACTTTGATCAGTTTTGGTGATTTGACTTAGATGCTGACAGATGCTGAATACTAAAAAATTAATAAATCTATGGTATATTAGGTTTCAGGTAGGCTTATCCTATAAAAGCTTCCCCCCCCCCAAAAAAAAAAAAAAAATTGTAAATTAGATTTAAGCAAATGTATTTATCTGGTGTTGCTATGTGAGAATGCAAACTGGAGTCCTTTCCTTTACGTGTGCATGTTGGGGATTGGAAGGAAAGGAAGTATAAGAGCTAATCAAGTTTTGTAGCAATCTCAACATCAGGTACGACAGGCAGAGTTCAAACAATAGCACAGCAAAATTTCCAAGAAGACGTTAAGTCCAGATGCCCTAGAATGTCAAGAAACTAATAATGATGTTAGTACCATTTTCCTTCTATTGGATCAGTAGGAAGGACATAGCAGGGATGTTGGGTGCTCCTAACAATCTTCAGGGAGAAGAGCATTGGTCCACAGGGAAGTGTTGCAGCATTTTAGAGGATATTAAATGTCCCTTTCTAATCTTTTAAATTAGTTTCTTGCCCCACAAGTGTCAGTCAGTAACTTCTCCATTGTGGTTGCTCTTTCTAGTAGTTTGGATACAAGGTGTCTAAATAAAAAATAAAAAAAACCAAACCAAAAAACCGAAAAAACAACCAAAGTGTGGAGAAGGAGGTGGCCAGGAAGTAAAACTACTGTTTTGGGTGCTACAAACACAACCTTAATGTCTAAGATACACAACAGAAAAGGGGAAACTCCTCTTTTGTCTTAGAAGCAGGCCAAAGGAGGGAGCCGAATTATTTTTTTGCTTTGTACAGCAGGATAAAAACGTAATACAAGTCCAAAGTAAAAGCACTATAAATGAGTATGTAACGATGTCAGCGCTTTGCTGCTGTTCCTCACGCTTTAGGAAGAGCAGGTAATTGGGAAGGTCAGGTAGCTGGAGACAGGAAGTCATTAAGGCATTTTTTTTTTTGTCTTATCTATTATAGTTTGTTACAAATGCAAATAGATGGGCATCAAATGCCAAACACCACTTTGAAAAGGGATGAAATGAAGACAATAAAATTGACTTTTCCTAGTGGTGTAGCTTCAGAAGCCTGAGCAATTATCTGTTCTCAGTCTCCACAGATTGAGACAAGAAGTCTTGTGGCCCTGAATTGTAGACCTTGGTAGGAACTCTGACAAGATGACAGCTGAAAGGCCAGCATCCCAGGCAAACAGTTAAATTGCTTGAGAGTTTTCATTGGTAGGGCTAATGTTTGCCTTTTCATTGAGTCAGATACCGTTTTGCTTTGCGCTTAACTTCTGAAAGCAGGAATTTAAGAGTATTGAGCCATTTTTACTCATCTTTCAGTCACAATTGCTGAGGAAAACTCCAGAACAGTAGTATGCATATCCCAAATGTTAAAACGAAGAGACGATGTACTTGGCTAGGCTGCTGTTGTCCCAGTTCACTTTGCTGAGATCTGTAGGAAGCATTTACAAGAACAGAAGTTTCAGTGGACTGGAAGGATAACCTCCAGCAAAGCAGGTTGTGGAGCCATGGCTCTCTTGTGGCCACGGTGCCTGGCAGATACATTCCTGTCTATAACCTCAGGCTTTGTCTCCACAGGGGAATTCTGCCATTTATAACCTAGCGAGTGTTGTGTTTTCATAGAAAAGTTGTTCTCATATTTAAAGAAGAAAAAGTGGCACTTTGGGGAAGACTCTTTCTAGTGGGAACATTGTACGTCTTTCTTTCAGCATTTTGTTTCTCTTCCATCCTCTTCTGTCATTTTCCTGCCAATAGCCATGTAGGTCATTTCTGACTTTGGCCACTGTACTGTCTACGGTTATGTGACCTGAATATCTTTTTTTTTTTCTTTCTTTCTTTTTGGGTTATGAACTGTACAAATACATTTGGATTTTACTGCATTGTAAGGGCGTGAAAAATAATGAATCACAAGTTTAATTTACAGCTTCCTTTTAACATAATGCCACTTTTATCTAGATAGTTTTTTTTTTAATAAGAAAAGTTTTTATCTTGCCTAAAAGTCTTCTACTACTATAAAGACAGCCTTTGAGAACCCTGGAAGCGTCAGGATAATTAGAAGCACAGTGATACGTGTTGCTTTAAAATAGCATCTTTAAATATTTGGTGTAGTTTCTTTTTTAATAAGCGACCATTTGAAAAGAGGCACTACCGCATGAGAAACATCAAGAGTATAGATAGTTTATATATGATTCATCACAAATGATACCTGAAGTAGTTACACAGCCTATGTACTCTTAATCCCATACTTGCATTAGTAGAGGTGAAAAACAGTACTTGGGTTTTTCACTTTCTGGTATGGGGTTTCTGATCATTCAATGGCTCTCTGTAAAGTGAGGGTTTTGATAGATTTTTAAAGGCCTATGATACTATGCATCTAAAAAAAAAAAAATAGAATTACTAAAGTAGCCTGAACTCTAGTCTGGAAGAGAACTTAATTTTTGTGGTTTAGAATCACAAATAATTGACCAGAAATGTATTGTGAACCAAAAGCAAAATTAAAATTAGACCTGAGGGCAATAATTTTATCTGATCTTTGGATAATCAGTATAAAAAAGCAAATGTTTATATTCCCTTGTTTCCTTATGAAAGAGTACAGCTGTATGCTAAATGTTACAGCTGCATAATGATGTGAACTGCATAATGCCTCGCTGTAACTTTGGTACCAAGGGAGTATGTGTGTGGTGCTGAATGGTGAGGAGGAGGGAAGGGTGCTGAAGACTATGTATAGATCAAATGCATTTATTATTTTTTTCCCCAAGCTAGTTGATAGATTTGAAAGGATGCAATGTGTATGTGTAACTGGTACTGCTGGCCTTTCTGCTCCTGAAGGGTGTAAGAATGCTCGGCTTTCAAAAACTGTCAGCCAGAAATTATTTCAGTCAAGTGAACAGTCATCTTAGTTGAATTGAGGCACTTTTCCTGTAGACAGTATTAGTTTCTCTTAATGCGTATCTTCTCCACTGACTTTAAACCTAAAATTTTCTGTGTACTTAGTGCCTTTTATGCAGTCTGCACATTCTCAGAAAACAGGAGGCTGCTTAAGTAATCCTTTGTGCATGTAGGTGCCAGACCAGATTTTACATGCCTAACACTGCTTGGCCCTACAGAATGCAGTGTACTGTGCCACTTCCATAAATTGTAGAGTATCAATAGATAATCATATTAATCATTCATATTCACAATAGAAAATCAAATATTAATGTACTAGCCCTTAAAAAAAAATCCCAAATCAAACTTGTTTAGAGATGGATTTAAATGTAAGTTGTCTTTTGAAATGACTTTGAATTGTCACTCTCCAGTAGGCTTTCCATACCAAAACTTGTTAGAATAGCTTCTGGGTATAGCTGGGTATTTGAAAAGGCAAATAACGTAGTATGTCAGCTCACTCTGTGTGTGTGTGTGTGTGTCTGCCTGCCTGTTCCCGAGGAAGAAATTGGACTGGAACCATCTCTCTCTGTCTTGTTACATCTTTTTCCTTCATTAAGATCTTTCTTGCCACTTCTTACATGCTTTGAATTGCAAAACCAACATTAATTTGTTCAGTGATGGAGTGTCCTTTGGTCAGTGGACCAAATTTTCACTGGAGAATCATTATTATAGTCACTAAAGGCAACATCATTTGAATTTCACATGAAGTTCTGTTTGCAGGGTATATGATAAAAATAAATCTGTGCTTACATACTAAATCATTTTGACCTGGAAATGATCATGATGAATATAAGATGCAAGAATGTCACTTTTGGAAAAATCACTCTTTTGGACTGTGAAACATTCATGACTCTTAAAAATGTCTTCCTTCCTGTGCTTTTTTCAGCCTTGTGCTTAACACTGAATTTCTTAGGTTTTTTTCTAGAATATAGTGTGTGTGGGTAAAGAAGAGTAGGGGCTTTCTGTAGGTGTTTTATCAATGTACTTGGCTTATACTTTAAGTTGGGTTTTAGAAATAAACTCTCATATCTCTGAGCTTAAGACACCAATCTGGTGTCAACTTACTGTATAAAGAAGGGTAAAAGTCTAAAGTCACTGATCATTTTTTACTAGTAAACTTAAGAAGAATAAATTCACTCTAATTTCTAAACTGTGATTTCCTTTGTCTATTTTATGACTGCTGTTAACAAGGTCAGTATTTGTTGGTCTATTTGTCTTCCATGGAAACAGTAATCAAAGCAGCGATCAAACACAGAGTTGTGTTGTGATCTGTTAAGGCTGCTCGCCGTGCAGGTTTGCTCTCTCATCGGCAAGCTGTGCATGTGCGGTGTCGGCGGCGCTGGTGACACGGCATTGACTTCTAAACCGAGCAGCACTACTGCAAGGCGCGTTCGAGCTGCCGCTTCCTCTGCTCTCTGCTGTTAGTGGAAAAACACTATGGGGTGATTGTTACAGTACTGAAGTCCGAAGGTGAACACAGATATTTATATTTGTTTGACTCAAATTATTTCTGTTAATACCTCCAAGTAGTTTTTGCAGTAAATGCAAACGTGGTGGGCTGTGTTTCCAAGTTATGCCAAAATCACAAACTAAGTAACAACGTGTGTATAAAGTGGCACGTATTTCTGTTCTTTCTGATGTATAGGGGTACGAGGTGTTTTGGTGGAGGAAGGAAGTAGCAATGTTGTTGGCTTGAAATTGATTCTGCCACACAGTTTGTGGGTGGGGTTGTATTCATGATGTAACTGCATGGGGCTTGCTGGCACACGAAGAGCCAAGACTACATTCATATCCCAATGATTTGCTGTTTGCTTGTGGGTCTCTGTTGTGACCACTCCTTTCCAGCTGTACGTGCAATTTTGAGCACATACGTTCATCGGTTCCTTAAAACTGGGGATGGTATCTGTTAAAGAAATGGATGTTTAAATAAGTTCTGCTAATACCCTTCCTCTCGAAAGGCGTTGGTTGATTATTTCCTGTTTTTGTACCAACGCTATAATGGAGACATATCACTTTAAAACGCTTCCAAAATGTGCAGAAGTGCAACAATAGCGCTGACCTCAGCGAGCGAGGTCACACCCAAACTGCTTCCTGTTTTCTTCATGGGGAGACCGGAGGCTCTGAATATGGGAGAACTCTCCTGTGCCTGGGGGCTCAGAGATCAGTGACAATTCCAGCTTACAAAATGCAAATTTAAAAATCTTAAGGAAAAGATTCAGTTAGGATTTCCAAGCTTATTTTCTAAATAGTAACCAATTTTTTTTAAAATTAACCGTTATTCCTTTGCAGAACATCTTAGACATTTCAGTAACTAATGCACCCCTGAAAAGTATACGTTAAAGATACAGAAGGGAAGGAGATGCATTGAAGAGGTTTGAGAGCAGAGAGTGTGAGAAAGAGCTAGGGACACAATGGCACAACTATAGCCCTTATACTGTTATTTCAACTTATGCCTCTCTCCGCGCGGGTTTAAGTATTAGTTGACCAATATAAAAGCTTCTTGCTTTGTTGTCTTTGTTTATTGATGCAGTACAGCTAAAAATCAGAACAAAGAATTCTTGAGAAAATGAATAGCTGGTAAGGTCTTTTTGAGAAACAGAGGAGAGACAACATAGGGCCAAGGTACGGTAAAAAAGGGCATCAAATGCTTAATTTTCCTCAGTGGAGAGCTCTGTGTGTGTGGTCCTCAAACAGCTCTACTGTAGTAAATATATTACATAAAATTCCAATTAAGTATTTTTTATGTACAAAGGTATGTAACTACAGTATAGCATTAATGCATTTATTTTAAATGGCTGTTGTGTAGGCAGAGATTTCACTTTATATGAGGCTTTGTCCACTATGTCAAAATGTATAGATTTTGAACCGTTCTTGAATATGTGAAATCCATTCCCTTCAGGCTGTAAGAAATAAAATCTCTTTATGTTTTTCCTCTATTCATGGCTTTGGGGAGACATAAATGATTGGGCAAAGCTGCCGAAGTCTTGATTAGTATCACTAAATGAGGAAATGTTTTATCAAAATCTTCTTTGGCACATCCTGAATATAAAAAGTATTAATCTGTGTATGCTGCTGGAGCTCCACTTCAGAGCCAGAACCCCAGTCCACCACTGTTGAGACAGCAAAGCCTGCATACGCTGCCAGCAGTTACAGAAGACAAGCAGGTAACTTCA
Organism: Grus americana; assembly: GCF_028858705.1. NCBI lineage: Eukaryota > Metazoa > Chordata > Aves > Gruiformes > Gruidae > Grus > Grus americana. The sequence continues at coordinate 20,632,347 of NC_072860.1, forward strand.
CACAAGCGACTTCAGCATATAAAGGTTTTGTGGACTGAAGCCTGAATGTGAGTTACCAATATAGCTCCCTTGAGAGAGATCTGGACTATTTCTTGGTGTCTTTTTCTATAATTAGTAAAGTGCTATAGTTAACATTCTTTATGTTTAGCCACCTGTGTGATCACTAGGAGAGATGATCACATGAAAGCTCTGTGAAACCTCCTCTCTTACTTTCTGCTGCTATATGTTGATCACTTGTGAGATCTTACTGCATATGAGTTGAAAAAACTGAGGATGATATGTATAGGTAAGCACTTCAATTCTAAAGGACTGAGAATTTTTTGATACAAATTAAATTCTTGCCTAAATAATTCTTTAGTCAATAGCTCTTAAGAATCCAGTCAGGCAGACTGTTCTTTCTGCAGTCCCTTTAATCTCTATATATTTGGCACAAGAATAGCAATGCTTTGTTGTGGGGAGGGGCGTATTTACACTTCTTTAGTCATTTTTTTTTTCCCCTCCTGTCTATGGGAGTTACATGGGAATAAGCTAAGCTTGTCAAGGCAAGTGAAAATGCCTTTTTTTTTCTTTTTTCTTTTTTAAAAGAAACCAAATTACTTAGCATCTTAGTTTGTAAACTGTAATCTTCTCTGAGACAAAAATAGCTCTGCTTTGCAGAACTAAAGGTTCCTATCACTACACGTCTGACTATTCTGCTTTGAGTAATCTGCCAAATATCAGCCCATTTCCTGGCTTTCCAGAGCTGTATGGGCTCTTGGCCCCTACACCAGCCTTCTGCCGAGTGCCATGGGGTCAGCAGGTCCCTGTCTGACGAAATCCCTGCATCCCGGCTTGTGTAGGTGCTCTGTCCAGCCCTGCCGTCGGCCAGTGTGTTGCAGAGGTCCTGGGTTCTGTGGATCTTCTTACGGTGTGCCCTCTAGTGCATTTGGAGTGAGTTTTTGCAAAGAAAAAGGTGTTTTTTCCAGCCACAATGTTCGAGTTGCAGAGAAAGTACTTTTGAGACAAGAACCTGTGTTAATTTGTCACTGCCTGCCCATATAATGAAGAATTAAACTCTTAGCAAATGATGCTGCTACTGAATCAGGAATAGTGTAAAAGGTAATTTATCTGTGGAGCACTCAAGCCTGCCAGTGGCTTTCTTGACACTAGATATTCTGTGGAATCTGACTTAGTTAATTATTTTGCCTCAGGAGGCACTTTATTTTGGTATCAGTAAATTCACTTGTACAAGTCCGCTGAGGAAAAATTGCACTGAGGTGCAGTTCAGCCTACAAATGACATTGCTTTTATGAGGGCAGAGATGTGCTGCCTTGGTTACACAATAGCTACTGCTCACAACGAGCTGCCTGTGCTGTTGCTTCTGATGGGAAGCATCTCGTGTCCTTGACCCCATTTCCTAATCACTTGGGTGTCCTGCAGTGGTACACCCCCTGGCTACTAATGGTATTAAAAAGTTCTTCCCCTTCCTGTTGCTCATCCCCTCAAGGCGCTTCTGCTGTAGGAGATGATAATATTCATAGTACATCATGCACATCATGAATTGCACTTGAAGAGAAGCATCTGGCTTCTTCATCAGGGTTTCTACCTGTGAATGTTGAAAAGCAGGTACCACTAGTATTCTGTATCTAAGGTAACTCAGAATATTTTTTTCTCTGACTAAACATTTATTAAAAATAATAGTAAGTCAGGGAGGTAGATATTACATTACCTCCAGCCTCCTGAGATGCCAGAAGGAATCCTGACTCTCTTTCTGCCCATAGAAGTGCAAGAACTGATGGCTTCGCTGTGTGCATAGCTGAGTACGCTACAGCTGGACTCCTGGGGAGTTCATGCTTGGAATTTTCCAGGCTGTGGAGTGCACCTTCCTGGCTGTAGTATTTTGATTTTCCTGGAGGGGAGAATGAACAGACATGTGCCCTTTGTAACCTAGTACAGATTGGAGTTGAATCCACTGAGGTTTTCAGTAATTTGTTATATGAGGAAAAATTGGCAATGCAGAGGTCACCTCTGTTCTTTGCAATTCCTGTAAGCCCAGCGAAAGCAGTCCCAGCATTTAATCTGATAAAAAAAACAAGTTGGTTTTTATCTGATGACTTGTAGTGTAGAGAAGTAGCACACTTCAAGGTTGTGGTGATGACCTGCTTCTCGGCACTGAGGACAGGTTTATAGGCTGCAGCCTCTGCTTTGCCATTGCTGCCAACCATCTCAGTTCTGTGTTCTTGCTGTGCTTCACTGGCCACCTCACTGATACACTTACAAACAGTAATACAGCAAGTAAATCTAGTCTGGATAATGGTCTACAGACATAACTACGTCTTGACTATAGCTTCTTTTTCTCTCTTTTAACCATATCACTATAGCATCAGAAGCATTAAACCAGACATAGATAAATCTGCGTGCGCAAGTTCCAAGCACGTGCTTATGTGCTGCGTTGCTGTCGTGAGTATGGCATCAGTAAGGTGTTCACATGGTAGTTTGACAGGAGTTCAGAGATGATGCTTGCAGAGTTAGTGTGAATCTGGGAAAGCATCCATGAGAGCTTCCTCTCTACCCACTCAATTTCTGTAATTTCCTGTGGGCACCTCGAAATAGTGCTTAAAAAAAAAAAAATCCCAAGTGGAAGCATCTTGCTCACAGTTCTGCTAAATACTTTATGGTGGATGATCATCTGAACACACGAGCAGTTGTAGTGGGAGCTGCAGTCAGCCAGCACAACAGAGAGCATTGGATGCACTTCAGTTTAATGGTTAAACTGGGTACTTTTTGTTTATTGTAGTATCCCGGTGTTTATATATAGCTTAAGAGTATCTCAGAGTTTGCTGTTCAGCTGCTGCATACTGGAAAGGAACTTCAATGCTTAACGCTAGAATAATCCAGTTCTAAAATGAATCTAGATTTTGCAGAACTGCGTGCTGGCTTGGAGGCCGTTGTGTTCATTGAGGTATAGCTTGACCTTGAACCACTGATACATTTCTGCTGAGCAGTAATACTAATGACCTTGCAAATTTAGAACATACCGATGTTGCTAGGACTTTTCAACTAAAACCAATTACTTCTTTCAAAAAAGTATTAAATATCATTGTCCTTTAATTCGTTTAGGAATTGATTTTTAAGCTAAGGATGGATGGATGAGAAGGCTTCTGAAGCTGGATTATGTCCATGTAGGAACTTGTACAGGTAAACACGATTTAAAGCTGTTCAACCAGCCGTTGAACTGCTGGTGCAGCTTGATGGAGAAATGGCATTAATGATGAACAGTACTGATATGAATGACATTAAAGTCATTAACACTGACTTTATGGTTGAAGTGCAGCATGGTCATTGATGGTCTTTGAGTGCCAGTGCAGTGCTACAGCTAATTTTCTGATATGCTCATAGTTGTACCTATCAATAAAAAAATTGCCCGACTTTAGCTACTTGTGACCATCTATGCCTGCTTCCAGTTGAATAGTAATGTCTCTTTCTTTATAATCAATTATTCTCTGTGTTGAAGTTATTGTTTACAGAGCACTGAAGTGTGTGGCATATCACAGGGCAGAAGCTGACTTCCCTGCTCAGAAAATTACAGATACATCAACTTCTCTGTTAGGGATCTTTATCTTCGGTTAAAAATAGCATGCAAGACTGCAGAAACGTTGGCAGATATCATGGCTGGCTTGCTTTAGACATTTGAGTCCATTGTTTTGTCTGTCTTACCTTTATGTACGTTCTAGAACAAAAAAAGGGAAAACATTTTAAGAAGGATAATTTGACACTGTCGGAACTGAAAGTGGTGCTATATTTCATAGAAGTATAGCATTCCAATCAAATATATTAAAATTAAACTTCAAAGACTATAAAGGCATGTGATCAGCATGCATGCTAAAGTGATTACAGTTTTTAATGCTTGATTTTTGAAATCGGACATTAGTGTCAATGACTCCTATTTTATGCCTGCTGTGCATTAAGCAATATTAAATAGTCTGGGCCTCTTGAATAGGAAGATGATGGTAAATAAAGTAGTCTCTTAGAACGTTCACATATGGATTATAATGCCTTTGTAGCTGAACAGAGCACAGGTTTAAGGAAGGGAGAGGTGTGAATGTCACAGTTAGCTTATATATAGCTGAAAATATTAGATGTTCTAAGTCACCACTGCGCTCTTACCAAGTAGGATGTCTTTTGATTTGGAGATGATCCAATTTGTGTGTGTTTGTGGGTTTATTCTGAAATGGACTTTGCAGCGATACCTGTGGAAAGCATGGAAGTTCAGAATGAAAGAGAGTAGATGGATAATTAATGAACATACGTTTTTCTTCTTGAGTAGTGAGAAGTTTCCTCTCTCTCACACACTTGTGTAAACTGTTAGTACAAGGGTGATTATCTTACTAGTAAGGTACTTTGAACCAAAACCTTTCACTCTTTACATCTATGAAGTGTCTTTTATAGATGGAAAAAAGCCTTCCAGAGTCTGTCTTTTAGAGCACATCACTACTGAACTAGAAAGATCCAGTAGCTAGACCAATAAAGGGCTTTCCCTAGAGGTCTACAGCTTACCAGACACAGTGACTTTTCTTCCTCTGTTTTTTTGCCATTTTTCTGTGGGCTGTATTGGGGGGATGCTACTGTATTGTCTCTCATGCTTGAATATGTTCTGGATAGGTTCCTTTCCCTGCTTCTTTTTCTTCTTCCCTTAATTTTCATTTTGTGAATAGTAGTCTGACTCTCATCTTTCTTCTATGAGCTAGCAGTGTTTTGGGCTTTTTAGATAGTATAGTGGGACCACCACCTCCACCTTTCTGGTGTGCTTTTTCTATCATGAAAAAAAAATACAAACAAATGCCTGGCTTGTTTGTGAGCAAGCTACTAGCTTATTTTACTTTCACTGCAAGGATATCGAAGTCTACATGTATGTGAAGAGACTTAAGAGGTCTCTGTAGTGGTGTACTGGACATAAAGAGGAAAATTGATCTGAGGAAACTGTTCAACACACTGAAAAAATCAGATGCAAAATCTGATTAAAAAAAATACTAACCTGAAAGTGTGCTTGCATGTGGTCTTACTGTTTATTAAGGTTGCTTTGAATCCTTGTTCAGATGAGAACTGCTTTAGGCTGCTGTGGGCTGTACCAGCATGAGGATGCTTTTAGGGATGGTTCTGTCTTTACTGTCCCTTCTCACTGTGTGGGTGCTTTTGAAATTAAAACATCATTGTGCCTTGGCAAGGAAAATATGGATAAAAATTGTAGAAACCCTGCTATTTCAGCTGTAGCCAGGGATTCAAAATGTTCATCTTTAATTAAAACAAAACCTGCCTTGGATGTCATGTGCAAAGGTGCTTGTATGGTAGCAGAGTTGAGCTCAAAGGGAAATGTTTAAGGTGACCACTGCGGTCTTTGCTCTCTGTTGCCATCTTGGGGTGAAGACTGACAGAGGTTTCGGGGTGCCTGAGTAGAGTGGCACTGCAAATGCATTCAGTAACAGTTCTTTAAAGTACAGTGGGTGGTTCTGTTGACAGTTGCTTCTATATTCAAAATATACTTAAATTTAATTCTGCTTTTTGTGGTAATTCAGGAATTGAAATAACTTAGGTCTTGCCAAATTTATTAGTGTGCTAACGGGAATATCTTTTTTGGAAGCCTTTCTAAAGGCAGAATAAATATATATAGGTTCATGGGGTTTTTTGGTTTATTTTTTTAAAGAGGAGATAATGATACTGAAACTTATTTTTTCACTCTTTTTGGCAGGTTTTCTTGACTAGTGGAGTGTGAGAAATAGAGACCGAAGAAGATGAGTGAGCTGGAACAGTTACGGCAGGAGGCAGAGCAGCTGCGAAATCAAATCAGAGTAAGAATTGCTAACTGCTCATTTTTCATAATAAAGTTCCTCCTTTAAAGGAATAGTGTTTAAGCTGTGCAGAGCGTAAAATATTTTCAGAATATTTGTTTAAAAATCGAAAAAGTAAGCCATTGGTATAATGAAATGCATTCATAATATTTATTGAACAAAATGTTTTATTTCCTATTGAAGTTTGCTATGTTTTATTACTAGAGGTGTGTGTATGTCTGCAATATTTTATTTTGGATTTAAAAAAAGTGAGCAGCAAACTTCTAGAATCTAGGCATGGCAAGTTAAGGTTTAGAACATTAGAAAAGTTTGTTTCTGAGCTGAAAGTGACCCCTGCACTGCCACTTGTAATAAGCAGGCAGGTCAAAGCATGGAGCGTGAGAGAAAACCTTCCAGGGGTGGATGCATTTCTACAGGCTGTATTTCTTTGCCTCTTCTTGAGTTTATTTTTTAAAATTTTTTTGAAAATAAGGATGTGCTAAATTTTTGTCAAAATTACTCATTGAAGATAAACAAAGTATAAGCTGTCATGCCCAAAGGCAGTTTACCAGGAATCTGTTGCAACATGCCTGTGTATTTCAGTGATACAGTTTTCAGTAGAGAAAAAAGTATGAAGCATAATAAAGATCTTTAAAGTCTATTTATTCTTCATCAAAATTTCCTTTTTCTAAGCATGCAGCATCCACAAAGCAGATGTATATGGGAGTGCCTTACTTACAATCACGACTATCCACTAAGACTACAGGTTTCTTAGAATATGTTGCGTGCACACTGACTTTTTAGCATGACATCTGCTGGCAGCAGCTGTTTTGTGGTGGTCTGCTGCCCAGTGCAATGGACTTCAGGCTGCTTCTTAGTTTCAGCCATGCAATAAACACACTTCATGTGTCTGTGCTTGTGTTTGGGGCAAATGTTGCTGCTCATTCAGTATAGTTCAAGGAGAGTTCTGAGTCCTATTGTTTTCACTTAATGCACTGATGAAAGACAAGCCAGGGGTCAGTCAGAGTTGTGACACTGGGTACCCCTTCTAGCAGCTCTGTAGAGGAATGCAAGTTTTAGTTTAAAATATTTTTTTGTGAAGTTAAGCTTTATTATGGCATTGGACAAATAAAAGATATACAGAATTTTTTAATTCTTCCTTGCCTGATGCATAAAGACTTTCTTACTACATTATGTTCGGGTGAGCCAGTTAGTCTTTAATTCAGTCTTAGTAATCAATCAGTCTGGTTTTATGCAAAATGCTGTTGTGTGAAGAAAGAGGTAACAGGCAAGTAAGAGAGCTAGAATGTAAGAATGTTTGCTTTTTTAATTTTGGAACATGAAAATCTGATTGTCCCTTTGTATAAAGAGTCCATTTTGTGGCTTTAGGTTGATTTAACATTTCCCATGTAACTCTCACGCAAACCTGAAACTGGATCTATGCAGATGCAGCAGCTGAGTAACCATGGCTATTGCCATCAGAGTCTTTTGGCTCAGCATTGGCAATTAGTGTTTGCCTCTTTAGATCTGAGTGCAGGGTTGGATACCTTACGCTTAATTTTAACTTCAGATTAATATGCAATTAAAAATGCCTCTGATGACTTTATTCAAGAAACATTCTGACCAAATAATTCAGTTTCATATTTGTATAGGTGACTGCTTATCTTGCTTATTAAATCATTGCACATTTTTCTTTCTAAGTAGGTGTTCTGTTTGGAATGGGTAAGAGGATAGATATAGGATCTAAAAAAATAAGTTGTTTTTTTAAGTGTCTAGAATATCTATCGGGCTGGTAATTTTCAGGAATTATTTTTGATGTACTCCTAAAAAGAGGTGAGGTCACTAACAGCATTTGGTGTTTTATACATAGCTAGCAGTTTGCTGTCTTAGTTGTTTACAACTCTTGGGTTTTGCCTGATATTTTCTCTTAACAATATAATCACGAAAAAGTCAGCTTTGTGCTTGTAGGTGAGTTCCAGATAAGATTGTACCTAGCAGCTTCCTAAAGTAGAATAAACTGTGAAGCATAGCTGTCAATTTTTCAATCGACTTTTTGTAGTCTGCAATGTTTTAGAAATGTTTGATGATTATTTTTTTTTTATATCTAGGTGATGTGAGTATCTTTGCCTCCCCATGCAGTTACTACAGCTGTAGCTCAGTTCTGTACACAGATAGAATATGCTGGAGGGATAAAATAAGACTGCATGAATTTTTAGTGCAGGAAGTTTGAAATATCAGTGAATGACGAATATTAGCTAGCAGCATGGCTTTATGGTTAAAGCTGATTCCTAGTTCTGTCTATAATAAAAGTTCCCATGTGATATGCATGTCCTCACTTTTTGAGAATTGAAATTCAGGATATGATTTTTGGAAGTGTTGCATACTTGGCACAGTGTCATTTGAAACTGAATGACATCGTGAACAAATAAGACACTATATTTTAGAAAATACATGTAGTTTGGGGGGAAAAAACGAAATCTTAAGTGTGTGTGCTAGGAAATCACAGGGGCTGCATGTTGATCAGGCAGATAGATTTTTCTCATAAATTCTGCATTGTCTACTGCATGAACTGAGAAAAATCAATTATATAGAGCAGCTTTTTTATCTTATGACACTAATGATTCTGTTACGATGATGCATATGTAGAAATGACAGTTAAAATGTGAGAATTAAAATAGCCTGTTGAAACTTTGCTTTTCCTGCAACTTTGCTAATTGTATGGCAAGTATTAGACAGCCTCAAGTATAGGTGTTATTAGTAACTCTTTCTTCAAGAAAAATGGCTTTGTTTTGTTCAGACTGCATTCAGAATTCATTTTATGTTGAACATCTTCAAGTGTTTCAGCTAAACTAAACAATTAAAGTTGTTTAAAATCCAGTGTGTTTCTTCCTGTGGATGAAATAAGTCCTGAGTGCTAGGGGATTTGCTGCTCTGGTATTTTAAACCCCTCCTGATTCCAGACGTCAACATTTTATAAATATTTCTACAGTTCAGACATTTTAAAAATAAGTTGAGATGACTTAATCCACTCTCAGGCTTGCTTTCTGGGAGGAAAGCTATAAAGGGTGGTCAAAATAAACACGCGCTAAAAAATTGTGACAGTTGCAATGTCAAGTAACTCTCAAGCAACAGCTTGAAAAATTTTAAGATGCTAGTCTGAATGCATTGATGCAGTTCCAAAATGTGTGAGTACATGTTTCCTTTCCTCCTCTCAGAGGACATTGCCATTAGCGTGCAGATTGAACGCTTTCTTGGGACGGGGGACACACAAATGAGTGGTAAAGAAGGCCATCTGTCATTTGTGGGATGCCTGCTTCATTGCTTACAGAAGTTGGAAGGTATTTGGAGAAAGTGCAGGGAGTTAGAGAGGGTCTTGTGGCTGATCCTTCAATACTGCTGTCGCTAGTTTTATCTTCAACTTACGCTACAGAGTTCCTGTCTAGTTTTAAGCCAATTATTTTAAACCTTGCTTCTCAGAAGTGGTTGCTGACTGTATGCCTAATTTTTTCGAAGACAGGAGCCTGAGTTGCAGGAGTGCAGTGCATTTGCAATTGTAACTGAAACCAGGCTTTGCAAAATCCGTGTTGCAAACCAGGCTCTGCGGTGCTCGCCTGTGTCAGGTTCCCAATCTGTTACTCTGATTATACAAACGAAAGTAAAGTCTGTTTTCTAGGTAGGGTTGAATAATACGCAGAAAGTAAGTCATATGCCTATAGAGTCTGAAATAATGAAAAAAAAACCCCGGAATATCTGTATGGAGACCTGTGCACCATCCATTTTGTGAAACCAATGAAGGTGTTAGTTGACTATTTTTTTTCCTTCATTTTGTATGAAGTGCATCAGCAGCTTAAGCTTCGGTAAGCCTGCTCTCCGTCCTGCTCTCCAGATCCTGCCTGTTAATTTTCATCCTGCCTTTCAGAACTAGCATCGTCCCACCTGCGACGGCAAGGGCGTTAATGTGAGGGCCTTATCTAGCACAAAGCTTGCTAATTGTGTATAATACGCGGTTGCTTTTTCAGGTGGATCGGTTCTTCCCTTGGTGCTCAGCACACCCTGGGCAAGCACATCCACACCAGGGAAGGAATGCAGGGAAGAGGATAGGCGCTGGGACTTTGGGATGGCTCCGGATGCCTTTGAATCACCTACTCTGTAGAAAGGGAGACTCAAAGGTTGCTGGGGCATGGCCCTTCTTAAGTCCCTCTTCCTCCACTACCCCCAGCTTGTGTGCCAGTGCTTTACATTCCTTGGACAATAAAACATAGCAGGGTGACAGAAGGCTTATTTTAACAGATTATAACAGAAGGGTTATTTTCCCTTCAGACTTTTTCTCTCAGGTGATGCTCAGTGTTGCCTTTTAGATTCAAATTGTTCCATTTTTTGTTTCAGGATGCAAGGAAAGCATGTAGTGACACAACTCTTGCTCAGGTATGTTCTTGATTTTGTGTATTACTTGACAAATAAAAATAACAATCCCTACAATTTATGACTGTAATGTGTTCCTATTTAGTAGCTGAAAGAATAAAGTGAAACCAGCCTTTGGAAATGTAACATGTATTTATACAGTTATTTTAAGAAAAAAAACACCAGCAAAAACAAATTAACAACAACAACCAAACAAAAAAAAACCAGTAAAAAAGTCCCCACCTTCTTAATGGTTCTGGCTTCCAGTTTACCTTTTAAATAGATTGTTTAGTATATTTAGAAAGCCTTAAATAAATATCTTCTAGCTGTGTTTTAGAAAGAAAAGGATTTTGCATTTAAAGTTCAGCCATGCTTTAAAAAGTAACAGTGTAGTAAATATTGGAAGATTTTCTTCCATTGATTTTTAACTGAAACCTTTCAGATTTGATAATCTCGGTATTACATAGTATTATTTTTAAAAACTTTCTGAAGTTTCAGTTATAGCCATTGTGTATATCTTCTGTAAAATCTGTTTTCCTCAGTGTTGCACGGACCTAAGCCTGGATTGTGCACTAGTATCTTTTTTTTTTTATATATATTGCATGCCAAGATAGCTTATTTTCTATCAAAGTTCAAATGTATTTAGTTATCTTGTATGTTAAAAATAGTTCTCAGTATCTGAGGGGTTTTTTTTTATTTATTTTTAGATCACAACAAGTCTGGACTCAGTGGGTCGAATTCAAATGCGAACAAGGCGTACGCTTAGAGGTCACTTAGCTAAAATCTATGCTATGCACTGGGGATCTGACTCAAGGTTTGTACAAGTGACCCTTCAACCTGCTGTTTAAGGGTTAGAGATCACATTGTCGACTTCAGAATTAATACCAGGTTTTGGGAGCCGTGTGATACGGTGTTGGTGCCCTCGCAGGGGGGTCACAGACCACGACTGTGGTGGGTTGTTTGTCTTTTGTTATAGTTTGCCTTTTAAAAACCAGTGAGGATTTCATAGCGGTAATAGAGAAGCCTTGATTGAAAGGAGAGGTACTTGGCTTGTTCTTAGCACAGGCATTTTGCCTTTTCCTTCTTTTTCAGTTTTAACTATGTTCTTTGAGTTTATTTAAGCAGAGTGGAGTGTATGTGGTGAGGCATATTTTTGGAGTGATGGATATTGTATTTTCCAAGATGTTGAATAATTATATAACTTCTGTGATAACAGAGATTTAAAACCTTTATGGACAAATTTTATTTAATTGAAAAAAGATCCTTTTGTAGATAGTGGGAAAAGCTACTTAGCTTCTAGGCAGGAGTTTTGTTACGCTGCCTTTAGAGCAGCTGATGGTCAGATGGTAGTAGTGCCTCATGGTCTACTCTCTGTCATGTAGTCCAGAAAGAAATACATATAAAATCTGCTCTTAAAATAAGATTTATTTCACCCTAAATTTCTTGTTTATTTTTGTGTAGCTGTACGGTTAAAATATTAGTATATGAAAAATAAAAGCAGCTGTGGAGAGAGTTCATAAAAAGTGTTTTCAGTAAGCTGTTTGGTTTTGTCCATTGTTAATCATGAGTCCTTGTGGGCATGTGACTCTTTGGTCAGGTAATATATAGATCTTTACAGATTTTTTCCAACAAATGCTCTTCCTTAAAAAAAAAAAAAAAAGTAAAAGAAATTTTGAAATTTCTGAATCACTTGGTAATCATGCATGATGTATGTCTATTTTGAGATTTTTTTGGTTTGTTATATATTAATATATTTTATTTTGTGTTTATATTTAGGCTACTAGTCAGTGCTTCTCAAGATGGAAAATTAATTATTTGGGATAGTTATACAACAAATAAGGTAGAGGTTTTTTTTATAATCCGTATCGATAATTCATGCATAATTTGTGTGTCGGAGGGGGCTTGTGTCTATTTTTTTCTGTGGTTGCAAGACAAAAATGAAAAGAAGCAGTTGTCTTTCAATTCAGATGTAATCTTTTTTTTTTTTCCCTTTCATGACTAGCTGATTACTAGTGATATGTTGTAGGTTGTGTCTCAGAAGCAGTAGTTCTAGGTAATAAGTAATATTTTCACTCTAGTTTGCTGGTGCAGTAGCTCAGTAGCTTGTAGGTATTGCGCTCTGCCTGTGTGGTGTTGCTTCTGAAACTAATTTGGATTTAAATTGTAGAAATACATGACCTCAGAATTTACAAGAGTGCTTTGCAAAAAGAAAAAAAAAAAATCTGTTGAATGAGAAAAATGTAGGTAGTGTGTGGAGTGGTGATCTGCTTCTGTAAACTGTCCAGTCTCCATGGATACAACCATCCCACTTTATAACCTATAGTTCAGAGATGTAGAAGAATTGGACAAAGAAATCTAAGTAGAATAAACAAATGTTATAAATGTTTAAGTTTAGAATAGCTTTGCTATTAAATAATGTTGTACTGAAGTTCTGTATATCTACCCTAGAGACTACTGGTATTTTTCATCCTAGTATGTATGTATAAATATGAACATGGGTTATAATATGTGTTCTAAAATTAAAACACTGAAACTTATGATACACAATCTACCTGGTGTGTTTAATCTGCTATGTCATTAACTGATACGAATGACATCGGTGAAAAATGAAAGCTTGCATGTGACATTAGCGTTCATGAGCTCTGTCTTTCTGAAGATGCATGCCATTCCTTTGAGATCCTCCTGGGTGATGACTTGCGCATACGCACCGTCCGGAAACTACGTTGCCTGTGGTGGATTGGACAACATCTGTTCCATATACAACTTAAAAACCAGAGAGGGCAACGTGAGAGTGAGCCGAGAGCTGCCAGGGCATACAGGTCAGCCATATACTTGCTTCAGCTTTGGGTTTTTTATTGCACCAAATGAAACAATCTCGCTTTGAGGTGAACGGTGAACTGTGAAGCAGTTTTGTTGGTTTACAGACTAGCCATGGGAGAACTTTAATCACTGCTCTTGGATTTTAAACTTCAGTTATTACTTCTGGGTCTGAAACTAACATAACTGTTTTCTTTTTAGGATATTTGTCCTGTTGTCGCTTTCTGGATGACAACCAAATTGTCACTAGCTCAGGAGACACCACTTGGTGAGTTTCTGAGCTCTGTGGGCCTCTTTCTTTTCTTTCTTTTTTTTTTCTCTTCCTCTCCAACGCTTTAATTTGTGTTTAAAACTTAAACTCTCAAATAATGACATACATTGTGTTAACGTTGTCACTTTATCTGCAGCGCTTTGTGGGATATTGAAACTGGTCAACAGACCACCACATTCACTGGGCATACTGGCGATGTGATGAGTCTCTCTCTAAGTCCAGATATGAGGACTTTTGTTTCGGGTGCCTGTGATGCCTCCTCGAAGCTTTGGGATATTCGAGATGGAATGTGCAGGCAGTCGTTCACAGGGCATGTGTCAGATATTAATGCAGTTTGTGTAAGTGACCATTTGTATTTCCACATGGGAAGAAAGGGGGAGGATAAAAGCTGTAGTTGCATGAATCCAGCTTATAGTCTACTGGGCTACCTTGATTTAAAATCAGTTACTTTGTTCGAGACTGTTAAATTGTATATAACGAAGAAGGTTGTCTAGTAACTTGCTATCTAGTTTATACCTCAATTATTATTACCATTATCTATGATGTATTGAAATGTTCTTGGAATAGTTTCAGCTATGTTTTTGTTGAGTAACTGAGACCTTATTTTTTTAAGAAGCAAAGAATGGAGGAGGGGAGCATTTTACAGTGTGGCAGTGTTTTAAAAACTGAAAATTGTAGGTAAATGCAATATGCTGAGAGGGAGAAAAAATAGCCAAGCATCCTTGTCTTAAAGTTTTTTTTTGTTGAACAATAGTGTTCTCGATATTTTTTGTTCAAAAGAGCTTTCAGCGAAATATTCTGGAAGGCAAAGTTAAAATCAGGACTTATGTTGAATATTCGTCCCTGGAATCATTTTGTAATATTTATAAACTGGATTATATTTCCTCTCTGTCATTGTAACACTATGTTCTGATCTGCAAGATACAAACTCTGATAAATAGGGAATGAAATCTAAGTCTAAGCTGCATCTGGTTTTGATAAACATGAAAAATTATTAAGGCTGAGAAAATACCAAAAGCATGACCAGTAGAAAAATGCAGTTCCTATACTTAGACCTGCATCCTGAGATGCGTTGAGCTCTTTTCATTCCCATTTCAATCAATGTGTAAGAATGACTCTGATGCGGAGTAGATTTTTTGGAAATTGAATTGCTTGCTTGCAGTCTTCTATCTTGGCTGAGCCAACCTGGCTGACCAGCTCAAGACAGAACATTATGTACCAGTTCACCCAGGTCTTCCTGGCCCACAGCCAGGATGCACATAACTGCCTTTTGCTTCATTTTGTAGGAATTAGTTGCATCCCCTTTGACTCCTGTTATACTGCAGGCAGGAACTGTCTGGGTAAAATTCCAGTCATTCGGGTGTTACCGGTATTATTCTAGAAGTGTTTTGTTGCATAGCTGTGTATATGCAGGCTCTTTAACATGCAGATTTTTTTTAAAAAAATAAATAATTCTGCCTTTATCTGGTCACCCTGGCAAATAACCCCATGATGTTTTTGAAATAATGCACGAATAATGTATTTTTCTGGTGTCAAACTCCTGTCTCTTAATTAAAACTTCCAGTTTTTCCCTAATGGACACGCATTTGCCACTGGATCTGATGATGCCACTTGCCGACTCTTTGACCTACGTGCAGATCAAGAATTAATGATGTATTCACACGACAATATCATCTGCGGCATCACTTCTGTAGCCTTCTCAAAAAGCGGTCGCCTCTTGCTAGCAGGTTATGACGACTTCAACTGCAATGTCTGGGATACTCTGAAAGGGGAGAGAGCAGGTGAGTTTGAGTAACTGCAACGAGCTGGTTTTCCATTTCCTTAGCAGAAAATGGATTTTCAAAATCTACAGAAAATGCGGAGTCGGTTCATTGCCAGTACTGCTGCTGATGTTAGGGAATCTGCTTGCTTCATTTTAACAGTTTTCTTTCGGAATGGCATCCTTGTATTTTATTGCGTTTGGTTATATCTTCCAGTTGCTGCATTGCGTTATGGTTTCATCTATATGAAATGTGGAGTAAATGCTCCAGTCAGGGAAACACTCCTTTTGTTGGGTATTGGTCATTATATATCTGTGTTCTGGAAGATACCAGCTCTTGAGGCTGAGGAACAGCCTCCAAAATTAAGTCACGCCTGCAGAAAAGCTGTTTCACTGAAGTGTATGAAATTAAGTAATACAAAATCATACATTTGCATTGACTTTTGCACCCATCAGAGGAAGTAATTCAGCTAGTAGGAAGTTACAGTTGTCTTTTTGCTTTGGGGACCATAATTTCCTGCTGTTGGGAGGGAAGTGGACACTTTTAGTCCTTGAACTAGTCACTTCTGTCAGGACAGACAGCGTGTTTATAGCAGAGCTACATCTTTCTCACTTTTTACAGTAATTTAAATGATGGGGTCTGGTTCAGTTCTGAACCTTGATTCTGCTGTTCAGACTGAAAATTAATCCTGTTCCTTAAGGGACCTGGATGTGGGAGAGCAGGCAAGTGCAAGAGTGGGTGGAAGGAAAGCAAAAACAAGGCGGGAAGCAGGGTACACTGCTGCTTTTCTGACACGATACATGGGGGTGGTTCTGATCCTTGGGGTGGGCAAAACATGGGAAACTCAGGGTAGTTCGTGTATCCAGGGCACTGTCAGAAGACATCACATTTGATTTTGGAAGTACTTGATGGCTGAAATTGTGGAGATCATTGCTGAAAGCAGGGAAAAAACAGTAGAGAGCCTGATTAGGGGTGAGGAGATCTTTGGGGCAGAAAGAAGAAAGAAAGAAGGGCAGAGAGAAAATGGAGGCAATATTGTGTGTACATATTTTTAAAAACCTCATTATTGAGTTTCGTGATATGGCTGTTGTGATGTATATAATTCTTCAGGGTAAGGACAAAGACAATGTTTACATCTTGCATTACATCTTTTTTTAGCAATTTTGAAGACTTACCTGAGAGAGCAGAGTAACAGCTTGACATCCCGTGAATATTAACTTTCATTGCTTCTTCTTTTTCAGGTGTCCTTGCTGGCCATGACAACCGTGTCAGCTGTTTAGGTGTTACTGATGACGGCATGGCTGTAGCTACAGGGTCTTGGGACAGTTTTCTCAGAATCTGGAATTAACTGGGAGCCAAACATGTACATTCTCCATTTGAGATCTGGAGAGATCAATGCTGCAGCCTATAGCTGTGAAATAACATTTCTACCTTGTATTTGCAGGTGAAGTTTTTCTATTCACTGATTATTACACAAAAAGGCTTTCTGTAAACTAGAATAAAAATCAAGTGAAGAAATAGGGGAGGGGGGAAGAAATCACTGACTTTTTAAAAGGGGCCAGCACACATAATCATGGTGACCGACAAACTAAGAGCCAGTCTTTTTGTTTTTGGTGGTTTGGTTAGATTGTCCTTGAAGGGTTTTTGCTTGTGCTCAGTCTGCTAATCCTGTACTTTTTTTTTTTTTTGTACATAACAGAATATACACATTATAGCAGCCAATCATGTAACATTTGTCTGTATGTAAAGAAATATGTTTGCATTTTTTAAGGAACTACATTTATAGCTTTGCTTTTAACCGGAGATGTCACTTCTGAGTTTTGTAGTGGATGAACTAGATTGCTGTTTTAAATGTTTTTGTGAATTTACTGTAGATAAAGTGAAGCCAATGGTATGTATGTGTTTTTATAATGGAAGGCATTTGAATTTTTTTTTAAAGGCCCTGGAGACTCCCAGTTAATACCTACCGCCTTATTCACTCACTTCTTGACCTGCTTGCCTATTTTTAATCATGGGGGTTCTTCCTTCAAGCCAGTGGTTCCTGGTTCATCCATTGGCAGTCATGGCCTCCAAACACCAAGGAGTTAACGCCAGGCAGACTTGTAACAACAGCAAAAATAATTAAAAAATAAAATATATATTTAAAAAACCATCCAGTTCCAGAGGTATTAGCTTCCTTACTGCAGCTTTTTGCATCAGTTATTCCACGCGGTCCTTGGGTATGGAAGCCCAGTGACCTGCATTGCTGCCGTTAAGTGGCTGAGTGCTTTTCCTTTTGACAATTCAGCTCTAACTCAATGAGGTAGTTTTGGCCCATCACAAACTCTAGCTGATTTGCACTAACAAAATGATTTGGCGTGATGCTCAGTGTGCAGAAAGCAGTGTATTCGCAAAGCTTGCTCAATTACCACAATCAACTGAGAAATTCAGGAGGACTTTGCTTAAATTCCTAAAGATTTAAATGTGCAGTTAATCGCCTGTAATCCCCCTCCAAATTAGGAGGTTGCCAAAGCATACCACAACCAAAAGCGCTTGTTGTCAGTTATGTGCAGTGTGAATTATAAAAGGAGTTGTGTAACTTACAATGAACCAAATAACCTTACTTACCTGTGTGACCCTTTAAAGCTTCATACTATAGACTTAGTGACTTGCTTGTTCTCCTGTGGCCACAGAGATCTGTACCATGGTGGCTTATTAGATGCTAACTGTTCTGCAGCTCTGTCACTGTAAATAGCCATTTCCTCTCCTGTTCCTGATTTTGTTCTGAATTTGATGCCAGTTGCTTATAAATGATAGGTTCTGATAAAGTACAGTTGAGTGTAGATAGAGGAAAATCAAGTGACTGATGCCCATTTGAAACTACCCGGGAAGATCGCTTAACTTTCTGGTGCCTGGCAGCATGCCTGCGCTCGCAATGGATGTTCTCTTGGGAATCTGGATGTCTGTGGCGGTTTTGGAAAGGGGAATTAAGTCTATTGGCTTCTCTTAAGTGACTTACTTTTTAAAGATACGTGAATTTTAAATCATTGGGTTTGGAAGATAAAGTTAATCTGTCCTCAGCTGAAGTTACAGGGAGTCTGGGTATCTCTGGGTCAGGTAGTAAATATAAGTGCCCGGTATCTTGTAATATACCAAACCAGATTTGTGGCTGAGGTGATTATTTGTCAAGTTTCTGACGTTTGTAATCCTAAATTTCAGTACTTCCAGACTGTGCCTGTAAACCTGCCATGTCTATAATGGTGAAGGTGCCAATAAATGTACCAGTCAATCACAGTAAATTCACTTTTACAAAAGGAAAAAGGCGCATCTTGTGCTGGAGAAGTATACCTTTACTAACAGCAGACTGTGGTGTAGGACCAAAAAAAAAAAAAAATCACACTATATTGTATGTCACAGGAATTCCTCAGCATTTTGTTTTATGATCTGTCTGCATTAACAGAACTACTATGGAATTCTTGTTACTCTCTTAAGCGAGCAGCTCTTTGGGATCTTGCAGACTTAGTTTATTTTTTAGTGGTGCACTTGATTATTGTTTTTTAACTCACAGCTGCCTTGAGTGCATCATTCTGGAAACTTGTTACAAAGGAATTTTAAGAAAATATTCTTTTTTTTAAAAATTTTTTTCCATAGAGGTGTGTTTTGAACCAGTTTCCTAGTCAACACCGTTGCGAAGACAGATGCCATTTTTATGTTCTGGTATTAAAACTAGTTTCTACTTGCAAAACTCCAAAAACAATTTTACAAATGTATATAACTTTTCTTAAAAGTTCAGGTAGACTGTAAACGTGGTGATGGCTCATACAGGTGTTACTGCAAATATCACTGTTGGATGGGCAGTTGTCTGTTGGATTCAGCTGCTTTTCAAATAAATAACACCAACTACTTGCTAATGAGGTTTCCAAAAGCATCATACACCTGTGGGCCAGCTTTTGCCGTTGGGTTAACCAGTGGTTGTAGTGCTGCAGGTCCTGAGGTGGCTCCTCTGGCGTCAGTGCATGAGGAAACCTGGAAGAAGCCTGAGCAGAACCGGGGTAACAGTATCGGGTGCTTCTTGGGAACTTGTAGAAAGCTTGCGATAGATTCTGCCAAGGTGACGTTTGCTGTTTAATTACTGGCCTGTACAGTTCAGTTTGTTTTGTTTTGTTTTTTTTTAAAGCCTACAGATGTAACACATTGTTATTATATGAGGTCAAATAATGAACTTGTGCAGACGGTGGTATTTCCTTTTTAAACAGCCATCAGTGACTTTTTGCGATTGATGCCCTTGCTGAAATGGATGTGGGTTTAATGGTAAAAGCTCACACTCTTCCTAATACAAGGAAGGGAATAAAATGACCCTTCGCAGGTTTTACTCCGAGATTTGGATCTCAAAGAAAATGGTATGTGCCTTCAGTTTACTGCAGCTTGTGTGATTTCTGTGTGCCATGACAGCACACTCACTCACACAGTGGATTTGGCACCACTAGTGGGTACATCTTAACCTGTCTTTTAAAGTTTGTTGCCAACTACGTAATTATCTGAATTTCAGCTAACTTGTGTAATTACAGAAATGGAGTAACTAAGAACATTGTGCCAAAACAGTGGTGGCAAGGTGACCCTTTCCCAGCCTCTCTTCTAAAAAGTCAGTCGGTTATGGCTTGGAAAGCAGAACTGTGCTTCATGTAACAAGATTTATTTTATTCAGGTACTTTTTTTTGGTCAGCATTTTCTAATGTTGCTTTAACTTGGCAATAGAGAACACTGATCAGGCAAGCACCCAACCTGGGCTTCTTCCCGTGCAGACTGGGACACCTGTTTATTGGTAGAGATGGTGGTTGAGATGCTGAAAACCATGAAAAGCTTCTACATGGCATCTTGCTGATGTATACTTGCTTCCTCCAGTAACGTGGGCCTGTTTCCATCTGTCTCCAGAGCTTTTTTCCTTCCAAACATCGCTATCCTCTGCCTTGGTAAATTGCAGATACGTTGCAGTATCTGGCAGACCTGATAGTTCAATGTATTGACAACAATATATACCATTTGAAATGGAACGTGGATTAAATGGGCTTTTCCCCCTGCCGAAGGAGAGGGCCTGACCTTGCCTTGGCAAAGCTGAATTGATGTAACAGCTGGTCCTAGTGTGCTTACTGTAATGCATGGGTTGGAAATAGTTAATTCTTTAATTCAGTTAGTGTAACCGCTTGTCCCACAATGAAGTTCACATTCTTTAGGGTGGAATGAAAACATTGTGAAAACATTCCAAAAGTGCTTAGTCTTTCCTCCTTGAGGACACTGTCACCTCCACTAGGTTTAGTGCTGTGCTTTAAGATGTTGGTGAGAGTATTGGCTAATTCGACTAGTTGGTATAAATGGTTGTGTAGCAGAATGACTGATTTTTGAGATAGCATTTCCTGTACAAGTAATTAAGCATGGGTTGATGGTGCACTTTGTACACAGTAATCTGGCATGCATGCTGGTAAAACTACTTCCTACACTTCAGAGGCACCACGAGCCTTTTTATCCAATTGCTGGTTATGTAAAATACATGCAGAATGTTAATGCAGTGTTGTTATGGTAAATGTGTGAACAGTGTTACTAATTGATATAACTGATAACAGATTACATGTGCCTGACATTCTTATACCACACAGTATGTTTAGGTTTTAACTAATATGGACTTCGGTGGAATAGTCTTAGATATTTCAAGCCTTTGTTTTACTTACACAATGGTGCTCTATTTGTGTTTTTCTCCTTTTTAAAATAAAAGCATCTGAACACTTGTAGTACATATTACATCCAAAGGAGTCCAAAACAAAATGCTTCTAAACATGCTTGATTTTAATTTGCCTTTAGTTTCCAGTATTTCTCATCAGCTAGGTTTCGTTTTTTTTTTTAAACTTGTTGCTGACTACTTTGGAAAACTTTGGTAATGTTACCAATTATGAAGTGATTCTGCACTGCCTTTGGATTGTGTATGTATTCAGAAACAGTCTTAAAGCTTTTATTTAAGCTATGAAAAAAAACCAGGGACTTGTGCCATTTGTTCTTTAACAGTGCTGTTGTAAAAAGACTTCCCTGTGAAAAAAAAAATCACATGCTATGAACTCTGTTTATAGCTTTTTTTTTTTTCCACGATGGATCTTTTTCTTTGTATTTGTACAGTGGCTCAGTGAAAGATGTTGCCATGAGTTGATATTGTAACCAATAAACAAGTGCTTTTAACCAGACTGTGTCACTGGTGAATGTTTTATTAGTGTGATGACGAGAGGATTGTCCTGTGACACTGAATGTGGTCAGACCAACACAGCTAAACTGAACCATTGTGTGTGCATTGAACAGCAAAAGGTTACCCAACTAAACTGCCTCATCAGCAACTAATGAAGGTGAATTTTTTTTTCCCAAAGCAGTATGGGTTGGGGGAGGTATGTTAACGCTATAGTGAAGGCAGCTGAAGTTTACCACCCACCCTGGACTGGAAAAATGAGATTTGGAAACACTCATTTGTTCTTGGTATCAGAATTCCTGTTCCCTCCCTTTAAGGGGCAGCAGCCTTCACGTTCTTCCTTTTTAAAGTCTGTAGCATTAATTATTTCCTCCAACCCCAAAACAATACAGCTGTATAGAGAGCACAGCTTGCTTTGCTGCTGCAGGAAGAAGCCTTTTTAATTCACCCTCAGCAGTTATGGCCTACACTGGCTGTGCAGGACGTAGAGCTATGGTGCAGGCTTTCACCTTCCAGACAGTTGCCAAATAACTCAGTAGCGCAAAGGGGTAGGTTGTGGTTTGTTTTTTTTTTAATAAATACCTGCAGAACACATGCATGTAAAGTTTTGTCTTGATACATTGTCCATAAAAATACTCTTGAAAAAGAGCATTGGTACACATCTATAACCTCATATACAAGAAGGCTGGGCTGTTACTCATGCTTGTATTTCACAGTTTCCCTCAAAAACCTTGAGACTCCTCATGCACACTGCTAATGAAAGCTCCAAGACAGCCATGCTTGTGCCAGCACAGCCAGAAACAAACACCAACATACATTATAGGGAAAATGGTGTTCCTCCTCTTCAAATAGTTACCTGCCTCTAGCATTAGATTTTGAATCTATTTCCATTTAAGATAGCCCTTATTTACTGGAAAATAGCAAATCCCTACCTCTTAAAGTTGAATATTTCATTTAGTCATGTTAATACTGCCATAAAAATATATAAATATTCTGAAAGGCTTTTGCTTTTAAAATAAGTTATTTTAAAAAAGTCTAGTTAGAAAAAAAGCTGTTTGATGACTGCAGATGGCAACAGCAAAAACTTTTTTTTAAAAAAAGAGGCTTTGCATTGCTAGAGAGGAGCAAAGGTGAAACTACTCCAACACACCTGCTGCAAGTCTCACCTAGAAGACCCATTCTGCAGCAGAACCAAGGGACCACACAGGATACTGCATGAGTACAAACTCAAACCGAGCCTCTCCCTGCTCTGCAAATGCAGCAGCAGGAGCTCCAGGTCACGCCTGACACCCCAACCTTCCCCACCCAACAATGCCAAAATTGAGTCAAGCCCACCTGCTCAGCCAATTAATTCTCCTCTGTCAGGATGGTAGCTTGGTGGCAGCGACACAGACCTGAAGCTCACCCGAACCTGGGTTCTAGCAGTGCTCACATTGTGCTCTTTCATCACTTACTTTACCAACTGTGAGAAATCTGACCAGCTTGTTGAAATAGGTTTATTTTTACTTAATGCCATCCATCTTGTCTAAAGGTGGTAGCCAGAGGGGAACATTGGAGCCTACTGCATTTCAGTAGCGAATGCTCTGCAGTTTACTATCACCTTTCACTTCCCTTTGAGGAAGAGGAACTGCTGCCCAACCCCATTTCATTTGCTTTCAAAACAGTCAAGAGTCCTTTCCCCACACTAGGATTTACCTTTCCCTTCATTAAACAAAACCACACACACGTGAAAAAAGCAGCAGCCTCCATCCCTGGCTAATTCCTAAGCAACTGAAAACAGGAGACAGTGACAGCTGTGATAAGCTCACTCTCCCTGCAGAAACTCCTGGATGCCAGGAAGCGAGACTTGCCACTGCTAAATACTAATGAAAACCAATAAGGATTTGGGGTTTTATTGTCAAGTGCCCAAAGAAATTTAGCGTTTAAAGGATTTTTAACCCAAAATCTGCAAAACAAACATAACACGCAGAGTACCACAGCTCTTCAGTTTGGTTCACCATCAGAGTCCAAGTTTTACAATAATTAACAAGTGTAATCAAAGTAACATTTAAAATATAAATCATTTCATGTGACTCCACAGAGGAGAAGTGTTATCTGTAAAATTTCTACTTTGTCCTACAAAGGCTCACCGGGAAAGTTAGCAATGATGTTTTATTTACTCTTTTGAAGAAAATGTTTTGTAAAGCGATCTAGTTCATTCTCAAGGTGAATGGCTTTATTTCTGTAAAACAAACAAAAGCAACGGATTTACTTCAATGCAGGAACATCACAAAGAAGGTAGAATCAATATGGGTGTTTAATTTCTATTCCTCCGTTCCTGAAACCCGCAGCACTAAGAAAACCTAAACATGTCTCTGGTCAGAGCCTCGGGCCCTGGGAAGCGGAAGGCCACTGGCCGTCTGCCCCACCTTTCCTTTTCCCCAAAGGCTGGGCCAGGTCCATCCCAGACTTCCCTGGCTCTGGCCTTTCCTTTCCGCGTTTAACTAGGAGAGGTTCTGCAATTGCGGAGGGCGTTCAGCCAGGCTCCTCACACAGGCCCTTCCTGCAGCGCTACCATGCCACGGGGCACGCTGTGGGGCTCTACAGGCGCGCTGCAGGGCTCTACAGACCTTCATCCATCCCATCTTGGTCTTGAACGCCCGAGGTGAAGAGGCAGCCTGCAGCCAGGGCAGGCTTCCAGCAGGGGAAACAAACATGAAACTAAGGCTGAGGCTGCTCCTAAGTCCCTAAAACCACCAACTGCTGGAAGTTTCTCTTCTGTAAACACCTACTACAGGTATTAAAAGAAAAATGGTATTGCACTGAATGACTCAGCACAGTATAGCTGCTCTCCTGTGCCCCTATGGGAAGGTGCCACCCTAGTTTACCTACAGAAGATTAATATTCTTGAGAGAGCCATCTCTCCCGTAAAATAGAGACAAAGGTAAAGACGATCTAAGAAATAATATTTTGGCAGCTTTGTTCATTCACCTAGGTAGAAAGACACATTTAACTTAATGAGAGCCATTCAGTTAGAAGTAAAGAAAATAGGTATTGCTGCATACTGTTAAGCACCCGTGCCTACCTCATTTCAACCCGAAAGTAACAGCAAACACCAATCCCACCAAATCTGCTTGTGGCCAGTCCCACTCAGACTTACCTCAGCTGCTTGGAGTTGCTCTGTATGGTCTCCAGCTGATCTATTTCTTTGGAAAGCCTAGCAATTTCTTTTTCCAGGTTTTGCTCAGTAATATCCACCTGCTGGCAGAGCCGAGCAAAGGTAGTGGCCATCTCTCTAAAGACAAAACAAGTTTGTAATCATGGTTTACAGAAGTCTGTGCTACAAAAAGAGAGTAAGATAAAATAAATAAATTAAAATCACATAGCATTGCAGTGTGCAGTAGAACACAGCAATCAAAGTCTCCAGCTGTTAAGGGATTACAGAATAGCAGAAAGCAGGAGAGTTTTTTTTTTTTTTAAATTACAAAAAAGAAACCTTAAACATACAAAATGCACCTCAGTCTATGCCAACATCATGTGGCAATGTTTCATTGAGAATCAACAGGTACACATCTGAGATGGGGACTCTGGCAGCAACACATGCCCCCCTGCGCAGCACCCCATGCCACGCTAAGTGCCCTGCTTGTGGGGAATGTGGGCCCTTTGCAGGGCAAGGAGTGCCCCAGGCTCGCTGAGGCACCCAAAGCCTACTTGCCTCCTCAGTCACGTGCTCCCAACCACAGTTCCAAGACTCCTTCTTACACAAAGAAAAAAAACCCAGTTACCACCTTGGACCAGCAACTGGGCTCTCCTACAGGAGAGGAAATGTCACCTCTCCTCTTTGCTTCACCTCACTGGAGCACTGGTTTGAGTCCAGCTCTTCCATGTCCTCACAGAGACACACAGCTGCTGGACACAGGGATGATTTTCTTTCCTCTGCTGAAGCTGAACTTTTTATTAGTAAAGCATTCCCTGGGCTACACAGGAGAGGTGTTCTGCACCCTGGTGGCTGGAGGTCTCACTTAGCAGGCCTAATTTTCTGAAATAATAATTTAATCAAAACAAACTGTTTCAACAGGAGATACTGAGGGAGACAATCACCCAGACATTACTTTGCAGAGACAGGTGGAAAAGCATTTGGGAAAGAGACACAAAAAAAGTGGATCAGTCCAGAAAGGCTCCTAAGTTCCTCTTCTGCAGCGCAGAAAAGCCAGGACCAGCTGCTTAGAGCTCACCCACACCAACCCCTGAGGCAGAACAAGTGCTCATCATTAGTGACCGGGGCAGATTCCACCCCCACCTAAAAGCAGCCCAATTCAGCCTCCACTAGAGCTGAGCCAACTCCCACATCTTCATAGTAAGGTGCCACATGACGAGAGTCTACATCTAAGGCTAACTCTTGCACGTACACACAGACATATGTATTGATCTTTTTAGGTGGTAATTTCAAACTCTTTTAGAACTCCCTCATAACAAGTGCCAAGGGACGCTACATCTGCCTTCCCACGCCACATCCAGCCTGTCCCCCCTCCTGCAGTACCATCCCAGAGAGGGGAAACACCAGTGTGATACTTACTGTTGCACCTGATGGCTGCAATTAGCACTTGTAAGACTGACGATCATCTGCAGCTTTTCAGTAGCATAGTTGACAAACTGCTGTTTAAAGGCTCTCTCTTTTGCCTTAGTAGTCCAAGTTAGTCTCTCATAAAGATACAACAACCCATACATGCTTAAGGAGAGAGAGATGAGTTTCCAGCCTACTGTTCTCCAAATCTGAAAAAAAGGATTCTTCATTAGCTTAAGTAAGTTGCCCTACAGAATAAAATCCAATTCCACCCATTTTTTAAAATCATCTTCATGGCTCTTTCACCAGGTAAGGAAAAATATATTATTTCCATACTACTACTGCAGAGCAATACAGCTCTATTCAAATGAGCCTGTACCCCAGTGGCATGGACAGGTTACAGAAGCCTCGCTGCTATTCAGCAAAGGATGGAGGAGAAAGCAAAGCTCCCACTCAATCCAAACTGAATGAGGCACCATCGAATCATCCTTTAATTCAGAAACTGAACACAGACATATGGCATAGAGAATATGTCCAACTATGCTCAGAGTAATTAGACTAATTTTCTCCCTACACACTGACTGTGGGGATGCAGTGTACTACACGCGCCCATCCGGCCCAGTGTTATTAAGCCCATTACATGCTTCATGTTGCCCCCCAAACAGGAAAGACCAGCTTAATCTTTGCCATTGCTTCTAGTACAGTGAATGCCGCTAATACTACTTGCCACTCCGCCAACAACGATGATGCTCATAGATGTCCGTGATGTCAGTGAAGCTAAACTCATTACCAAAGGAACCATAAAATCATCATGCGATACGTTCTCTGGAGTTACGGCAGGAAGGCTGGCAGCAGACGGGGTGGTAGCTAAAGGACGAGGGATCTAGAAGAGCGGAATATGGCAGCCTGAGTAAAAAGCATTAGGGAACTACGCAGCAGACTGGTTTTATTTTATTTTCATATATTCAGGGTTTGATTTACTTAAAGGAAATGCCTCAGCACAGAAATCTGAACAACACTCCTGACAAACAGTGTTTTGATAGTTCCTTGCCCAATGGGAGACTGGGTTAGGAGAAGGGTTCTGTGTAGGACTGGCGCTGCTGTAAAGATCCGAAAGTTACAAATGAAAAGGTTACCCAAAGGGCTCAATCCAAAGGAAAACAAAACTCAGGTAACAGCTGCAGAAAGTTTAGGAAAGGTTTTTTGTTCCATTCTAACCCTGAATATAATCCAGTAAAAATAACCCTCACCAAAAATATTTCACAAAAAGGGACTAGGGGAAAGTAGCAGCAAGCATGCAAATAGTAGAGGCAAATACAGTAAAAATCAATATATCCTCAAGGTAAATCAAGGCACTTAATGTCAGTCTAATGTCTGAAGCACTCACTTGTAAGTTTGGATCCGCTAGTCCCAACAGTACTCTCTGAGCTTGTTTAGGACCCAAGAAACGGTTTACAAGTGAAGTCCATCCCAAGGAAAAGTGGAACACGATATCCTCTTGAAAATCTGCACACAGACTATGACAGTTTAGATCATAGCTAAGGTCAAACCTCCTGCATGGAATTAGCAAGTGGAGCTGATTCTGAGCACCAGAAGGCAACAATGGTTTCAGATTTTCTAGAAATAAAACAGAATAGTAAAGATGAGTTAACATTAAAAGTTTTACAGCATAACCACAAGTAACATCCTTGCAAGAATCTAAATCGATCAATTTTTAAATGTATTTATTTATTTGTAAAATCAGTGGGCATTTTAGCAGTACTGATCATAGCAGAGCAGGCAATTTATTGCTCTGATAAAAGAAAACAGTCAGGCAAAATCAACTCATAGAGAAAGCACTGATGGAAAAGATGGTCAAATTAACTGAAAGACTTCTATCAATGGTCAAAAGATAAGGATGGACTAAGAAAAAGTTGGTTTATCCAGTAGTTCTGTGGTGCCATACAGAAAAGGCAACATTATTGCATAACATGACAGAAGGCTTCATGTATTTCCGTTATCTAGCTCTGAAACTTTTATTACCAGAAACAGATCAGAAGAGAGATATGCATATGCAATAAAGTTACTACTTATTGAAAAGGAAAAAAAAAGAAAAAAAAAAAGAAAAAATGGCATGCACAAATATTTATGAAACTATCTTGTTTTGCACTCAGAATCTGGAGGGACCCAGGGAGAGGATTATACTGCAGAAACATTATCTAACAATTAGTGTATTTCATATATCTGTAGTGGAAGCCAAAAGTTTAAATGGGTTTATAAAAGGATTAGACAAATTCCCAGTGGACAGGTCCATTACTACTTGCTTAAGCCATTAATCCAGATGCAGTAATCTTGGCTCAGAAGTCTCTAAATTGGGGATGGATCACTATACTTACCCTGCTTCATTATTCTTCTCCCTGAGCATCTGTTACTGGTTAATATCAGAGACAGGCTACTAAGCTGCAGACACTCAGTCTCAATCTAGGATGGCTTTTCCTTTTATCATGTTATAGTGTTAACATTAAATCACGATAGGAAAGAAATTTTTTTAAAGCAAGTTTTCTTAAATTGTCTTCCTCTAAACAAAAAGTCTTAACGTTCCTCCTTTCTCACCAATCATCTCCTGCTGTGACTGATGCATTGACTGATTGACTTCACTGGAGCAACGATCAGCCAAGTTCTTTCCCAAACCATCTTCTATATGTTTGTTCAGTTCCTGAAGTTTTATAAAGAATATACACTCATCAATTTATATTTAGCTAATAAATTACATTATACAGAGCAGTGATATGTTTAACACTAAGCATTGTTATTTACAGTGGGAAGAAAAAAATGTTACCATGGAAATACCGTGCTTTTAAATTGCACACCATGACTGAAAACCTAATTAAAAAGTGACACAGGGAAGATTTCTCTAGGACTGCAATCATTAAAAGGCATATGGAAAAGTCTGTATTTTCAATAAACCATGACACTGAAAAGCATACCACTACCACACTGCCCTGCAAAGCCTTTACTGTCATCATTTGATGGGAGACAATTCCACAGCTCTGCACAAAGGCAAGCCAATCCCATCACTGCCGTGGAGGTCTGCTCCAGACATTGTGCAGAGTCAGGACAGCACAGATTGTCCTCGCAATGCAGCACTCCCACTGATCAACCAGGCTGGAACCAGAGGGAATTATGGCAGTCACTAATTAGCAGCAAAGTTTGAGCTAAGAGGCAAACACTTACAGGTGTATGCTCCTTTAAAATACTAAGTTTGAGAAACAATTTATAGAAGTTTAATAAAAACTGACTTTTTTCTTTAAAAAAATATTAAAAAACCCATAAAGTGTTGGGTATTTGCAAGCTCATTTTATTTTTTAACCTATTTCATTTTAGGAGTAGCGAAATTTGTTTATGTAAAGGGTTTTATTTAATAGATACGAAGACTACAAATCAGGATTTCAGTGAATTAAAGTTTCAGGAACCACTCTAGTAAAAAGACAGTTGAAACAAAAATTAATTTCTTTCCAAAAACAAAGCAGAAAATATTTTCAACTTTTTCCAGTTTTAGGTAAACAGAGATAGACATGTGTCAGAAAGCAAAAATCCTGCAATGCTTAAACAAGTGTCACAAAACGCTATACAAATTCTGAAAATACAGAAGTAGAAATGAAAGAAAGACAAAGAGCCTGACTTCAAACCATGCAAGAAAACTTACTGTCTTATAGAGCTTCAATACTTGAGGAGAAGGGTGAAAATCTGAATAAAATTCATCAACTAAAACTGAAAGTCGGCAAATCTCATCAGTCATGGCAGAAGAGACCTGGAAGAATGCGGTAAATACATAAAATGTTTCTCCTACTTTTTCCAGTCAGAGTGGGAACAGCCCACTGCACTAACTGTTACAATAAATGATTCAATTACCTGATAGTCAGGAAGGATTGTTGTTCTGAGAGGTTTTTTTGTTTGTTTGGGTTTTTGTTGTTGTTTTGGGTTTTTTATATTGGAAAAGGAACATACTAGACATTTCAAGGTATTTCATAAGATGGGTGGGCACCTAAAGGAGCTGCCTTACAGAAGAGACAACACTTGAATCTAGGAGATTTTTTCGCACTGCCACTACTTACTTTATTTTCTACTTCCTCAGTAACACGTTTGATTTTTTCCTTAGTGTCTTCCGTCAAAATGTTCAGCTGATTTCGAACAAAGTCCAGTCTATCCTTCTGATCTTCCCGCTCTTCCATGGAATGGACTCTAACATAGCAGAAAGGAAATCACCATCACCAGCAGGTATTCTCCCAGTAATGAAACAAGCCCCATAATCAGGCACGGATTCCCCAACTGATGGTTTACTGAGCAGCCCAAATGAATCCAAAGTGACACTGGCTGAACAAAGCAGAGGCACTGCTTCAGAATAACTACAATATGGATACTAAATTTACAGGCATATTTAAAGGCCGCACTGATTGAACATAAATTACTGGGGTTTCATATATTTACATGTGGAATTGGAACTGTCACCATTGTACATAATTACAATTAAAAAAGGTGGGGGGAATCAGGGATCTTTAATACTTAGTGTATCCCAATTTAAAAATAATAAAAAAACAGAGAAATCTGATCCAACTGTCCTTATGCTGCTCACCAGCACCACTCAACTATTCCTTAACAGTGACATGGGTCTGATGACCCTGCAAAGCCAAGGGGAGGCAGCAGAAACTAACCTTGTCACAAACAACCCTCTTCAGAAGTCCTCAATTTAAGTAAATATTGCTTAAAATCTAAAGTAGTTATATCTTGAAGGGCCAGCAGAAACATCAAACAGCAATTCAGATTAAGAGGGGTCACTAGACAGGTCGATTGACAGAAAGAAGTAGAATATCAAATATTTTCAAACATTTCACAGAATATTTTCAAGCATTTCACAGAATATTTTCATAGGATCTGACAACGTGAGACAAGTTAGTATGTAAACACGCTGTTTGTAAAAGCTGATACATTCAGGAAGATGAATGTGTTTGACAGGCACAGTGGAGTCTGTTGAAACATAAAGACACACTATTAACAGACACGGAAAGGAGATGGATGGAAAGGATTAAACACAACAGCAAGTTCACCATGTACAAGAGACACAAGAGGTAGCAACAAAAGTGAGAAACACCCCCCCATACATATGCAAACCTCAAAGAATACATGAAACTATCAGACAGAGTAGATGACCTCCTATCATTAGCACTAAAAGAACTACATGAGCAAAGAGAGAATAAAGATATTTAAGGATAGAATCTGGAAATGCCAGAGGCCAAGCTTCTGTTAGCTTGGGCTCTTCTCAACCCTTACAGTATTCTAACCATTCGCAAATTAAAGTTCATCCTCCCATTTATTTTCTCAGTGTTACTGTTAACAAAAAAACCCAACAAACCCAAAACAAAAAAAACCCCAAACTAAAAAACTTACATAAAGTAGGCCCAAATGTCATTTCTGAAATGCTGGATACAGCTAGAAAAACTTAAAGTTTCAAACAGTTTTGGAAAAAAAAAAAAAATTAAAACCCACAGACCACCTTTGTAACTAAGTCAGCAATGAAGAGTAACAAAAATAAACCAAGATCCCTGTACAGAAGTCACAGACCAAGGACAAGGCTGAGCAGTGCAAGTGAACAGTAGTAAGGCTGACGCACCAGAGAAATTTTCTATTTCTTACCAAGAGAGAAAAGTAAATTTTTAAGTCCGTAATGGCCCAAGAAAATCATCAGCATAGAAAGGGCTCCTCAGAGGATCTGGATAAACCAAAATCAACCAATCCCTCCAATCAACCTACCTTTTCTCTGCTGCTGCTACGTTTATGGCGTCCATAATGTTTTTCACAGTATCTATTATCTGTTTAGCTCTGATAGTGTGCTGTTCAAACTTGGTTTTCACGGCTGACTGCGAGATACACTCCTGCGAGGGGCCCAAGCCACAACACATTACTGCAATTCCATGCCAACACATTCAGGAATTTCACTGTCAGAAAGCACATGCTGCTAATTTTACCAATGGGAAAATAAACCAATGGAAATAAAAAGGGAGAAAGTATACAGAAATTAAAAGACAACAGAACTGAAATCTCAAATGAGTCTATAGCAGCAAATCTGTACCTTCGTGTACATTCACAGTAATGTGCATAGGTCTTTATTCTTTTAAAATAAATTAATAAAGAAAACAGAAAACTCAGATGAATACGTAAAATAAATCTAGCTTTTCAGAAAAATTTCCAAACTATCTCCTCAGAATTATAAATGTCTAATGTGAATGCTGGCAATATTGCCTGGCTTTAGTTTTCTTTGGTGCAATAAATATTCTTCCTTTCAAGAAGCAGTTCTGTCCAAATTTGACATGCTCATGTCATTACTGATCATCCAGGAACAAAATACACAATTAGGAATAAGATACAAGGATTCTCTCACAGGATATAAAAGTTGCTAAGTAGTCCTTAAAATACTAACTTATTTGCAGATTATTGAAGTGTTAAAATGAATGAGTAGAGAATAGTCTAAAGATAAAACTTCTAATCAAACTTCAATCTTGAATATTGTACAATGATTCAGAAACTACAGGACACTGATTGAAGAGATATAAAACTGTTCAATTTGCGCAAGTCAATTGTGATAAGCCATAATTTAAGACTTCGACTTCTTTAAAGCAACTGCACATCCTGAGTTGTGTAGCCAATTAAATGCTGTTGGGAGCTCGACCTGCACTACGTCACCACAAAGTAGCAACGTCACCTGTGTTTGAGGGGAAGAAAGCAAGCAGCTACTTTCTCTGTACCAAATCTATGGGATTTTTGAATTGTTCTCAATCTATGGATGCACCTTTCATGGCATAAACAGGTTTGTTAAAAGACTCGCCTATGATCTTAGCATATGCTGTAATAACAGATTTCAGTTATCTAAAAATAATAGATGAAAACAAAAGAAACAAAATGGGTAAAATATATTTCCTGTTCCTCGATGAAGCAGATCTAGAAATCAGCAATGAAAGGCCAGAGTTTCATAAATATCAGCACATTGTAAGAGCTAGACTAGACACAGAGGAAAGAGTCTTCCCAACGTTAGTATGCGATAGATAAAAGGATGACAGTCACTCACAACACAATCAGAAAATCCAAGTTAGAGCACTAGGAAAAACACAAAGGTTAGTTAAATGACTGGGAAAGATAAGAGAGGGACAGCAGCAGTTTTGCTGTTAGTCTGTAAATAAGTATTTATTGAAACAAAAATGTACGTTTCAACAGCGTAACGAAAACCAGTTACCTTCCAGCCAACTTCCAGTATAGCAAGACAGTCTAAGTGCATAGCTTACCACATTCCCGTGCAATGTTAGGGACAAACTCTGCAGTAGTGTACTAATTCAGGCTCTCTTATTCACTCCAATTTACAGCCAGAATTACTATTTCACCCTGCCTCCCTCTTCCACTACTCCCCACACTATTTCTGTTACCAGTTTTTTGAAGAAACTTGGCAAACGCTACAACCCGAGGCACAGTGGGGTTTGGCTCTATGCAGAATATCCACTAAGGACTAGTGCACTGTGCACGCACGTCTCTGCCATCTTGATAAGGCATTTCTATGCATCTCATTGTAAAATTTCAGAAGACAAACACAGACTACTTTCTGTTATTCCACAATATAAAAATTCAGAATTGATCCATGAATCAACCTTTTCCTTTAAGACTGTGTATCTTTTTTTCTTTGTTTTAATGCAGCTGACATACACAGTAACATCACTTTCTAAACCTACTACATGAATCTCTAACACCTTAATTTCACCACCACTTTCAAGTGTTTCTAGTAATGCCAGGACCAGTTTTCCTTTTAGGAACTTTAACCACCCTGTGCTTTGCAGAAAAACAAGTTATATCTATTTTTGGAATGCCTTTTGTCCTCAGACAAAAGTCTACATAAATGTAGTTACAAACCTTTCAAAAATGGTCCAAATTTTTCCGATATTACTAGCACTGATGTTGTTTCTAGATTTTTTGGTAAAGATTCTAGCTATACTGAGCTCATATCAGTCCTGGGGTGAACAGGCTTTCCTATCAGGGAACCAATACTAAAATCAGGAATGTGGAAGTACTGGAGAAGTAACAGCTCCTCTCTCAGCCCACGTGGAAAAGAGGAAGAAGCTGCCCAATTTTAGTGAAGACAAAAGCAGGGTGAGAGAATCCACGAGGAGCAAAACCAAAAAAAAAAAGTGGGAACATGGAACAACATGTGGACTGGTTTACGAGGTGATGAGACAGCTTAGAGACGGGAACTGAACGAAAAAATGCAGGCGATGGTTGGAAAGTCTGAGCAGGGCTCCTCAACAGGGACAAGGAGCTAAAGGCAAGACAGATTGAGGCAGAGAAGGGGTCAGTGTCTGACGAGGACAGACAGAAGCATCTGTGCTCTCATCCCTTCCCTTTCACACACTGGAGCGTAATCCAAGAGTCTTGGGACCTGCAGCTCCTCTGTCAGGAAACAGTAAATGCAAAGCGCTTTAGCCAGAAGTGCCTGGGCTGCACTCACGGCTATACAGCATCTGAATCTGGTCTAGCAGTGCATAAAGCATGGTATCAAGTAGGGTTACTTTCTGAGACTGAACACAGAACATTCTACCTGATGTAGATATTCTTCATTAATGTATGAGCTGGTGTAGCCTAGTGCTGGCAAACATAACTGACACCAGCATACTATTGTCATCAGTTACTCTATCAGTTGAAGTGACAGTAATTTGAGTATTAGGTCTGAAGATTTCAGACCTGGTGAACCATTTAAGTATCAGCCTTGCTGTAAAAGCAAATAAAATGCTATTATAAGTTAGGAAATTGCCCACAAAACCTGAATGTGAAAGAGGCTGCAACATCAGACACTCAAAATTTGAATTGCTTTGGCAATCGTAATGTAAAGAGCATGACAACATATGCTAAGTGATGTGATCACACTCCTATTCAAAGCCATTCATTATGATTTCAGGATGAAACACAGCTGAGCAGGGAAAAACATGACAGAATCCACTCTCGCTGCTGGAGTTGGAAGGTGTGCAGCAAATGAAACAGATAATGTGAAAGAAGAAAAAAGCTGTTTTAAGGCCATACAGTGCTGTCACAGAATTGTTTTTTGTCCCTGCCTCTGCCAAAGAAACTTGTCATGGTTGTGACCTTGTGATGGATGCTTCTCATTTTGGTGGCCAACTTGAGACTGTGACATCTAATTTACAGATGTGCTGAGCACTCATAGCATCACATCATTTAATAAGTCATATGCCTATCTTAATACTGAAATATCCTGAGTGTTGAGTGCTTGACTAATTATAAGAGATTTCGTCAAAAAAGCTTTGGGGACAGCACATGGCAAAATATGTTAAAGAACAATAACTGGTACATAAGTTTACTTTCCACTTTCTTCCTACTAGGTGAAAGTTTCCTACTATACTTCTAAGGACAAAAATTACAAACAAAACCACGTGTTTGTCTACAACTAGTGACACAAGCAAGAAATTTCATGCCTCATGGACTTAGGCCCTGCCAGTACTCTGAACCAATCATTTCAACAACTCAGTCATCTATCGTAAGAGTGTGGATTAAATTTAAACATTAGTCTGACATTTTCTTGCTTTTGCAAGACTGATTCAAGCTGTTATTTTAACACCTTTTGATATACACACATCATTACATAACTCGGTTTTGCTAAGGTTAAACAGGCTTGTTGTAATGAGAGAAGAAATACTTTTCACAGAGGCAGTATGATTTAAAACAAATAATATACCAAACAAGGAATTACTGGTTGAAGCATGCAAGAGCAGTCTTCAGCATTTGCTGTATACACACTAGAGTCATACTGTTCGGGCTCATGTTGCATGAGATATGCCGATACATACCACACAAAAACATCAAGGTATACCCAAGATGCCTCCTTAAGATATCCAAGAATGTCTTTAAATAATTAGTTATCAAATTCAGCAAGACAAATGGATCCTATCACAAAGAAATCACTCAGCTGTCTAGCCAGTCCTATTTCTGAAGAAACTGTGAACTCCAGCTATGAATATAGATAAACTGAGGGTGAAGGAATACAGCAACAAGGATGCAAAAATAGTGTTAGCATTCAGAGTATCAGAGGTAAGTGGTAGATAAGGATGATAATTTCAAAACTCTGGCTTTAAAAATGCAAGTAAACATTCAGATTTACATTGGTGAAACAGAATTTCTTACTATTTGTGTCCTGAATTACAATGATTAATTACAAAGCTACAAGTTCAAAGCAAAATAAGGCTTACTATACAGCCAATGTTTCACCAGCTCACGGTTATAAGTGATACGCTCCTTTCTAAAAGTATTGCCTCTTTTTATATAGACTATACTGAAATCTTAAAACACAAGCTAAGAGTCCAGTTTTGGTCCCTTCCCTCACTGAACAATACTTATTTCTAACAACTACCTGCTGTTCAAGGTGAGAACAGATGATCAGAGCCCACAGATAAGGCAAAGCTGTCACATTGTTTGAATACCTTACACTCCTCTGCTTGTTAACATGGGTTACGTTCAGTAAAATTAAGCTAAGCATAAGCAAGAGCTACCTTTGCATTAAAAACCAGGCAGTCTAAAAAGCCCATTATAAATACCTCAAATATCTGCTCAAAGTGTTGAAATTCCTGGAATCTTGTTTGAAATCCTTCAGCAAGAGCTCCACCTGTGAAACATAATGGACCATAAGGGAGAGAGCAACACCTCACAGCAGTGACTGTATCTTAAATATTTTTGTTTATCAGGTTTTACAATATTTTTCTGTATTTGAGGAAAAGGAAGAGTTTCTACACACCACCCTCTGGCATTCCTTGGGCCTTCTGTCTCCTGGCACTCAGAACTTCTTTTGCTGAAACAAAAAAGATGCGATTCCTCGCTTCCACAGGATCAATAACTTTGAGCTCATCAACTAGAAAAGTCAGACAGCGCTCCATGTGCTGCCTACGCACCTGAGGAAAAGGTAAAAAGCTCATGAGAAAAATGCAAAAATTGAGCCGTCATCAAATCAGAACAGAGTCAGAAACAGACAACCCCTTAGGTAGCAGATGCCTTCTAACCCTACTGATGCATGCAGCAGCTGCTTTTAACCATTTAAATGCCCCAGGAAGCAACAATACTTTCTTCTACAACTGTCTGTATTTATGTAAGTCAGATACCTCGGTCAATTACTGAGATAACCACTTCATTTCCCATATACAGAGAAGTAAGTATCACTGCAAGCTGGTTGCCATTGGAAAGATCTGAGGAGCATACCGAACTGCTACTAACACTGTACTTTGCCTGCTACTCTATGCATGTATACATACATGTGTAATCTGTTCACTCAGGCTACATTACCATTACAGAAATAAAAGGTAACACAAAGAAGATTTAAAACAAGCTTAACTGTGGAGGGAAAAGGTTCTAAACAAGCTCCTCATTGTATCACCTGCCTGCATATATTGTACTTTGAATTGCAGGTTGCTTTTTGCTCTGAACAAGGAATAAGTTATTTCCATTTTCTAACCATGTAACTTATTAATAAAAGAATAAGATGAAGCTGGTGTTTTCATATTAATAACTGTATTACCTAGGCAATTTAGCATGCTTTTATGCACATGGAATCATTTTCTTTTTTATATATATATATACACATATGTATATTTTTAAAAAAAAAAAATCAACCCAAACAAGAGCCATGAAGTCACTCACATCTTCCATGTATTCTGGTTCTGATGCGGAGGCATCCCATCTATTATTCAAGATGAAGATATTTGGCTTGGAAAGTCGCTCATTCACTTTATGGAAAAAATGCTTTTCCTAAGAATTAAAGCACAAACAGAAAACTCCCCAGACATCCAAACCAGAGTCACGCATTCTTCTGTAACAGATTCTGAAGTTAATCCAGCTTTTAAGAACTTTACTAAAAAGAATTCATTAGCATTAAACCCCACAGATATCCAACACAAAAAAGGCTTATAATAGTTCAAAAGTCATCAAAAGTCTTAAAACTGATGCCAATGCTAAAAGTCAGAGATACTGCAAGCCTCTCTAAAAATAGGTACAAATATAAATTAAGAAAACTTCCCAAACAAATAGTTTAGAACACACTGGAAAAATTTATATATTTCTATTTTTCTATAAGTCTATCATGTCATTTACTGTCTTTTTTTCCCTCCTTTCACTCTTACTATCACAAAATTTCATCTCCTTTGATACTTCTAGCCCTCTGGTAAATTTGTTTGCAATTGTGTGACACTCAAAATATTGCTGGGGAAGAGAGGAAGGGAAAAAGAACACACAAAACATGACTGTTTCTGCTCATTTCATTTTTTAAATAAGACACCTCGTCAAAACTGTGAAGTCTTCCTTATTGGAACTACCAAGATGCTCACTTTCACCCTGCCAAATCTGGTTTCCATATCCAGAAATACATCTGCTAATTGTATTCTTTAACTAGGCAACATCAGCTTGAACTGCAGCTGAGTTACATTTCCCATATGAAGATGTATGGCTTGAGCCACGGGGGAAAAAAGTTATTGATGAATGTTTTAATTTTAAAAATAAGACAGGCATGTACCTGAAAATGTATATAGGTCCCTTGCCTGTGCCTACCACCCATCACTGCTGTTTTCATTGTCACAATGGGTAAGTCGTGATGGAGTGAATCCCCCCTCAGCACAGCTGAAACAGAAGAGATCTCTGTGCTGCCATAAGCTTTTTCAATCTGCAGCAGGACACAACCACACATTCTGGACACAACACTGGAGATACATTAGTCTCCATCAGCCAAAGAGTAAGCATGTGTAATCAAGATTTCTCTTCAGACAAAGTTCTTATTTCTGCAGCAGTACTTATGAGGGAATATTAGAAAAATCACATTTATGAAAAAAAAAATAAATCTGTGGTTGTGTAGCAGCTGCCAAGTATTCCCAAACCTTTTATGGTGAGAGGTAAATATAATGCCTAAGGAGGATGAGAACATAGTTATATGCTTTATCTGAAGGATAAATTTGCATAGATGAAGAAAGAAATTACCATTTGCCACAATGCAAAGTAAAATACAAATGCTTTAGAGCAGTTACATAATTGTTAAAGGCAACTTCATTTGTGTCTACCAGGCTGAAAAACTTGAAGAAAGAGCTGTTTACTGAGCCAAAGCCTCAATCATGACTATGATCTACTTCCTTTCCCTCCAATATACACCCTGGACACTGGTTACTTCCAGATTCTAGTAATTACAAGGAGCTCAGTGTTAAGTGAGGATTTATAGGCATGGCAACCAAAAAAACTCAGCAAGACTTTAATGCTTCAAACAAACTGCAAGTCTAACCTATTTCTATTTAGCAGCTTTTGGCCGTGCCCAGCAAGGAACAAAGATTGACCAAAAAATGCATTAAAAAGCAGAGTAGCACTTCTGTGACTGAGTGTTAAGGATCAGACAAATACAAAATTAACAGAATCTTCCAGTAGATGTACAGCCTATGTCTTTCCTGCATATTTACTATCTCAGTCAGATTATTTTTAATGGTTCATTTCTCCTGAGCAAACAAGAGAACCAAATCAAATATGGCCTTTTCCCTGTTATTTCATTATACCAAACTGAAATCTGGCATACAGGTCCTTATCGTTTCCATATAGTAATGAGGTGTTCATGAAAAAACAATCTTTTTTTATTCTTTCTTTTTTAATTAAAAAAACCCAAACCAACTAGGGTACGCACATAATGCAAACAATTTCTAGACTCCCTCCATACTAAAAGCCAAAAAGCATCCTTCACATAGGATAATGGAGAAGATAAAGCCATAGTAGCACCAAATACTCTCTTTGCCTTGAATGTTGTCAGAATCTTCTTTCCTTTTAAATCACATCTCTCTTGTATTTCAGTCTTTGTGGATTTGGCTCAGAAGATGGTATGTAATGTTTTTAAACTCACTTTATGTTCTTCTCAGATTTCTACGAAACTATTTTAATTTGCTAGAGTGCAAGGAAATACTTGTCTTTGTACATTCAGTTCTTTATTGTATTAAAAATTGCCTCAACAATTAGAAAGTTCAGACACTGCATGTCAGAACAATCAGAGCATTTTATTTGTCTACAGCAGGCTTGATAAAAGTCTTCAAGAGATTTCTCAGTAGCATTATACTACATTCTGGCAATCCCACTTCCAATAACTTAGCAACCTTATATTGATGCTGTTTGCATTCACAATACTTAGTTTAGTCAAAACTGGAGATCACTATAAAATTAAAGCAAATCTCTGGTCTTGTATTTTGAGTATCGCACCAGCTCCTGTGGCCACCTTGTATGCTCTCCTTCTACAAGTCATACAATATTTAGGTTGTGAGGTGTACAGAAGTCTTCTCTCTCTTTAAACAAGGCTTTATAGAATAAAGGTGTTAAAACATCTTTAGTTCTCCATGTTGCACAGAACCATGCAGCTTGAATGCTTATTGCTAGCATCCTCAGAAGAAAAAAACAGTCCAACAAGGGCAGTCTGTAGCACTTGTCCTCAACACAAGGTGTATCAACACAAGGAACCTTCTTCCGAGGCAAGAGCACATGAGGAACAAGACAGAAATTCAACTACCTTCACCTACTCTGTGTACTTTACTGAACTTCTGGATATGAAATACTACATAATTTATTTCTTTGACAATACAAATGTCTTCAGCTGACAAATATCGATAAACTGTAAAGTGAGACAAGCACTATGTCATCCATTTGTCAAAAAAGAAATGGAGATAGAAAGGACAAATGTGATGCTCAATTCAGAGTAAGCAAAGCTGGTAAGAAACATGGTTCTCCTTTCCCTAGTGAGGGATATACATTGTTTCCTGCCTCACACCCCCAAGTCCTATTCGCAAGATCCAAGTGCAATAATTCACGGGAACTTCAGTAAAGGTCTACGAGAAGCCATTTCAGTTACGGAACTGCTGAGTATTTAAATGAAGAAGTAACGTAAAATCATTGCACATCATACCGTGTTCATCAGAGTTGATTCAGAATTGGCAACCAAGACAAAGACATCAGCATCTAAGCAGAATTTGTCAATCCAACTGTCCAGTTCTGTAGTGACATCTGTGCCAGGGCTGTTGAGAATAAAAAAACCCCATAAACTCATATTTATCCAGCAAAGGAGTATCTGATTTTTAGAAACTGCTAAAAATAGAGTGGGATTGCCTAAGTGCCTTGTAAAAAACCAAAAAGATACAACACTTTGTATCTTTTCACTGATGCTTAACTCAAGCTTGATGCAAATATAGCAAAAGTCAATTACCATTTAGCATTTATCAGTCACTCACTGGACTACTCGTTCCAAAATGCAATTTCTAATGAATAAATATGCAGAGTATAATAGCCAAGAAAATTGACAGGCAGTCTGTTAGAAATCCAGGCAGTGTCACAGAATGGTTCCCCTCCCCATATTCCAAGTTTTAGATTTTAATCAAAAAGGACAGTTGTTTATAAAATATTTTTTCCATTAATCGAAGCCTTCTTTAAAGTGATATGCTATACAAGCTGTGCATAGATTTAATAACAAATTAAAATGAAGCTAAAACTACAGTGCTGTCGGTTTTTCAAAAATAAGTGGAACATGAGCATTAAGTCACATTTGCAACACCTCACTTATTGCTGGTTCTCATTTGCTCTATTTAACAGTAAAAAGATTATTTTCTCCTTACAACTACCTGTTCTCTTAGATTCCAGGCTGTTTTCTTTCCCCTTTACATCACACCTTTAGCAATTGAGACTCTGCAGATCAAATCATGCCTTATATCATAACTCTGTAAGGATCCCTTCTGGACTTCCAGTATACTTGTGCTACACACAAGTGCCCAAGGAGACAGCACAACTGTGTAAGATTAGCAGTCCAGCAGCACATCAAACTAGTCAGCTCCCTGTGCCAGCCAGGCTGGCTTGCTCTGTGACTAACACGTCCTGAGCTTGCACCCAAGAAAGTAATGACAAACTCCCAGTGATTTCAAAGGATGCAACAAAAAGCACTACAATTTTTCAAAATACGCTCTGAATGTTGTTTTGCTGGATATGAAGAAATCATACTTACAAATTCACTCAAGTATGAGTGAATTACTCAGAAATTCAATCTACATTGATTCACACATTACATATGGAACACCTAGTAGTTTCAAAAAAATATTACCAAGTCGTACCTCAAAGCAGCCAGGAATATGGACATTTGTCATAGGCAAAAAAACAGTTTTCAGAATTCTTTAAATACACAAAGCGTAGGAAATGTTAGCCCAACACACAGGCACATACAGACGACAGTCACAATTACATTTTGAGGTCACCCATTACTTTGATACGTAGGCACTGCAACTCTAATCAGAAGCTTTTAAAACTGAAGTCCAAATTGCTTACACTTCACATGATTGGTCTGAAGCGTTTTATAGAGACAGGAGATGGGCAAAAGCTTGTTGCTGCAAC
Source organism: Grus americana (assembly GCF_028858705.1). NCBI lineage: Eukaryota > Metazoa > Chordata > Aves > Gruiformes > Gruidae > Grus > Grus americana. The sequence goes on from NC_072860.1 coordinate 20,674,594, forward strand.
AACCCTATTCACACACCCATACTGTTTGTTTTAAAGGTGGGAGTATCTTCAGCCAAAAGCTAGTCCCTTATTCAGCTCAAAGACACTTGTTTGTTCCAACTGTCACAAGGCCAGTATCAGTGGGGTGATGACAGGCAGCAGTATATACAAAAGAACAAACTCTGCATTTGCAAAAAAAAAAAAAAAAAAAAAAAAAGGCAAGAAAAACCCCCACTTTTCAATAATTTGGCAACCTAACAAGCAAAACACCATCAATCAGTAAAACCAATCTCTTTTCTAACATTGTAATGGCTAATTTATTTAAGAAAATATTTACTAAACTAGAAAACATACCTGTCCACTAAGACCAGATCATCTCTCAGCAAGGCACACTTTGACTTGGGCCAGAAGACATGGACGAGACAGCCAGCTTGCAAATCTTTATCCATGTGAAGTGCATGAGCAAGCTGATTGACTGTCTATAAAGAGCATAAGGAGAAGACAAACAGGAATATGCACCAAAAGCAAGTCTGTATACCAGTCTAATTTGGTTCTCAAGCAAACCTGGCCAGGATCTATCTCGAAGAGGACAGCAGAATTCATGCTTCCTTCTGGTGAATACTTATGATTTTTTTTTTTTTTAACCTCTTAGACTCACCAGCATCTAAAGAATGACTTGTGCCTTGAAACTCAGACAGCAGTTTCTTTGGAGCCACAAAGTGGTATTTCTTACGTGGCTAGAGTGTGTGATACTGAGCACCATCATGAACTTGCCTCAGAGGTTTAACGTATCAACATGAGCAGCTAAATAAGCTAAGCACCATAAGACCAAATGAGAGAGATGTTCCAAATCATTAACAGGTAACAGATCTTACTCTCAGTCCTATACAAATAGATCACTCAACATATGCTATGCTACAATCAGACACACGTGACTTGTTTCTCTGAAATATCCAAGAAAAATTGTAAAGTTGACCATCTTAGTTATTCCCTCCTAAATAAGAGCTTAAAAAGGCAGAATGAGTTAGCCTTATACTTCTGTTAGACTTGAAATCATTGTTAAAAGACAGATCTTTTGAGAAATAGGTACTGTGAAAAGTAGCATTAATCATTCAAAAACCATACCTTGACACTCTTCTTTTCATCTGATCCTTCTGTCATAAGATAAGCCTTATCTCCATCCGTCCCTTCCACACTGAGAAAGCAGTTAGTTGTATGGCCAATCCCACTAGGAAGTACCTTATCCCACAGCATCGCATTAATGACCGAACTTTTCCCACTGCTCGTTCTAGAGGGTTGGAAAATAAAAGCACTCTGAGTACAGTATAGCGGCATTACACATACCTTAGTCTTGAACTGAATCACCCCATTTAATTGCATCAGACCCACATACTGGAAGCTGTTTCGGGTGATAGAGCTTCAAGCCAGTACAGCACAGCTTGCCAGAAAAAAAAACAAGGGGTGCAGGAAAAGTTCATCTGAATAGCAATTCCAAAAACTTTTCTTAGTATCAACACTGTCTATCCAACCAAGAAAACCAATTTTCATTTGCATTAACACATACTGGCTTAACAAGCTCAACCTGTACCGGGAAGCTTGCTTTATCTGCTATACCTCAATCTGCGTAAGGAATTTGTAAAAGATAGTGGTTCAACTTTGCTACGCCAGGAAAAGCATCTAGCATAAAAAGAGGCCTTAGATTAAAGCAATCGCTAAATCACAGCACACTGTCCCACATAAGGGGGCAGCCTGCCCTCTTCTCTGCGCCAGCCCTAGTACTCCCGTAGAAAAGAACCAATTGAAACATCTATGTAGCGTTTTGGGCACAATTATGTTCTGATCAGACAACAATTCCACACTCCCACTCACAGCAAAGCTAAAGGAATTCCAGGGAATGCTAGAGGGGAATGCTGCATGACAGAGGCAAGGAAGGACTACTTTCTATGGTGGTGATCAACGGTGACTCCTTAAAACGTTTGTGAAATTACCACCTCAGCAACTTAACCTGTCTTTAGAGAAACACCTGATTGTTACCAGACAGAAAGGAACTGCTGCTTCTGATACAATCTCCAAGGCATGAGATGAGGTGCAAAAAGAGCATCACTGTATTACTGCCTTCAGATATGTTTCAAAGCATTGCTGTCCTGGAATTCTCATCACAGCCAACAATGACAACTCAGAACAATTTAATGGATGATAATCTCGAATGAATGAGGATTCCTACAGTAAGATGTGAAACAATGTTCAAAGAAAAACTTCAAATGTATTTATTGTGCATAACCCTTATAATGTAAATGCTGTCTTTAATAATGGAACTTAACCTTGTCCTTATTTCAGAAGGAAAAGGTAGCTATATTAACCACCAAACCCCTGTTGATTAAAAGGAACTGTTCACCAACTCAAGATTCTGCAAGAACTTGAAGTTCTCAGTAATGTCCTACTTCACACTAACCCTCTACCCCTCACCCATAAAAAATTGAGGTTTAACTATTACACAATGGTATGAAGTAAGTTACACAGACTGTAACTAATTTCTGAGCTGCTACTTCTGGAAAAACAGTTCAGTGCTCACAGTACAACAGTTTATAAATTTATTCAAAATGTCAGAGGGATAGTTTAGTTCTTTTTTTCCTGTGCTGAATTTCTGCCCTTTGCAAAAGCAACTTTTATCACACATCACATCTCGTAAATGTACTCAACTTCTAACTTTGTGAAATATCAAGGCTGAGATATAACTAGTTTCTTTATCCCAGACCCTTTCATTGTTTTTCTTTAAATAGTTGAACTATTTTTAGCAAAGTGAAGGTAAGACCACTATCATACACGTTTTTTCCAATACTATTACAGAATTTTTAGAACTAAAACGTGAAGATTCACACTCCAGAAAAAAATTATAACCACATGCTTGAATTTAAGCACAGAAAAATCAATCTTCCTGAAGCAAAGTGGACTAACGGACATCAGACTAATCAGGCACATAAAAGCATTTGATAGCACTGGAACCATAGTCTTTTAGAAGGACTTCGCTATTTTACATCTGACTTCACATTCAGTAAGGCAGATTGTCATTGTCTTTCTATACCCTCCGCATTCCATAGGAACAAAACAGCATGATGTTTGGAATGCAGACATTTATTAGAAGTGGTAAGACCCAATCAAAATTTCTCACTGAAAACTTAAGACTTTCCACTAAGATGAGACTGAAATCCAAAACACAATACATACGAGCAGAGACACACAAAACCTCAGTACTTTGGCTCTAAATACTTGACAGCATCTCTTTGGAATACTTCTTATGTAGTAACGCATTTTGGGTGCAACAAATACCTTTCTTTTTAAGTCCCTTTTTTCCTGCTGCAAAAATAAAAAAATACAGCTGAGATGATCCCAAGCTGAACAAAGTTAAAAATTTTCAAATACTGAAAATATGGGGGGGTGTTTCAGAACAGAAGTGAATTTAAATCACCCATAACTTTGGAAATGCAATCTAAATACGCAAAGGTTTAACACTTGTTCTGTAGTAATACCACCAAGGACTGTAAATTAGAACTTTTCCTAATTAGTGAATCAGGAAAGCAGAAATTCATAGCTTCATTCAGATTGATCTGTAAGCGGCACAGTACATTGTTACTGTTACCCCTTATAATCATCACACAAATCTATCAGACTGATGATAAAACCAGCAAGACACCCACCTCTTACCTATTTTCCTTCAGCTGCTTATATACAGAAACACGAGCAGCTCGAAGTTTAGTTTTTCAGTACTTGTGATCAAATACAAACAAAATTTCTTAACAGTAATAGTCCAGAAAAATAAAGATGAAAACCAAAGATACTAAACAAACAAAATCACCACAATAGAAAAAGAAAAGCTATTCTGGAGAAGATGACAAACTCAAACCTTCCCGAGCCAAATAATGGATCTGTACAGGATAATTATTTTACAAAGTTTATCAATGAAAAACATATAACACGACATACGTAATTAATCTACAGTCACAAAGCAAGATGGCAAAGAAATATTCAGCATCGATTAGATAAGAGTGAACATGGTTTTATGTATTATATTTCAAACAATAATTCTACAATGAAGCACTAATTCCAGTGCATTTAAATTAGAAAAAAGGACGCTAAGCACTGCTAGGGGGATTAAAAAAAAAATCAAATTAAAGTTTTAGTAACTCCATTCATTACCTGCCAAAAAAGGCCACTTTCATGTGTCTCCGTGAAAGCACCTCACCAATGACTGCTAACTTCTTTTTATATGCCTGTATTTTCACTAGTTCGTCTTCTGTTGCTACATGTTCAAGCTCTGGATTCTTGTATGTTGCTGCACATAGAAAGAGAATAACATAAAAGCAATCATGTACAGAGTACATGCTCTGGGATACAAGATATAGATTATCAGTACTTTACGTGCCAACAAAGATCTATGTAAATTGTAATTATACAGCAGTAAGAAAACAAAACAAACAAAACCCTACTACAGACACTGATACTAGCCCTTGTCATCTAACAGTTCCACTGCAAGCACTTGTGAAATCTGTCATAAATCAGTGCAGACAAATCAACAATCTAACTGCTGGATTCAGTAAGCCTGCAAACACAGCCTGCTGCACTGACTTGCCACAGTCCTTGCAGCACCTGCCTCCTTCAGAAAGGAAAGCCAGGCCCTCTCATGGATACACCAGCCAGACTGGGCTACCTTCTCCCTGCAGAGCTCATTAGGGTGACGAGCAACCAACTCCATATGGTGACACACGCACCTCCACATTGCTACAACTTCTGAGGGTGCAACCAGCAGTTCCTTGCATTATGTCATGTTGATCTACTTTCCTACTGAATAATGGGAGAACCTGTTTTTCCTTTCCTCTATGCAAAAGAAACCGCAAAACAACTATAAATGCTGGAGAGGTTAAGCTTTCACCCTCACAGAAAGGAGGTTAGGTTACCAGCCCAAGCGATGCAATCAGCTTTTCTTGTATGTAACCATCCTAGGCATTCCTACTAACCTAAGTTGGAAAAAAAAAAAATCAACATCAAACATGACTATTTCTGAAGGCATACACTCACGCAAACAACATACTGGTATACATCGTAACGTACGCTGCGCTGCTATAAAACATACTCAAAGCAACAGACAAAGCCCTTGTGTTTAAGTCAAAAATTAACCTTCCACAAAAGTTGCTCCCTCAGTGACATAGTCCAGCAGCTGGTCGAAGATGGCGGTGATTGTCTTTTTAGCCAGCACAAAGTGCTTCAGTGGAGAGACGGTAGCTTCTGCCATTATGAAACTGCAACAAAAGTTACATAAAAGTGACCATAACACTCAGTGCCCCCGTGTATATGAAAAGGCACGCGCTTCTCACCCATTAAAAAAAAAAGAAAAAAACCGAACCATACAACCAAAACTCCCAACAACAATGAGCGCCAGTAAGCTTAGTTTATGCCAGTTCTATTACCCTGACCAACTCTTACCTCCTCCCCTCACCACACGGGCCGACAGCAGCTCACGAAACTCAGGGACAGGTTTAAAACCGATTTGGTGCGGTCTGTTCTCGAAATACGAGATTTTCTCCCCATAAAACGCGGTTCACAACCTCCCCACCGCCTGGAGGTCAGCGCTGTCCCCTCAGCCAAGCGAGGGCAGGCCCTGCCCCGCCACCACCCGGGGGAGGTCTGAGGGGACGGCGCGGCCCCGGGCGAGGCGAGGGCTCAGGCCGCAGAAGCACCGGGCAGCCCGCGGCCCTGCCCGCCCCCGGTCACTTACGGAGCCGCGGCTGCTTCTGCCGTTACCCGGCAACCGCCGCGCCGCTGCCGGGGCCCTCCCCGCCGCCTTCTCCTCGCCCGCCGCCGCCGGGACGGGGGCGGACGTCACTTCCGCTTCCGCCTCGCGTCACCCGGCCCCGCCTGAGGGCCCAAGGGGGCGGAGCGGCCGCCATCTTCAGCTAGGGCAGAGAAGGGGCAGGAGAAACGGCGGGGCTGCCGCCGAAATGGAGACGGGACAGAGCCCCGCGGACGCACCCAGGGACCGCTCGCCGCGGCTCTGCGCACGCCTGGCGGGCTCTGGAGCTGAGCGCTGCACGGGGGGGAAGGTAGCGGCTTAAACGGCGTATGTGCCCGGAACGATACGGACGGCCTCCGGGCCCGGAGGGTTCTCAGGGGGATCCGAAACAAAGACGGCGAGGCACCACTTGGGATTCCGGCCTACTGTCAGCACCGCGGTTTAATCAAAGTCAGCTAAAATGACAAACGCTACGTACTTCCACGAGTTAAAAAGCACCGATAATTTATACATGTCATACAAGAGCGTAGTAAAATGAGAACAACCACAAACAATGAAAATCAATGACAATAAGCATTCTAGAGAACACAGTATTTGAGAGTTACTAGTTAGCTGTATTTTAAGTTATTGCAAAAATTGGTGGGATTTACATTGTGTTTTGAAGTCAACAGAATCTTACATATAAAAAAGTTCTGTTCAATAACAAACATGATCCAGCAAGCTGAAATACACAACACACATCTAAGGCTCAAAAGTCTGAAAAGCAATGAATCAAAGTACTTCCAAATACAAAATATTTCCATAACTAATCTCATGATTTTTGTAATAGCTTCTAGTTAGAACGCCGTTCCTGAAGGGGATGAATGGTATCAGTGTAACCCACAGCTGAATTGCATACTTTTTGTCTCAGAGAAAAAAATACATTGGTGTACTTCTGATTCCTACAGTTAACTTCTCTCATTCGAGACTGAGATGGATTGCTCAAGCTGTAGGGTTACAGACAGCTGCCATCTCTGCAGGGTCAGCCCAGATGCATTCAGGTGCGCTCGGTTCACCTCGGTGCAGCCATGTCAGAGCACTGACCTTCCACTTACACGCTTCACATAAATAAACCAAACTCCTCTTCCCTTCGGTGGGAACAACACGCTGTCCTTGGCATGTCAGTCGTTCCTTTCAGCCATCCAACTGCTAGACAGACTCCACTCGTTACCTATTTTTTCTACTACTACAGATCTGTCTTGTATTTAGCACGCTGATCCTGTGGAAGCCAACATCCTACTTGTGTTTCTGCTAAGGTAAAGCGAGACCAGCCACTCCTGTACCTTTCTGTTTACTTTCAGGTAGATATTGAAAATAAGATACTAACATTAGTCCTTATTTATAAAATCCAACATAAGACAAACTTGAATATATTCCCAATTAGACACTGTGCCATGCATTTTAGTTAGGAATTATGTGGCTTCATAACATTCCTATGGCAGATTCTTTTCATTCCCAGTTCAGAGATCAGAAATAACCCAACCCAAAGCTAGACATGAAGTTATTCAGGAGTCAGCAAGGAAGCATTCTGTATCACAGGGCTCCACACTTTTACAAGAGCCCACCTTTCCTGTACGGGACACAATGCTGGTCTATATGAACACACACACACTTCTTAAGCCCACTTTTTTTTTTTTTAAATGCCTCTTTTCTCCACTTCTTGTCACTGTCCCCTGGAGCAGCTTTCTCTCCAGAGCTCAACTGTGTTATTCCACCTGTGTGTCATCGCCAAGAGCAAGCAGGGTTCAAGAGAATTGTCGTTCTCCCCTCTCAGTTATATCCATATGAACAAAATTAACTTTCCATATATAAAATAATGCTTATTAGCGCTTTGTTAACTATATTATTGCTACCATTTTAAGCCAGCCAGGATGAATGTGTTCAAAATAGGAAATTAGCGATTCTACTACAGATGTCGTCATTCTCTATAGAGCCAACTAATAAAATAGTCAGGATACCATCAGGTTGCCCTTTTCAATGGCTACACAGAGGATTTAGTAGTAAATCAGCACTTCAAAATGATGAAAATGGTCTTGCCTTCTACAAAGAAATATACGCTAACTGGCTCGTAATGGGCTTTCCAAAATAATTCTCTAGAAAGCAGAACTTCCATAAATTGACTATATTTGGCCAATTTTTATCCTCAGCTTTAAAAATCAAATGCGAAGACCTTTGCATGCCTTGAAGCTGCTAACACCAAATCTCACCGATCAAGAAATGTTTTGTACATTAATTATCTCTATACAAAGCTTGCATTAGACAATCTTACATTACAAATTTACAATCAATGCACAAAAGAAATGTAAACTCCACCACTAATTTATGGGTAATTTCACCCTGATAACTAGCACAATCTAAATGACCTCACATTTATTTTTATCTATCCAAGTATCCACTCAAAGAAATACAGCTACAGAATGAACTGTAAAAATTCACTTCTAAAGACTATAATGGCAGGACAGCACTATCTAATCTGAACAGATGTGTGAAATCACTTGAAAGTGATTAGTTAATAAAATTTTGCACTGTACCAGTGTTTTTAGCCAGTATATAGAAGTTTAAAATTCATATACAAAATTATAATAATTATAAACTAATACAGGCTTGTTCTAAATGAGGTTGGTGACATACATAATTTCAGTGAGAGCTAAATTAGGATTTTAGATATGAAAATCGCACTTCGTACATTCTCAGCTGGATCACTTTGCAAATTCCCTTACAATTAGTCCTTGAAACATGATCCAATCTACACATAAGCAACGTGTGTCTGCTTTGTGCATTAAAAGATAGGAACTGAAGGCAGATAAAGGAGACAAAAATCATGTGGGAGGTCTGTAGTAAATGTGCGGAAGACAGGGTTGTTGGATAGTCCCACAGACAGGAGTTGGGAATCAAACACCGAACAACAAAAGTTTGTTCAGTGAGGTCAGATAGGTCCACCCCAAGAGAAAAACAGGACAATTTTAAAACTTGATCAAGGGTATGAAGTGGGAAATGCAGGCTGGTATGTGAATTTGGAGATGTCTACACTTGGGAATTTTTGGAACACCCTTATCTTTGGCAGGCTGGTGCAATTTGCTAAACATTGGCACAATGACCAGCTGCCACAGAGGGTAACATGAGCTGGAGATACCGTTGAGATCAGTGTGGCGTTACTTAAGCACGGAACTAGGTGTTGGCTTTCTCTTTGTCCCTTTCTGAACTCAAGAGAGCTGGTCTTGTACGTAAGATGTGAAAGTGCAGGATGACCATCAGAATTAGTATCACAACATGCAACTACTCCCACTGTCCCTCCCCTCAAAACCTGATCCCTCACACTTATTCCTACTGAAACCCTTAGGTAAGGAAATTCACAACACCAAGTTGTTACACATGCTTTGCTGATATAAAGATGAAACCATTAGAATTGTACAATTGCCGTTAAAATTGTATTTAATATCACATTGCAGTGACTGGAAATTAATTCCAATTCTAACAAATTGATTACAGGGAAAGAAAGTAATCACGCTGTCTCATGTATCTGAAGATGACTTAAAAGATCTTTTTCATTTCCAAACCTCATTAAACAATCGGTACATTTATGTGGCAAATCTGCTGAATGCCTGAAATCCAAATGAGTTTTAAGGTCTTCGATCTGTCCTGTTGAGTATTCACAGTATTGACACAAATAAATCCCTTCAGATAAATGAGAGCTTAAATGCTTGCAATATTCCAACATACCTGAAAAGCCCTTCCCACAGTCATCACAAACATGAGGGAATATTTTGGTGTGTTCAATAGCTACGTGCCTGTTGACATTCGTATGCAGCCTGCTCCTAAAGCCACACACTTGGCATACAAAGAAGTTTTTGCATTTGTCAAAACTGATTTTGTTTATGAGACTGTACTGTCCATGCTCCTTGTTATTATAGCTGTCGCTTAGCTCTATCAGTCGACACGCATGCTCGTTCACCACATGGCTATGCAGATCTTCTGGATCATTTGTTTCATGCTCGCAAAACTGACACAAGTACTGCTCATCGCAGCTATGCTCCTGGAAGTGCAGGTACAACTCACTGCTTGAGGAGAACTGCATATCGCACTGCTCACACCAGTAAAGGTGGTCATTGAAGTGAGTGTCTGCTATGTGCTGACTCAGATTCTCAAATATCACTGTTTTGTAATCACAGTATTTACAAATGTATGGATCTTCCTCATGTAGCTTTACATGTTCAATGAGCTGCACTTTGCTGGAGAAGCTTTCTTTACAAACTCTACAGACATGAGTGTCTGTACATGTCTTATGCTTCAGGATCATGTGCTGCTTTAAATCAGAAAAGTACTTGCTATTAAACTCACAGAGCTCACACTTGTACAAGCCGCTGCTGTTGGCTCTCAGCAAAGGCCATTTCTGTTGAGCTGTGATATTCAAAGCCTGGTTCTTCTCAAAGATTTTACAGGTTTCCAGAGGGATTTCCTCTAGGTCCTCAGCTTCTAGCTTCTCAGGTGATACAGTTTGTGTTTCTATATCGTGAACTTCTACAGCATTCACTTCTGTTGTGGAAATTTCTACAGTTTGAATATCTAGAGGTTTCTCTTCTTCTGTAGGACTGTCACTGAATATAGGCGAGTCACACAAGTCTCTGCACATTCCATTATTAGTACCTTTATCTGCAGGAGGAGAAAAATAATAAAAGCAAAAGGTTAAAAAAATCCTGCAAAACATATGGGTCCACATTTAACTTTTCAGTTAGCTGTAGCCACTTACAAATGCAAGAAGCAACTTTTTTTCCCCAGCCAGACTATCTTTTATGTTTAACTAACAAATAACATAGACTACAAATCCTTCACCTCTTCTGTCAAAGCAAAAAAGTTACATTAAAAGCCAGCAGCCATGCTCTCCAGCTTCCCAGAACCTCAGCTGCAAATACACATTTACCTCTACCTTTATCCTTCTTTTTAGGGTCCGTATAGTGCAACCCCACAACGTTTGAATGTGACCCACTCCAGTGAGAAGTCCCAGCATGCACTGGACTCCCATCATCATCTGTGTCCAGGCTCTGCACAGGACTGTGGAATCTACCTGCAAAGACGAAAGAAGGATTTTCTCATCATCATTTGTCTAGACTAGCATCATCAGGATTCTTGAACCATAGATCTTATTTACTAGTTATTTATTCTAGTTGCAAAAATTTATCTTTATATACTAATCACATCATAACCTATATTAAAGAAAGTAACAATGAATATCTCAAATTATTTCCATACATAAGGAAGACAATAGAATGTGGCAACTCTGTCTTTAAAAATTTCAGCAAAAAAAAAAAATTTATTATACTGAAAAATAATTTAAATCCTTAAATGAAACTTTACATTTGAAAGACAAAATTTAAAAAAAATATTCTTAAGTATTTCTGGACATTGCATTGTAAAATACAGTACTTTAAGAATTCTGGAGACTCACTGTCTAATTTATTTTATTTGAAGAGAAGAATAAATATAATAAAAATCCATCTTCACATTTACTCTGCTAAACTTTACATCCATTCTTGGATATCGCATAAAAACAAATCTATTTTCCGTAAGTACAGTTCAACACAGTTGCTGGTAAATTCCATCTGAACTCTAAGATTATTTACATCACATAGCTAGTAGATATTTAGATAAATAAGTCTAATCATCATTAGAAATGCTGTAAAATGGAAGGATCTTTTTGTCATCATTATTTCTACTCTGAAAATTGTATGTCAGTTACAATAATTAAACAACCTTCCACCAGTCTAAGGCATATCAGATCAGAATGATGCTCTGAAATCACCCACTATGTATTTTGTATTCTATTTACTTGTATGAATAGGAGCATGACACACTTAGTAAAGAACTGCAGATCAAGACCCCAAAATGTACTCTTACCTCTGTTTTCAGAAAACTTTAAATCTGGCTGTTTCATAGAACAGACGCTATAGCAGTGGTCAGAAAAAATTCCACTGTTATCTATGTATTTGCTTGCACCTGATGAATCTAAAAAAAAAAAAGTGAGGTTTTATCTTAACACATTGATGTAGCTACATACATGTATTTCACGTTCACCAAAATTCTCCTCACCAGCTGTGTTTTTACGTCTTGTGTTGTGAGAATTCTGTGCTGGCCTGATAACATCCCTGTTGCGATTTACAACTTTCAGCTGCTCTCCTGATGTTTGGAGTACCAAATACAGTCATTATCAAACTCTACTCCCACTGAAGACAGTGACAGGAACACAGTTCAGTCGGCACTGAACACTTCTGGACAACCCCATCCCAACTTTTACAAAGTTCCTCCCATTGTATGTTAGTAGAATCACCTTAATTTTGTAGCTTGAGCAAGGTTCCTCGTTTTCAGGGAGTGCAGAACAAAACCTTTCAGATGCATTAACGGAAAGCGGCTTAACAACAGAGCACGCAGAGTGGGTACTCAATACATTTGGACCAAGGCTTCTTAGCCCACCCTTTACGTTACTCATTTTCCATGTATTACCACATATGGTCCCTTCTCATAAAGTAATTATTGTGAGAAAAAATGCACTTACTAAAGGAGTACATAACTCAAGCTCTAGGCTGACCTGAATATCGAGAAGGATGTAGAGTCTTCCTTTTCCTCTTTTTAGGATGTTCATTCATTTTGAATAGTCTAAATTAACTGTAAAGTAAAAGTATTCAGGAATTAGTCTTGTTTGATCTAGTTTATCTTTCATGCCTTTATGAAACAATGCAAACGTTTTTAAAAGCAGCACATTAAACACAAAGAATTTTTTTCCTGCTCCCCTTTCTTGCGCCCCGCCCCCCCCCCAGCCCATTTTGTTAAAGTTAAGAATACATTAAATGCACACAACTGCTGAAGTCTAGTTTCATATTCCTGCCCTGGAACAAAAGAAGGTTCACGGAAAAGCCAGACAAGTCAGGACTCCAGGCACTCAAGTACTCAGTGTAATCTTCAAGGCTGTTTTCCAGCACCCTGTGCCTTTTGTCAGAGGCCAGATATTCTGAGGCAGAGTCCTTCACATAAGATTTTAATGTTGAAAATACTAACAAAAGTCATAGTCTCTTACCAAAAATCCTGGACTCTTCAGTATCAGGAAGCAGAGCAGCTAAGAAGCTGATGGCTGTACAGCTTCCAAATGTAGTGGATACATCAGCTCGAGAAGGTTTTCATCTATGGAGTGATGGCATTTTAAACCACTTTAAAACTTGAGCATAAAGTAAAAAAACAGAATCAGATACACAAGTATTACAAAGAATGAAGCTATGGAAATCGAAGCTAGAAAACAACGTAAAAGGTGACATTAGCTTTGGTTTAGAGTATCAAAGTTAATGAGGTAGATGTATTACAGCATTTATTTTCCATTTGACCCAGGTTAGTTGCCTTTCACTGCACTTGGCAGCTCCTGACAACAAAAAAATATTTGGAGAAAACACCAAAAATACTTGAGCTGTATATCAGCCCAAATAGTCTTGAAGAAGGGCTGCAAACGAGATGTGATGTGGTTTACCACAGCAGTAGAGTATGGGCCCAGAATCTTCTAAAGGCAATGCCATCCACCAGAGGTGAAAAAGACCCCTGTAAACGCTGTTCTTGTAAGATGAAATAATTTGTCTGAATTAAAATTTTATTTTAAGGGGACAACAGCATGAAAACACCCAGGGTTTTAAATGTCATATAATCTAGAAGTATCAAATAATCTCATTGCTTTTTCTGACTGCGAGGAAGAACCTACAGCATATCAAGATACCGAGTTTTATCCCAGTTAACGCTGCTCAACCTTTTCCTCACAAGCCAGTACCACCTGCTATTCTTCTCCAGCGCCTTTCCCCGGTACATCTTTCACCTCCCAGCTGCTTGGCGCCGTTATGGGAAAGGCTCATAAAAGCCCTGAAAGTCGAGATCCCCGGCCCCCCCACAGCCCCCGCCGACCGGCCGCGGCCTGCGCGGAGGCCGGAGCCGAGGCCGCAGCGGGGAACCGCGGGCGGGAGCGCGGCAAACGCGCCGCTCCGCCCCCCCCCCGCCCCAGAGGCGGCGGCGGGGAAGCCGCGGGCGGCGGCGAAGCGCGGTGCCGGGGGCAGGGGCGAGGCCGCGGCCACGAAAGGCCCGGCCCGGGGCCGCCACCGGGGAGCGCCGCAGGCCCGGCGCCGCCTCAGCGCGGGGGGACGCGCGGCTCTGAGAGCGCTGCGGAGCGTAAGTCATTTCTCACTCCCTTCGCGGGGGACGAGCGGTGGCGGTCGGCCCCTCGCCTCACAGCGGCGGGTGCGGGTCCGCGCTTCAAATGGCGCCGGGGCGAGGGGTAAGATGGGGGCGGGTGCGGGGCGACGGTCAAGGGGCGCGGGGGCCGCGCCCGGCGGGGTAAAAGGCTGGAGGAAAGCGGACGCCGGCGGAGCCACGGCGCTCCCCAGGGATGCGGTCGACGCCGGCGGCCGCTCCCCTTCTGTCTCGCCGCCGGGACTCACCTTCCGCTCCGCGCCCAGCGACGGGCCGCAGCCGCCTCCGGACGCGGCGCTCCCCGCGGGGGAAGGGGCGGGGCGGGGCGAGGGGCGGCCGCCGACATGGCGCCCCCTGGCGGCCGCGCCGGCGCCTCCGGACCCCTGCCCGTCGCCATAGCAACGGGGGAGGGGGCAAAATATAAACCTTTAATTTATCCACGATCCCGTCATCCCCCCGCTGCAAATTAAATGCTGAGAGAAGTACACCAGCTCATTTTCATATACAGGCTCTTGTCAAGCATCTGGCAGTATGTAAGCTCAGTTTAGAGAGGGCCCACTAAGAGGGCTGCATGTAAAATGAGGTTAAAATAAACAACTTTCCCCTTCTCAATTTTTTCTGAATATACAGATACAAAAAAATTATCCCTATTTTGCTCACTTCACTTTTTTTTTAGGCCCACAGTAAGGAGCAATAAGTTATATCCCCCCCACAGCAGAATATTTCAAACAGCATATTTCTATTTTTCAAAATAGTCATTTATTTTGAAGAGACAAGGAAAACCATTACAGTCACTTAGGTTGATGACTTAAAACAGATCATGGAATTTTACCAAGCATTTAATTCATTGAGCTATTCTGCTCTAGTTTAGCCTGAAGCTACCTAATTTTAAGATCAAGCATTCAATTAGCAGAGAATCCACAACATCCCTGATGATGTTGTTCCAGTGATCAGTAAAAAAATACCCTACTTCTGACCTCAGTTTTATTCATTAGCTGGAAGCTGAAACTGGACTCACTCTGTTTATAAATCCTACCTTTAGGCCTTTGTCCTGAAAGTTCAAAACATGTCTTTAGGGTGATGTGATTTGGTTAGAGCCACATAGAAAGAGCTTCATCCCGTGATCACACAGAAAGCTTGACAGTAAGCAGTAAATAGAAGTAAAGGTATCACTTTGAAGACACACTC
The DNA here is from genome assembly GCF_028858705.1 of Grus americana. Taxonomy (NCBI): domain Eukaryota; kingdom Metazoa; phylum Chordata; class Aves; order Gruiformes; family Gruidae; genus Grus; species Grus americana. The sequence goes on from NC_072860.1 coordinate 20,689,796, forward strand.
CTGAGCCCTCAGAAATTAAGTAAATGTGGTGTATCTATTATCTCCTGAGCTGAATTACCAATCAAACAAGATCCTGGCATCCCAGTTCAGTTTGTTCTCTGCTGTTTATTCCAGCCATCGGAGCTGACATTTCTCCAGGACAGATTGTGTTAAAGTTCTCGTAAACTGGCTATAGTCACCCAAATGGGTGGATGCCCACATAGTTCTCCCTCTATTCACCAAAATGTTTTCCATGTAAATATACAAAAAAATACCTTCCCCAGTTCCCAGCGGAGGGCAGTAATGAGAACTTAAAATCCATTATTTGCCAAGGGAAAAAAGAAAACAAAAAACAAGACAAAACCCACACCAAACCCAACCCTTTCCTTTGAATTCAGGCCTGCTTGGTGAGACAAACTCAGGCTAACCAAATCACAATATATATTCTGTACCTTTTGACTGATTTCTTCTCCACACAAAGCAGCACAGCCCAACATCACCTATGTCAGACAAAAATACAAGACTTCAAGTGAAAGAAAAACATCTGAGGAGGATCCCCTTTGAAGCCACAAATTCAGTTCAAAGCCACAGGCATCAGACAGTGTCATCAATACTTCAGACAGAAAAGTCTGACTCCCGTTTTCTAAACCATCACGTGCTTGGGATGTTCAGACAACTCTGGGTCAGGTTTTAATCACTTAGAACCCATTCCAACTGGAAACACAGAAAAGCCCGTGTGATACTCACCTTATGGTTGAAATGAGCATCATCTATGTTGATCATTTCAATTAGTAGGGATGTATCCTTACCGAAAGAAGAATGGGATAACCTCCTAGATTCATTAGCTTAAAGGGACATATATTTTCAGCAAAGATTATTATGAGCTATACTTACTGCTTTCATTGAAAAAAGAGTTTATCTGAGATATCTTATCTAGCATCAGTTTTCTTGCTCTTTTATTACATGGGTTCACATTTTGGATAAAGTCTTCCCAATGCAGGTTGAAAACCAGACTGATTTCTGAGCATAAAATCAGGAGGGCTCATTGAGATTCCCATGCTAAAGCAAACTGGCCACATTGCAAATAATTCTTCTGTTTCACCAGCATTATTTTGCAAGTTTTCCATAATTTTTTGGTGCTTTAGGGATTGAAACATAGAACCACCACAAAAATCAAACCATGGTAATGGCAGTAAACTCTAAAATTCACATTTTGACAAGAACTAATAATCCCCTTTCCCTGAACCATTTAAAACAAGGCAGTAACCACTCATAAGCATCTCACAGTTACTAGAAAAGGTAAAGCTCACCTTACACTAACAAAATTACTAGACTACTTCAAAATCACAAGCCATAGTTTGATTTGCCCTCTCCAGCCTAGAGCTCAGCTGGAGCTTCAGAATAACTAAGGATAATGATGTCCACCTTTTATGATGGAGTTCAAATCCCATGCAGACCGAGTACTTGCTGGAACATAGCCCTTCTCAAAGCTAGGCAGCGGTGATCTGAAACAGAATTAACCAGCATACAAAGTTTAAAGCTTACTGGGGGCAAAGATGTGTAGAAATTACCTGATTAAAAAACCCTGACACTTCCCTCATCCCTTCAAAAAAGGGAAATTCTCAGCAAGAGAACTCAAATCCCCCTCCCATAACAATTTCTTAGCAATAGAAGTCCAAAGTAGACCAACATGCCCACAGAAGCAATTCCAGTGCAGCCCCATGCTCTTATACTTGCCAGTAATTTCCCAAATATGTTTCTTACTCTTTCAAAATTCATACTGGATACAAAAATACAACCTAGTTTGTTTTTTTAATATAGTTTTGGTAATGAAAGCATGAAGGATATTTAAAAAAAAAACCCAAAACATCAAACATATTGATTTAGCCGGGGCTTTAAAACCATTCAGCTGAAACTGCAATAGCATCTGGTCTCTTATCAGAACTTTTACAGCCCACATCTAAAATGTTACTTATTTTGAGGATCAAAGTGTACAAGAATGACCACCACATGCCTCTTGACTTCCCACCTATAAATAATGCAAATTCCATTTCTCCCCCCACCCCACCTCAATTAACTGTTCTAGACAATCATCTCCTTTCTTCTAGCCTTTTTCGAAAGCAGAGCTGCAACACCAAGTCACACCTCCACGACTGAAGATTCCTTAAATTCTCACTTCAGAATTCACAAGAGTACCAACCATATTATTTTAATTTAATTGTTAGTATATACATTAACACTCCAAAGTGTGATAAAAAACAAACAAAAGTAGGGTTTTTTTAATAAACAGCATGTGATACAGACCACGAAGATAAATAAAAAGCAGACTTTTTACAGTTTCTAATGAACATGAACTACAGTAAGTATCATAGGCCAAACTTCTTTACTTGAGTAGCACAGCAGAAGGGGAAAAAAGGTGGTGGCTGGTTTTTTGTTTTTTAAAAACATACTGCAAGACTATTCTCAGTATGACAACACATGCATCTTGCTGCATCTTAAATACTTTTTTGGCCCATTGTTACTAAAAAAGTCTTGCTTTCTAACTACTTTACCACAGGACCTTTATTACAGAATGACATACACATGGCAACATACCCCCCCACCCCCCCGCCCCCCCATTAGTGGTTATTTCAAAGATAATGGTCTCATTTTTAAAAAGCTATTTCAAGCACTGGTGGGTGTTTATACTCTTATTTTGATGCAGACAGGTAACTGCTACTAGCTTCAATGAAGTAACATAGAAGCATCAAGAGATTACACCCTCCTGGGCTCTATTTATCCAAAATGCCAACAGGATGCTGGGCTGCCCTAGGAAGAGCGATGCCAGCAGGTCAAGGGAGGTGAGGCTTCATCCTGCCCCTCTGTGCTCAGCACCGCTGCGGCCACAGTGGGAATGCTGGGTCCAGTGCTGGGCTCCTCAGTATGAGCTGGTCCAGAAAGGGCCATGAAGATGATGAAGGGACAGGAGGGGAGGCTGAGAAAGCTGGGATTTTTTAGCCTGGTGAAGGGAAAGCTCAAGTGGCATCTTGTCAATTTATATAAATACTTGATGGAGAGGAGTAAAGAAGACAGGCAAAGCTTCTCACTGTTGCCCACTGAAAGGATGTTAAGCAATGAGATAGAACAAGTTTCATATAAGCATTAAGGAAAAGCTTTTAGCATGGACTTTGTAGTGGGACTTTAAACCCAACTGGACGATGTCCTGGGGAACCTGCTGTAGCTGACCCTGCTTCAAACAGGGCAGGTGAATTAGACAATCTCCAGAGGTCTCTGCCAACCTCAACAATTCTGTGTGATTCTGTGAAAGTTCTTGCAATTGTGGTACCAGTTGCAATGACAACACTACTTGCAAAATTTCAAGCCTGAGAATTCAGAACGTCAGACTGCAGCCATATTATATATTTATATATAAAAAAATCCTTTTCCCCACCAGGGAAGTGGATTTTGATAGCATATGTGGATATTCACAGTTAAAACTTGCAGAGGTACGAAGGGGCAAGGGGAAAGGATGATACTCCCAGATGATGAATTATACATCTATCTTCTCTTGCGAAGATGAAGAATTTGAACCACAGTGGCTGTGAGACAAGAGGGTTCATCTCTTCCTCTCTTCCTTTTCTTTCCCCTGCCCAAATGAAATGGTAAGACAACATTGGACAGCCTAGGGTAGTTGATAATTCAGGATATAGAACACTATTAATAAAGCCTGGAAATAGATTAAAAATAGTTAAACCAAAGAAACAAGGCAGAATGAGATTGCAGCTATGAATATCCATATTTTGGCTCTCAAAGATTAACTAAACTACAACAGACATAAGATTCTTATGAGAAACAGCTTCTGCTTGAATTAGGCTTTCTATAACTTCAGCAATACAATTAAGTCAGGTTTAACTGTGATCAATTTTATTACTGGAACACGTTCCTAACAAAACTGATGCAGTTACACTGAACTAAATGGTTCCCAAACCAGTGTAATAGCTACTGGGGAACCGGCACCAGAATTTCAGAAAGAGTCAAGACAGAATGGTGTATTTTTTGCCTTCCTTATGCCAAAGGTATATTGCATCACATACAGAAGTGACAGTAAGGACACTTAAACTTAAGACATATTTATGCAAACCCATGGGGGCGCTAGCTTCAAAGTACAGACAGAGCATTGCTTCAGTTGATCTTCTCTTACAAGATTTTATATTGTTCTTATGCTATGGGCCTGTCCCTTTTTAGGGGAGAGGGGAAGGGAAGAGACAGGGACAGAGGGATCCACCTCTGTTTTAGAGTCAGGAGTGGTAACACAGTAAGACCTCATACTTAAGAGTCAGAAGTCAAGAATACTGTACTGCAAATTAACAACTACTTTTCCCGAGTGTGGGTACAAGTTCTTATACTATGAAAGAGAAGAAAGAGGAAACATTTAAGCTAGCAAGCAATAAAAATCCTGGATGTCTCAAGAATGAAAGTAACTATAGACAAGATCACAGTAGTTACGAATTGGAGAGCTGAAAAAGCTAATTAATAAAGACAATTTCAAAGTAAAATTGTCAAGTGTGTAACTGGGCTGCTAGTAAACATTCTTCTCATTAAGAGAGCATCGTTCATACTGAATCATATGAGTAAGTAATCTGGGACTTTAATATATTAGTCTAATTCTGATTTCATATGCTGTTGTGAATCCAGAGTGATTCTCCTGAAGTCAGTGTTCTATCAGCATAAAGCGAAATCAGAATTTCTCAAAGACCACAGCACCTATAGATTTGGTTAGTGTATGCAGATAACAGAACTTCTATATCCAATCTCCAGTTGGCTCCCCTTCATTAACACAAATGTAAAAAACAAAACCAAAGCAAAAAACCCCACCCCAAACCCACCCCAACTGTAGGGGTGGTGAGCTATACAACATTTAGCCTTACCTAAACTGAGACAACTTTCAGCATATAAAAAAAGATACAAATTCGTTATTTGTATGAAACATGTATTGCAAAATTAAGTTGGGATTCAACAATCTGCAACAACATCCACAGCTATATAGTATTTAAAAAAAAAAGCGTGGTTCTTCTTCCATTCAAGTAAAACTAAAACAAGAGAAAGAAGTTTAAAAAAAAAAATAATCTTAGAAGCAGCAAGTTACAATTCTTTCTGTAATACCACACCATTTTCATTAACTTGAAGCATTTTCAGAACGTCAGAGACATCAACAAAATAGTAATTTCAAGTGGCTTTTTTGATATTTGTTTTTTGAATGGGTCCAGCCCAGGTCTGCAACCTGTACAGACATGCAAAACAGGAGGAATTCACAATTATTAAGAACAGATGCTGGAACATGCCAGTTATAAAATGACAAAGCAAAGAAAATATCTTCAAATTGTCAACAAATGTGGGCTACTGACCCCTAAAAGGCATGTAATATTTTACATAAAAAGGAAAGTTGGAAGAAAAAACAAAAACAACCCTCCAAACCACCAACAGCAGGGTCATCACAAAGTTCTCTACAAGCCTGGTAATTTCTATATCGCCCTTAATATGCAGGCTTCTATCTTCGCCACAAGATGCCAAACCACTAACAATTTTGGTTTTATTTAAATGCTTTTTTTTAATTTAAAAAATTATACTGAAAGTCTGTTTCACCATGAAAAAACTAACGCCCCCTTTCAGAACAGAGAAGTGTCCACACGTAAGTCAGTACAGGTGCTTATTCTGCTACCTTTACAAAAGCAAAGAACATATTTTAAAGAAAAACTAATCAACAGCAGCCTAATTTCTGTCATTAAATCAAACATCGTTTCACAGTTGAAAAAAAGTTACTGTTTTTAAATTTGTATTTCACTAAATCACCATTTCCTAATGCTTCTTAAGGAAACATGGCCCAGTCGTGGGCTTCTTGCTCTGGGAAGTCCTACTAGAAAGTTTTGCAGGAGCAAGGTGTTCAAGATTCAGTTCAAGCTCAAAATAAGCTACTTAGTGTTTTCTGCAGCTGATTCTCAGAATAAAGGGAACATTTTCAAATCTCCATGAATTGGGAATAGTTAAAAAATAAAAATCCACATTCCAAGCAATATCTGTAAAAATCTAGAGCTCAGTTACAGGTGCTTTCACAGTCTGTAAGCAGATCTTACTTCTGATACTGAAAACAGATGACATCCTCTCATTTACACCAATGGAAGTAAACTACCTCCACTATCTTCAGTGAAGTTACATCAGCACAAAACTGGCATTAGCAGGATAAGGTAATTAGGATTGAACATTTTGAAGCTGAAAAAAGGATTTAGTTTTTTTTCCTGAAACACCTGCAGAATATTTTTCAAATGCCCATCCTGGTTATGGTAAGAACAACTGCTTAAAGCCTATGAGTTTCTCCTACTTTTTTTTTAATTTAAAGGCTATAATTATCCCAAATTATATTATGTCTGTATCACTATGAAGTTTCCTTTCTTTTACTATTTGATGTTAATAACTTCTACAGCTTGTGCGCAGCATTTAGTTGCAGTAACTTTTAGAAACAGAGCCTGATTCCTCATACCTTTCTGTTTGTGCAAAAAGGGTGCAGAACACCGTATGCTTGAACTGAAAGACATTTATACTCACTCATATTTACAGAAGTAAATGGCTAGGAAAGGGCAAAGTACAAAAGAAGTCAAGCTCATAACATCCAATAAATTTGAGTTGATCTTTTCATCCAGGCTAGAAAAGGCTGACCATCTCTTAGATAAACGAGGTAAAGCATTGTTTCAATACCAGATAAATAAGGATAATATAGCACCTAATGTGGCATTTGTGCAAGTTTTACTCAGTTAAATTAAGAGTTACAGCCAACTGGGTTTCAAATTTTGTGAACTAAGTTTAAACTGAAACTAAGCCATGTTTTAGAAGAGCTAAACTATTAGACTATGTTGACTGCAAAGTAATACATACAAGGGTGATTTTGCTCTAGAAGTATGACCAAGGTTAGCAGGAGTTAAAATATTCATATGAACAAAAAGGAATATGTAACAGTCAATAAGAGTAATGGGAAGTCTATTGGACTACTCCAAAATATCTAGTAGAACTAAGGAAATAAAACTTCACATTCCCCATACTATTCTCAGAACTTCTGTAGTTTTCACAAAAACAGATTTCCCCCCACAACATCAAGTATCCATGTGTGCAGTCATCAACTGCAGGATCTTGACTATGAAAGTGTCTTGAAAGACCAAAGTCTTGGCTTTACAATCCCCAGTCTTTCATAATGTAACTGATTGCACATTTTTAATATATTACAATTTGCTAAATGAAGCCAACCACTCATTACCTCATCAGTACAGCCTGCACAAAGTACAGTTTATTTATATTCTAATCTAACACCAGCTGTCAGCATATTTTATATTACATGGGGTATTGCACTTTCTGAGTGGCACCTCGGTGTGTGTTTGCAAGTGAACAAGCTAAACCCCCAAAAGCTACAGACCTTTGGAATAAGTTCCAAGTGCTGCCAATCTAGCAAGTTTAAAATGTTAGGGTGAACATCACTCTCAATCATGGGCTTCACTAAATTAAAAAACCTGTTTAATAATTAGAAAAACAGTCCTACCTGAAGTAGTGCATAAGGGCAATCTGAAATCTTCGGTACTCTGAATAGTTTCAAAAAGTGGTGCCAATTTAATCAATTGCACACATTGTAATTGTGTTAGAGGACAACAACTAGATTTACAAATATACATTACACACACACACGCAAAACAGACATAGCTATAAAATGTTTGGTAACTCCACATGCTTTGAGCTATCCAATGTATCAGCTGTATGTTGAACTGCTTATTATTGATCATATTGAAAAATCTAAATTGCTATTTTTGATGTATCTGTTACTGGATTAAACAACCACTTCCAAAGGAGGAAGAAAGAGGAGAAATGGTGGACCCAAAGATTGAGGGTTTAAATGTATGTTCCTTGAATAGCCAGCATATCACTTCAGTAATATGAAGAGTGATGCCCAAAAATTTGTGAAGAGACTTAGGCCAAGTTCACCTCTCGCATTAGTGGGTGTATCTCCCACTACTTCAATGGTACTTGTGTCCTCTTTCACCAGGGTTGAATTTGGTCCTAGGAGTATTATCTGGTCACCTTCAGTGACGTTAATGGAAACGGGAGTCTTGGACAGATAGAACTGGGCTGCAAAATTAAAAGAGTCAATATTGGACAAATCATGTGAATAAAGAATATATATTAATAATAGTTCCTATTATATAAATAGCCTTTATAAAAAAATAATCTTTCAATAATTTTAATAACTCACCTTTCTTTAGGTTCTGGAAAACATGTATGAAAAAAATCTATTCAGTTCAAGTTAGATTAAAGCAAACCTAATATGAACACTACAACTCTCTGTTGCACTAAACCCAATTCTGACCATTCAATTTCCAGGTTAGTCAGTTTTTGGGGATGATAGGGAGTTTCTTTGTGAAGGTATGAATCGCACCCCTAGAAATACTGAGCAGAAGAAACACCATTACCGAATGGGCCTATTTCCTACTGCTTTCAGAAACTGTGCAGATGACTGACCCAGAAATCAGAATCATCTAAAGCCCATAAACGTTAATGCCTCGAAGCACATTTAAAAGGCACTGTCCTCTCATTATTGTTTTTAGATCTTTGAGCCTAAAACTCCTTCCCTTCAAACTATGCTGCACGTAAGTGTTCACTGTGACTAATTTTCTTTCTACTCCTCTCAATCCAGCATAGTTTCTATCTACTGTACCAGATCTAAGGTAATATGTGATGGACTATGTTCATGCTAGCACTATTTTCTTTTTCCTTCTAATTTATCAAATGAAAAAAGGAAACATTCTTCCAAGTTTACCTTTTTGGGCTTAAGGCATAACATGAAGTCACACATCATACTAAAGCTTAATTTTTGAAGTGTACAACTTTAGTGCTATCTGAAACCCTGTTTTACATTATTTTTCGACAGTTGTCTGAACAGTTCATCTCTTTTCTTGCCATAAATTCTAATGTTGCTCACGGTTTGTGCAATTCCTATGCAACCAGTCTTTGCTGCTAATGGGTATTAACAGTGCAGTACCCACAAAGCGGGCTACCAGTTATTGTTGTCTTTGCTTTTATTTCAGTTCAAAGCATGTTGCTTTATTGTGTGGAAGATCCAGTCCATTTTTGTTGTCCAGCCACCATGGTGAGCATCATTCATTTGCTTCATGAAGTACTCAAGAGCTTCCTGCTCAGTTTTGTCCAATGCAAGGGTCTTTCGAATGTATGCAATATCATCAAAGGACTGCAGTTCTGGCATTCCTGAGCCAAGCATCATGGAGAAAAGATTTATGAAGAGATTGGCATGCTGCCGAATTGCAAGATAAGCCTTATAACACATCTCCTGAAACCTGGAAGAGACAGGAAAAAAACCCCTCAGTGTATTTCTCTATTAGATGCATATTACTACTTCACCTCCCAAAACAGTTTTCAGGTAACTGGATGCTAAAAAAAGTAGATGGTTTTAGTCTAATAAGAACACCATAATGTTGCTGAGAAAACAGACTCATCTTCTGACTTAGGTTATCTTCATTTCTGTAAAAATTAATAGTGGTCAGACTAACACACTAGCCAAACTGAAGACAGGCTTGCTAGCCTTAAACCTCATTTGCAACTCATGCAAGTAGTCAGCACAAGTTTATGGGAGTTCACAGAGCCAGTTTAGTCATTGCTACTGACATTTCAGATTTCAAAGCACGTTTCCCGATACACTGCTGCAACACTGCTTTCCTGGTTATCATCAGAGATGCACTTCTCTACTGTAGTTTTATCAGGGCAGTAGCTGTTGCTCCTTAGATACTCTGCAGAATGCATTGAAGACAGAGGCATTTGCTATGTCACAACATTGGGTGAGAAATGCCCATTTATGCTGAAATCACTAAATTAAGTCAGGTTAAGGGGAAAAAAAAAACACCACAAAAAGCTTCACTGCAGCATTCAGACACTGTAACTTAAAATCTGTCTTCCCCTCTAACATAATGCAATTAAAATTGAAACCTCTCAAAAGCTGGACCTCTGGGAAAACAGATATTAAGAATGACTGCAGCAACAAAATTTATTTGCTTATTATTTTAAAGTTCTCCTTTCTTAGCAGGTTCTGCAGAATGTCACAAACTACACAGGCCGGCTGAAGAGCTGATAGCACAGCAGCTATAGGAGAAGTATTGCTGAGTGACCAGCAAGGCTCTGATGCATGTTACATCTGACATTTTAAAATTCTCACTTCTTGCAGTTATGCAATCCCAAGAGGATTCTGTTCTAAGTGTTATTTTTTTTTTTTTAAATGAAATCAGATATTTAAAACTTTATCTTTATTCCTGTGTGCTGACCTTGCAAGGCTAGAGTGAGGTTTCATGAACCAATGGCCATGTAAGCGCTAAGAGCACCTATTGATTTACAAGTGGATGGCTGATCTTCAACTAAAGAATTACAACATACCCATTGCAAAGCAATTAAAACAGTACTTTTCAGTTTAAAAGTCTAATTACTAAAAGGTCACCAGTAGTAAAATACATTTTAGGTACAAAATACTCTGGAAGTTAAACGCTTAAAAAAAGGCTCACCTTTCAAACTCCCTTGTTTTGGTACATTCTTGGGCTCCTTTACTGATCACTATTAAAAAGTCTTGTGTTAAGACAAATGGCACGCGCTCTCTTTTATAACCAAATTTCTTCTTCTTGTGATCGAGGAAGTGCCCAAAGTCAATGTGAAACAGCTTGGAAAGACAGAAAGGTATTTTAGGATTAGTAATTCCTTGTTTAAATGATACCATAGTAAAATTGATCATTTACTTATAGTTCAGATGGATTTTATTTTTTTTTTTAAGAAACTCAAAATGAGATATGATATTAGGCTATGTTTTGAGAAAAACATATCTTACTTGTCCATCATCTTTTACCATGATGTTACTATTGTGGCGATCACCAATGCCCAGTATAAAGGTAGCAACACAGTAACCAGCACAAGAACGTGTAAACAAGTCAATAGCCGCATCATACCTATTAAAACAAAAAAGGAGACATCTTCCTACAGATATTCTAATAATACGAAAGTGCAGATTTTTTAAAAAAAAAAAAACAAAAACACACCCACCCTCCCCCCATTAAGGAAGACCCAACTTCCACTATCCTCTCTCAATGAAGCAGAGTTCCTGGACTTTATTGCTTTACCCAAGTAAGGAAGAAATTCGGCATACTCTGAATACAGTTGGACCACAGAACAGCGAACTAGCTATTGAAGTGACTGTCCCTCTTTTGAAGGCCAGCAGTTTTCATTCTGATGACCTACTGTAAAATACAGACTTAAGCCGTATCTTCATAGTTCTACCTCCAACTTACACTTTACTGCTGAGAAGTCACACAAGCACCCAAACACATCAAAAGAGGTACAAGCAGGAATACTAGGCAAATGAGGGCAGGGAAAAAAAATCAAACCAAACACAGATGGACGTAATTTCCCACTTCATGAACTTTAGTTCTCAAAGTTTCCATCAAAAAGAGCACATGAACAAGAAAAACAAGCAACAGGAAATCTCACATGTCTCCTTTGTTCTTGTCCTTGAGCCACTGATGCAACGTATGGCTGTTGAACTGCAATGCTCCTTTTAAGCCTCCTTTACACTGAATCTGCATGATCGTATGAGAGCTCCTCACTACCTCGATGAGTCCCACACAGTCACCAATAGACAAACAACCATAAGGTAACATCCTGAAAGATGAAGGTTTTGGTGGTTTGTTTTGTGTTTCTTTAATGTGGGGTTTTATGGGGGGGGTTTTGTTGTTGTTTTTACAGAGTTAAGTTTTAAGACAACAAGCAAGAGGCATGTTTAATAACCCTTATCAGCTAAGTATCATCTGTTACTTACATTAGGATATAAAAATCTGTATTAATGTTTTATAGGTGTATTATCATTAGTCTTGCAGAAAAAATGTACCAGATATTTGTACAGTAAACCTGCCAGCCACTGTAGCCACCAATGTCGTTCTTCAGTTTTATATCAGGACAAAAGGTTAAGGCAAAATTTTATTATCATGTTCTTGGAGGCCTTGGGGAATACATGGGAAAAACCCTTAAAAAGGCATTCGGCATGATTTAATGAGATCTATTCAACTATACTCAAAATGAAGTACTAGAGACAGAATCTAAGCATTCAGAAAATGAATGTTAGGATTTCATGGGTTACTGTAAACAAGTAGCAGGTAATACTTTTTATGTAATGCCAGCATGGGACCTTCAAAATGAGTTTCAAAATAGTACCCAAACATATTATAAAATTGTAACTGGAATCTAGAGTCAGCAACATTACAATTTATCCAGATGTTAATGGGCTAACTGTAAGTGATGTTTATTCATGGACTCATTAAAGAAGATCATAAATCTCAGTAGCCCATTTTGTTCTTTACAAATAGAAGAAATTAATTCCTCTGCCTCCCTTTTCTTTCACAGGTCTCTCTCCTCACCTTCCCCCAAAGTCTGTATTTCTTCTGTTTTGCAGGTACTAAAAGTATATTTATTTACATCTATCTACACTTGCATTTTTATATAAAAGTGTACCTAGGCAACTTCTCTTCTAAAGCTTTATGCTGCCTCTTTAAGAAGAATAGAGGCAAGAGGTAGGAGAGGATATATTTTTGCAGATTTCCATAGCTGGTTATGTTTCAAGACATGGGCACTGTGAACTGTGACTCTGCAAACCATTCTTGGACAAAGCCATAATTCTGTCACTCATTACAGTACTCAAGACAAAATAGTTGCCAGGACACATGAAAGATGACATGGACCAATAGGTCCTTTTGTTTAGAGGATTAGGAAATGAGAACTGGGGGCGCAAAGAACATCCTTGGTTTGACAGTGCAGAGGTAGCTCTGTTACACCACCAGCTAAAAAGTCTACCACACAGCAAATGTGCATTTGGAAAGGTAACCTGTCTAGTATTAGTTTTCCAGAAGTAGAATAATTTATACTGAATGGCATTCTGCAGAAGCTACTGCACACACAGACTATTTAGAGGTGGAGAAGCTGCATATATATCAGACTGGGTAATACCTACTTTGGGTACTGAAATGAAGATACCAACTACCAAGAGTCATCGCTCAACAGGGCTGCAAGTTTGGCAACTTGTTGAAAGCAAATCCTACACAGACAATCAGCAGACCATAGCGTGTATAGTGTGTGTTGGATAGCTCTTGTATTGATTCCTGGTATGTAGATTCCTCGTACCCACTTGATTGAGACTTAAGTATTTTTCAAATACGATCTTATCTTTACAGAATCTAGTAGTTTAGCTAACTGAAGGTCATTAAAAAAATTAAAAGTCGCTCTAACATGTAAAAATATGCCTATTTATAGCATTTTATTTGTTACCCTTAAGAAAACAGAAGCAATCTCTGGTAACAAACCAATGCAAAAACCATTAAGAACAGTACGGCTTGAGAATGACCTCTAATGCTTACCGAAGATCAAGACCCTGATTTTGCCAGATGTTTTCCATAATTCGAATTATCTGAAGTGTCAGCATGTCCTGACGCAAGTCTGGAACAGTCAAATACATAGAGATTGCAAGTTTCATAACACCAGAACACTGTTACATCTTTCTTTACTTTTCCCCCAAAAAGTACATCTAAAGGAAATGAGGCTTGCATGGTTCAGTGTAGGTTTTGTTCTCTCAATAGAGGAAAGCAGGTTTTAAATAGTAGAGAATGAATATAAATTTGTGGTGGCGACTGCAAAGCTGTTTAAAAATATACACTAAAAACATGACAATGGAATTACAGATTATACATCTGTAGTATCTTGAAAACATTTTGAAGTAAAAACCAAGGTGTTAAATAGTATCATGTTCCACCTCAGGCTGAGCATCTTGGAACGTACAAAATTTTTTACCTAACTGAGACAAATACTTAATTGTGGATGCTTATTTTTTCCTGGAAAATTGCTTTGATCAGATCATTTTTTTAAAAAAGTTTTTTTCAGTGTATGTATTTTATATGCTTAGAAAAATACTGAACAGTAGACTAGGAAAATAAACAGATATATAGCTTTTGGATTATACTTATTTTTTCTTACCGTCTCCATTTTTAAAGATTATCTCATTGTTCTGAAATAACAATTCAGACATAATATCTGGGTTTTCCCAGTTCAACCACAAGGGCCTTTTTGCAGATGACATTATCCTGCACTCCTCAAGCCTGTAAGAGAGAGAAAATTTCTATCAAATAGGCACAATTTGATTCTCATACCATGTTTCCATAATACTACTAAGTTCTCCCTGTTTTCTTCAAACTCTTTGAACTAATATTGAATTAAAGATGCATGGGTAACCAACAATCAACCACTTTTACTTTCAGCTTCAAACTTAAATTAATAAGTACAGTGTTAACCATTTGCTAAGCCCAACAGAAGAGCTGGCTATAGTGTAAATTTTCTTTTGGCAGTATGAGTTCCTTACAAATGGAAAGAGGACAGCAGTTTCAGTTACCTCAAAGGAACAGCTAACTGTCATGTTGTTCCCTAATTTGTTAAACCATTAGATGTAAAGTACTTCACTCATAAGTTACTCCGCTAAAAATTTTGTTCAGTTAACATACTAAATGTTAGTATCTTCAAAGTTAACATTTAACAAATTTGTTAATGTTGACATTACTAAGCATTTACTTAAATATCTAGACAAATTTCAAAACTGAAGACAATACCGAAGATTTCCCAGTTGATGCGCAGGATTAAGGGGAGAGATAAAACCTTGTAAAGCATCCATAAAATCTGGCCGCCTCATTTGTTCAACAAGAAACTTCATCTGTACCTGATAAATAATCACATTCAGGCTTTGAGAACACTTATTACATGTAAATGAAGGTAAATAGCAGATTTTAGCTTTGGTTTTAAAGCATAGTTTTGCACAGTTCAAAGATAAGCAACTCTGCTTAGCCACATATTACACAAATTGAAACCCTTAAGTTCTATTGCCTTAAGAGGTAAACAATGGCAACACACATAGAAAATATTGCAGCTTCTAGGGTAACATACTATCTACTGAAGTTAGCATTAATGCTTTTCTAGTTAATCAAATAAAACACAGTTCTAAGTAAAGCCTGTGACACAAGAGCAACAGTTTTGGTACGTGGACAGCTTATAATACCTTCTGGGTCTCATCTTTTTTTTCCTGCTTGAGAATATCTGTGAGGTTAATCAACTTCTCCATAGCCTCCACCTGTCTGCTCAGGTGCTTTAGGTACATTCCACATGCTCGACAATAGGACTCCAGAAGTAAACCAAACCTCTGACTTACAGTTTTATTGTGCATTTCAGACCTACACAGAGAGGAAGAACAGTTATAGCTTAAAGACAAGGCCACTTAGAGGTGCCAAAAATGAAGCTATACCCCTAACATCTTCCTGAGGGCTGCTTATGGATCCTTCTTTTCAGGTAAAGAAATTGGTATTGACCTCCAAAAAAAAAAATACCAAAACAAAACAACCAAAAACCCCACACTCATCTCACTTTGACTGGACCGATCAGACTTCAGTACCCTTTACAACTACTTCAGCACAATTTATAGGCTTTTCCCCCATTCCTTCTTGCTCCATCCTGTCCTTCCTCCACCCCCTTGCCTTTATTCAAAGTCCATGATTCCCAGAAACTGTAGTAAACCTCAAGCTTTCAATCTGAGTTCCAGATTTCTTTGCTGAAAGCAAAGCTAGCCTGTTTCATTTTCTCCTTGTCTCATCAAGCCAATCCCAGGCTGTGGCCTGTCCAGTTTCCTTGTTCTTACCAACTCTGTCTTTGCACAGTCCTAAAATACATCCCCTCAGAACAAGTTAATCTGGCAGTTTATTCCGTTATCCTTCATGATTACCAAGGCAAGTAGAAAACAGGATCAAGGAATCTTTGTACTTTCAATTTTTGTGTGTGATAACACTATCTTAGAACAGCATTTTTAGGCAAGACCTAGCAACAATCCAGTATGCTCCAGGCTAATTTATGCTCAGCCTTCTCAACACCAGGAATTACAAAAGCCCACATTATACTCAGTAAGGAAGAACACTGAGATATTGTGGTTATCAAGCTCTATAAAGTCTTTAATAAGCATGTATGAACAGTTATTTTTCAAAGCCTTATCTGGTCAAATTGGGTGGCTTTCTTTAGGCCTCAACCGTTTGTAAAATTTTCTGGAAAAGACTGGTGGAGGATCTGGCATACAAAATAAAGTTCAAACAGCAGAAATCTGTCAAAGTTGTAAACAGTGAACAATATGGGAGGCTTCCAGCAATCTTAGACAGACTACCCTGCTTTTAGAATAATCATTAGATAAAAAGAAGTACAAGACTAAGTATCTATTATTAACTAACTTTTGAAACTGCAAGGCATGTCTTCTATTACCAAACTATGCATTCAAACTCTGAACCAATATAAAACAAACTTTAAGTGGTAATATTTTCCTAAAAAGGGACACTTAGTATGCCAAGCCTTTAGAACAACTGTTTACAGCTGACAGGAATCCCACCACCCCTTGACACGATATTAAGCTTACTTTAAATGCCAAAAGAAGAAGTGTCCTATCCTTTGATTGGTCAGTGCCTTCTTGAGTAAAAATCTCACAAGCTGATTATCTAAATACTGTTCGTATTTCAGAACCTAGTTAAGGATAAAGAGAAAACGAAACAAAAAAAAGTCAGCTGCAGTTATTATTTCTATGAACAATATACAGATTAAAGGTAGTTAAATAAAAAGCAATCTGTTTTACATTAAATTCTGTAGAATGACTGATTTTGGTATTAATACTTGCACGTTAGGATTTGAACAACATCTGCTAACAATGCATTGACTACCTCTATTTCAGGAACTTCCATCCGATGCTTCCTTTACTGTTACCAAATATTTTAGCCTCAACTTACTTAAAATTTTGAGAAGATGCTTCTGCTTATACTTTCCCATATGTTAGGACAGCTGAAATAGCTGTCTGTTCCAGTTGGTCAAACAGTTCTGTATCTCTGCAAAATTTTGGTGTTAAATATCAACAAGCAAAACCACAGCACTACAGAAAGTGAAGTACATTTAATTTCCTCCTCCTAAATAATCCACAATGCAAACAGTGACTTTTGATGACCTCTTTTCCACTTCTTAAGTTTTGCTGTATTTTAAGCCTCTGTGATCACCGAATATACACAAGACATCAAGTATACCAAAATGTGTTATATACCTGTACCAGCTGGATTAAGTACTGAGACAGTTTGTCATCTGTCAAGTACTTCTCTAGACACCGAACTGCAAAAGCTCGCACCATTGGATCTGGATAATTACAGTCCAAAAGCTCCATTGCTTGCTCTGGCTTGATTGGAGGCCAATCTTTCACCAAACAGTACATCTGTGGACAAGAAGTACAAGCACATTACATGTTTGCATTGATTAGGAAGAAATTGTAATACACAGCCATTAGAAGGTACGTCAGACACAAATTGCATCTGAGTAGAAGCCATTAACTTGCCAGTCCTCTCTCAATAGACAATTTGGTATTAGTTGCCAGCTGACTTTGTTATTTTATCCCCTATAAAAAGAATGAAAACAAAACCCCGCGTTTAACTGTAATTGACAAATCAGCAACATAAGAAGGATTCCAGTAATGCCACCAAGAGGAAATCTTAAGACTCAGACTAAGCTAAACAACAAGAACTATGGACCAGACTGATCAGTCAATGATAGTGGCAACTTGAATCATCTAAGTTTTCATTCAACGTATCATGCACACATAACATGTTTTTAACTTCCAGAAGTTTTCTTAAAACAGCATATTTTAAAGCCTCTTCAAAACTTAAAACTAATTCAGTGCTATACGTTACCTGGGCTACTTCATCTCTCGAATTCCATTTAACAGACAAAAGTAGCTTGGGCAGAATTTCTGGAGTATTCACGCAATAGTGTCTGCAAAAGAAAAAAGTTGTATGTACAAAATGTCATTTTTGCCTCGATAACCATCTACTATGTCCCCTCACCCTTGCACGTTTTTCTTCCTTTGTCATCAGAATCCAATCGATACCATAAGATGGTGTCAGGATCCATGCATGAAGGTATACTGCAGTTAAACTAATTAAACAACTTTTTTCCATAGGCTTATGGACAAAGACATACAATGCAAAATGCTTTAAAAGCCTTTTCTAAAACGCTAACTCCAACAATATAGAATAAACAAAGAAAGGGAGCAAAACCCAAGACAATCATGACAAATTTTGAGTGAATGGAGTGAAGTTTGACTACGACAAGGGTTTTTCTTCGGTTTGGTTTTTGTTTTTAAATACCTGTGGCTCCAGAGGAAGTCTTTCTCTTGTTCAGTGATTTCAGACAAAGGATCTCGTGTACATATGGCTCGCAGTTGCTCCTTGTCACTTTCTCTTAATTCATTATCTCTAGCTATTCTGTTACTCTGCAGAGAAAAAGTGATCCATTAACCCTCCATGTGTTTCCTTCTGTTGTCATACAACATACAGGAAGTATTTTAACAGCATAGCAACACTTATAGCCTATGTCATTAAATACTATCTTATTGTTTCCTTTTGTTATAACTGAAGACTTACAATTTAAAAATAGAGACACATGAAAGACTAGGCCTTTGATGTCTACAATTGCTTTTAGTCACTACTGGGACAAGAAGAGGTACATTTCAACTAAATCAGCTATGTGGAGAAATAGCAGCAGTTGACATATGACGAACAAAATGCAGCACAAAATGAAACTGGTCCTTTCTGTCTCCAGTTTTGAGATTGCTGAATGCTGCTGAAAGGAGTGAAAAATAATCAGAACTGCAAAAGCAGAATATGGGGGGATGAAGCTAGGTAAATAAAAGGTGGAAAACAGTAGGAAAGCTTGAGTAACAGGAAGACTGCAAAACATTAACCAGAATTAGTATAAGATATTCCCCAAAGAGCACAGATAACAAGTGGTACATGCTGAAATTAATTTTACTTAAGACTTCATTTATTAGAACCAGCTTAGACCAATGGCAGAGGTATTGAAACTACTATACTTGATTTTTGACAGCTCATGTGCCAAGTTCAATTCTTCTCCTATACTTTCCATTTCTTAGTTTATTTAATGTGTTTGTCAAAGTGACATATGAAATGCTGTTTCTGAGGTTTCAACCACAGAATCAATTGCACTGCAAAAAAGAGAAATCTTAAGCAGCTTATATTATTGCCTTTAGTATAAAATACAACTGTAATAAACAAGTTTTGACACTTAAGATGAAGCTATCCCAAAAATTCTACACGAGTTCAACAGTGTTTTTGTCGTGAACTTGCATTTTCACACCTGTATGATACTACTACAAAAGAATAAGATTAACTCTTACCCAAGTTCAAATAGTTTAAACAGTAGAACCACAGTATTTAGCCTCTTGTTCTGTTCTTTCCCTCAGCAATTTCTACTCAGCACATTAAACAAGATAATAAGAACAAACTGAGCTTTGTCTGCCAGTTTTGTTGATGGAAATATTCAACTGGTTGAACTAGTACTTCTAAACAGAAATACCTACATGTCTTTTACATAAAGTCTTTCCAATGTATCTAGCTTAAAAAAAAAGAAGCTGAAGAAAAGAACAATCTGAAGTTTTCAGGCAGGAGATCACGGCACCCTTTAAAAGGCAAACTGGTGTTACTTCTGAGTATGCACAAATTTTGCAAACAGTTGTCAGATTATACCACATGATATCTACTTCAGACTGAAAATTCTCTACTTTCTATTTATCTTTAATTACATAAACTGTATGTTCTCATGATGGGTCCGACTACTATTGTATGGGACAAGAATATTCTGGCCTTCAAGCTTACATCTACCAATATGAAGGTATGAATCAACTAACTCACAGGATTTTTAGTACCTTGCCCTGTTAGTAGCGTGATAGTGAGATCTAAGTGCACCAACATGGGTTTTTTAACTACCCTTCTGAAGTAAATGGACTGGACTTGGAACTAGGGGAAAATTATTCAGGACTACTCTGTGGCACAGGAAAGTTTCCAGAACGCATTCTTAAATATTATGTTAACGGATACAGTGCAAGTAGCAAAGCCAGAGTCATTCTGCAAGGAAGTTAATGGATAAATGACTTTATCATCACCCTGCTCCTGACATAAGATCAAATAGTTGATATTGAACAAGTGATTAATGGTACATATTCATCTTGATTCTGAGTCATCCTAAATAGTAAGTGAAAGTCAAAAAAGTATAAAATGTACCTGCATAGTGGGTCAGAAAGATCATAGTTTAGGTCAAGCCCAGAAGGAAAATGCATTTATCCTGTTGCGGTCAACACCAAAAACTTGAAATTCTATGAATTGTGGGACAGTAAATTAGATTTAATATTTGAAAATTCTTTCATATTAGAGATAATAATGGACCTATAAATGATCTCTTATGAGTATGTATTAATTGATTTTAAATGCAGTGTAATGCATTTCAAGGTTAAACAAAAAGTTATGCTCTGTGTATCATAACAAAAACATTTATATAGAAATCATACTTCAGTGACTGCTTTGCTGATTTTGACCATTTCAGACAAGCATTTTTACCTCTTTCATATATGGCCAATGCTACACAATAATCTAGTATCCGATTTTTGAACAAGAAACAACACATTGCCTTTTAACTCCCTAAATATAGTTAATATTACAAACAGCTATAAATATGCACAGTACCTGAATATAGAAAGTTTGGCTTCAGACCTGCAGATACCACACATTAAAACAAAAAGGGGACAAATAAAATACTAAGAGATAACTAGTGATGTTCAAACTTACTAAGCATTTAATGAAATTATTTAAGAAAGGATAAGTAATAAGAGGATTTTGCAGACAACGAGGGAGGGTTGAAAGAAAAGCGGCATGAATAATGATAAAGAGAAATCAAAGCAGTGATATACAGTTTGTTTCCCTGTCAACTCAGCCATCAATGCAAATACGCTTTCTCCATATTTAACCTCTATTACCTTCTTCTACAGAATTTCAAAGATTATCACAAAACAGAAAAAGCAATAATTTAAGATTTTGTTCTACCTCAGAATGTTGGGGTTTGTTTTTTTTAAACTGTAAAGTGTAAGTTGATCATTACTTTGTCCCTGAAGTGAGGGCTTATTCTCCTCACCATTTTCTATTTTTGCCTCCAGATGGAACAAAACAACGAGTTGAGCATATATACAGCCAGGTAATAGGCTATGTTATAGCAAAGGAATGTTATTTACCAAGAAGCCAGCTGGCCTTAAACACTTAAGAGCCCTGCAGCACTGCTCAGTCACAATATATACCATAAGCAGATACGCCACTCTGATGTGCTTCCTGTAGAGTATCAAGAGCAATCAAATGCCTACAACCCTTTCTTCAAGCTGTGTTGAGATGGGAACGTTACAAACATCACCAGAACTCCCAAACTGGAAGCTTACTGACACCTACATGCTTTTTAGCACACCAAAACTTTCCACCCAGAGACTCTTCTTCACACAGACCACAAAGCTCTCTTGGGGAAACTCTCGAGTCTTTGAACCAGCCTCCAGAAGAAAATGTAAAACATACCAACTAATTTTGCAGCCTTGTCTTTAAATACATAGCATTTTTAGCTTTACTGCTTTTCTCTTTCTCTCCTTTTACTCATACAAAGTGTGCTTTTAAGAAAGCTCCAACCTCACCAAAAAGCCAACTGTCAACATCGAGATTTTCTTCATGGAAGAGAGGAGATAAAGGACTACACCCACTCGTACGCCAATCAATTTCCTTAAAATTCCCTGTACTTATGGTCACAACTAGCCCATTAAACAGCCAGTAAAGAGTTTAAGCATCTTTAGGTTACAAAAGCAAGCCCACCTATAGATGTGAAATTGCAACAAAGAAAAACAGTATCACTGAAGGAGAATTACAACTTTTCAAAAGTTAAACTAAGTAGTTTAGACATCTGATTAGCAATATAAAAGTGTCAAAAAGGCCTTAACAGTTTGCAAAGACAGTTTCCCTTTAAAGTGTTTTGGTTGGTCAGTGAAGCATTAAGTCAGTTTATGGTAATATAAAGAAAGAATATATTACTCACTATGCTAAAACACACCAAAAAAAAATATTTCTTGCTTTTACAATAAATTAGGATATATGAAAAAAAAGTTTTCTTTATCAGTAATGCACCGAGTAAAATAATAGTTTCATATGTTAGTAGCTAATCTTGGAAGGAGAGTTTGCCTTACCAGCCCCGCATAGCTGTAGTTAAACCCCAGTTCACGTGATATAGTCCAATTGGCATGTTCTTCAATCACCGTCATATCTGGAAACTTTACAGGATTGCTAAACCAATCAAATTCCAGTTCTAAACATGGAGTTTCCTATGTAAAGGGAATTTAAATTACTTCTTCTGTTGAATGATACTAATTAGAAAACAGCATATTTTGAAAATGTACTCTTAAGGAGAGCTGGCATGCAAACACTTACCTTATTTGGATTTGATCCAGTAACACCAATAGGATTCAACAAATCCTCCAGCCCATGAGGTACTGCCCAAAGGTTCAAAGCCATTTTCCCAGATACAAGAGTGTCTGTGTAATCAAACATGTTTATATTTCCCCACGCTAATGGACAGTGCTCCTTAAAGAGATTAAAAGATGATTTTTCAGTGTCATCTATTAATTACTGCAGAGTTAGGAGAAATAACTTCACCCCAGAGCAAGTTGTTACATTCCCAGATTAGCAGAAAGCAGGTTGTGTAAGCTGTACCATATTTTTCTATATATGACTGTCATAGCAGTCGTTTTGCTAAACGATATCAAAACACTCGAAAACACATGCTAACATCTCCCCCACATCAAAATAACTCAAAATGATGGAGAGGTTGGGGTTTTTTTGACGGAGAGAAACTTTTTACCAAGGCATGCAGTGACAGAACAAGGGGCAACAGATTTAAACTGAAAGACAGTAGGTTTAGACTGGATATAGGAAAGAATTACTGTGTAAAAAAAAAAAAAAAAAAAAAAAAAAAAAAAAAGAGTGGTCAGACACTGGAACAGGTTGCCCAGAGAAGCTGTGGATGCCTCATCATTGAAGCGTTCAAGGCCTTTTGAGCAACCTGATTGAGTGAGAGATATCCTTGCCCACGACAGCGGGGTTGGACTAGATGATCTTTAACAGTCCCTTCCAACCCAAACCATTCTATGATTCTGTAAGATTCATAAACCTGGTTGTAGACAGAAAACTATATAGTACCCGTCACACACACTCAAACCCAAAATGTAACGATGCTGGTGACTGGAATTAGATGCCATACATAGATTCTTAAAAATCGCTGTTTAGAATCTTAACATCAAATGCTAAAGCAGCACAAATTTTCTTTACTTTAAAAATTAACTCTAAATTCAAGTACAAATACTGCCCTTTCCTAATAAATAGGTAACACATGGGTTTAGATACCGGAGTTTAAAGGCACTTGCACCTCAAAAGACTAATGCTGATCTTTGCATCTGTCAATACCAGTATAGACACAATTTACAGTGTTGAACGGTAAGCGTTTTATCCATGTTGTTTAATTTCTGACCACAAAAAAAAAAAAAAGTAGTCTGAGTAAGATACAAGAAAAGAAAACCCCCTATTTTAATCAGATTCAAATCAAACACTGCACTCGGACTCATTGCCAGAACAGCATTTACCAAATATCTTCCCAAACTTGACTCAAGTAGCTTTTGTACGTTAGTGTATTAAAGCCATGAAGTATTTTACCTCTTTAGCACCCTTCCGGCCTTTAACAGAACAGATAGAAAGGCAGAGCCGAGCAGCACGTGGAAGATCAGGAATGTACATGTCATACAATAGCCATTCATTCCATCTGTAACATTTAAAAAGCAGAATAAAACCAGGTTAAAGGACAACATGGAAGATAACTGCATTTAATCAACAGTTGTACTGAAAAGCATTTTTTATATTCCTACCTAAACTGTACACGTGCATAAAGAATATACTTTCTTACTGAATAGGGGTCCTCCTACGCACATTTGACAACATCTACTCCTTCTGGGAATGGAAACTTCCCCAATTAGGCTTCTAGCACCAGCACTGTTTAAAAAGTCATGCTAGGTTCAATTCCTGCAAACTTAGTAATAGGTTCATTCACTTTCACTCTTCCAAACTTACTGCCTGCAACTGTCAGTATAGGTATAACCTAAAGATAACAAACATGCATACGTGCTACATTAATGTAAGGTTTAGCTTGTGAAATATTTTTCACTTCAGAAAAAAAAGCAAATAGAAAAAACGTGGCATAGCTTTCAGAACTCAACTAAATTTCAGATGCTGAAATTTCACCTCTCCTGGTTAGGCAAAGTTCCAGGCAGAAATTCAACGTCTTTTAGATACTTGTTCTCAGTATGGTTATATATGCTCATATAAAGCTTCTTTTTGCACATTAATGGCACTTTTAATTTAATGTTCAAAGATAATATTCATGGGGAAGGTCAAATCTCCCGAAAATAATCAGCCCTGAGCTGGCAGTCACTCCCATGTTAGCAAACCATACCCGTATCTCTCCACACTCAATGGCTCTGCTTTAGTACACACTCTGCAACCTCACTGAAACAAAATTAGCAGGTTACATTACATCACATTGCCTCATGCTGAAGGTGAAGTCTGAACCTGCAACTAGAACACCTGCTATTGATCCACAGTCAAAACCAGAGCTCAGTCACCCAGAGCTATGCTGATTTACACATGCATTTGCAGTTGCCTCTGAAACTCCAATATAATTATTCATTAATACTGTAAAAACAGATCTGTTCACTAATGAAACTATACTATTATATGCAATGATACAAAATACTTGTGCATGAATTAATTCTATTTATAAATACAGGGATATGTAAAAATGTTCTTACAAAACTTTTATGATTCTAACTTAGGTCAAGGATTCCCAGCAAGGAGCTCTACGTGAATAACGGCTAAGTCAAGCCTTTAGTCCTTCAGCGGTATTGTTTATGATGCCCTGGAAGTCAAGCTCTCTATAGTCATTCAAGTACTTAGCTTACCTGGGATTAGAACAGGGTACCCTTTGAGTATTCACATTGTCACACAAAGGCTCCCCTCCATGGTAGATACCTGTTCTAACATAGATCTGAAAATAATGTTAATATTAGTACTATCTTCAAAATGTTAAACAATTTTTTTCACTGCTATCAACACATACTATGATTACAACATATTACCCCTTAATTTCCATCAAGCAAAAACACAAAATCAAAACTGAAAACCAAACAGCCCCACCATCCCCCAAGCCAAATTCATTCATACTCTGCAAGGCATGAAGCACAGTATAAGCATACCCTTCTAGAAAAAAAAATGTTTTGGTCTTTTTCCTCATTAATTGCAAAACTAGTTCTTAAAAACACAACAGTAAACTTGAAATGAACTCTAAAAAACCCACTGGAATTTATTTTCAATTCTTCCTGTGTCCAGCTATAGTGAAAGAAAAGACCAAACAAGTTCTAAGAAACTTAGAGAGCCAGGCTTGTAGCATGACTTCAGTGAGACTGAACCCTACACCGGCCTTTTTTCTTTGGTCTTCCCATACATCCCTTTTTAAAAACAAAGGCAGCAGCACACTATCCAGCATACCCCCATTAAAAGTATTCCCAGTTACTGTAATATGTTCTTAAACATAACGATTATTTAGAATATAGTTAAAAACG
Organism: Grus americana; assembly: GCF_028858705.1. Lineage (NCBI taxonomy): Eukaryota > Metazoa > Chordata > Aves > Gruiformes > Gruidae > Grus > Grus americana. The sequence goes on from NC_072860.1 coordinate 20,715,471, forward strand.
TGGGGTTTGTTGTTCTACCCATTACATATTCAGCTGAAGCGAACTACACGAACTGAGTTCTGCTCTTATTAGGCAGAATATTTAGCTAAATACCACAACTCACACCCTTAAGTAGCACACAAAAGTTTTCAGATGCTAAAACATAGCTGTATTTGTCAGAATTGAGTGTTTTATTTAAACAAAATGGTCTAATTTTCTAACATGTTAAATAACACCTCTTTTCAAATGTAAACACGGAACAGAAAACTCAGGAGGGAAACCACGAGCTGCTGAAAACCAGGTATGTTGCCTTACAGCATTTGCCTTACCTTGTCAATGTCTCTGATGTTCACATTTACATAGGTTGCACAGAGGATTTTTATTCTGAGAGCACTGTTTATTGTCCAGAGAGATTTGGCTGTAGCTTCTCCATTCATGTAGGGTGTAGCTGTAGAGATACGCCTGGAGTAAGATGGCATAGTAAAGGTGTCCAGTGGTAGCTGGGTATATAGGCTTTCCTTAGCCATCAGCATCAGATTGGGCATGCGACCAAGCATTATACAGCTTCTGATATACTGCAAGAAAACAAAACCAAAATTCAGAATGTTTTCAAAGTCTAGACTCTTGGTAATCTATACCTAAAAATATTCAGGAAAATATAAATGTAAAAGCACATTTAAAGAGCTTATCATTGACCCTGTATGTGCATCCTTTACAGTGTTTATAGTTAAACCATTCAACAGTTTAAGTATGTTGTTGGGTAGGATTGCACAATGGCGCTTCATACAGATTTTGACATATAACATCTACAACAGTGGAAAGTTGAACTGGAGATAGAACAGAACTGACAAAATGACAGGTCAGGTTTCCTGTAGTGCTCCTTAGCCGTGGTGCAGAGCAGCACAAACAAAGCAGACCCTGGAAGCAGCTGAGCTGCTTTTGCATAGCACACTGCTGCATAGTCTGCTGTGCAGACCTAGCACAGGTGACTGATACTCCTAGTCACAGGCAGAGAGCACAAGACAAGTGGCAGACAAGCAGTTGTGCTTGTTAACTTTAGCCCATCGCTGATCCTGACAGACTCTAGCTGCAAGGCTGTACAGTGTCCATTCAGGACTGGGTGCTGAGAGCATTCAGTCTGGCAACAGCACCACAAAATACAATGCGTTAAGACAGGTCCAGCCCTGGAGTGTAATTAGCAAGCTCTTTTGCGGCACAGTAAAGGCATACCAGATACTTCTGAAGAAACCATGCTAGATCAAATAGGTCTAGTGTTTGATCTCAAGATGACTGTGCAAAATTATTCATGTATGCTTGCACTTGTTCCCCAGCTCCCATAGAAAAAGAGATGCTTTTCCCATTATTCAGGATCCCCCACCCTCCTCCTCTCCCCCACTGCTCTTGAGAGCAGATCGTCGACCATTTTAGATGAAGGAATGGAAGCTGTTTATTGCAACAATACATTCCTCAAAGAGGAAGCAGCAGCAGCCTGTCAGGAAATCTACAGGGTAGCATTGTTGTCTGCTCAGATGCTCCTCTGTCAGCAGTTGTCTCACACTCAGAGCACTAAGAAAACCCAGGCAATGAAGGACAGCCAGCCACAAGGAGGATTTAACAACGATTTGTTTAGTGCTAGAAGTTTATCACTCCTTTAATAAAATCAAAAAATTTAAAGGTGTAAGTAACAGGAAAACAAATAGCTTGTTTAGATTTTTTCCACCCCTAAAGGGGGAAGGGACAAGATGCATAATAGCAATGGTTGCTTCATAAATTAACATCTGATCAAACTTCCTTTTGTATTATATCAACCCTATTCAAGCATAACTCATGTCTTGCCATCAGAAATCTAGGATATTTCTCAAAGTACCTACCACTGATTTATCACTAACGTTAGAGGCAAATTACTTCATTCAAAGAAGGAAGATTACACTAGTGATTTAAATTCTAGTTTAAACTATCTTTTCTCCCCCCTCCTCTTCTGAAGCACAAACAGCAACAAATATCCACGCTACACTCATGCATTAGCCAATTATCTTAAAGATGCATAAACCTTAATTCCTATGTTTTGGATTAATGAAAAAGCAAGCCAGTCATAAAATTGATCACTTTTCTCCCTCACAAATTTGGATTATTTTAGTGTACTTCAAAATAAATCCATTATGTTACTCACCTTATACTGGCTCAGTGGATATTTTTCTAGCAAGTATTCATCACAGCCACACACTTTTAAAATATATTTGCCCTGGTATTCCAAGACACAAAGTTTCAGTTGTTCAGATGACAGCAACATACTTCGCGTTTTCTTCCTAATCGCTTCAGCAATAACTTGCTCAGGCACGCAGTCGTGATTGATTTTTAAGGTGTATTTCTGCTTATCATTGTTTGGTGAGACTATTACCCATATCACCACTATAATTTGCCCTAGAATAAATGTAAAATAATGTTAGGCATATCATTTTCAAAACAAAAAACACACCCCTCAAAAACACAAACCAAGCAACTCCCACCCCCCTACACCACAGAGAACTGCTTGCAATACTAGTAAAAGAAGATATAGACAAGATTCATAGCCTAAATTGACAGAACGTTTATAACTTCTGCAAGGAACTACATGCACTCAGTTTACTTTTGACTCTAGTGTAAATTCAAACTTTTATTTATTGAGATTACGAATATTTTTATTAACCAAATACTGCTGACTATTCAGCCTTCAAGAAAACAGCAGTAACAGTTTTCTGTTTGAGGACTGCAACATAACTCAGTAATTCAGCATTGTTTAATTCCAGATTTCTGAATGTCAAAGAAAAGAAAAATGCAACGCCAACAAGTTGTTTCTACCCATTAAAAAAAACAACACACCTCTATTCACCAAGTTATATTTCAAGATTAAGTTACTAGAATAGCAAAAAAAAAAGTTTTTAAATGTCATCTTCCTTTTCAATCTACACTCTATCAAGGAAGTTATTCTGAGTAACTTAATGTGTAAGATACTGCTAATACAGTGTAGTAAATACAGTATATAAATCAGTGATTTACCTAAGTCACCAGCTGTAATCTGATTTCAATCACTGAAAAAACCCCATTGTGTTTCTACTGTAAATATTTCCCTTACCTTTATCTAGTTTATTGTATATGTGTTTGGGTAGCTCAGATGAAGACTCCACGTTTGGAGGACAGACATATAATGCTCTACTATGTGGTGCGTTGGCATCTCGAAGATCCACTGCTTCTTTACAAACATTAAGAATATTTCTTCTGAAGTCTTGTACTTCTGGATCCTTAACCATGTCAAATTCACAGACAGGCATACCAATAGCAAAACCTATAGTATTGAAGAAGCATGAGGAAATAATTGTATCTGATAACTAAAGCTAAAGGTTCCTTCTATCAGTGACAGAAAAAGCATGCTTTAAGCAAAACACAACTTAAAATATTTGTGTTAACCACTGGCTTCTACTTGTAGATATTTGTTTTGTTTCATTCAAGAACACCACAGTTCTGAAGTTAAGTGCACTCAGGAGTCACAAAAAGGGTTAGAAATCAGGTGTACATTCACAGAAGATCCTGGAAGCCTTAAATCGCCACTCTCACAGCTAACACTCCTCCTGGAGGAAAAGGACCAGTAATAAGAAACTTTGCACACTGACTTCAAAGGAACTTTAAGTGGACCAGAGAAGCTGTGATTTTTTCCTAAAAGCCTAGCCGAATTATTGGCAGCTATTACAACTATAATCAACCTTGCCTACAACTGAGTGACAGCTATTCATTTTTGTATTTTTTTTAAATAAACTATGCTATTTAAAAAATGTGACAAGCAGTCCAAGAGATATTGAACTTAAGCTCTTTGGCATAGATTCATGTAATGAATCCATTCCTCTCAGGTCCTCAGTCTCAGATGTAATTCCATTTACTTTAGTGAGATTACTTGCATAAATAATTATTTATGCATGAACATTCAAATGGAAAAAACTTTCAATTGTCCTGTTGCATGGTTAGCTAACCACTGATCTCCCTAAGTCCTGAACAGGTTAAGCTTTACAAAGCAGTAGTAGTTTAGCTATGATGCATTCATAACAATTAAATAATCTAACAATTAGGAGCACCCCAGAACAAGTATTTCCAGTTGAAGAGTCTCTGCCACTGCAATATACATGTTAGAAACTAAAAGGGAGTAGATATGCTTGTACTGCCTGAATTTAGGTACTTAACCTAGATGTTGAAACATATGCTAGTCCTTTCTTAATGGATAATGGAAAATAAGCTACGCCGGAGACGATTCAAAACATCACCATTTGTCTCCCCTCCAGCAGTTGGTTTTGTATCCCTCGCATCCCATGCTCTTTTTGTAGGAAAGGGGGTAAAACATCTCACTTCTGAAATTTTACTTTCTAAACAAGATAGAACAGTATTAAAACACGTGCTATCACAAATGTGCTTTAAGATTTGTAATTAAATCTAGAATTGTAAATTCTGTAACCTTCAAGACAAATTAAGATTGACTCCCAAACAGGTACAATAAGGCCTCACGCTCTAATAATATGAAATTCTGCTAATAAGAGACAAGCAAAAAAATATCCTCTAACCCTCACACAACTACAAATACGTACAAAGCAAAGACTTTACATGTGAATGAAACATAACAACAAAAAAGTTTAATATGCAGTTTACAAATGTTGGCTTTACTATGATCAGCATCTTCAGACACTTGATGCAACAACTGACAATTACAAAATGCAAACTTTGAAATGGGTTGTGTTTGTCACCTGTATCTGTCAGTTATTTGCTTTGATTTTGAAGAGGAAAAGCCAGTTAAACAGTTTAGCTATGTTTAAATAAAGATAATCTCACCTATTTCTCTATTAAGAATCTTTTCTTCTCTGTTACCTACTGGTTCAATTACTTTTAGAAAAGGTTGAAATAGGCGCAGGTCACAAAGTCTCCGTGTTTCATCGAAAAATTCTTCTCTTTCTGCTTCTTGTGTAACACTTACAAAAATGTAAGAAGATTCATCTTGAAGGAGCTGGTAGAGAGGGTATTTTCTTGCTTCTTTAAAGAGTTCATGTTTAATAGTTAGTAAGGTAGCCTCACGGAGGCATTCTAGAGTCACTATCATTCCATTTGGGAGAAGACACTCCACAAGGATCCTCGGTGGCATCAAATGGATGCCCCATAGTTCGCCAGATGATGGTCGTGGAGGCATTTTTAAGTCTGTAGGTAACTTTGTACTGGAAGTTTTTCAAACAGTGATTCGTATGAGTAAACCTAAGTAAAAATCAGAAATTTAATTCTTAAAATACAAACATCACAAGGAATTTCAGATAAAATTGTTCAGACACTGCTTATAATTGTAGATGAATATCGATGGCTATATTTTGCATTCAAACACCACTAACATAATAGTTATAAGTATTTACTAAAACCTCTACACTTGATTTTAAGAATCCATGTACACACAAAACTTGACCTTGGCTTTTTTTAGATCAATATAAGCTACTTACACCAGGCAACAAAGCCTTTTTTCCACAAATGAGACAGAGAAACTGAGCTCCATTAACACTTTTTGGGTGGGCTTTTTTATTTAGGATCAATTCCCTGGTCTAGTTCCCTTTGGCAGCTGCATGAATATCTTTCCCAAGCAAAGGAAAGGAGATGAACACGTGTCTGACCTTCTAGCAGCACTGCTTTATGCTAGCTTAGAACAGGTAAAAAAAAAATAATTGTATCTGGACACCACATTCAAGGCCCAAACTGAACATGTGTTTACATAGTGATATAATATTTTCTATTGCTTTCCTAATTAAGTTATTTTTCTGACTGTCACTGAGCAGCAAGACATTTTCACTGAACTACATACCATAAACCTAAGCTCTCATTGCAGAATAGTAAGTTACCACAGGGGTCATCACATTATGCAAATCTCAAATAGTGCATTACTTACACTTTGCCTGTAACTTCATTAACTTCAGCATGTACAGCATGAGAAAGTAATATGAACAGGCATCTAAAGAACAGTCCATCGTCCATCATGCCTCCGCCATCAACCAAATGTCTTCAAAGCACAGGGCTAGGATAATTACCAGGCTGCTATTCTACAGCCATTCTTAGTCATCTTTTAAGTCAAAAACTCTCTTAAGGCTGCCCCTCTATCTTAGTTTCTTAATAACAGAAAGGAGGGGAAAAACCCAAACCAACAGCTTCACGCATCTTCTGTTTCATCAGCTTTCTGAAAGCTCCAACTCTGCAAAAGCAATAACTGCTATGCTTACCCTTTGCTCTGCAAGTTTTTAAATATATATCTATAAATATACAAAATTATAAATATATTTAAAGTTATGTATATGTAAAAAAATAAAATCATTATCCTCATCTCCACACTTCTATGCCTTGGTACTTATTTTCTGAAAAGTTTTCTTCCAAGTACATTCAGTACCTGCTTTTGCCACACTTCAGTTCTTAAAAAGAAGCATTAGAATGAAAATGATGTTTTCCCAAATCCACTGCTTCCTAAGCAACTCTGAGTAGCAATAGGGTAGTCTTTTTTTATCCCTCCTTTGTAGTTGCAGTTTGGGCTTTTTAAAATATCAACAAAAGTACTGAAGTGCCACTGCAGGTTTAGAAAAATGCTTTTCCACTAACACCTCATGCATATTTAGAAGGGCTTTGCAACTGATGACTTTTTTAAAAAGAGCTTAGAGAAGCTATTTGATTTTCCTCATCGTTGTAATGGTCTCAGTGAGCGGATGCTGAAATGGAAAGTTCTAAGCACACTCACAGCGTATTTAAAGAGCCAAACTTGGAAAGCTGACCAATTACAAAACATGACAAATGAACCCAAATAACACCATTTAGAGCAACTTGGAGAATTCCGAATTACCCATAGCTATCCTCCACTTACAGATAAAAAATATACAGAAGGTTAAATGGCATCTTTTTGATCAGACAAAGCATGAAAGAGACTCTCTCTCCATACCGGTGAATCATATGCTTATTTACATTTCTTAATTACAGGCATAGGCAGAAACACATTACTGTTAAGGCATATACCAGCATAAAAAAAAAACCATAAAACAAGAACATGCAGTTGTAAGAACTTTTCTGTCCACGCACACAAACAAAGATAATATAGATGGACCGCAATCAGATTAAATATTCACAGCACAGACTGAGTTTATACCAGCCGTCTTTTAAGTTCAGTTCCACAATTGTGTTGAGGCTTCTCTGAACTGATGGTTCTAAGAGCCCATCTTCTCCCTGCCCAAGGCCTGTGTTCTTCTGCAACATGCTGGCACCAGTGCTCCCTGAGCCAGCTTGCTACAGGGTCAGATGGATTAAAGTGGCAGAGAACTACTCGCTTTTCCTTTTTTCGGTTAGCTTCTGCTATTTTAGCTGCCTTATTAAGGATCACCAAGGAGTCAGATGAATGCCAGGGTCTATAGTGGAGAGCAAGCACAACTGCAGCAGAGCTGAGCAAGTTCAGCTTCAAAAATGGTGGTTGCACGGCAAATTTTTCCTCCCTCCCCACCACTAATTGCAAACAAAGAAACAGAGGCAGGGTTGGGTGACACACATACATGGGACATCCCTTTAGACAAATATCTTTTCAAAATAAACGTCAACCATGGCTCTTTAAAAATTTCAAATGTTAAACGCCAACCCAATACCATTTCTTTAAAGACTTGCCAATGGTCCAAAAGGGACACCCCAAAATCTACACTCTTTTTAGAGCAACTGCACCAAAACGGCAGCTTTTGTTTTAAACTGGGATACAGACATGTGCTGGAATGGTGTACATAGTCATTCTGTGTGTGCGTTCATTTTACTTGCACATGTAAGCACGCCTCCAGGGTTTGGATTTGGAAAGCAAAAATGTAAACAGAAACAGTTTTGAAGTATAGTTGGCAGCTTGTGTTTCTGTGTACACTTTCAAATCTGGAAGGCTGCCTGGAATAAATAGAATCAATTATGTTCTTCGACAGTAAAAGGACTATAATTTTAAGAGAATTCTAGAGAGATGTTATTTAAATCCAACTAAGGGTACACGCAAACACTTCAAATGAATATTACATCACACCTGCAATCCCTGACCTTCCAAAAACACCTTAAACTTTTTTCCCCTGCCAAACGCTTTGGGATATCACAGGTGGTCAGAAAGGCCAAACTCAAAGACACCCAGTGATCAAATCACATTCTTTTGATCTCATTACAGCCTTCCTGATCCATTCAGCACATTCTAAATCATCAACCTTGCTGAGCATCCAACCTAGAAGCGATTAAATTTTGAAACTACAATCAAAAATAATAAATATATGTAGAGGAAGAATGAGGGAAGTTAAACAACATACCTCCAAAATACTGATTCCTACTTGCTTCCAGATACACTTCTCATATTACTGTGATATGAATTTATATAATCTTTTTTCTTATAGGATAGAAATCCCCTATAGTCAAACAACTACACCATTTAGAATAAGGGATTCCAAGTTTAGAAAATTTGTTTTTAGTAGGCTATGACAGTTTTATCACCTCACAGCACTGAACTGTGCAGAACTGCAGCAGCATGGTTAACTCAACTTCATTCTATTGAATATTTTATTACAAGTTACAGCCTACAATTATTTTTATAATGCTTTCTTGATGACAATACAAATATGTTAACTCTGAAACAGTTTACATGAGACAATCATAAAGTTTGCTGCTACTTCTTCTGAAAATTCCATCCCCTTGAGGAACCGAGCTCAGCAAGGGAGAAATTCAGTAAGAATTGTACTGCAAGAGTTAATATTGGTTCCAAATCTTAGTACACAAAGAAGTACTTTCTGGGTTCATAATTTAAGCAAACTAAACTTGGGAGAAATTAACTTCAGTCAAACCTCATATACATTTTTCCTTAAGACATCTGAGGCTACTGCAGTTGTTTTTACCACAGTTTTACACATAAAAAGCCCTGTGCATCTATAGCTCAGCAGGACACCCTGGCAGTATTTTTTCCACTGTAAGTGTTTTTTGTACATTAACATTTTGCCAGAAGAGTCTCAAACAGGAGCGTCACTGATCTAAGTTTTATGTGTCTTGCCAAAAGGGCGGACTGTTACCCTTCAGTACAGATGGCATTTACATTACAAAAACAAGCAAATAAGAAATGATCTTCCACGAGCTCTTTTATCAGAAAATGTGGAGAACAGTCATTTTTACAGATTATCTGCTTACAAATTAGATTAAGTGAATTGATTTTCACTGTCTAGAGATAACTCACAAACATTCTACCAACTCCACATAGATATCAATATTTGGCAATTAAGCTATATATAGATATATTTAAAAACATGGTTAACTGATAAGGCTTTTCCCCCCATTTTGCAAATTATTTGTGGGCATGTTCTCCAAAGAGAAGAGCTCCATCTAACATTAACACATATGTCTTATAAAGCAGGTGAAGACCCACTGTGCAAGTCTGTGGGCCAGTCTAAGGGGAAAAAAGAAAAATTGTTCACTTTAGGACACTTAGGTTGTCTGTCATCACAAGCACCTACAGTTACTCTTCAGGCTCTGCAAGAAGAAAATTCCTCCATCTATGATGAATCAACTAGCAAGAAATCTAGCAAGTGCAGAAGGAAGCAAGAAGCAGAAATCTACTGTGCTGTAATACTGTATTAAATATATAACATATGAGATGCTTATGCAAAGAGGTACATACTCCAGTGACTGAGAACTGAATAATTTTGCATTGCTATCAGCTAGTGTTTCAAAATCAATTCAAAGGACAAACACTCAATACAATTTCATCAATCCATACTTGAAACTGAATTAGTCATTCAGTAAACTACTACACTTTAATTGAAGGCCATTAGTTTTTCCAGTCACAAGACAAATCCCATTACATTGCTTTCATAGACAGGACGTAACAATGTTTTATAATAATTTGCGGTATCCTTGGTATCGAAGAGCTGCTCATTAGGATTTGTTGCCTAGATTTGATTTCTTTTCCAGGCAGAAGTTTCCTCTAGACTGTCAGCATTGCCTTAAGAAAAAGTGTTCTACTCATTAAGCAATCCAACTATGTTCATAGATTCCAATTTACTGTGCATTCATGTGTAGGTTATACAGTTTTCTTGATTCACTATCAAATGGACAGAAGTATCAACTACAGGTGTGTCCTCAAATAAGCTTTTTTTAAATTCAGTGGAATCCTCGAAATGAAGGTTATTGAGGGGGACAAAAAGTATTCCTGGGACAAGAGCAACTTTTCAGAATACAAGACCTATATTCCACTTTGTGCCAGACACTTTTTTCTAAAGACCAAAATGTTTTATTCTCATCTTCAGACACATCAGGGACTAGAAAACTGACCATGAAGAAAACTGGACAGACTTGCCTGTGTAATTTTACTGCTGTCCAAATTTGCTGTGCAATGACAGTAAGACTGTCCCAGACTAGATATTTTCAGTACTGTCCTTTTGTTCTTCCTGCTTGCCAAGCTGGCATTTCTCCAAAATCCAGGAAGACTAGCACAAAGATGTCTGAAATTGTCCTCTATGAAAACATTATTACACACAGATTTAAACAGTAGCAATACTGCTTCGTTTAGAATAGAAAAGAGGAGACTGTTGTATTGCAGTTATGTCTTCATATTTCTTACGTATTACTTTTGTCATTATTTCACAGAAAAGACACAGATACACAGAATTGCTTATCTCACCTCAAACAGTAGCTCAAGGGAAATAAACAGAAGGATTTAACTGTCAAAAACACATCTTAGCATTTCGTTTCCTCCTGAAACAGGCAAGTATTTCAAACACTACCAATTTTATTTGTAGTTACCTACTTCTTCCCCCCTGCAAAAACCAGAAAACAGTGCTGAATACCTTTGCCTTGTTCTAGACAGAGCTAAAAAAGCCTAACATTATTGGTAGTATCTACAGAACTACAGCACAGCAGAAATACAGGATCATTCTTTCCTGTGAATGTAAAATCCCACTGGAAAGTAGTGAAAAGTTTCCATTCAGTTAGATATGAGAACATAGGGGTTGACTACATTTCAAAGGTGTTAACTCTGAAGTTATCTTACACACAGTTGTGGCAGTTTTTGTTTCAGAATATAATATTCTTGGATTCTGGCTGTAGTGACTTTTAGATACTATGAATAAAATGAATGGTGAGGTCATCCTGAAAAAAAGAGAACTCACTATAAAGTATTGTCCAAGAGATAATACATATATATGTTATCTCTTACTGGAAAAAAAAAAAAAAAAAAAAGGATCAAACAGCTGGAAAAAAAAAAACCAAGATGAACAGTTTAAAAAGATTTACTATTTATTGGTGGAATCTTTTTCCTTTTTTTACCTCCAAGAAAACCAAAAGACCTTTGTAAATTCTTATTTTCAAATCCCTTTGCTTGCCCTCCCCCATCCATGCAGGCATATTGTTTATCATTTCACTCACTATCTGGGAGCCATGAAAACAGGATCACGAGAAAGAAACATTTGCAAGTTGCTGGTGACCTCTACAACTCCCACTACGATTGTGCTTTTTCCCTAGGGATCCCATGACATACCAACAGCAGAATGTCTGTCCTAGAACATTTTCTTCCAGTTAAAGGCAGATTTTTTCCTCTTTGTTAAACAAAGGAATGCCTGGAATTAAATCTTCCTTTTCAGTCTGAAATCATTCAGTAATTCCATTTCTAACTTCACCTCAAAGGAAAGGATTTTATAATTTATAGAAGACTAGTAGTCATAAGGCACAACAAAGAACTAGAAAAAGCAATGCTGCTTTTCTTTACATTTCACATATCTGCTTACTCATTATTTCAATGATTAGCTTGGCTTGCTATGTAGCAGGATGAGAATTACTCTCCCACCTGGCTCTTTTCTGGTTGGAGCTGTTCCTCCACAGCTAGGCATGCACTCAAACTTGGTGAGCGGTACTCAAATTCTTTCAAGCTCTTTAAATCAAAAGCCTTGGAGTCCAGCAACAAAATCAGAGCAACATGCCATTTCATACCAATAGAAATAAGGTTTTCCTCTGATTACATATTTTTCTTTAACATTCTATTTTATAGATGACAAACATTTTTTCATATGAACGTCAGAAAGAACATGAAGTAAAAGCACACCACAAACCATATTCTGCTCCTACCTACAAATACTAAGGTCTTCAATGTCAGTTTTCACATGCAGAGATGTACTGCTTTTGGAAATTAGTGCAAGACTATGTAAACAAAATATTACTCTAAAAATCATTCATTGAACTAGATTAGATAGGTAACAAATGCTGAATATATATATATATAAAAAAAATATAGAACTCCACCTTAAATAATTCTGTTTACTTTTCTTTCCATGTTTCTTCCCATCCTCCCACCTTCCTTGGATATTTGGAACCCAGACAGTAAACAGGATCTTTAAAAACAGGAAGCGCTGGCACACAGACAAGGACAAGGAGCCAGCACAGAGTGAATCCAGGTGTTCTGCACCCTGGTCTAGTCTGAATCTTCACTTAACCTGAGCAGCTGTGCAGCAGAGCTGTAACTCAGTTACTGGGCCTTTCCTGGTGCTGATCTCCTCCAGACATGTCACTTTGGCTTTTAGAAGTAACTCTCTACTGCAGCAAGATGAACCTCCAGTTGTACTGAAAAAGAGGAAAGATTTGCTCTCCCACTGTTCATACCTAGGAGGGCAGGGAAAGAACTGCAATAAACACCAGAGGTACTGCAGTCCTCACTCCAGTACTCTTGCCCCTCTACCACAAGCAACAGCATCAAGAGGGTTCAATCTACATTTACCTGACCAGCTCCTCTGGATGGAAGGCACAGAGCAAAACGTGTGTTCATAAGAAAATTTGACTGACATTAGGCCCAATTCTGTTTATTAATTTACATCCATCTTTACTCAAAAGATCCACCCTGTGAGCCCTTCCTTTACTAAGAAACAGCTGAAAAAGACATCAAACTCAGACTGACTTACAGCAGATCGTGTACTTCCCACTTAACATTTCTTAGGATGGAGTCTGACAGCAACTTTAAATTGAGATAAAGGGTTTCTTCTGTGCTAAATTACTCAAGACACTGAAAGCAACTAAAAAAAGTTTGAGTGGCAGTGGCAAGCAGTATTTTTGCAACTTTGCAGGTTTTTTATTTTAAGCATAGAACTGTGAACTGGAAGACCAAAGTTTCTGTTCCGTAATCCAAATATAAATTATTTTCCCATTTATTCTATCTTAACTGACTTCTGTAGCCAAACAGAATTTATAGAAGCATATGTTTTGTCTGCATGGACTTACTCAATTCTGTTAGCAAAAATCATTATCTTTTATTTACTGGCCAACAGAGGATGGGATGTGACTTCACTTTTGATAGAGCATTTGTAAGGAACCACATGCCTCAGCAAAAGCCATGGAAGTAGGTTTGGGATCCCTCCCCCCGCCCCCCCCCCCCCTTTGTTTAAGCTCCTGAACTGAAAAAAACAAAACAATACATTCTCCATTGAGGTATTTCTTAACTCACTTTTTAAAACTATTTGTTGAGAGAAGGAAGTTTGTGGCAGAGTTAACACAAAGGCACAGCCACTGTAATGAAAAATTTCAATTCTGCAGCTAAATGCTCTTGCCCTATAAACAGCTGGAACTAATAGAGTTCTCAGCAAATTCTCCTACACGAAGACACATGGAACAAGACAGCAGGCAAACAAATCCTAGTTGCCCACTTCTACGCACACTATAATCACAACAGGAAAACACCATGGCTTTTCAAGAGTCAGTCAGAAATAATGGTGTACTACTCCCCAGTAGACTTGTTTGTGATACAGAGTCAATGGTGATTAACTAAATATTTATTTAGTGGTAGATGATAACCCTGTTGAAAGGTAAGCACCAACAGGTTTCCAAAAACTATTATCAACAGACTTTTATTTCTCCAACAACAGACCAAGACTGTCCTGTCTACCCCCCACACCAAGTGAGCGTGGGGCCGTAGGATACTATTCGGCTGCAAAGCACTGAGCACCACTACAAGCTCCCATCAGGCTTCATCTCCCCAAAAACCACAGATCCCTTAGGTGTATTGCATCTAAGCGCATCAGAAAACTGGGTCTTCTGTGTGAAACAATACTGTTGAATGAATTACTGATTTTGTAAGCATATTTGACTGCTTTATATAAATTACAAAGAAACCAAAGTTTCTCTGAAGCCTTAAGGAGTGTAGGCTTATTCTTGTTCTAGCTGTTGACTCTGGTTGAATAGTAGAGTTTTCTCTGCACTTACAGGTTGAATGCCAAAGCAAAAATCATTACTCGAGACACTAACGTATTTGCATTTCTGTTCAAGAAGTGCAAACATGATTCATTGTACTATGTATGTCATTAGGTCCTGCATGCTTCAGCCTGAAGTATAAAAACAACTATGGTAAACTATGACAAATGGTTCTTCAGCATGTTTAATCAAATGTTTATCATTTCCGTACATATCTGTTAGAAGAATTGGCTTTGCAAACCCTACGTTATGCAAACACGAAAGTACGATGTCAACTGTGGGGCTACTCAGACAGTAAGCTGTTTGTTAGTGCATCTCTCTTTCCTACCCTTCAAGCTGTTACCCAAATTGTTTCTCTAACAAGGTCAGGGTACCAGCAATTTGTGTTTACTACATCTGAAAGAAATAGCTAGTATTTGCCTAAATAGATGATGTTTGCAGTTAACATGAACTTTCCAAAGAAGAAAGTGACATAAGCTCATAGGTATTTAAACAGTGAATATGAGCAACATCTCCACAATAAAGATTTCTCAACTTCCCATCTTGGAAAGTCACTTTCACATTCAGATTAAACACTTTGAAACTAAGGCACACACTGCCTACTACTACAATCAGAGCTCTGCAAGAGGGATATGTTAAAAAGACAGACTTTAATTTTAAAAAAGCTGAAGAGATACTGGCAGTAGTTGGTCACTGCCATTAAGAGAACTTTTACACACCTGCATAAACAAGGAAGTATTTTTAATACATGGTTCTCTGGAAACATTTCATTAATGTTTTTGTAGGTGTGTATATTCAAAAAGTCTGAAAGCAGTTTTCAGCCTGGTGAAGTTTAACCCTGAGATAGAACAGAAGACCACAAAAGTTTAAGTGTTTTGGATTTAATTTCAACCCATAAAACACACCAATTATGGAAGGGTGACTATATTGCAAAGCATTTTTTTTTTTGCTGTTTAAATAAATAACCTGCTCGCATACCAGGACAGCAGGAGATTAGAAGGTATAATAATGGTTACACTTCTCCTATCACCATGCAGTTGCTTGTGATACTATCCTATCTGCTGATGTACAATGAAAGGCTTGGAAAAGAGGTGATGAAAGAAGGGTTGAAGAGCTGGATTGCAAAGTAATTTGACAACACGTTTAAGAAGAGTTTCCACAGTCAGGAATAGGTTTTGCTATCCTTTTCATGTATCAACTCTGCTGTTTTGTTGCTCATTGGCTTCTACTGTCATTCTTTATCTCTTGGTGGTAGTTACTGCATCTTCCTCTACACATGAAAACATCCCAAGTTGAAGGTATCTAAGATTAAGGGAGTGCTGCTGAGCAGTGATAATGACATCAGTGCTTTATCCTCCATTTCAGAACAAGTTCACGAGGAAGACAAGTTACTAGAATTTTACTAACCACAACCTTGGCAAGCAGCTAAACATCAGAAAAACAGTTAAACTTTACCTTCTCAATTAAAATGTTAAAATCAACTTCAAGGGCTTTCTCTTAGCTAGTGACCACTTATAAAAAAATTCACATAACTGGTTACATTTATCACCTACAATGACAGCATTTCACTTTCACATATTATATATAATAAGTTAGGTTTGCGTAAAATAGTAATAATATAATTAATATAATTTATTATAGATCAGTCGTCTTAAACTTGCTAGACTAAAAGCGGCACAGGCACCCTATTTGGGCACATCCTCAATTATACACCACAATCAAGACTATTCAAGATGTCTGGATATTGCTTAAAAATTAGCTCTTCCACTTACACACTAGAGGTTCTCTTGGGACAAGTGCTCTTCTACAGCACTTAATGTCAACATTTAAGGAGATTTCAGAGGTGACAGCATGAAATTGCAAGAAGATAAAATATATTAATCACTTTCCTCCCACCAGTGGAAGCTGCCTTGATAAACAGGTAAGTGGAACTGGTTGTTCAACATCCACACAAACGTTTCAGAAGGCAGCACAAGAGCAATGCTCATTTTATTGGTATCTCTTCCACTTTTACAAACCAGCCACAACGTTTGTTGATTATTCTATTAAGAACTGGGAACATAAATACAAAAATGAAAAATAAGTGGTGTGTTTTATAATCTAAGCAGTTTAATGACCACAACAAGCCTATTTTAGAGTATTTGGAATGGCAGTTTTTACTTCCCTTTTCCCAAAGGGAGCTAGCTCTATCTAGAAACTTCTCCTTATGTTAGTAGTATTAGCTTTTTTATACTGTGCCCGTAGTCAAGAGTCAAATTAGTGTTTTCCAGCCTTAACGAAAAGTAACTTAATGGCACAAGCTCCGAAGTTGGGTAATAACATACCTCATCACACAAAGCATATGTGCTGAGTGTTCTCAGCAGAAACCCCATGCTTCTGGAAGGACCATGACCCAAGTTAACAGCAAGAGTTAAAAATCAGGAACAGTCTTGGAACACATTGGGCAAGAGACATTCATCACCATTAACTGCCACATTAAGTATTGGCAAAAGACTGACTAGTTAGTATGGAAATAACAAAACCAGTGAAGTCTCAAGGACAGGCAAGGTTTTTTGACATATTGTACAATCTAGGAAGCAACCTTCCAGTATTTCTTTTCTGTTTGGACTTTGAAAGAAAACACCCAAGGGATGTTTTTCTACACTGCTTTGCCTTAGAAGAGGGTCGTAATGTACAGCCAATAATGTGACTCAGCCATCTCAAAATTTCAGGGAACTTTTACTGTAAGTCTTAGTCAATTGAATAAGTCTCCTGTATTTGACAAATATGCTTTGTGGTTCACAATCCTCAAAAGCTACATTTGCAAGCGTTTCTTTAATTGGAAGCTGTATGCAAAACTGTCAAAGTTTTCCCTATATAAAATCCACTAAGATAAGTTAATGTAAGGCAATATGTTATTGGATAGACAAAAAACCCCAGTCTCTTTGGGGTATATCTAACCTTCTACTGGTAAAAAGCAATGGGGAATGAAACGAGATCACTGAACCTTAAGTTCTATGTTTGACCCAACTGTTCTTAAACTAGACTGAAGTAGTCATTTACTCCTATCTACTGCTGCAAGTTAGCAACGTCAGAGAGGTGAAAGCTTCACCAGTACTCCATCATTCTCTCCACTTTCACAACGGTAAACTGGTTTCTTTGAATTTCATTTTTACATTTCTAGAGTTCAAGTCTTAGAGCACAGTTTTTAAAAAACAGACTATAAACATTCCCAGCGAGTGTACTTGGTCAATTACACCTGCTAAGTGCTTTTATTCCCTACTTTACTGGTTGTAAGACAAGACCACTCTTAATAGAAAAGAATTCTTGTTTGAAATACACAGGCTGTTTAGACTGCCTTTTACAAAATCTGCGTCCAGAATTAACTAGAAAAATACTTTTCTAGAATTGAAGTGTAAATGCACATTACATAAGATAAAGATTTTGCAGCCAATATGTTGTTTTAAGTACTATGTCAACTGAGAAGACACATCCAGAATTACATAGACTGTACTCAGTCTGCTGCATTTCCATTTGACCATGAGTTAACTTACGATTTTATAAAAAGTGTTTCCCAACCACCACCTTTTAACAGTTTAATTCCCTCTACCCTCCCCAAATTCAGTGTGGTTTTGTGTTGGGGTTTTTTTTGTTTGTTTGATTGGGGTGGGGGGGGTGTTTGCTTGTTTTGGGTTTGTTTTTTTTTTAAGTTAATACTATAGCGGTGCTGCAGGAAAAAAACCCAACAAAAACACCACAGTTAATACTTCAGAGTACTATTTCTGGTTCATTTAACACTCCATTAACCATTCAGAAATACATTTATAGAATAAATTCAGTTGGAAGGAACCTCCGGGGGTTATCTGGACCAACCCCGTACTCAAAACAATTCACATATGTTTGGTGTCCAAGTAAGTATCAAGAGAAACAAATCTATTTTCTCTCTCCACTGCTCACATTCAGATTAGGATACTACAGAGAGAACCTTGTAATAGAATTCTTTGCTATGACACATTCAACTTAAAGGGCAAAAGAAAATTCCCATCCAGTTTTAGCATAAATATTTTTGTGGCCTCTTCTAGCCATAGCTACAATTTCAGACAGGCATCGTCACTTGGAGCAGCTGGATGTCTGGCTTTTTAAAAAGATGAGACAAAACTCCTACAAGCATGGAATGCAATGCATAAAAAGCTGCAAAAAGCCAACAAGCCCTACCTTAGCTTACACTATAAGACACAAGTCTGCTTCTTCAGTTAGCCATAGTACAAACTCTTACTCTTTCCCTAATGTTCCCCCTCCAACTCAATCACCCCCACAAAAAATGCACCTATGGCACTTTTTTCCTCAGCTGGGAGATTTACTAGATCTCACACATTTTTCAGTAATTACAAAACAGTAAGTAATAAGACAACTTAGTTTTATAATGGTATTTTAAGACTAAACTGGAAAGACTAATTTTGCAGTATTACTCCCGCTCTAGTTATAAATCATAAACATCAGTTTCCTCATCAGTACCAAAGTTTCCAAAAAATCATAGCTTCCCCTCACCCAAATACAACATTTTTTTTAAATGTCCTATTAACTACAACCTTTGTTAAACTTGAGTAATATACTCAACTAGGCAAAGCAAACCTACGTATGATACCCATCTGTGAGATGCTAGTATTTCTTGCATGGTTTGGAATTAACATATCATCCCAATTTCCTTTCCCCTCAAACAAGCAAGAAAAGCAATAGCAACAGTTTTCTGTTTGGAAGTCACTGATATTTGCAAGGTGTTCAGATATCCAAGTATTCCCCATACCCAGAGAATCTGCGCCAGAAGTTTAGACAACTACATAACAAATTGACCTTTTACATACAAAATTTTTAAGAAAGCCTTTTTTGCAGACTAAATGTCAGCCTTAGGCTTGTTGTCTGGTCATTTATAGATTAACGTTAATCTCTTTCAGACTTAAAACTATGATTATCATAAAGGTTGTTCAAAATTGTATTACATGTGACCAAGCCATTAAAAAGCACTCTACACATTTGAATCTGAGGAACAACTGTGATTGGGAAGTCCATTCTTTACCCAATAACACCTTTTAAAGGTGTTATTTTCTTCCAATAACTGGAAGCCTCTTATGATCTACTTGGTCCTGTGAGACAGCATGATGGTGAAGCATGAAACCCTTGCTTATTGTAGACATCCTATTCTAAAGCTTCCAGCCACTTTTTAAAAGTGAGCCATCCAGGAAGAACTATCCCCTACTTGCTTCCAGAAAGCAGGAACAGCCTGATCGTCAGAGAAACAGTTAACTGAATATTGAAATACTTTATGACTTCCAATAAAGCACAACTGTGTTGTAAACAGGTCAGCTATATCACCTTTCCCAAAGAATACTCCAGAAAAAATAAACAAAAACCACTTGGTTTCATTATTCATGGAAGTAAACTGCAACAAGTAACACAGAATGACAATTTGAAGCAGCCAAACAACTAAAACACTTTGGCATGAATTTGTAGGCTGGGCTTAGCGTGCTTTGAAAACACACGGAACACTGTCTCCAGGTTGCTAAGAATGGCATCAAGTTAACACCTATGAAATGCAGGGCATCTGCTCCAGTCAAACTCCAACTGCAGCTCTGGAGTCGGCGTATCTATTGTCTTAATGAAAAAGCAGAATATTTCATGGATCACATAAGGCATTGTGTGGCTTCATAAATTCCTCTGTAAACACTATGAACTTGGTTGATGTGTGGTTTGTCTCCATAATGACTAAAATATGACTCCAAATAGCTGATTAGCTAAAATATGCTTCCAAATAACTAACCACTCTGGAAAAGCTTGCCAATGTTATTGTTTGAGAAGAAATTTATTGTGAAACTAAGTTCACATGGGGCTTTTTTTCAGAACAGCTTAGCTAGTCAGAACCCCACAGCAGACAGACCATTAAACCCCATCATCCCGAGTACGAGAATATTCCTAGGAACTAATGATGTTTACACACAATAAGACGTGGACTTTGATTATTACGCTGCATTATGGAATCACAGCATGGAAGCAACAAGTATAAGAACATCTCTATAAATTAATTGTGAGGTGGGAGAAATTAAAGAATGGTCAGCTCATGATGGGAAAGCTTCTAAGTTTACCCAATATGATGAATTTGAAAGTCTATTATAGCTCAAAGCTGGGATGTGAGGGGACAAGTAACTAACAGAACAGAGTCCGGATTTCTTCTTCTAAGTACCACAAAATCCAGATTCGAATCCAGTTTACTACTTCTTTACAAGTTTGCTGCAGAATGCTCATAACTGCAGAATTAACTCAAGCAAAGCTTTATACTCCATGCTGTCTACTTTTAAACATATACTTTCCTTGTGCTTGTTCTGAATACATACTGTTTATAAAGCAACTTCTGTTCAGTCACATTTTTAAAGTCAACAAGAAAAAAGTTACAGAGGAAAAAATTTACAGCAATATACCAGTAAGAGCAACAAAAATAACAAGTCTGATACCTTAAACCATAATAACTTCAGGAATATTGAAAACAGCAACAAAAGCCCCCAAAAGAAAACAAACACGGAGCTTGTATTAGTTTGGTCAAAGTCTTGTTAACATTCTGTCTACTGGAAAATATACAAGTACTGGTAAAAAACAGCAGTTTCATATTTAACATTAATAAAGACAGATCTCTGGAGAGTATGAAATCAGAAGCTCTTACAGGTAGTATAGATGTGACACTGCTACTGTAAGTCTACTGCAGCTGGAAACAGGCAATAGCATGCCACCGATTCATACACACACCCAGTCGGAAGAGGCTCTGCTCCCAGTGCCATTAACTTGCCCAACTTGAGCCTACACATGCTTCCTCACAAAAGCTACTGAAACGTATTTATAGAAAATAGCTCTATTTCGGGGGGGGGGGGGGGGGGGGGGGGGGGGAGAGGGGAAGCCACACTCGAAAGCAACAAACCACTACGGCTTTTTCTCTGCCAGATCACGGCCCTACGAGGACAGACCCACAAATCAGGATCTGGCAGAGGAACGCCTTAGAGCTCTCCCAGCCGAGGGAAGCCCCACCGCAGCGCTCCTCCAGGAGGACACAGCCGCGTTCCGACCACCCTCCCCCCCAGCCACCCGAGGGTCGTGCTTCCCCCTCCGGCTGCCGAAGACGAACCAGACACCCCGCAGCCTACAGAAAGCGGCACTCCCCTCCGCCACCGCCCGGCCAGAGTGCCAGGAAGCCCCCGACCAGGGCCGCGGGACGCCCCAGAGAGCGCTGCCGGGCCACGGGAAAGCCAGGCGGCCCCAGCACCGACCTCCGCCTCACCTACCTCACAGGCGCGGCCTCCCCACCTCCGAGCCGGCCCGCAGCCGCCGCCCCGACAGGCAGGGCAGGGCTGGGCCGGGCCGGGCCGGGCCAGGTAGCGCCCCGCAGCAGTCACAAACCCTTGAGTTGAGCCGCCCCACAGCCACCGCTACACTCCCTCAGCAGGCTACCATCCCCCGCCGCGAGCGCTGACGGAAGCAACGCCAACAACCCACACCCCTCCCACAGAGCCGCCTCCCGCACGGGCAATAACAGGAAGGGCGCGGAGCCCTGACCCCGGATGGGGATGGCAGCGCCTGCCGGAAGTGGAGCCGTGGCGGGAGGGGGAAGGCGGTGACGGGCAGTAGGGAGAGGCGTGGCGTGACGTTAGAGCAGCGTGAGGTGGTCGCCCTGGCCTAGCATGTTGAGGTGCTGAGGGAAGCAGCTCGGCTCCGCCCGGCTGCCGCTCTGGGGCGCTGCCCGCCTGCGCCTTCCGGTCAGCCCGGGGCCGCTCCCTCAGAGCCCCGCTTCGGTGTCCTGCTGCCACCTAGCGCGGCGGCGAGGCCGCGGCCTGCGGTGCCTGTGCCGGCACTGGGACGTCCGCGTTCCCGTTGGCTGGAGCCGCCGGTACCGCATGATTACAGCACCGGGGCCCTGGAGGTGACCTGGCTGGAAACGAGTTTTCAGAAGAATAACGGGCTCGTCCTACCCCGAGCAAGCCGGGCGGGACAGGCTGGTGCTGCAGTGTGGGCCCACAGACAGTGCCTCTGCCTGTTTATTGTCATAAACTCATTAATGCTCCTCTGTGCCCACAGTTACGCTACACACCATGCACAGAACAACACACTTGACCAAGTCCAGTGTGTTTTTGTCTTTTTTCACTGTTGGATCACTGGTAAAACCAAAAGTTTTCCTTAAAATTTTGGCTGCCACTGGGATCAAGTCACTGTATGTGAACCTAATATTTTGCTAAGAGAAAGTGGCCTACTGAGTGAGTACCCTTACAAATCAGAAAGTAGAGATAACATTTTAAATGTTAATTAATTTAAATGAACACTCCCTGGTGTTTCACGTTTTCGGGGTCTGAAGCGAGCATGCAGGGCTGGTTTAGCTTAGTGGGAGCCAACAAGACACAAGTGAGGATTGTTGTACTGTGGTGATGACAGGAAGGAGGAGACAGGGATAACCCAGGTGATTAATCAGCCAGGCATCTTTGTTAATCACTCTGTTTTTCAAGGGATTTATCCTCTCAACAGGAGAGATGGCGTAAGCAAGTTTTGGAGCCAGGTGTGAACGTGGTGAGGGCATCAGTGAATTCTCCTTGAAACGCGGCTGCAAGCCCCAGGCATGGGACCTGATTCCCAGCCGTGGCCAGGCTGAGCTGCTGCAGGTGACTCTGGCGATCAGAGCACCAGCCTCGCAGGTGACAGCAAAACGTACCCCAGCAGACACACAGCAGCAGTGGTTCTCGTGAACACACCTGGCTGTAAACCACCCATTTGCTGCTTCTGCTACAAATCATCACGGTTTGTGATTCAGACCTGGAGTGATCTAATAAATGGGAATTTTTTTAAGATCTCACAAAAATTAGTGGGGCTAACTGATGGATTCCCAGGTGGGTTGGCTGATCACTACCTTAAATCTTGGTGGTGGTTTCAGCTTGTAGTGACTTCTTAGCACTTTCCTGTTCCAACAAAATGGCTGAAAATCAATAGAAACTCTACATGCTTTGAAACAGGGTGGCCCAACCATAAGGGTGAGGCCTGTGTTGCCACCCTGAGTGGGTTGCGGGGAAATTAACTCACTTTGGCTACAAATAGCATGAATAAGCTGGAAATGTTTATATATGCAAATCTAGGTTAATTGCAATTTCTGCTGTTAAAAACAGAAGGTGCCAGAGCAAAACCGAGATGAAATAACCCTGTGCAAAACCATGACTTAGGATTTAACCGAGAAGTTAAATATTTGGAGCAACTTTTCAATCATTTTAGCCCACAATGCCAAAAAAAGCATCTTTTAATGAGCACACGTTTCTGTGAGACCCGGTGCAAGTGCTGCAGGACTGTAACACGAGTGGGGCAGTTGCTGATTTCATGGGAGTTCTCTTCCAGGCGGAACCACCTCTTAACCCGAAACACGGAGGAACAAACCCACCGAGCAGCGTCGCTGAGCGGCTGGCGAGGCCGTTAACAACCCGGTCTGCCGTGCTCCGCGGGCCCGGCCGCGCAGCCCATGCGCCGCCGCCGGCGCAGTCCCCGCCCCGCCGCGCTGCGGTCACTTCCTGCAGCTGGTCCCGGCTGTGCCCGCCGGCCCCGGCCCTCCTGCGGCCTCCGGGAGCGGCTGAAGTTACGCGGGGAAAGCGGCGAGGGGCGCCGTGGGGGGCCGGGGCCGCGGCCGCCGTTCGCTGCCGCCGCTCGCAGCCCCCGCTCGCAGCCCCCGCCGGCGCGGTAGGTGCCGGGTGGGTGAGCGGTGTGCAGGGGTGCTGGTGTGGGTCTGGGGGTGCGAGCGGTGGGGACACGGCCCTGGCCGCGGTGGGTGGGGGTACCGGGTTTTTAGCAGGGTTGGGGGCCGGCTTTGCCTGTCGGTGCGGTATTACGGGGGGCTCGCAATGTTTCTGCCGTGTTCGGGGGTGCTTAAGCGACTTCGGTGGTGCAGATGTCTGTGTCTGCCTCTCCCTTAACGCTGGTTTTTATTTCTGCGTTTCCAAAATTGTGTGTTGGTGCCTTGAATTCTTGCTCAGGTTGCAGTTATTCCAAGGTAGTAGATATGAGGGCTTTTTTGTTTTTTTTTTCTTGGACTCCAAGACTGCAAGGCATGCAACTTTGCAGAAATATCTGCTAGGATGTCACCGTGGTTTCTGATACCCCATTGATGTAAGAAGTGATAAATACCTTCTCCTTCTGAGTTACTAAATATGTATCATCATCAACAGAGGGTTAGTGGGCCCTGCATCTTAAGGTGGAATTGCGTATGATGCGTGTTTGTTTTAGTGCGCTGTCTTAAATCCTGCAGCATTACTAAGTGACCCTGCCTTTCAGGGTGAAGTTCTGTAGGCCTGGTCTATGGCCAAAGATAAACTTTCTGGCAAAGTTAGGTTAAGTGATGTTGATGTTTTGAGATACAAGTGGACTTGAGAAGAAATGCCTTCTGTCTTGGAAAAAAACCAACCAACCGAACCCACAACTTGTTCATCATTTGTATAGATTTCAATCATTGTTATTAGTTGCCTCAACTATATTTAAAAGCTAGGTCTGGTGGGAACATAAGGCATGAAGATGTCTCATTCTGGTTTACACTTACAGCCAAGGAAGGTCATATTTTGTGCATGCCTTCCCCATCAAACGGTACTCAGATTTAAGTCCATACCAGTTCTTTTCCCAGCACTGTACTGTTGACAGCTGGGGAGGTTGCTCTCTGTTACCTGTGCCACCAGCAGTGCATGGGTACTACCAGGCTGTGGTACTCAGGGCATGGTGGCTGGGTCTTCTCCTTCAGCGCTGCCTTTGGGATGCCCCAGCCTAAAAGTAGTGAGGAGGGCTGCGTGCCTGTCTGCCTTGAGGACAACTGGCACGGAGTGGAAGTATATCCTAGCCCATACAGCGTGTAGGAGGAGGCATGGCTGAGATCTGAGAGATGCTGTCTTGAGGCAGAATGTCTCCTTGGCTCACCCTGGAGCGCTGCAGGTCCTTACCCCGCCTCAGGATAAACTGTTATGTGCACGAGTACTGTATGACAGAGGTTCCTCGTTCCTTTGCTGTTTTCCAGTGTAAAGATTTTGCAGCTTCTCATGTGAAGGGAAAGGAGGAGTCAAAGATGTCCCTTTACCTTCTGGACAGGGTATCTGTAGTGATCAGCAGTGGAGGGTTAAAGGGACATGTAAATCAGCTGAACTCGAGTGATTCTTTTTTTTTTTTTCTTTTAAATAATATCTGTAAGAAAGAAATCAACATGATGTGAGCAATTTCCATGATGAAAGATGACTATTAGAAGAAAATCAGAGTTGCATATGCCAGGCCAAGAAGTTTGAATTTTAAAATTGTCTATGCAGTCTTAATTTTATCTCAGACTACTGTTTACTTTAAGAATCAGTAAATAACCTCACAATTAAAGATGTATTACAAATAAAGAATATTACGTTATACTTTTTCCCATGTGGATGCAGATCCTGTAAGCAGTGTGTCCTATCTTGTATATGACAAATCCCCTCCATGACAGTTGCCTATGGAAGACTTAATGCAACAAACACTCATGCAAAATTAAGCAGATGGATCCTGACTGCCATTTACTGTAGATCTCTTTCTATTGCTCTCTGAAGTATTTAGCTATAGTTTACTCCCATCTTAAGGTAAGAGGCCCATTATGGTGATGAAATAATACTCTGAAATTGGATGGCATGTTTATCTACTTGCATAGTTGATCTAAACTGCCTTGATAGGCCTGTGTTATAATGCGTTTAACCGTCACAAATATGAACTTGTTCTGTTAGTAGCCCCACTGAAATCAATTAAACTGTCTACAGAGTTCTAGCTGAGAAAACTAAAGATAGCAGAATCTTTTCTCATAGCTCTATTTAACCAGGAAAGCGTATGCTGAATGTTGGAGGGAAGTTGGGTAACGCTACAGCATTTACACTGCTGACGGATGACTTGCACCATGCCATTCCTGTCTTCCTTCTGTGTGGTGGAAGTTAGTTTTCATGACAGTGGTTTTGACTTTGTTTTTATGGTCACATCATGTTAGGTATAGCTATCCTGGAATTTCTCAGAGCCTTGATGGTGGCAGGCTATTTAAAAACATAAAAACTCCTGCTGGCTCTATTCCTGTCTTAAAAGCTTGTCCCCAGGGCAATGAGTGCTCTTTTTCTTTCTTTTTTTTCCACCATTTCTTTTTTTCCTTACCTTTAGTTACTAGTAATAACTAAATTGCCTCCAATCTTGTATTATTTGGAAATCTGTTTTTAGAGATAAACGTTTCAGAAATGCTTGTGTCACTTGAGCACTTTAGTCCCACTGATTTTCTTTTTTTTCTTTTTTTGTTTAATTATTTTTTATTTTTTCTAATAGAGCATAGACCTCTCTGGAGACAGATTTTCAAATGTAATACAGTACCTAGAAATGCAGGCATCAACTGGGATTTTCCAGAGCTTGAATGTAGCAAGGTATTTATCTCCTGCTAATTTTAGCAGATTGAAAATCGCAGAAGTTATCCCAGATAAATGCTGTCTGCTTCTCCAGGTTCCTAAACGCCTTTGAAGTCAAATTCTATTTTCAAAAGCCACTCAGGAACAAAGTTCTGAGGTGGCATTTAATTTACCTTTCACTAATTTTCCAGAAGTGTTATTTTAAAATGTATATGTGGCTCACTATTTGCTTAAACAAACAAACAAAGCCCATAGCGTAAATATGATTGCTACCAATGCAGCCCTAGCTGGAAGTGATCTGCAAAGGCCAAGATAACGCTTCTCTCGATCCCAGTGTAGCCGTGAACAGGATTTGTTATGATAAGAAGCTAATAAGACATTAACAAAAGTAGCTGTGACTTGATTCATAATATCACTGCTCATTATTCTAGGAATGTTCATCCGGGCTTTAGATGTGATTTATAAACTTTAATTAAATAAGCCTCTCAGAACCCCGTGTTGGAAATGCAGGGTTAGTTCTATAAACTTGAATTAACTGAGAAATAAGTGAATAAAGGTTAATATGGGATAAGCTCTCCATTTTGCAAAAAAAGATATAGCTTAAAATGTTGCATTGGTTGTAGTTAGTGTAGGAAATGCGAGAAATAGCTCAAGGTTGTTCAACAAGACTATGGAAAAGAGCCCTTGGGAGCTGACTGCATACAACAAGGTGTGCTCAAGTTGATTCCCACTCTTCTGCTTTTGTTAATTTACTTGAGAAAAGTTAACTGTAGAATATCTTTCCTCAGGAAGGTCTCTGTGAGTATTTGAGGGATGTGTATGTGTGTGTATTTTATACCTACCTATATAAAACAAATCTGCTTTAAAATATTTGGGTTCTTTTTAAGTCATCAGTGGCAGTAATACCTTGTAATATTTGTTTAGGTTTTGGAGTGTGAGCTTGTCCTTAGGCTGCCAAAAGAGGATGCGGCTAATGGTTGTATCCCTCCCATTCCCACTGACACAGCTGTATCTGCTGTGCGTGTTGTATGTTGCATCTTCTCACAGTCATGGAGCAGAGGGGTGTGTGTGCTGTCAATCAGGTACTATGGGTGGTAGGAATCTTCACCTGCCCAGGAGGGTGCCATGGGGTACTAACAACTAATTTCAGACTTCAATCCACTTGTTATACACATATGTATTAATCTGGCCCTGGTTGTCCATGATGGTGCTGTTCCCATGGGGTAAAGTGTTATAAACTGACTTTATCTTGCTTGGCATTGTGAAAAGGCGTAAAGTAGAGGCAATGAAGTTACAGAAGTTGTCCCCTGGATTATTGATGTTCCTGTTAGTGCTGCTTATTTCAGCATATGTGTCTCTCTGGTCTAGATCTGAAGAAGACTCCTCATCCTTCAGAAGTAGCATGCCCACAATCTTCCTGGCCAATGATTCTTCTACAGCAAACAGGACTTCTTCCTCATCCTGAGAAGCCTTCATCTCTTCCTATGTCAGTGGCTACAAGGCCAAGAGCCAGCTCACCACTGTCCCCACCAAAATCTCTCGGACTGGGGCCTTCCTTTCATCACGCACAAGAAGAAGAGCTTGCAAAGGTGGTGGAGCAGGACCCTATGTTGGAAGAGCTATGTAAACCTCTGTGCTGTAAGCTTTGCAATGTGACTTTGAATTCAGCACAACAAGCCCAGGCTCATTACCAGGTAAGGAGGGTAGCAGGAAGCACGGCATTCAGGGCTGCTGCATCTGCAGCTTGTGTAGACATACCTGTGCCAGCACATGCACTGCCAGTAGCGTTGCTGTGGTAGCACAGAGCTAAGCGTGGGCTAATGCACGAGGACTACCTTAGCTTTTCAAGGGGGTTTTGAGTGCTTTGTTGAGGTGGGTGCACACCAACAGCAGCATTTGAGTTAGCTCATCTGAAGCTACCTACACCATCTAATGGACTGGAAGCTGTGGTTAGAACTGCTCTGTAGACATATCTTCACCCTGCTTGAATTTGCTGTTTGTCCAGACATGCTGCAATGCTTTCATTTAAGGTGTCATCACTGTAGCACATTGTGAAAACTTTGTCCATAAAGACAGAGAGGTAGTACCAAGATGGCATGGGTGAAAAGGGAGACACTCATCATTTTCCTTTGTGTGATCTGTTTTTCACCTGTACACTCCTCCAATAAAATAGAACTTCTGATTCCACAGATGTGATTTTGTAAGGTCTGGACAGATGTTTTCTGTTGGATCCAGCAGTGCAGTTAGGAGAGGGAGCTGCCGCCATGTGCTCATCACTGCCTCCCCGTGGTTATGCACATGACTGATCTTCTGGTGGGGCCATTTACGCAACCTTTCTCATCTGCTTTGGACAGCATCAGCTGAGCCAGCTAAGACCAAATTAATTTTGTTCAAGCTGGTCTGGTTGACTTGTCTGAAATAGGTTAGGGGCTATTTGCATATGATTCTTTGCTGAGAGATTGAATATGTCATAATCTTATGTTACCCCGTTTTACTAGTACCCTCTCTTACTAGTGCTATATTTGTGTGAGCAGTGGAGGTAGTAACTTTTGCCACCAGCAAATCCAAAAGAAAGGTTGTCTGTATCTTCAGAACACCAGACCCAGATCTCTGATCTGCTGTTGGCCCTGAAAAAGCGGTATCATGCCAGTGAAGGGCGAGGTTGAATTAGTGTTACGCTTCAGCATCTGATTTCTGCAGTATTTCTGCCATGAGGGGACAGAAGTGCATTTACAGTACATAACTTGCATTTATGCATATGCCTTACTATATATGCATACTTACACAATGCATATACATACTCTCATGTAGCTCTATCAGGTTTTCAAAACACCAAGAACTATAGTATATGTTTTCCAAGAGAAAATAAAATATGAAGCAGGGTTTTTTAGATTCAATCTTATGTTTTAACTCATGCTTGCAACCTCACGAAAAGAAGTGTGTGTGTGTGTTCAGGCTTATCATAAAGCTGTGCAAAGCAGTTAACATTTCATGTTTAAAATACAAAATACTAGTTTCAAGTGAAACGGAAACAGATTAAAGAACTAATTGTAACCTTACTGATTTGAGAAAATCAGTTGAAAATGAGGCCCAGTTGTGCTAGATGATGAGCTCTTTAGAGAAAAAGGGGGATGCCAGCATCTCTCAAGTCCAGAGTTGTTTTCTGAGTGATGGCTCCTTTACCTGAGGTGCCATCTTCATGGCCACTTTCTCATTTCAATCTCTGGACCTTTTTCTTTCAGTGTAAGATACTACTATTAGGACAGCAGTTAATTTGGGTTCTCTTTCCAGGGTAAAAACCACAGTAAGAAACTCCGAAATTACTATGCTGCCAATAGCTGTCCGGCACCTGCCAGAATGAGTAATTCGGTTGAGCCTGCCCCGCCTCAGGTTGTCTCCCTTCCAGCTCAGGTAAGGCATGAGAAGGTGACTGAGATCATGCTGCTTACTTGTCACCTAACCCCCAATAAGGATAACTAGATCTCACACTTTGAGAATTACTGCGGGAGTTGGAAAAGAATTTTCCTTGTGATGGCACAGGATGGTGGAAATGGCCTGTTGTGAGCCGTTTGCTTTCCTTTGAAGATGCAGATATTGATCTGCCCTTGCAGCAGAATATTGGACTTGAAATGTTCTATTTCTGCATGGCAAATACTTTGATTCCTAGGTAAGTCCGATGTGCTGCTGATTATGGTTGTTTAAGGGCAGGTATTAAACAGCATTGTTGGAGCTGGATTTGGATGCAAGGGCGTGGCATCCGCTCTGCACAATCATCCCTCCATTGTGTGAGTGAAGCCTAAGTGGAAAAAGTGCTTAGGTGCTCCTACACCCATTGCCCAGGGCTGTTACCTAATTCCTCTTTTGTTGCGCCTTTTGCAGTACTCATTCCTGCGCATAGGGTGAACGGATGGTTCCCTCAGTGATCCAGATTAATTCTCTCTCAGGCACGTTAGAGGCAAAAGAGATGATTTTTTGCTTTCTTCTTCATCGCTTCTGATTGTCACAGGAATTAACAGCTAACCCGGCTCTTGCACGTGGCTGCAGGGATTGAAGCTGTGCCTGTCGCTTCCAAAAGCGTAAGCCTCTGTTGTCTGTAGAGAAGCCCAGACTGTTTGCCGTGAGCGGCAGATGGTTATACACGCTGTCAGAGCCGCCAGAGGGAGACTCAGTCCCGTGTAAAATCCCTTTGCGGCTCGGATCTGAATCGAGAGGGCACGGGGTCCAGTCCTAGGTAGTGGGACACGGGTGCTGTACCTGCTAGGGTGTTTGATGCATTTTCTAATGGAGAGAATAAAAAGACCGCTCTGGGGCCATGTGAGGATTCATGTTGTAACGTAGAAGTCAGAATTATGTGCGTGTGTTTATAAGCTTGAACAGTATCAAAGCAGATGTGAAAGAAACTGGACTTGGCAAGTGCCGCAGTGACATGGCTGTATGAATCGCCGCTGCTGCTGCACTGTTTACAAAGCACTTTTCTCTGGATGATACCCACTGAGGAGACGTGGTTGCTACCCCGATCAGTGTGTGGTCTTACTAGACAGGCAAGGTATCCTTCCTATGGCAGGAGCTACTCATGTGAGGCTGGGTCCTTCCTCTGAAGTCTTGATCCAGGTGTCCCCCTACCTGAAGGGTGAGGATCAGAGGTTTGGCAGCTCTGCTATTGTTTGTTTTTTTTTTTTTTTTATCTCTTAGTGTGGTCAGGGAGCTGTGTAGAGACGGAGTACTGTGGAGATCAGGTACACAGTAAAAAGGAGAAAGAAGCACCTTTACCTTTCAGTCGGTCTCCCTCAGTGTGAAAGTCACTGTTCATCAGCTCTCAGCAGTCTGGAGTAGAGGAGTTAAATCATCGTTATGAAGTAAACAAGCCTTTGTAGCTATTGCAAAGGTACAAGGTGTTTGATCAGATAGCTTTCCTCTCCCTCTGAGGCCAGGGATTTGCCTAGATCTTGAGGAATTTGCAGATTCTCCTGGAGGCTGGGGCAGGGAAAATTAAGTTTGTGTAAGAACAGTTTGGGGAGCACTTGAATGAGTCCTAATCCATATGCTCTGATTCCATCTCTCTTGCTGCCTGATGAAGATGATACTGGTTTCGGTCCTTATGATTAAAATATTTCAACAGTTTAACCTTCTTGTGTTTCACATGCTGTCTCTCCCTTTGCTGCTAGATGGGATCCAGTAAACCAGGTGGTCGAGTGATCTTGGCCACAGAGAATGATTACTGCAAGCTTTGTGATGCCTCATTTAGTTCTCCAGCTGTGGCACAGGCTCACTACCAAGGGAAGAATCATGCCAAACGGCTGCGTCTTGCAGAAGCACAGAATAACTCATTCTCGTAGGTATTGTTCAACTTCACGCTCAGGCTGAAAGCATGTGGCAGTCTCTCTGGCTTTTTTTCTCAGAGAACTCTGAATTGCAGCTGTTCATATTTGTTTAATCTTCAGGGATGCATCAGAACTAGGCAAACGGAGGGCAAGGAAAGAAGGGAATGAATATAAGATGATGCAGAACAGAAGAAATATGTATACGGTTCAAAACAACACAGGTAACTGGGAGCTTGCATCTGCCGTAGAGTTGGAATAATAATGAATGATAAACAGACTTGGTTTTCTTCTGTTTCTGAGGTCTGTTTTAGCAGAGACAGGTTGTGAAAGGAGCTGGTCCTAGCTCTGCTAATCCTTCATGTCTGCATTTTTTTTCCCAGCTGCTAAAGTTGCTTTGTTTTGTCAGCCTGCTTGTTAGTTTGGTTCCTCAGTTTGTAACTTAATTTACCATCTGCCTGTCTCTAAGGCTGCTCTAAGTGGTGACAATTTTCCTGCTTTATTTTCTTGGCAAGTGGCCAGGTGCTTTGACTCCTACTGTAGCACATCAACCTGTACTTGCACTCCCATGACCAGAATGAGAGAGCGTGTTAGCCTCCCTCTAAGACCATCTGTTCCTAAAGTAGAGTCCTTCCTCAGGTGTTGGTTACAAACTTTGCCTCTTTACTATGATTTAAAGTGTGTTTTATGGTGTCCAGTCCAGCATCCGTTTCTCTTTCTCATTTTGAGTTGCGTTATGAGCACATGTTAGCTGAAACCCTGTTTCTTGGTAAAGCTTGGTTTAATTGTGTCATTCTAACCACTGTCACATGGAAAAGATAAATCTTTTAACCTTCTATTAAATGTCATTTTGTGATAATTTTAAACTGAGGCAGCTTATTCTAATCAAAAGACTGTTCTAATTCTGGAATTGGAGGGTTAAGAAAAAAAAAAAAGACATCATTGAAATGATTAGACTCCTAATTTTCAAAGCCCTATTGATTCTTGATAGGACTGAGGCATTAAGCCCACTCTACTGCTTTAGAAAACACAAGCAAGTACCGCTCCCCTATGTGCTACACCCCATTAAATCTGTATCTCAGTGGACAAGTCATGTGGGAAAATAAAGTTGAGTCTCTAATCAGTTAAAGAAACTAATCTTTGGCTTCTTTCTAAACATTTGTTTGACTTAGAAGTTGTCACTGAGCTGCCTCAAGCTTTTTTTTCTTACAGATGAAACAGACTTGTCTGTTGTCTCCTCAGGTCCCTACTTCAATCCCCGCTCACGCCAGAGGATTCCTCGGGATCTGGCCATGTGCGTCACCCCCAGTGGCCAGTTCTACTGCTCCATGTGCAACGCCGGGGCCAGCGAGGAGATGGAGTTCAGACAGCATTTAGAAAGCAAACAGCATAAAAGCAAGGTGTCCGAACAGCGGTATAGGAATGAGATGGAGAACCTAGGCTATGTACAATGACGCGCCACCCTTGATAGTAGTTTGCAAATAGAGCAGCTTGTCTCTCGCCTGCTGTTTGCCACATGCCCTGCTTTGTGCTCCATTTGATAGGAGTATGCTCTCGAGCTATACATGTAACACCTGCAAACTTAATGGTATGGTTAGATTTTTTTTCTATCGTAGTTGGCAGGATGATGCTGTGCAGGACATGAAGTGTTTTTGATGTTTGTTTGCTAATTATCTAAGGCTCTTCATTGTATTGAGTGGTGGGGAGGACTTTGTCTTCTCCCCAGCCTTCTGCATGAATATGCAAAGCCCAAGAAGTGCTGGGAACTTCTGTGGTTCTACCACACAGGTGGACCATGTGGAAAGCCTGCTCCTCTCTTTGCACACCACAGAGCAGTGCTCCAGAATGCCTCCCTACAGCAGACTGAATCTCTGGGCAGCTTGTAAAGGAGGGGCAGGAATGGGGCTTGTGAATGTGTGAATAAGGTGGTGTACTTTTCCACAAATTGCTGCTTGTGGCCCCCATTACAGCCCAGAGTAAGTTCTTTCCACATCGTTGTAGAAAGGCTGTGCATACGCCTCCTTCTTGGAGGGTCATGCCTCTTACTGCTTCTTCTGTGATGCAGATTTCATTCTGAACGTCTGACATTGGATATCCGCTGATTAGCCCCATTCAGAAATACTCTCTTCTACCAGTTAACGATGAAAAAAGATTCTCAGTGTTGTTGTAAGGCTGGGCACCTTAATGCAGCATGGGTGTAGCTCATCTTCCTGAAGAGAGTCTCTGGGGGTCTCAGTGGCTTAATGAACTGAATTGGAAAGCAAACCTGCTCAGGTGAGATGTGCTCTGCTCTGATTCTGCTTTAGACTGAGTAGGGTTGAGAATAGGTTGGAAGGTGCTGTCAGCTGTAATTGCTTTGCATACTGATGTGGAAGAGAGCAAGTGTTCGTCTCTGGCCTGCAGCTCTGTTGCTCTGGGAGAGCAGGGCTGCCTGGACCTTGAGGAGCAGGTATCAGTGTGTCCCACTTCCATGCCATTCCCCGGACAAAGCCCATTGGGTGTTATAGAGGAGAGGTGAAATGCTCTTTTGGACTAGAGCTCCCAATATTGGATGAATTTTTCCCCTCTTTCTTTTCTGATCTCAGAATGGATTTTAATTCCATTCGTTCAGTGAACTTCACTGTTTTAGGGACCATCAAAAATCCAAAGTTAGGTAAGATGCAAATATCAGAGGTGGTGATTGTTTGAGTAACAGCTTTTTGGCCACACAGAAGTATTCATGAAACTTGTTAAGCAACTTTGTAAGTGTAGACAAACCCAAAAGGTGTGTGTCTGTTTTGATTTTCCTTAGCAAAAGTAGAAAGAGGATAAAGAGCAGAAGTAGGGCTGACATTTATTTTTCTGCTGATTTGGGTAGATGTGAGGAGCTGTGATTGGAATCCAGTTCACAGCGTTTGTAAAACATTGGTTCCAGTGGCAACTGCAGCTTGTAGGTAACCTCCGTTGCACCTGATTCACCACTGTGCTGCTACAGCTGTACGCTGGTACAGCTTCATTGACTTCAGTGGCAGGTGCAGAGAGGGGGTAAAGGAAGCATCGTGGCTTGTCTCTCGCTCCTCTTTAGGCAGTAGGTTGAATGATGCAGCTCCATTGGTTTCAGTAGTATTTTACCAGGGATAAATTTTACCCAGTGCATAATGTTGAAGGTAGCTCCCCACCCACTTTTTTTGCCATTCTGATCCTGCCTCTTGCATTCCAGAAGGACTTTCTGCTTGCCTTAAAAAAATGAAAAATGAGTAAACTAACAAAAAATCCAGATAGTTTTTATTCATCTTTCTAGTCCACCTCAGAAAGGTTTTGTTGCACTTGGCTGCTCCTCAGAAATCGACTATTGTTATCTTTAGCCACCTGAGCATCAGGTAGCCATACAACCTTAACATAGCCTTCCTAAATCTAGGTAAGGCGAGCTCTTGCACAGTAGTCAAAAGCAACCCTGTACATCATTCCATGCTGATCCTTGCCCTGCAGATACAGGCAGAGCAACGGACACCCTCTTGAACGGGATTCCCTCCCCTCCTTTGGGCAAAGCCCAATTAAATAGGGTTTGCGTACTGGAGCATGTTAGAAGGTAGGAGGACAGGTGCCCAGGTTGCAAAGCACTAACTAAGCAGTTTTGACAGCCTGTAAGTCTGTTTCTTCTCTGCTTTCCTGCCCCTGGCTCACCCTCTGTGTGGCCTTGAAGAACATTCCCCTTGCAAAAAAATCTCTCATCAGCCTTTTCCCCTCATCTTTTGCAGTCAAAGAAGGGCTCTGGTTTTCTCTTTGTGTTCTTGTCTTTTGTTTGCTAGTCTGATGCCACTGTGCAGGGACAGAGAGAGCTGGATGAGCCTTACCACAATGGGTTTCACCAGAGAGATCTCTGCGTTATGCTCAAACATCTTTCTTTGCTGTAAATTAAAGTGTGGCATTTCCCACAGCTCACAATTAGTATCAGAAAACCATCACTTTGTAAAATATGAGCTGGAGGAGCTGTAAGTACTGGTGTTGTCTAGCTTATCGCTAGGGCCAAGAAGGCATTTTTGTCTGCTTTCAAGTGTCCCAAAAATCAACTGTTCACCACCTTGCTTTGGTTTCTGTTCCTGCTCCCAGCACAGCAATCTGCTCCTCATTTGGCATTTCCAGTGGCTGCTGGAGGTATCAAAACTCAGTTTGCTCCATGTGCTGTTACCTCCTGGTAAGAGCTGGTGCAAACATGCCACAGCAAGCCAGTGTGCTAGTGCGTTTGGGAGGGTGTGCGAGGGAGGCGCAGGCTGTTCCTGTGGGCTCCTTTCTGCACAGATCTGAGTCTGGTTTTGAGGAATGGCCCTGAACAGAGAGGTCTGTAGCTGCTTTGTTTTGTCCAAGGGAGTACAGCAAGTAAATGTCATCATCCTGAGAATTTCAAAGCTGTGAGTTATATAGCAGGTATAAAGCAAACAGTGGGACTCAAGCGACAAGAGTAGGACAGGTTTCGTACATGGGAGGAAGGATATTTCTTGCTGGGAGATGCAGCTGAAACTTGCTTTGCCCCAGTGCTCTGTTGTGGTCCTTCCCTACAAGTGACCAAAGCTTGCCTCTCCCTCTTCAGCATTGCTTAATGGTTTGTGATCTTCCCACTCTCCCTTCAGCATAGAAAATGTTGACTGCAAAGAGAAAACACCCCACCTCATTAATATCGTTAGGGTTCAGGCCAATCCAAACTCATACTTGTCAGCATGAGAAACTGGGTGGAACCTGATCTTACTCTTTTTGTGAAAGCTGTTCTCCAAATCAGTGTTCAAAACATGTTGAAAACATGTCCTGGCCAAACCCTGTTTGACATAGATGGGCTGAGGAGAATACCGTACAGCTGTAGTACCATTTTCCAGACCCATTGAATCTTTTTCTCATGTTAAACAAAGTACCAGACCCCAGGAACAGGACTTCTGTGAAGCTGTCACATTGGCCAGTGAGTTAATGATCTTTGCTGCTAGAAACAAAATATAAATCAATGTGTTCATATTTATTTTACTGTGCTGACCACTAATTGATTTGTTAATATTTAAGGCATTATTCTGTTGGTTGTTTTTGTTTAAATAGAAAATTCTATGTCGCACTTTGCTTTTGGATCAGAACAGATATTTATTGTATTTGTGAAAATGTATTCCCTCCCACATATGTATTGTTTTCTTTCCCTTGATGAAAAAAAACCCCAAACAGTAAAACCGACCCCAAAACCAAAAAATATCCAAATCCAACCAGTGAATCTTCCTTGTTTCTTTTCATGCCAAACAAAATGGGGATTTCCTTGCAACTTGCTCTTAAATATCCATTTCTTTTTTTTTTTTTTAATATCCAGTGGTTCCTTTGATAACTTGGGATGATATTTTTAGAGACATATGAAGTTCATACTGCATTTAGGCATTTCTTTTAAGGCAAGGAAGTAAACTATGTGGAATCCATGTATTTGTGAGGAGTATGAAAGTGATACTATTTTGTTTGTATTAAGCATTAGCTGTTATTTTGCATTCTGCACTAATGAGTAAATGTGGTGTTATCTTGCCTAACACTGGTCTATTTTTGACTTTTGCTTTCTTGACATACATCAAAAGGAACCCCGAAAACTTCTGTGGAGTTGCTTAGGATGGTCATCAGTGTAACAAAATGCAGATTTTTTTTCTGTAAAGCTTCTTGTCTGTCTTCCTTTTCTAGATGCCCATTATAGGGCATTAGAAGGGAAAGCTATTGCCATAAGCACGGATTCATATTTTAGCTTACTAATGCATGATGTCCTTTTGCTATGTTACTGAAGTAATACTCTCACTGTAACCAATGGGAATCTTGCCCAAGTCAGGAGTAAATGAAATACCCTAGCTGAATGTATTATGTTGGCTAGGGCCAGGCAAGATACATTGCTAAGATTTGTGGTTTACCCCTATGTTTGGGTTACAACACTCTTAAGGTTTTGCTTTTTGAGGAATGTGTATCTGGTTCTGTAAGGATTTGGTCCTGCTCCAGCTAAAATAATTTGAAGTACGTTGACTTTAGTTGAGTAGGAGCAAGCCTTGAAACCCTTCAGGAATTTCATACTGCTGATGTTTTCTCATGTATGTGGTTTTTGTTCTGTGTTTTTTTTGTTTGGGGTTTTTTGGTGTGTTTTTTGTTGTGTGGTTTTTTTTTTTTAATTTTACAACCATATATACAAGGATGCTCTGGATGAAATGGATACCTGTTGCCAATTATGGAAAAATAAGTGCCGCGGTTGCCAGAGGATTAACAGAAAATGGAGAAGTATGGACCTGATTTCTTTGAAGTTAGTGGCTAAGCTCCTATTTTTTTGAGCTGGGCTGGCTTCTTTGCCATCTGCATAAAATTGGAAGTGAAAATCCACTTTCCAATAAATGTGGTCAAACAGTAGTTCTGGGAATCTCTCCTTAAAAAAAATGTATCATAACTACAGTTGTATCTTTTTATCTGAAGTATCTGCAGGTAAAGGCAGGACTGTGCATTTTTAAAAATAAAATCAGTTTTTCAGCCTGTGTTTTGCAGGGGAAAAATTACATGATTTAATTTCCTTCTGCATCTGTGCAGCAACATCATTTGCAAATGCTTCGACCGTGTTTCATCTAGAGCCTTCTTGTCAGGTTGGTTTTGTACATTTGTCCTTATTTTCTTTATATTGTACTGACCCCTGTGAGGGAATGGTTGATGCAAATGACTTTTTTTCCTTTTTTCTTCTTCATTATATAATAAATCATCTTGCTCTTATCATTGTACAGCCTTAGTGTTTGGTGTTGCTACTGCTCGTGATATAGCTGGACTGTGTATGACTGAATTTATTTTAGCCTAGCATTGAGTGCGGCTACATGAGTAATATGTTTTAATATACTGATAAAGGAGTATAGTCCAGTGTAGAATTTGTTACTCTGGAGGGGGGGTCAGTGTGCTTTCAACTATTACCGAAAGTCTGCTGACTTCTCCCTCTGAGCTGTCTTGGCTTCAGGAGGGGTTGGGAGTGCTCAGCATCTGACAGGATGGGAACCAGAAGGTATGGGAAGGGCTCTGTGTCTGACTGTGCTTCCCCCTTGAGTGGACATCACAGGCTCTGGAACAGCCCCAGGCTAACCACAGACTGACTTTCAACTGTAAAAAGGTGGGGACAAGCTGAACCTGATACTTACATTTGCACATTTTTTTTGCCAGTGTGCTCTTTCATTTCTTGAGGGCTCCAGAAGAGCATATGCTTATGCAGCGTAAATGACTTTCCAAACAGAAAGGACATGCTGAACTGGAGCCCTGAAGTGGAGAAAATCTGGGGTTTGCTGGGTTTGACTCAGGTAAGAGAACAACGTTGCCCTTCCTCAATGCTGCAGCTATGCTGTTAGTGCGGTGAGCTGCTGACCTCAAGGGTGGCACACGTAAGACATCTGGGGGGTGTGACTGTGACTGCTCTTGGGGCACAGCTCTGAGTGGATGAGCAGCTGTGAACAGGGATGTGTCCCTGCACTCCCCTGTCCTCTGTTATTCAGGGCACCGAACCATGACAGGGAATAGTGACACCGTGGTGGAATTACCCTGATTTACTATTTTTTGGGGCTGTGAGCTGCCTAAGTGCTTAGGTGGCTTCCCTGCTAACAGTGAAATGCAGGAAGTTTTATGTGTTCTCATTTATAGTAAATAGGGTCATAAAGACTTGTAAGTGCAGCTTCACGTTAAGTCTGACCCCAGCCCTTCGTTGTCTTATGCCCAAGCAGGTTGGGTTCCTTTCAGTCATCCTAGGAACCAGAGAGGAGCAAATCTCTACGGAGCAGCATGTCCCTGTTACCAGATGTTAAAGCACTGCCTTTTTAATACGTACATGCCGCAATTCTATTCTATAGTAATTCTATAGCAATTTGGTACAGCCAAACCATGGTGACACACAGAGATACCTGGGCAACCTAATTCAGTCACAGGTGTTTGTTAAATTAGGCAGCAAATAATATAATACTAAAATGGGTGAAAATCCAAGACTAATTGTATGATTTGAAAGTATAAATAGCCCTCCTTCCACTTCTCTAATTACTCTGGTGTCTAAGGATCTCAGTTGTCTTGCAACATTTAACAGCTGAGGAAGTAAAGTTTGGAAAAAATAAGTGCTTGACCCAGAAAGTCTGTGGCTGAAAAGGAAGATTGAACCCAGGGCCTCTAAATACCAGGCTGGTGACCTTGCCACATCTCCATTCAGCCTCTCATTTCCCAGACTGATGAAAGTGTCCGGATTTTAAAAACAATTTGATTAATAATAGTTTGATTTTTGTTGTTTATATAATGGCTTTACAGTGGGTTAGGAAATGGACTTTAGCATATGGTTTAAAAACAATGAACCTTGGCAGGGAGAGCTGTCGATACTGCTTCTGCCATTATATCTTAGTGGAGAGGTGGAAAACCAACAGCTTTTAGGAGAATTGTAGAGGGTGCCTGTTTGCAAAGTGCAGGTTCCGGAGGCTCTTCTGTATTCGTTTATATCCACTTCGCATAAATTCCCTCTATTCCTACTTCTAGTTCTCCTAAAGCATTTGGATTGAATGCTGCTTGTCTGTTTTGGAATAGTAATGAGCTGCTGTAACAGATAATACCTAGAATTCATTGGCCTAATCCTTCAGCGAGTGACACGCTTTCAATTGGCCTTATTGCGCTCGGCTTGCTTCGCTTCTCTACCTGTGTGAAACAAGAGCAGATCTATTTAAAGTTGGTGGAATTACACAAGTATAAAGAGAGATAGGAAGATTATCCACAATGTATTATCTGAGACTGGAGAATGTCTTTGGCAGGTGTTTGCTGTACATATAAAGATGTTAAAAGATGTTATTTCTCAATATTGAGGTACTGTGAATGAAAGAACAAGGTGTAGGGTTGTAAGAATTGAACACAGTTGCATGATAAACTAAATATGCTGCATTTGGTGTGTCTGGGATTTTATGCAGGAATGCAGTATTTACCTGAAGAAGCCAGACTATGTACTTAACTAAATGCAATGAGACCCATAGTGTGAAAAACACTACGTGAGCCTGTGTGTTACCCTGGGTTTTAAAAGGTGAAATGTGGGTACGAAAAAACCTGTGAAAAGTCAAATGGCAAAATCCCTGCGCACCAGAAGAGATGATGTTTGGGATAACACCTGATATATTGAGGAGTCTGTAAAGAATACTTCAGACTTAAGGGACATGCAAAAACAACAGCATGATGCCAAAAATCTTTGATTACAGCTGACTAGGGAGTTTGGGAGCTGAGATGTTATTTCTGTGTCCTTTTCCGCTTTGACCTAGGGTGTCCCCAAGTGCACGTGAAGCAGTCCCTTTAAGGGCTCTTCCTCCTTGGTACTATCCACTATTTATAAGGGCTCATTTTCCAGTAGCTCCTTATTGCAGCTACCTCTAATACTGTTTGCCGTATCTTGGGAGCCGCGTCTTGGGCTTAATTAGGAAATAGCCAAACTGCCGAATACGTGGGAATCTTAGACAAGTAGCGTCTGTTTGTAAAAGCCGGTAAGCACCCGCTACTCGTGTAACTGATACTCAAAGCACATTTGGATTAGCAGGTCCAAATTCAGATAGAGGGACAATGCAATTAATCTCCAGAGTACTGCATTTATTTATGTCAGGTGGGATTATGGGGTGCTGTACATCCTGCTGGTCTGTCTGGTAGCTGGCACCAAGGTACCCAGGCACAAGAGCTGGGTGCTTCTCATGCTCTTATGACTGGTCTCTGTGACTATGTCTTTGGGGCTCTTTTTTTGCGTAGTCTACCTTTGGTTTACCTTGTCACACAGTTGCAGAAATGTAATTAATAGGACAGCTTTTATAATGCTTGTTTAACGACTTTAAATTAAAGTCTGTTTACTTGTGTGAAGCACAGATTTTTATTATGCAAAACCCAAGCAATTTCTAATGAACGTTATTGAAAAGTAGGAAGAAAAGCTGTAACAAAAATATAAATAAAAACAAGACAGATGTTTCAAGGTTGCAGTGACCCCAGGCTCACGAAACTGAGAAGGTAAAAATGGGAAGCAGCAGCGGATAGCACCAGTCTGTCTTTTGCCAATCCCACAGTCCCAAGTCACATGCTGGATGTTCAGCTGCCATATTTGCAGTTATACCCTTGAAATAATGTCTGATAAAATCCAAGTTGTACTGCTGACCGTTTGTATTAGCCTTCCCTTGAGGCTGATCTACTGCAATCCCAGACAACAGGCAGGATGCAGAAGGGCTCAGGGATGGTTAGGCTTGGCCGAACAGATTGCGCCTTCCCCTGCGCTCTCTTTCCACAAAGGCAAAGTGCAGCAGGGCCGGGTTAAGCCCTTGTCCTTAGGGTGGGCTGTGTGTTAGCCTGCTATCAGCACAGAAGACACGACGACAATTAATAAAACATGAGATGTATCCACATACCTGAAGCTTTGAAGGAAGCATTGGAGGTTGTGGGTGTACGGAGTATGAAGAGAGACACGAGAAGTTCAGGGTGGACGTGGACACGCAGTGTGGTATCTCTCCTCTTAACAGGGTTTCTTGATAGTTACATCAGCCTGGAGTCCT